>NC_136864.1:25516044-26116044 GCF_951799975.1 Gobius niger
AGGCTGTGGAATCAGATCTGGATCAGATCTTTACCCCCATTAGAGCCCAGTCCTACCTGCTCCTTCTGGACTCTGGGATATATGTTGGTTTCCATACAGCTTCTCCTTGTTTTAACCTCTTAACCCCCACATGAACCGAGCAGTTTTTTTTTTTCCAGTTTGGCTTTACCCAAATCTAAAAACATCCCAATGTCGATAGGCCAGTGTAACGCCACATTTTAAGGCCTTTCTCGTGAGTTGTCGCTGCAATTTAATCCAGTTTCTTAAGCATTTTTGTCATGTTTTCGCCTCTTTTTTTATCACCTTTTTTGTTGTGTTTTTGTTGCTTTTTCATCGTTTTTTTCCATCGCTTTTGTGGGACGTTTTCATCACATTTTTGTCACTTTTTATTGCGTTTTCATCCTAGCTTCCTAATCTATGTTGACAATTTTTTTCAAGAAGCTTCAAAAGGGGCTGGATGCAAGTTTACTTTTATTTTTAGAGGCAGTGGTGGTGAACAGGTCTGAGCTCATTCTACACATTAGGACATTATTGAAACATGTAGGGGTTAGGAAAATACATGATTTCAACATTTTTAAACTCTGTATAGTCCCTTTAAGATTTGAGTAAAGCCGAACTGTCCGTGGTAAGTCTCTTCCTTTATTGTTTAGGTGTGTTGGTGAAAAACCCACCAGTTTGAACGTCTGTGAAGCCCTTTCAAGATATTTTCACAGTTGAGAACGTTCTCAGCCCCCAATATGAGAACAGCTGTTGCCCACGACCCCCACATGGCACATTCTCCTATCACACAACATAGAGAATATACTGTACATCTGATCCGGCCTTCAGGTATGCATAAACATATGTTTAGTTTATTTTATTTCATTTATTTATTTGAACAGGGACAGTGTACAATATACATCAACCTCAAGGGAGAGATGCATTGTACCAGGTTATAGCACTTGTGCTAATTTCCACCTGCAGTCCCTGGGCAGACTGATGTCAACAAAGTCATAAATTTCATTCCAAAGCATGAAATTGCATACTGTTGCACACACACCAATTACAGGACATTATGGGAACAAGTTTGTTTTAAAATAAGCAATTTTTTAGCCTGGTGTGAAAAAGTGTTAAAATTTACACATGTGGTCAGCTCTGTTGGCAACATATTCCACTGTTTGATGGCCACACTGGAGAAAGCAGAGCTGCGGAGTGCAGATTTACACTGGGGGGTCCTACACTCGCCCCGAACAGTCGACCAAGTGGCTCGAGATGAAATTTCTGAGCTCAGTGAAATAAACTTTTTTAATGGAGGAGCTGCAGTACCATTAATTATCTTGAACAACAGACAGAGATTTGAATACATGATTATGTTTTCAAAACTTATACATACATATACTATGTTTTTTAAGAATATGACAGTGATGATATAATCGAGATTTTTTGTCATGAACTTTAAGAGAGCTTTTGTACAATGATTCCAGGGGCCTTAAGGCACATATGTGTAGCTTAATTTGTATTAAGTCAGACAAAAGCATCATAGAGAACCTTTAAATAGACTTCACATCGTCATAAAGCCAATCTAACATTCTATTCACAATGTGTAAATAACATGTTTTTAGAGTGCACACTTAGCATTGTTGGTTTTCCATAAATCAAATCTCCTCTTTGTGCGTCGCATCCATCTGCCCGACAATTGCTGTTCTCTGCTTTCCATCATGCATTGTGGGAAGTCTGGAGAGCCCTACATTGGAGTACTCGTGAGTGCACTATACATTCACATGCAAAATGGAGTAATCATTCAGGACAATGCGTTATGAAGCGCAGTGGTTGGATTTTTTTTTTTTTTTACTTTTTTACACAATTTAAAAAAAGAACTCCACCTCACTTGGGGTAAAAGATATAAAAAGGTAGTAATTTTGTCGCTAGATTATCCATATATGTGCGATTGTTGCTTAAAGGGACTATACAGAGTTTAAAAATGTCAAAAATCTAAGTATTTTCCTCCCCCTACATGTTCCAGCCATGTCCTAATGTGTAGAATGAGCTCAGACCTGTTCACCACAACTGCCTCTAAAATCCTGCACTGTCACTCAAAAGCTTCTAATTCGGGTCCGAAGTGCCGTCATGCACGAGCTTCATATAGAAGCTGCAGTTACGCGTAAGACCAGTGGTGGCAGTAGTGAGTATAAAATGACTAACTTGCATCTAGCCCCTTTAAAAAGAATGTGTATTATTGAATTGGGCAGGCAGAGACAAGAGACTGTGTGATTGTTATCTGTGTGTGACTGTGCTTGTTATTGTGTGTTCAGGACCCCCATAAAAAGGAGATGCTTCATGTCAACGGGCCAATCCTTGAAATAAATTGAAATGTGCGTTTGCAACACTGGCGGCGTGTCATGCATGCGAAAACACACATTACATCCCATTCAACACGCCCACCAACAGGAGGATCTATTTTTACGACGGCGCTCATTTAGCTCCCACCATCACGCGCAAAGAGTACATCTATTTCAGTCAAAGAACACCCAACCACATATTTGCATTTACATCAACAACCTGTTCCATTCCAAAGCTATTGATCTGTCCTCCAGTGCCAGTGGGTGAACCTTTAAAGGTACACTGCGTAACATTTCGGACTATACCGTTGCTGGCAAAACAAAACAATGCTACTAATGACCAGCTCAACACAGAAAATGCTTTTACTGCAGTGGGTAATCAAAGAATGGATTTGGATGAGAAACAAACCCGTTTAAATCTCGAATTCTACTGCCTTTCGTCACATCTCCATGGAGATGAGCTGGAGACGCACCCACTCCCAGTAAAGTTTACAGTCATATCTTAAGAGGGGTGAGCCTCATAGATGTTTGCTTGTACATTTATGAAGTGTTTTTCAATGATGAAAATATCTCATAAAATTAATGCTTGTATTTCAATTTTATTTATTGGGTAAAATTCTACGCGGTGTGGCTTTAAAGAGCAGACAGTGTGGATAAAAATAGCCAAATAGCAAGTCCAGTCAATTAAGTTTGCATTTTTAATCATTACTTTACTTGTAAAAATGTAGTGAAATACAACTCATTATTTGGGTTCTCACTGATTGCGACCGTGCCGCGTGTCAACCTTTGATTCTATAAATGGTCGGAGGAAGTTGATTTGAAAGCAGGTGTTTTGGTGAAAGCGTCGGATTCCGCGGCTCAGTGCCATTTTACTGAGCGAAGGCAAAAACACCCAGAGCGCCTGTTTTGCTCTCCGCCATACGCCGCTGCATCTGCTCTCATCGCACTCGAGCGCATCAGACAACCTGCAAACCCTCAGGAGGACAACAAACCCCACACTCCTGCCATTCTCATCCCTGGATTTAAAGAGGGTCTGCTGTGCGAAAATGACTTTTTACAGATTTGACCATGTTACAGTATTGCTCAAAGTACAGTAATGCGCCTCCAAAATAACAGCATTTATCACCAGATCAACAGATGGAACCAATGGAAACAGGGCCGTAGCCAGGATGTAAAAAACAGTGAGGTCCGGATGATTCTTTAAACCGGGGGTCTGGGGCTCCTCCCCCAGGAATTTTTTAAAGATTCAGATGTAAATTCCTGTATTTTAAGTGATCAAAAACACTTTTGTCTCATCCTTAAGCTGTTTTCAAAAATTGCTTTTTGTTGCACCGTTTGGGACCAGGAGCCTGAGTGAATGTGTGAGTGAGTGGATGGTGGTCGGACATGCAGATGGTGCAGACTGGCCTCACTTCCATCAGTCGACCCATGGGCAGTGGGTGCAGCCGTGCACCCCCTGAAGTTTTAGGTGACGAGTCACGTACCCCCCACTTTGACATGATTAATATCACAAAATAAAATATCTATTTAATATCTATTTCATCCATTATTACTGTGAAGCAGGTTTTCCAAACAGTTTTACTCGCCTGTGTGAGAGGCAATAAGAATGTCTTGTCCTAAATAAACACTAAAATATTAAACGAAAATGTCCGTTTTTAATTGTTTTGAAAACGAGGCTGTGGGTGTGAATGGGTAAAGCGGCTCATTCTGAACATCAGACTCTGCGCTCTGGCCCCGCCCCCTCTGCGTCGCCCTCACTGTCAAACCACTGGTAGTTACAAAGGTGAATGCGCTGGTTTTAGCTCTCATTAAAGCGAAGATCATTTATTCACAGGACAATCTTTGCATGAGACAGAAACAAAGTCAGTAGCAGAGGAGGAGGCAGTGATGAGGCACAGACGCTTCTCCTTCTCCTCTCGCTCCTCAGATCAGAATGAGGAAAACTCCTGTTGGAAATGAAGTCACCGTCAGTCTGACGGCGCACTTGGTCCTCTCTCTTTATGACCGAGAGCAAAGAAACTGCATCTCGATCAAACTTTGGCGGGTTCATGCTAAAGGCGCTGCTGTTGTAGTGAGGCTGATGTAAGATTAAAATAGAGTATGGTCATCTAAAATGTACAGCTGTTCAATTCAATATTTCCTGGGGGAGGACCCCCCAAACCCCCCACTTAAGTGATAAATGGTCCTCAAATAAACCCTTGGCTATGGCCCTGACCAGGCCATAAAAAATGTGTGTTATTGGAGCAGATGAAACAGTGATCTGCAGTTATCTCCCCTCTACACTGTCTATTCTGATCAGCAGCAGTGAGGTCCAGCTGCTCAAACGGCAGCCAGACGGTCTGAGGGCGAGACTTCTGAAAGACTGAGCTCATTAAAGTAAGTATATTCAAGTATGATTTCATTAAAGTAATTATACTAATAATATTTTATAAAGAAATCAGCTATATGAATTTTAAGTCGATGGAAAGTCCTTTTCTTGTTCAAGGAGTCTTGATACTCATCTTATCCCCCTCGAGCTCCAGTAAACGGGATGGAAAGGCTAAACCAGATAAACCAAGTGCATAGACGTTCATGTCCAAACAAACATGGGGGCTTTTGGAAATACAAAATACTGTATACAGTGGTAACCAGAAGTTTACATACAGATAATAAAAAGACACATTAGCATCTTTTTCTCATTGTCTCACATGAAACCAGAATTTACTTTTACTTTTTCAGTCAATTTGAATTTTTTTTTTTAAATATTTGTATTTGCTAAATGTCAGTAGAATGAGAGATAGCATATTTTAGAAATGTTTTTGTTACTTTTTGCAAAGTCAGAAGTTTACATACACTAAGATTACTATACCTTTAAACAATTTGGGAAAGCCTAAATGACGATGTATGACCTTGGAAGCACAAGTCTGGTTCATTTTCAAGATGCCTGAAGGTGCCACGTTCATTGATTCAAACAATAATACGCACGTATAAAAAAGATGGAAATGTCCAGCCATCATGCAGATCAGAAAGAAGGCGGGTTCTGTGTCCTGGACATGAACGTGCTGTGGTCTGAAATGTGAATATCAACCGAAGAATAATACATTTTTGGTCACGTTTGGAGGAAAAAGGGAGAATCTTGCAAGCCTGAGAACACCATCCCAACTGTGGAATACGGGGGTGGCAGCATCATGCTGTGGAGTTGTTTTTCTGCGGGAGGGACTGTGCACTTCACAAAATAGACGACATCATGAAGAAAGAACAATATGTGGAAATATTGGAGCAACATCTCAAGACATCAGCCAGGAAGTTAAAGCTTGGGCACAGATGGGCCTTCTCAATGGGCAATGACCCAAAGCAAACTGCCAAACTGGTTACGAAGTGTTTAAGGAAAACAAAGTCAATGTTTTGTAGTGTCCATTGCAAAGCCCTGATCTCAATCCAGTCGAAAGTGTATGGGCAGAGCTGGAAAGGCATGTGCACGCAAGGTGGTCTACAAATTTGTCTCAGTTAAACCAGTTCTGTTTGGAGGAATGGACCAAAACTCCTGCCAACTATTGTGAGAAGCTTGTGGAAGGATATCCCAAACGTTTGACCCAAGTTATACAGTCTAAAGGCAATGCTACCAAATATCAATGAAATGTATGTAAACCTTTGGTAAATTAAAACCATGTAGAAAATAGTATCTCTCCTTCTTCTGGTATTTAGCAAAAGGAAATCATTTCTAAAATTCTAATTGACCTGAAAGTAAATTCTGGTTTCATGTCAGACAGTGAGTTAAAAAAAAATCCAAATGTGTCTTTTTATAAAGTGTATGTAAACATATGGTTCCCACTGTACATAAATGTTCCATGATGAACAAAAATGGACTGATGGACTGAGTGGACGTCTGCAGATTTACATTTGTGGTGATTATTTGTCTGAGAATGTGCCCCATACTGCCATGCTCTCCAGTAAGACTGAAACAAAAACAAATGCTAATTGGTCTGGGCTGTCGTGAATAGAGTTCCACTTTGATGTCACGTCAGGTTTCGAGTATGTCAATCAGAATCCGCCGCGTCGGCACGTCTCGTCCTCCTCCTCAGCTCAAATTGGTTTTGTTTGTTCACTTTTCCAGTTGGTTAATTTCATATCGGGAGCATCAGCGCGCCACTATCCAGCCTCCTGACTTCGAATTATCTGAAGCGATTACATTATTGATGCCGTGTATGAAACATTCAAACCACTCAAACATGCATTATTAAATCTCATTGAGGAAGTTTTCAAGGTGGCGCGAGTAGCTACGGGAGGTGTCGTGTGGCAGGAAGAAGATGCTACAAACTGCAACTGTTTTTCAGCAAGCCACGCACTCTGAACTGTAGGAAGGTCTGAATAGGTGTTTGTGTCAACTCTTCAGGTCTTGACTTACTTGTTTTGAATGAGTAACCTTTGACGATCAATGTCTATGGTTCCCAACCTTCTGGGATACAAACGGTTCTGAACATTTAGCATGAACCAGACACAGGACGGGCACCCAAGTGAAATTTCTGTGACCCACACGAATGCATCAAAACATAAAGAATAATTCAAAGCCTGAAGTAAAGCTGCCTTAATAGAAACACTGCTGTGGGAAGTACGGTCCACTGAGCGCAATCCTCTTCTTCTTACTGCAGACTGTGTCTTATTATGATACAATTCTTCTTTTATCTGTAGTCTGTTCATCACTATTCACATGGTGTCTCCTGTCCCACTCCCCCTGGGGAGTGCCTGTCTAGATCGAATGAATGAGCTCGGCTGAACGGAGGACCCTGCATTCTGGAATCTAAGGACTGGACGGTCTGTGATCTTGGCCCGTCTGCTGAGGGATCCTTCGGTCCTGGGTCTCTATAGCCTGTCCGTCCATGGGAGTGGATCTCTCCTTCTGTGGCTCTCCCCAAGGTTTCTCTATTCTTTTTCTTTTTGAGTTTTTGAGTTTTTCCTCGCCGTGCTGGAGAGTCAAAGGACAGGGAGCACCCGTGCCTCTCGTTGCCACCTGCTGCCAGCGCTTACTGGACATTATGTTTGCCTGGATACTTCATTAACCTGAGCTTTACATTGTCATATTTATTGCTCTGTTTTCTTGCCTTAATGTTCGGTGCAGCCCTGTGAGGCAACTTCTGTTGTGATATTGGGCTATACAAAACCATTGAACTTGGAAAGATAACTGCCATCAATCATTTATTTAAAAACTACAGCTGATTGTTTTCTGTACCTGTACCTCTACTCCCCGACCAGATACACACAACCTCCCTTCAGCCCAGTGTACTTGAAGTGTTTCAATGTTCTTCCATTTCCAAGTCAATTGAATTGTTATTTTCATATTTGTTGGTCTGAAACACTCACAGCAGCGCATTTGCTTTGAGGCTTGTGTTTGGGCTGTTTCTGGAGACAACATTCAATATTCAACTTCTACATTTTTGGAAACAAAGCTTTTGAGGCGGATTATGACCAAGATGACGCAGCCTGGTCATTAGCCGGAGAAACCAATACAAACCCACGCAGACTTCATGTGTTTTTGGAGGACATCATTTTGCAAGGTGGGTGAAGTGTTTTTGCCCAAGGACCCGACGACAGTGTGTACGTGGGCCATCTCTCCATAACTTCAACTGTCCATGATCAGGCCTAAAACGCTTAGTAATCCCAAAACAAAGCACAGATCAATCCAGATTAGTTGTGAATAATAACATTGTGGCTTCAAAGACATGGATGCTGCGTCCGAATGTCCACCCTAGCTCGCCCCCCATTCACTATAGCATGGCACAATAGATGATGGAGCAATGTCATTCTGTTGGCGATTTGGGCACAAAACAATAGCAAAAATAAACTAAAACAACATGCGCAGCTCAGTTGTCCAGCTGACCGAGACCAGCCACAGAATTCGTGCTTGTGTTTGACTTTATTCTAGCTTTGAAAACATCCTTGCAGTCGATTATTCTGATACACTTCGCCCCACAGTCATGAACCGCTGCCTTCTCAGTCGGCAAAGAAATTCCCGGACTTTCACACTTCTCCCTGCAGAGCTGATTTTCTGCGGCGATGTTAGTCCAACTCTGAAAAGATTTCGCGATCCGCCTCGTTAGCTGTTGAGACTTGCGGTGATTGGGGCCTTGGGGGAGCTTTTTATTTTTTTTCCTTTTGCCGCTGCGGCCACTGAACAGACGACTGAGTGCAACCTCGATCCCGGCCTCGGTGTGGACAAGTGGGGGGTCGAATCCAACCACCGCGGGAGACCTCGCTCCCTCCCGAGCCATCCCTGGGTGCAATCATCGGATTCAGAGAAAACGGACGAAGCTGCGCGCCTGAGTGTATCATTTTCAGCAGACGCAGCGCGAGGGGGAAACGGCAGATTGCAAGCGGTGGCTCTGGGCTCCCGGCACACAGCCTTCAGGTGTGGGATGCATCTGCTAAGATTGGATGAAGGCAACTGTATTATTATCATTATAGAGCCATCATCGCTTTCAAATGCTAGGCCTGAGAATGGGCACAGGACCTGGGGTGGCAGCGTTCAAACTGGGAAAATCCATCGAAAATAAAGTGTTTAATCACGGAACACTGTATGTGACAAAAGTTATAAACTGGTTTCTGGAAAGTTTTCTGATGTTTAAATTTAAGACTAGGCTCAAAACGTACCTCTTCAAATTAGCTTATAATCAGCCTGAAGTAAAGCTGCCTTAGGAGGAACACTGCTGTGGGAAGTACGGTCCAGTGAGCGCTATCCTCTACTTCTTACTGTAGACTTTGTCTTATCATGATACAATACTTAATTTATCTGTAGTCTGTTCATCACTATTCACATGGTGTCTCCTGTCCCACTCCCCCTGGGGAGTGCCTGTCTAGATCGAATGGATGACCTCGGCTGAACGGAGGAACCCTGCATTCTGGAATCTGAGGACTGGACGGTCTGTGATCTTGGCCCGTCTGCTGAGGGATCCTTCGGCCCTGGGTCTCTCTAGCCTGTCCGTCCATGGGAGTGGATCTCTCCTTCTGTGGTTCTCCCCAAGGTTTCTCTTTTCTCCAGCTGGGTTTTTGAGTTTTTCCTCGCCGTGCTGGAGAGTCTAAGGACAGGGGACGCCCACGCCGCTCGTCGCTACCTCCTATTAGACATTATATTTGCCTGGATTCACCTGAACTTTTAATGGTCATATTTATTGCTCTGTTTTATTGCCTTAATGTTTGGTGCAGCCCTGTGAGGCGACTTCTGTTGTGATATTGGGCTATACAAAACCACTAAACTTGAAACTTGAACTTGAAACTTAAATGTGTAATAAAAGCCTTACCTGATGGCTTTTGTTTGTTATATTTGTCCACATTTATAACTTTCTTGACGCATTTCCAACCCCACAATTCAACTTTATAAGTTGCACCGCTTTCAGGGAGTGGGACAGTGGTTAGTGCTTGTGCTTCATAGATAGAGGATTGGATGCTCTGACCCGGTGGGGAGTTTCTGTGTTTCCTCTAGGTCAGGGGTCCTCAAACCTTTTTCTCTGGGGGCCACATTATCGTTCCTGACTGTGATGGGGGGCTGGGCCGGGTTGGCTATAACATAGAATTGCATGACCCAGACCAAAATAAAGCAGGCCTCATTGTGAGTTAGAGATTACTCGCCTGGTACAGTCGTCCCCACTAATATATCCACAAGATCAACACTTGATCCCAGGCACATGTTTGTTTAGCTGTAGTGGTTTGCAAAAAGAGTAATCATGTCTCCACACTTTATTTTAAAGAGGGGGTATTATGCTTTTTTCAATCACATAGCACCAGTCTATATCACACTACAATGATGACGAAACCTTCTGTTGGTCTGTAAATGCAGTAAATTAAAATAACTGCCTTATATAAAATTGCTCTCTCAAAATGGCTGTAGTGAATGTCTTGAAATAGGCCTCTGTCTCTTTAAGAACCTCTGACCCTTTCAGACACGCCCCCTCCACACGCTGTCTGTGGCATCAGTGGGGAGGGGGTTCTGCTGAGGAGCAGTGGTTGGTTACTCGGCTGGTGACGAAAGCTCGGAGGCGTCTCCAGGAGGTGGGGGCGTTCCTAGGAGGACTCAGGCAAAGCTATCCCTAAAATGGCCGCCATCAGAGTTTTTACAGATTACTCAAAAACACGTGAATGACCCAAGGCAACACTTCAGGCATGTTTTTAATGAGGGAATGACATAATAACACTATGTAAAGCTTGAAAAAGTCAATTTTGCATAATATCCCCCCTTTAATTTAAAATACCAACTTATTTTTATTTTCAAATAAAACAGCATTGCATAATGTGACCTAAGTAAAAACTGCTTACACTTGTATTGCGCTTTACAAGCCTGCGTCACAATTTTCTCAAAGTTCACTGTAGTCATTATTCATTCACTCCTCCACTCTGTGATGGTAAGCTTATTTACCACGTGGCTTTAATGTGTTGTTTATATCCTGATCTCTTGTGTCAGTGGCCCTGCTGGACACGTGTAGAAATCTTTTTTATTAATTCAAGTTGCCCCCTAGTGGCTGGAATGAGTATACTAGTTATTTAGTTAAAAAAAAAAATCACAACTCCGCACAGGAATGGGCTAGCTTGTGCTCTACGAGTCAGTGGTCGGGTTAAATCGTCTTGCGGGCTGTAGTTTGAGGACCCCTGCTCTAAGTGCTCCAGTTTCCCCTGCCACTAAAGATGTGTACAATTGGCCACGATGAGTGACAGTGTGCAAGCATGTGAGCACGACTGAAAGATCTCAGATGGAAATTTGCTACGACTACAGTACATGTTCATTAACATGCACTGTCAAAACCATCTAGTCTATAATTAGATGCAAAAGCTGTTTTGCCCAACACCTGAACGCAATTTCGTTGACAAATTAAGCACTTGCTCATACTGAAGGATGATTTATTTCATATTGGCAGATCTCGACTTGATTTAAAATTTCAGTTTGAAAAGCAACATGAACATAAATATTAGGTCAGAAGAGTTCATTTGCAAAGACTGATAACATGAAAGTGAAATCTCAATGTTCTGGCCCTTGAAATGAGTACACCGCTAATTACATTTTACCACTGGGCGCTCCCTGTAGTCCGCACCGATATATATGGGGGGTTCACGATCTAAAAACTTTCTCCAACGTGTCCATTTGCGTTGCAGTAATTGCGCAGTCCTATTCCGCGCTCTGCAATTACGCCCCTTTCTCCACAGTTAATAACACCGCTCCTCACCTCTCGAGCAGCAAATATTTACCCACGGCACCTCGCTCCATCATCGCCTCCCCGCCACCCAAGTCCAATGCATTCAGTCTGGACAATCACCAGAGACTTTTGTTCCACTTTTCCGGAATAACAATCGCTTCCGCCAGACCCCTCTGCTGCGGCGAGGGCGCAGAGGGAGGCAGTGGCAGACGCACCGAAGTGTGCCAGGGCGCTTCTGAAATGCGACGTGCTCGTGAATATTTACTCGGCGTGTGGGCGCATGACTATATCCTGACCATCCTCAAGCCGAGCACCAGGTTTGAACGTCCGAGTAGGATGTGGAGGCGTTTCTTACTCTATCGACCGTCGTAGTGGTGGGAACCTCTGGGTACTTCACGACTCGATTCACGATGTATGGCTCACAATAACGATAACCTCACGATATGCCGATAGTGCGATAATGGATATATTGCACAAAATGACATAACGATACATCACGATTTATGTACATTTTTCCCCTTTGTCTAACATAAATAAGTGAAGAACTGATAACAGAAAATGGGCCCATTCAAGAAACTAGTCCCGTTTCCAAAATAAATACATTAACCAGTTAAAGGGGGGGTATTATGCAAAATTGACTTTTTCAAGCTTTACATCATGTTATTATGTCATTCCTTCATTAAAAACATGCCTGAAGTGTTGCCTTGGCACATTCACGTATTTTTGAGTAATCTGTAAAAACTCTGATGGCGGCCATTTTAGGGATAGCTTTGCCTGAGTCCTCCTAGGAACGCCCCCACCTCCTGGAGACGCCTCCGAGCTTTCGTCACCAGCCGAGTAACCAACCACTGCTCCTCAGCAGAACCCCCTCCCCACTGATGCCACAGACAGCGTGTGGAGGGGGCGTGTCGGAAAGGGTCAGAGGTTCTTAAAGAGACAGAGGCCTATTTCAAGACATTCACTACAGCCATTTTGAGAGAGCAATTTTATACAAGGCAGTTATTCTAATTTACTGCATTTACAGACCAACAGAAGGTTTGGTCATCATTGTAGTGTGATATAGACTGGTGCTATGTGATTGAAAAAAGCATAATACCCCCTCTTTAAAGGGATATTTCAAGATTTTTGACATAGCGCCAGACTAACGATATAAATGTCTGTGTCGATAGAATATTTTTTGGGATATAACTGACCTTGCATCTCATGAATGATTGCATTTTGAGGGACTATTTTCTAGCAGATCACTCCGCCGCTGCATAGCTTATACAACCACGAAGCTGATGCTGCTCAAATATAATTATTTTAAATGCAAAATGGTTAAAATTACTCTATCGACACAGACATTTATATGGTTAGTCTGGCGTTATAAGTGATTTGCCTCAGGTGCTCTGTGGAGCGGGTCAGACTGTTTTTAATGCAGGCTAGCTGACACCATAGAAATGTGCTAGCCTTGCACTAGTCTAGCGCCTCTAAGCTCTTCAAATATAAGAACTGCATGAATTACAAAAAAAAAATCTCCAGAAATCAGCAACACTCTGGATAACTAGGAAATAAGGCCCTATGTCAAAAATCCTGAAATATCCCTTTAATTGTGTTTATTATGTCATATAAGTACATGTATGACGTAATCAAAGTATCGATATCTGAATAAAAAGTATTGTATCGAGCTGCAAAATATCACTAAATTGATATATTGTGTCACACCCATAGACCGTAATCACTTTTATCGTGAGGATCTCTGTCATTTGCTCTTTATTATTTCTCTTCTCTTCATTTATTAAGACACTAAATACAGAGTGCAAGCTAAAATAATTGTAATACATATTATTTCAAACTATAAGTATTACAATGTTATGGTGAGTGACTGGTATGTGGGTAACTGATGCAATGTTTTGCAAATGAGCAAACACTTAAAGAGCTACTAACCCCTCCTTCCAGAGCCTCAGTATCAGAGCCTCAGATTTGAAAATCTCAACAGAAAGGGGGCGTTGCCTGGAGGACTAAGGGGCACGCGGGAGGGGTGAGGGGTGGGAGGGGCTTGAGGCGTCTGACTTCGACGCTGCACCTGCAGCGCTCCTCGTAAACAAAGTCCGAGCATGGGAGCATGGAGTTCCAGCGAGCGAACTTATTTAGCAACTTGTTCCACTGGGACAGCTCTACAGCTCTCTCTACACAGGGGGGGCATCGTGGCAGACAGCGGCCTTGTACCTGAGGCGCTGGGTCATTTATTCCTCTGTCATTTACAAAGCTAGCGGCTTAGCATTGAGCTCGATCGACGTTAGCATCGCAGCTAAGGGACGTAACCGTCCTGGCTGCTTCAGAATTTACCGATCTATTTTAGATGTAGACTTTTGCTGTGGTCTACGTGAACATGGGAGATGTGTCTCAGTGTCCTCAGCAGAGTGTGTGATATAGAGACGTGGCTATTTGTGTTACAAAGATTTTTATTATTTTTCTTACAGCAAAGTGCACAAAACATATCAAATAAATAAATGTAGGCCTGTATTATTGAGCAGGAACACTGTCTTTTTGAAATTGATTTTTGGTTTGCTATTGAAGATGTGAGACAGAATCATTCAGGTCATGTTTCTCTAAAGGCTTGACTGTAACATTGTGAACCCAAAGAGCCAGTTAGCCCTAAGTAAATAGCCTGAAGTAATTTCTATTACTAAATTTAGTGAACTAAAAGGTTTAACCAACGTAACACATACACGAAACTACCACTGAATGATGCACTGTAGAGTAAAGGCTATAATGAAGTATTTATATGTATGCTTTTTTAGTTGAATATTGAAATATTAATGAAAATTATAGATCTTGTTTTGTACCAGTACTTGATTCTGCACTTCTGGCTCTTACAACAGTGCAATTTCCAAATTATAGCACAATTTCTTTGGTAAAACTTACTACAAACTTACAGCTCACATTTCACTTGAGGTTGAGCTGCATGTGCCACTCACTTGGTCTACATAGATGTGTGCAATAAACAAATTGAACAGACAAAGTTGACGGGTTATGTTATACAATACCAACTGTAATAAATATACATGCAGTAAGTTTTCAGCTTCTAGAAACAAAGCGGTGCTGCATATACCTTCCTGTGACATATCTGACAGAACATATACAGGCTTCATTTTTTTTTACTGCCCACAATTACATCTTGCATGAAACATTGATTTTAATCTATTACGTTGTCCAATGGGCACAGAGTGGTTCAGGCACAGGTGCTTTGTGTGCTCCTGATATGGGAGAGGATCCTCGACCACACTTTCAAACAGCAGGGCCATTAGTTGGTCAAAGTAGACTGTAAACAAAGCACAAAACATTTGTTCTTGTAAAAGCATTGGTTGTGTTGTTTTTAATGTGACATACCTGAGGTAGCTCTGGTCTTCATGCTCTCACTGTGTAGTCTCCACGCTTGAATTTTGGATACACTATGACATACAGCAGCAAAACGATTTGCCTTTTTTAATCATAATTCAAGGCACCAACCTGCACCTTAAAATTTCACAAATAAACATTAATATGCAGTATCTATTTTCTAAACATTTCAAAGTGATAAAATAACTAGTGAATATTTGTTGAACCTTTAGGATTCATTACCTGGCCAGCCTTCCTTTGAATAAGAAGCCCAGACTATTGTGAGAGAATCAGACTATGGATGCCTCAATATTTGAAGTGTGGTATTGTGGGCTTATTTTAGCTTAATCTTTCAAAAAACGTGGTGTTAACAAAAGGGTAAGAGTCTCTCGCATGCTGCTGTGCCTACAAAGAATTATAAAGAATTACAAAGAATAATAAATTGATATGTGAAGTGTAAATACATCAATATACATTAGATATTGGGAGGAGTAGTTGTAATTACACATACTTGATTTTGGCCACACTCTTGCATCATCCCCAACCAAAGGCCTGTGAAGACAGCGAGGGAACAGGGTTTTTTTTCAGATAAATGTTTATGAAATGTATTTACCAGGTGAATCTGCCCGCATGTCCCCGCCCAGTGTAACAGAGCCGCTTTCAAGAGCCTCCCTGATGAGGTCATCCTGCTCCAGCTTCCACTGCCAGTTGACCGTAGGGATGAGGAGCTTTGCCTGATGCCTATAGAAGCACTGCTCTGACAGTCCCTGAATATTGAAGGCCCCCAAGAACTATAAAATTAAAACATCTGTTATCATCGGATAATATATGGAAAAATAAAATGTTTTTGTAGTACCTTTGAAATCTGGCTAAATGATGAGCCGGTGAACAGCACAGCAGCACAGAGCTGTAGGTTTCCAGCTGGGATGTTGTTCACCATGGGCTGACTGGACCACTGACTGGAGAACTCACAGCGAGGACACTGTTGAGTGACCCAGACAGGACATCGCCTGAACAGCTCCAGCAGTTGGTCCTCAAGAACAATATATTTTTTGTCCTTGTGTGGAGGGACTTCAGCAGGAATGCTATATAAAATAAAGGATATTTCAACCCCTTAAAAAAACCAGGACGCTGTATATATTTTTTCAATTAAAACTCTAGATTTCCTTTGTACCTTGAACAGTTCACAGTGCTGGCACTGTCATCGATGTGGAAGCTGGGGTCAGATGCTGACACCTCACACCTTCTCCTTTTTAAAGGTGTAGAGGCTGCTCTGGGACTGTCAGGAAGAGGGATTTCCATCAGGTCCCCTGTCCCACAACCGACGCTTGTGTAAGCGGTCCGGGCTTGAGTAGCTGTACAAAACACAAACAAAATAAACACGTTTAAAATGGCAGTAATTACACAACTTGTGTCTAACTACAGTATATAAAAAAACAAAAGTGTAGACTGTTTTATACATAAAATGACAGTACTGTATAAAGGATAAATAGATTTCACCTTTGCGTCGCCTGCTCGGCTTCACATTGGCCTGGACACTTGCATGCCTTGTAATGACTGGATCAGTCTGGACATTTCTCTCTGCTCACTTTTGGCTGAAAACATAACAATAAATAATATTTATAAAGTGCACACACAAGTGACATGCAAACACATTGTTTGTATTGATGATTTATAGGAATACAACCTACGATATACTTTAGAATATGCCCCCCTATAGCAGATAAACCAAATATTTGTATCAGGTTAATTCTGGCTACAGTCGGCTACTAAAAACTTCCAAATGGTTTGGCATTTTGAAAAGCTGCGTCCAAATAGGTGTAAACTTTGGTTCACTTCAGAAAACTTGTCAACATGAACATAATTATCAGAATTTATCCTACTTTGTGAACCTGTTCAACAACAATGGCAATAACAACTATACTGATTCTGAAAGCACGTAAGACCAGCTCACATCTGTGAGCGCCCAATGACCACACGGTCCACCTGGAGTGGTCAGCCCTCTCCTCACTGACCACACGGTCCACCTGGAGTGGTCAGCCCTCTCCTCACTGACCGCAATCGAGCATCAAACGGGAGCAGAGCGCGCACGGAGCCGGTCAGTTTAGCCTCAGACACACAGTACGTTCTAGCTATACGTTAGCTTTACAGGCTAGCTTGTAGCTACTGTCAAAAGCTACAGTCATGTCAAACTTAGATTAGTTTGGTGCTCAGACTCGTGCACATTTGCGCACAGTGTCGGCGTAACTTTGCAGACTGATACATTAGCAGGCTGCCCCGGGAAGCGAGTAGACGCGCTTATAACCGGTGGCTGCTGTTCCTCAGCCAAAGTGAGCGAGTGCGGGACACGTCGCCTGGAGCTGAGGCTGCAGAGTCTATTTACACGCCATATTTTTTCAACAGATCTACACGACTCATGTGATTAGTATTATCAGAGGCCAAAACGGCGAATTTGTTTGAGACACTACAATAACGATCTATTCTGACGTGCACATCAAAATTCTATATACTGTACATGACTCAATCTGTGAGCAAAGTAGCTATTACTGACAGAAATGACCGGGACAGAGTGAACCAAGTGCCTCTTTTTACAGCAGCTACAATCAATGCAATTACTACCAAACCCAAAATGGGTAAATCATTATTTTTCTCACTCACCTCACATTGTTGGCGGGGCAGCAGTGTCTGTGGGGACGGCCTCGCTCTTCAAACGGAGAAGACTAGCATAGCCCAGTTCAACCTCGGTGAAGTTGGCGAAGGAATCAGCACGTAAAATGGTCTTTGCAAACTCCAGCCCCACTACGCTACACTTCCTCCCCATCCTAACACAGTACAATTAACAACTAACAATTAAATTATACACGATAGACCACTAAAAACAATACTAACAAACGCCCTAAGCTAAACTGAGCAAACTAATCTAACAATAAAAGCAACTAGTGACTAAAACTACAATATTCAACAACTAACACTACTAAAACTATACACTTATTTATAATAAAAAAGCTATCCTAATAAAATCTACCTAAATGCTATGACAACTAATCGCAAACCTGACAATCGATGAAAATATTCTCTCGTTATTCCAACACCAACTCGCTGTGGGGGCGTGAGCGAGACTGAGCCGCTTTTATACCCCAGAGCGGCAGGGCCCGTGACATCATCTCTCGCCTCCTGACATCATCTCTCTCCCCTCCGCTAATTGGGTGCCGAATTCAAAAAATCAAATGCAGTACCGACAGTTCGCTGCAGATGGCGCCACACAGACGGTTTGGGACACAAAGACAGGATTTCAACAAATTTGCACTAAATTGTTAAAATAGTGACATATACACGTAGACAACACTATAAGATACCCATTTATACAACTTAGCTAGAAAAAAAAGTTGATTTGGGGGTTAGTTGTTCTTTAAAAATAAAAATAAGCGCCCAAGTTTGTCTTTTCTACATTGATCAGAAACTGCTTGTCCCCCCTCTGCATTGTTAAGTCTCCGGTCACATCTTTCAGTCCGATTCAGTCCAAAAACTTCGAGGGCTCCTGGGTGACAGTGTCCGTGTCTGTCTTTGACGTATTCAGTCAAACAGAGTGAGCAAAAGCATGACGCAAGCTTCTACCCTTTCTCTCTCATACGAAAACACTAAACAAGCGCATGGGGACCGAAAGAGAGTCGGCTTCAGACTTGGATACGCCTGGAAATGAATTAAGCAAATCGGAGTCGAGAAGAGTTGTAAAAAAAAAAGTCGGCAAGGCAAGTTTATTTATAAAAAGCTGTGTGTACCTTGTAGTCAAAAATCCGAGGCACTCCGTTTACAAAAAAAGTCACAAGTCCTTTATTAACATCTAGAAATATGTCTTTGTCAAGGCAAAAGAGTGTTTGAAAAGTGTATTTATGCCACGCTACTCCATGCGCTTTACAAAAGAAGATATGCAAATATATAATCAGGTTAAAGTTAAGGCAAAGCGCATACACAAAAACATCAAGACATGGGAAATACACACAGTACACAAGGAATTTTTTCTTAGGTTAGGGCCTGTCGACTGGGGGGTGGGGGAGTTGAGAAAAGGTCATGAACGCAGATGCAGAAGGATTGGGGCGTGGTTATGGCGGGGATGTGCGTGCAGTTATTTCCATAGTCCTTGAAATGAATGTGTTTATATTGTAATGCAGCCACGCAGCCTCAGTCCTTATCTGGTGTAGCTCCATGACTTGGCCTTGAATGGGGAATGTTAACTGCGTAGGAGAGATAAGTGGTGCTTCTCCTCCTCCCGGGACGTAAAGAAATATTACGGTAGATCATAATTAATAATTAATTCGCTTTTACTTGGTTTCAGCATTAGTTCAGATCTCTGGAGCAGGTAGTTCCCTCCTCAGTTCATCCATTTTCCTGCTCAGCCCCAAGATCTTCCCCAAGGCTGAGACTTTCCAGAGCGTGCCAAGATATAGTCCAGCTTCTTTTGTCCGTCTCCACAGCGAGCTGCCGGGTCGCGTAAAACAGTTCATCGCTGTGAGTTACTGTGTACGGTGTAATTCCATCACTCGGTCACTCACTCAGTGCTCTTTAACCCCTTAACTCCCACCTGAACCGAGCACCTTTTCTCCAGTTTGACTTTACCCCGGTCCAGAAGCTTCAAAAAAAAGGTGTGAAAATAGTGACAGAACTGAGACAAAAACAATGATGAAGATGTGACAAAAAAGTGAGAAAAAAGACAAAAAATGACAAAAAAATGACAAAAAATAACAAAAAATAACAAAAAAATGACAAAAAAGACAAAAATGTGACAAAAAAAATGACAAAAAAATGACAAGTTGCTGGAACACTGCGGGACCTAAAAACCCATGATTATCTTCGTGTTTCTGATCAAATAAACACGATAGCCCCGCGATTACAGCACTATGAACGAGAGACGTTTTACATTGATAAAATGAGCCGCGCTGCACAATGCACAAATGCATAAATGAGCCCAGTGCAGGAGAGAGTCTTGTTTTTGTGCTGTCGTATCGTATTATTAGTCAGAATCTGTCACAGAATTGGCATCACTTCTCCCTCATGTCAGAGACGCCTCTAGACTCAGTGAAATACTATAATACTGTCTATATTCCAGTATTGTAAATAAGAATTCATTAGTATGATGTCCACAAAAAGAAAAATACTAGGAAGGAAGTAGCAGTAGTAATATTCTTCTTTTGTTTTTTTTAATAAGATGTGACACAGATGAACAGAGTCAGACCTGCTCAGATGATGGAACTGTAAAAAAAAAAACAGAGCTTTAGAAAAAGCTGATTAAACTCATTAAAAACTCATTATTTGATTTATATTTATACACTTGTATATTGCTTGGTAGAGTTAATACATTTTGGGCAGAGCTGTGAACTGTTACATTGAGTTCTTGTCACAAAATAAAGTGCAAATATATATACATAATTATTGGTGTCATTATCGGTTATCGGTATCGGGACATGCGGAATTATCGGTTAGCGGTTAGCGGTTCAAATTGGCATTATCGTGCATCACTAATTTAAATCATGGTAAAAGCACACGTTATGAGTCTAAACTGATCCAAAAGCGGAAAATTGGAGAGGAAAAAAAAAGGTTCCGCCAGCAGCGCATGCCCTCACAGAAATATAAACATAAACCTCAAAGCAAATCTGCCAAAAACATGGGTCTTAAAACGTTTCACATCAAGTACCGCCTCAAGTACCACCAGCCTAAGAGCAAAATCAGATCAGAACTTAACAGGATATGAAAAAAGAACTAAATTGGGTTCATGTGGCTTCAGTGTAGAAGTTGCTCTGAGCAGGTGAGACGGGGGCAGACGAGAGGAAACAGGTTTCCTCCCCCTGAACAGTGTGTCGGGTTGCTGTGAATCCAGCTTCAAACGACCCATGACCCTGAGTATTGATAGGAGCGGTCACCATGGCTAATGTACAATGCATATTATGCACGTGAATGACGTGGTCCCAGATCAGGTCAATGCTTTGCTTATACTTTTACTGTTCATGAATACATCTTATAGAATTGGTTTGTATCCTTGTCATTTCTTAAGCATTGAAGTGAACAGTGCAAGTTACTTCAAAATTGTAATATATTTGTAGTATATTAGTAGCTACAGTTTTAAAAATGTTATATGCTACACTTCTTTGAGTTACTTTTGAGTTGCTTTTGGCAAAATATATACTAAAAATAATAACAATGCCACCGATGGCACCAATAATGTGCAGTCAAAGATTTCCTCTGTTCCGATTCTCTTGTGTTCAGTTTTGACGACGTTGGCTACACGCAACTGCAGATCTTATATATCAGGATCTAACATGATTTGGTGATGCATTTTATTTGGGGAGAGTTTGGCATTTTTTTTGTTCATTTTTTTGGTTTGTTTTGTACATTTAAATGGACTTGTAACTTGAGCTACTTAAAGGGACTATACAGAGTTTAAAAATGTTTAAATGAAGTATTTTCATCCCCCTACATGTTCCAGCCATGCCCTAATGTGTAGAATGAGCCCAGACCTGTCCTGGGTCCCAATTGCCGTCATGCACGAGCTTAATTTTAGAAGGTGCAGTTACACGAATGACCTGAGGTGGCAGTAGTGAGTATAAAATGACCAACTTGCATCTAGTCTCTTTAAATTGTACTGACTAATATACTCCAGTTTGAAGTAATATGTTATATTCCTTGGTTACGGACAAAAGTCATGTATTTTTGTTACGTTTGTATACTTTGTTTACTTTACTTTAATACTTTACCCCCAACACTGAAAAAGAACTTAAAGGGGCTGGATGCAAGTTCGCCATTTTATACTCACTACTGCCACCTCAGGCCATATGTGTAACTGCACCTTCTATATTAAGCTCGTGCATGACGGCAATTCGGGCCGAAGTGACACATTTTTGAGTGACAGTGCAGGATTTTAGAGGCAGTTGTGGTGAAACAGGTCTGAGCTCATTCTACACATTAGGACATGGTTGGAACATGTAGGGGGAGGAAAATCCCTTATTTTAACATTTTTAAACTCCCTGTAGTCCCTTTAAGCAAAAACTACCGTACGCTTTCACAGTGAGGAAAGCTCATTTTGGGAAACTAGCAGTTGTTTGTATTGTCACAGTGAGAAACTACTAAATGAGTGGAGACAGTGTCAGGAATCAACATTTCAGTCCAAAAAGTAAGGTCTCGGAGTGTTTCCATTGGTAGGATATGAGAAAACTAACAGGGTTTCAGAAACTGGTAAATGAGGGTGTGGTGTGGAGTACTATCTTGTACAGCTTGGGACTCTGTACTACTGTCTTACAGACGCTAATTGTTTCATTGACAAAAACATTACCTGCTGTGCCTGCGAGCATCGGCCTGGAAAAGTCTTTATTTGATATCAGTAAGTCAACTGAAAACTGCACAGTCATTCAATCAAATAAAACATATTGTTACATATAAAAGACAAGTGGAAACCTCCTCGGTGACGTGTATTGATTTGCGCTAACAGAGGCCGTCTGGGTGTGTTTGCGTTGTGTCTGTGGCCAATAGCAGCTGTTGTGACTGACTTTATTAAACCAGATAAAGCGATCAATAATGTTCCTTTCACAAAGCGACGGCCGTGGGATGGAAGACATTGACGGACGCAAATTGCACTTTTGCTGCAATACCCCCCGCTCTGCAGAAAACACATGGTGAAGTGGGAGACGTCTGCATTTGAAAACAATAGCTGACGTGTAGTATCAGGCGGTGGTAAAGTGAAATAAATGAGGTGAGGTAGGTTGGGAAAGGTTGAGAAAAAGGCAAATGCTTAATAAAATAAACTATTTACATGATCTTATTAAATGTAATATTCTGATTAACAATGGAGACCAGCGGCAGCCGAGTAGTTTAGATCGAGTCTGGAAATCACAGCTACCCAACACATTCACGTTCTGTCCGAAAAGTTTTGATATTCGGTCCGAAGTTTTTTCGACGAGAATTTCAACGACATACTTGTCCGGTCGCTTTCACAGGCTCATTATTGTGATTAGAGACTCTTGCATCTGATAAAAGTAAAAGTTGTGCAAACTTACCAAACTGTCTGTTCTGCTTGCGATTTCTTTACATTACATTACTACAAATTAAGTTTTTACATGCATTGTTAAAGGGATATTCCAGGATTTTTGACATAGGGCCTCATTTCCTAGTTATCCCGAGTGTTGCCTGTACCTTGAGATATTTATTTTTGTGATTCATGCCGTTCTTTTATTTGAAGAGTTTCGTGGCACTAGGCTAATGCAAGGCTAATGCAAGGCTAGTGCATTTCTATGGTATCAGCTAGCCTGCATTAAAAACAGTCTGACCCGCTCCACAGAGCACCTGAGGCAAATCACTTATAACACCAGACTAATGACATAAATGTATGTGTCGATAGAATCATTTTTGGAATAAAACTGACCTTGCATCACATGAATGATCGCATTTTGAGGGACTATTTTCTAGCAGATCACTCCGGTATAAGGTATTTTATGGTTAAAATTACTCTATTGACAGGCATTTATATCATTAGTCTGGTGTTATAAGTGATTTGCCTAAGGTGCTCTGTGGAGTCAGACTGTTTTTAATGCAGGCTAGCTGATGTCGTAGAAATGCGCTAGCCTTGCATTAGCCTAGCGCCACGAAACTCTTCAAATATAAGAACTGCTTGAAATAAAAATAAAAAATCTCCCGAAATCAGCAACACTCTGGATAACTAGGAAATGAGGCCCTATGTCAAATATCCTGAAATATCCCTTTAAAAACACCAGATTATATTTGTGTACATTTCTGACATTCAGAGAATATTTCAAACTAGAAATGGTGAAAACTAAACATTTTCTTGACCGACCACGAGCCTCATTAGCCGGATGAAAAGCCGTCTGTGTCTGATATTTTGGAACACTATTCGTACAGTGAGCCATCCTCTCGCTACAAACAGGCGAGTTATGAAAGAATTATTGTGAGGGAGGGTCTGAGGGGTAATTTGTTGGCGGCACGGTAGCGCAGTGGTTAGTGCTCTCGCTTCACAGCTAGAAGGTCCGGGTTCGATTCCCACCTGGACGGGCCTTTCTGTGTGGAGTTTGCATGTTCTCCCCGTGTCTGCGTAGGTTTCCTCCGGGCACTCCGGTTTCCCCTACCACTAAAAACATGCACAATAGGCCAGGATGAATGATGTGTGTGAGTGTATGGTGGTGGTCAGAGGGTCTGTTGGCGCAGATGTGTGTAGTCGCGAAAGCGCTTCTGACAGTCTCCCCCAGGGGAAACTGAAGCTACAAACGTAGCTTTCCACCACCGAGTGTGGAGTGAATGTACAATTGTCTCATGTAAAGCGCTTTGTGACTATATGTCTGTGAAAGGCGCTATATAAATAAAGATCTTCTTCTTCTTCTTCTTGTTCACTTCACACAAAACGATCTTACTGTAGTAGTGTTTAGTCCACTGTCTATAGCAGCGTAATGTAGTGATCACTTTGACATGTCAACCACTGGTCAAACGGTCATCCCTATCTCTTCGAAAAGGTCCCGGGCCTTTCTGTGTGGAGTTTGCATGTTCTCCCCGTGTCACATAAAGCATGTAATACAAGCCAGGTTGAGAGAGAGTGCGTTTGAGAGTGTGAGTGTGGGACAACTGATAGAAATGAGCACATGGCTACAATCTAACAATCTGGCATCTGTATTCACTGACATGTACTGTCCCGGCCAAATAAACAACCAAATAACCAAAAAAATTTAGCATCTGTTGTTGGTGTGTTTCGCAGTTTCAATCATTTATGTGCAATCAAATTCACACATAGGAGCTCTGCAGGGATGTGCAGGTCGGCTTTTCTGACCTGCTCCAACCCGACCCAATGAAAATCAAACCCCCCCCTCGTATTTGGAATTGTTCCAGCGGGCCAAATTTGGCCCAATTCCATTGGGAGAGAGTGACCTACTTTTGCACCGCATAATATGGTGAACACTAACTCTCTCCCATTCATTCTCAATGGGAAATATGGATGCAGTACACTTTTTGACCACTATTGTCAAATTGGGGGCGCTGTTTCACTCCTTTCGAAAAGTTAAGGAAACACTGTTGTGATGTCTACGTTTTTATCAGAGCGTTGTAGCATCAACTTTCCCAGTTTCTCAACGTTTATTTCAAAGGTTGTTGACATCAACAAAGGTTGGGTGTTAAAAATGGACTTGTAAAATAATTTATGCTGAACTGACACTTTCAAAATGATCTAATGTGGCATTTTCTTTGAGTTACTAAATGAATGAGGCAAAGTCACTGTAGGTGCTGCAGATACAGGTGTTGTTGTTGTTGTTTACATTTTGCACTATATTTCTAAAGTTGTTGATTTCGTTCGACGAAAACTAGGCTTTTGCCATAGTTAACATTTGTATTAATGTAACATGTTATTTGCATAGATAGAATCAAATGCACATGTATACCGAAAGTGAAATAATATTACAATATAATAATATTATTATTTGCAGTTATATGTGTTTCATGCTTGACATCGCCGTGTTTGGCCCGCGACCCACAGGAACTTTTTCATTTTGGCCCTCGGAGACAAAAAGGTTGGGCACCCCTGCCCTAGACACACGACCGGAATAAATGGGTCTCAATTTGCCAGTCTGACCCAATCCAAACTTGCACACATTAAAAAGACGTCGCAGGAGCCGCTTAGCAGCTGCTGTCACAGGAGTGTGTCACGTGACCATGAGTTTACAGTCGAGAATGGCGTTTGTTGTTTTGTTTTGTTGCAGAGCTGCTGAGGACACCTTTGTAATCGCTTATGGACTCATCAGAATATGATGCCAAATATACAAATTCTCCACATCTGACCCCATTTTTTTCCTTGCCTTGTTTATGTTGCTCTTTCAGCTTGAATCATGATGGGGCATTGAGCTGAATAGATAAGACACCTTCACGCTCCAAACCTTTCATACACCTTACCCGGGGCTTGACACTCAGCAAAGTCCAGACACAACAAAGGCCACTCTAAAGTTCACTTCAGACTCTGCCCAACAGCACCGTGCCCCTTGTAACGCTGCCACTTCCACACATAAAACACAGGACACAGGGCGCCTTTTAAAAATGCATAACCCTCTTAAGCCATCCGGCAGACTTATTAATATTTACACATGCTCGCAGAAATGGAGGGAAAATTGCAGCCACTAGCATAAGCAGACTGGATTTCTAACAGACAATAAGCGGCTCCTTTCAAGACCCATGTACAAGACTTCACACTGCATTGCTGGTTCAGGGTTTTGCTTTTCAAAGCGCAAAGAAGAAAGTCATGCGGCTCTGCTAGGGTCATGCTCATCAGAAATGCACGCCCATAGCATCCGAAGCGCGGAGATATAAAGATAGAAACAAAAGGGTTCAAACAGTCAGGCACTGTGACGAAAGTGAGGCACTGCCAGATAAGGCATAAGGCATAACCTGATAATATACTTTATTCGTGTGAAAACTACTTTAGAGTGTGGATGGGTTCATGGGAATCAATATTATTGGCACGTGATAAAAAAGGAATTACTACAACTAAGTATTTTGCCTAAAATGCAAAATAATCATTAGCAACTGTGATTAGCTTACAGATCAAACATAATAAAAATGACAAGTTTTGTAGCGACTGGAAGGTGCCATGCAAATGTTTGAAACTGTGTGTGTGTATGGAAATGTTGCTGGCCAAAAAAGGCAATTATACCATGGTCTGGGTGAATACTCGATTCTGATTGGCTGGTGGGTGCTAAAAAGCGTGCCTTATTTTGGTATAACCGCACACGTAGTCCGGTAGTTAAAGTGCAACTAAACGGGCGTGGCAGAGCCTTTCCCCACCCACAAACTGAAGTCAAAAATTGCTGAGAAAAGGGTGGTCTCGGAGGGTTTGGGGGAGACGAGGGGGGTGAGTGTGTGGGCGGGGTCTGCCCTGTTGACAGTTTCAGACCAAGCCCCTAGATCTGACAGGACTGACAGACGGCTGTTACCGGTGTCACGACTGTGCGCAAGGTTGATTTTTTCGTAGGAGAGTTGGTACATTCTCATGACTTGTGATTGCTTGATGTAGCAACTAGTGATGCGGGTCAGGGTTTTTTTCAACCCGCGGGTCCTGCATTTGGAGCAGGTTCTAACCCGACCCAGCCCGCCCCGCAACGTTGTTCTATTTTTACAACCCGCCCCGCCCCGCACCCGCAACCATTAAATATTACGCGTTACAAATATGATCCGTATGAACAGCACCGGCCTAGGCCTAACGCGAAGTCACACACAGTCGCACATACGGTGGAAAATATGAGACATGAGCTCCACAAAAGCGTTCTCTGGATCACAAGCTGCAAAACGCTGCTTGTTTTATGAAAATCCGACGTATATTTACGCCAAAAACCTGCTGTAAAGACGACGGTGGAACCCGCAACCCGCGCATCACTAGTAGCAATGAAAAAAAAAAAAAAGATCGCCGCGGTAGACGACTCGCTCGCTGTCAGTGACTGCGAACAGAGAGAGCATCACACAGTAGCTTTTCTAAGGGATTTATTCCTCTACACCACCTCAGCCGAAGTGTGAGCATCGCAGGGGCGCCATCTACTGGTTTGACTCATGAGCTCAGGCGGTGTGTGCGCGACGCGTGTCCTGGTTGCCATGGACACACTCTCCTCCAACCGCAAAATATCAAATGTAGTTGCTGCGTGAAACCAGTAGGGGGGCTAACCCTGCGGTTTTAGACACAAAAGTGAAATTTTGAACAAGTTTGCACCAAATGTCAACATATTGACTGGGACATGTAGCTAACTCTATTCAACAACCATTTAGACCGTTTATCAGCAAAAAAAAGTGGATTTGGTGTTTAGTTACTCTTTAAATCACTGGGATATCACTCTGCCCACAGAAAATAGTCCCGGTGGTCTGGCATATTTAGTGAGTTTAGTAAATGAAAAAAACATTTATTATAAATGTTACGTTTGTGGTCTAATGCACGGCTCCTCGTTGTTTAATCCTTACTTAATGATGCTTTAATTAATTAATGATCCATTTCTGTCTACTTTAAGTCTATAGAAGGCTGTCTATTATCCTCGAGTATGAAGCTGACTGTCCTGCGTTACCAAGAAGAGCAGCTGTGATATGGCACTTTTAATTATCCAATAGCGTCATCAGCCAACGGCGTGAGGAGGAGCAGAGGATTTGATTAAAGACGAAAAAAGTATATTAAAAAAAAGTATATAAAAGTATCGGGTCAAGTAATGAACCCTGAGGGACACCCATTTCTACTGCCCAAAAGATTGTGATCTGCTAGAAAAGCAGTTAAAGAGTTTTTGCCAAAGCCAATTGAAGTTTATTGAGGGGAGTTGTATGGTCTAGTGTAGCAAGTGCTTTGAACAATACAACACTGAGTGCCAAAGAGTGTTCAAAGCACGAATAATAAGTTAAGTTAGGTTAAGTTAAATTAATATCAATAATATCCAGATTAATGGGGTCTAGGATACATGGCGTGTTCATATGTGCATGCTCCCTTTTATTGCTTGGAAGCTAAAAAAAGAATATTCTAGTAGTATTCACATCATAATGTTGGCAGTGCCTTTTCCCGGACAAATCCACCATTCACCATTCTTGCAGCATCAATGTCTACCTTCCAGGCTCTAAGCGCCAAAGTCTATCAATTCAATGGACAAATAAACTCACTTTCCTCATTTTTTCTGTTTGAAATGGTCCTGATTGAACTGCGTCACACACTTTCAACACTTACAGGGAGTTTCATCAGAAACCATTCCGAGACAAATACAATAACACAAGATTCCATTACTTTTCCGTAACCTTCCCGATCGAGTCGTGCCGTTCTGTGATCCGCAGCTTCGCTCAATTAGCATCTGGTGGCGGATGTTAATTTGCACCAGTTTGAAACATGACAGCGACGCCGCAGATCTGACCTACTTTGGGGATCGAAATTATTCTACCCAGATGCGGCCTCGGTGTGGCAAATGTACAGCATCAATTTATTACGTTGAGAAATACAATTAATCTGACGACACCCCGGAGCGATGTTTAGCACGATCAAAAATGTAGCATCTATTTTTGGCGTGATTCGCAGCTTCAATCATTTATGTGCATTTGAAACTCCCAAGCGCATATAGCAGCCCTGGTATTATACAAGCAGATATAAAGAACTACTGTATTGTTATTGTTAGACGCCAAGATAAGAGGCTCTATTTTGTCTACGGTCCCCAGGTTTACGCACGTCTGCAATCCAGAAAATAGCCCCACAGGGAAAATAACAGTCATTTCCTGTCCTGAAAGTGTTCGTAATTGGATTTAGTATGACCAAAGTCCAAAGGGTGATTGCAAGCAGATTAGAAAAGTCAATTCCTTTATTGTCATTGTATGAGACAATTTCCAGCAGGGAAATTAACTTCTTAGCAACTCTCCGGTGTCTTTTCTTTTTCAGAGGCGTATCTGATTCGTTCGCTCACTGCAATACTGCCAATAGATGCAAAGGGGGCCGTGTCCTTTGAAGATAGCGCAACAATGAATCAGTTTGCATTCGATACGTCTACTTGCAAAACGTTATCGCGATTTGTCCACTAATATGTTTCCAGCTTGGCCCCTCCGAGGAAAAAAAAAAAAGGTCTGGGCCTGCTTGGAAAAACATCATCCAACATCAAACCACTATGACAAGCACGCCTGCGCAGAAGAGACGGGCGAAAAGGCAGTATTTGGCAGATTGCTCTTCATCTCTTTCGTAATCGGCCTCATCATAGCGGACCGACGAGGTGAACAGGCCGACACTTTTGTAAGATTTAAAAAGAGACCTGATGTCGGATTTGCCGCCGCGACATATTTTTGTCACAGTATCTCAGCTGTTATTCTCTTAAACCCTACGTGAAACTCGCGCCGAGACATTTTAGTCAGTGTCTTTTTCTTAAGCCGCTGTTTTCAGACACGGCAAAGTGAGGATAGTTAAGTGAGGGAGACAGACAGTTATGAAAGTCTGTTTGAAAGTCTGTTTTGAGGGTTTTCTGCTGAGACTTATGGCCTGGATGGCAGATACCCCACATGCAGAATATACTGAAACACGTCTATACGGATTTACTATCGCCAAAATACAAGTTAAAAATGTATTCAAATTCAGTTGAAATAAATGTCACAGGTAGTACCCCAAATAAATGAATAATAATGATTCGAAAATGAATTTGATGTAAAAAATGTGCATCTTTTAAAGCAGTACTAAGTAACTCTTGCCCCTAGAGGCCATAAGCGCAACTGCAGGTGTCGTAGCACCTTACGATTTTTTAACTTATTAATTGTCTTGGAGAGTAAATACTACGCTGACAGGAAAGACGAAGGGAGAGAGGGATATTGTACATCCAATTTTACAACGGAAATATATTTTTTCACTCAAACTTGGCTGTAAATACTGTTAAAGTGGTGTTAGCCCCCAGTTAGCTTCGCCCGTTAGCATGTTAGCTTCTTCTTCGTGATTCCATTAGTGTGTATTGCTTGCTCCGGTCCGGTGGCAACATGGTTTTCTGGCCAGAGACACCAGGGGGAGATGAAAGACCCTCCAATCATCCCATAAACACTTGTATGACCCCCACAGGGACTACGGAAAGGATTTACTAAAGAGGGGGTATTATGCTTTTTTTCAATCACATGGCACCAGTCTATATCACACTACAATGATGACCAAACCTTCTGTTGGTCTGTAAATGCAGTAAATTAGTATAACTGCCTTGTATAAAATGTCTCTCTCAAAATGGCTGTAGTGAATGTCTTGAAATAGGCCTCTGTCTCTTTAAGAACCTCTGACCCTTTCCGACACGCCCCCTCCACACGCTGTCTGTGGCATCAGTGGGGAGGGGGTTCTGCTGAGGAGCAGTGGTTGGTTACTCAGCTGGTGACGAAAGCTCAGAGGCGTCTCCAGGAGGTGGGGGCGTTCCTAGGAGGACTCAGGCAAACCTATCCCTAAAATGGCCGCCATCAGAGTTTTTACAGATTACTCAAAAATACGTGAATGTGCCAAGGCAACACTTCAGGCATGTTTTTAATGAGGGAATGACATAATAACATGATGTAAAGCTTGAAAAAGTCGATTTTGCATAACACCCCCCCTTTAAGGTAAACACGTTACTTAGTACTGCTTTAATTCCGAGCCCCTGCCTCTCTAAACCTCTCACGCTGCCTGACCCTGAAACTGCTTCTTGTTGTTGTAAAACCCGCTTCTCCGTGGCAATTGACCAATGTGATTGGTTCGAACCACCAGCAGGTGCAGACTCAAAGAAACCAGTGGGAGACAAAAAGGACGGACTCAAATCTCGCAGCATTCCAGACACAACACAACAACGGTCAGTCCTAAACCAAGGCATAGCAAACTTGTGAGGCCAGCAACCAAATAACTCAGTAAGAATTATCCTTTGAAAAGTATGTTATTTAAAGCCACTTTTATCCTCTTACAAGTGGAACATTAGTGATGCAAGTCTTACTTCTGTCATCGAGGCTTTGAGGGAAAAGTCATAGATGTTGTTATGAATGAGATAGTTCTTGCTGGAAGGCAGCAGATGACAGCCGAGTACACCTGGCACTGCTGAGCAATGCTTTTCACACTGTTTAATAGAGCGACTGGAATATGGAAATAATGTGTTTCCGGCGAGCTGTTGTGGAGGCGATAATTGCGCAGTCTGTCCAAAGTAGGTTATTAAAACACCAAACTACCGCCGAAACTTCTGTGCAACGTCGGGTCGAGAAGGCAGCTTTGACATTTTTTTGGTAGAGCTCTTGCAATGGGTGTGACATTTACAAAAGGGTATATTTGTACAATTCATTTTCCCTCTCCTCTGCATAGATCAGCACCAAGGACCAACTCCAGGTCTTAATTTGTTCATTTGACCTAAATTTAAAATGAAAGTGCAGTAGTTTAAAAAAAAAAAAGTGTGCAAAAGCATAGCAATTAAAAAGGCTCGACCCATTTTTAAAAATAGTTTTTCCACCGTCGTCCTGTTCTTGAAGAGCAAGCGCTGGTCTTTGTCAATAACATCAAACACATCTTTATCACTCTCTTACACTTCATTGGTTGGACAAAGCTCCTCCCACCTCCCTCTGGCTCCCCTTTGCTACGCAGTTGCTTCAATAAAGAGGTAAAAACGTGGTGGCCAATGTGGCTGTAGTGAAGCTACGGCAAATGTTTTTACTTTGCGATTTCCTGGATGTGTAAGACCTCAGGAAGAGCTTTTTGAGAACTGTTGAATAGTGGAGCAAAGAACACCCACTGGGAAAGAGTCAAAGATTACTCAAAAAATGTGCTAGCGGTACACTGGAAAAAGCACCCTACTAAAAACAAGGAAAAATATCTTAAAATAACACATTTTGTCTTGTTTTAAGGAAAAAATTCTGCCAATGGGGTAAGCATTTTTTGCTTGCTAAGAATTCTTATTTATAGAATATTTTTCTTATCATAAAAAAACAAGAAGGAAACACTAAATTTAAGCAAATAAATAGCTAGAATTAAGCAAAATGTCCTCAGAAAATGGAATAATTTAAGGAAAACTTTCTTATTTAGTGAAAACGTGGGGTATTTTACTGAAATTTTGCTTGATTTAAGTAAAATGTTCTAAATCACACACACATTTTTGAGCAAAATGTTCTTAATAAATACTAATATTTAAGGAAAATATTGCCCGTACCCGGGGACCCATCTCCATGATGTGGAGCCAGGCTGATGGTCAGAATCACCAGGCTGGAGGATTCACCTATTGCACATGTTTTTAGTGGTAGGGGAAATGTATGCAGACACAAGGAGAACATTCAAACTCCACCCCGTCCTGGTGGGAATTGAACCCAGGACCTTCGAGCTGTGGAGCTGAGGCTCTAACTGCTGTGCCATCGCGCCGCCCACTTTAAAGTATGGAATGTATCATCGATCTGTGAGAATCAGTTCTTAAATCATTTCTTATTTTTTCTTAAAATAAGAAAAATATTCTCTGTCTAAAGCTGAAGAAGATTCAAAAAGTTTGTCTTTCTTGTTACAAGAAAAATTAGCATGTTTTTTAGCAAATATATCTGAACAAGAAATGGCCAGATTTTATTTCCTAAAATAAGATTTTTTTTCTCAAGAAAACTTTGCTCGGCAAAACATTATTACTTTTTAGGGAAAAAATAAGAACTTATTTCTTAAAGCAAGATATTTTTTACTTGCTTAGAATCCACTTTTTGCAGTGTTAACATTGCAACATGCTACTTCTTCATTACAACTGCTAAACATCAATGATTTGTGGTTGAAATGACTCTCTTCACTCTTTTAGGGTTAGAGTTCGGGTTAATAATTATTTACATCCAAATCTCAAGTGCGTTGACCGGAGAGCTAACAGCCTATGTGCCAGTGGGATACCTAATTTGAAAGCCTAAAAATATGTGTGAGATCTGTGTGAGTGAAACACAACTTTGCCGTTCTTAACCCTAATTATATCCTGATTAGGTTTAACTAACCCTAACCCCGTGATCAGGGGAGACACTAATCTCTGCAATAGATACAAAGATGAATGCATTTATAACACATACTAACCAAACAAATCAGAATGACCTACACCCCAAAATCACAACTCAAAGTCATTCTAACAGTGAACCTTCTGCGAGTCACATGACAAGGCCCAGTGTTGGAGGGGATATAAATAACCCGGAGCTAATTCAATATTCAACTAATTTATTGGAGCTGGCAGGTGATTTATAAACTATAGAGGCGTTATGTGAGGGAATGTGATAAAATGTCAGAATGACAGATGCCGGGGTGGAAAAACAGCTTGAGAAAACCCTGGGAAAAGAGGATGTAGGAAGCACAGCGTCGTACTCTTTACCACACACACACACACATCCAGCAGAAGCATGGGGACGTTCACGGACCCACAGCAAAGGCAGCATTACGATTATTAGATACATATTAATGCAACATTGCACACAAACAAATCTTGTGACATTGAGGAAGCTTAGCACGTAACCAAAGCTACATTTTTACTTCTGCTTTCCTCTCCACTTCATTTCTACAAAGGCTCCAAAGTAAAAAACTATATTTGTCTATGTATTTCTAATAATGCGCACTCCAGAACAGTAGGTGGCGCCGTGTAGATGCACTGTCCAACATCATTGACTCACAACAAGGAAGAAGGTTTGTCCCCGTCGTGTTGTCGTGCGGCTGGTGAATTTTGCCGCAATTTTTGTGTTTTTGAAGCTGCAAAGTTATTGTTCTATACTTATTTAACCCCTTAACTCCCACCTGAACCGAGCGCATTTTCTCCAGCTTTACCCCAATCCAAAAGCTTCTGGAAAAAAGGTGCGAAAATAGCAACAAAACTGAGACAAAAACAAGGATGAAAATGTGAAAAAAGTGAGAAAAAATGTACGAAAAAGTGCCAAAAAATGTACAAAAAATGTACAAAAAATGTACAAAAAATGTACAAAAAATGGACGAAAAATGGACAAAAAATGGACAGAAAAAAGTGATAAGAATTTGACACAAAAAAATCGAAAAATTTGACGCAAAATTGACAAAAAATGGACAAAAAAGTGACAAAAAATGGACAAAAAAGTATTTGACCCAAAAAAATCTACAAATTTGACGAAAAAGTGACAAAAAAGTCACGAAAATTTGACAAAAATGAGACGACTGCCCAACAAAAAAGTGATGAAAGAAAGTCTGATGATGTGAGGAAAAAGATCAATTTAGTTTTGTAGGTCTTAGCTTTCAAATGAGGTGTTACACTGGCCTACAGGATTTGGGTAAAGCGGGAGCTAAGAGGTTAAACTGATTTGTACTTTCAACTTTGAATGATTAAGTATTTTCCTATAGCAAATACTCCAGTGCTTTTGCATGAATAAAAATCTGACCGAGCAACTTCTACTTTACTGGAGTATCTGTACTTTTACTCAAGTAATGAAGTCAAGCACTTTGACCACCACTGGCTTAGAGTATTTGGTGAAAATGGTGCTTATTTTGTATCATGCCGTTATTGAAAGCGTGGAATACCTGCTTTTGGTAACTTGACAGTCAAAACGAATCCGGAACAGAGTAAGCTATTGTGACACTAAAAGAATATCCACAACTACAGCAGATATTTGAGGAGACTGATCAAACAGGAGAGGAAAAAGACTTCTGACCCCCCCCCCCACATGTCCTCCCAGTATGAGCTGCTCCCGTTCAGACGGCTCTACAGAGTTCAAACACAAACCAAAAAAAGAGATGCATAAACAGGTAAAAGAACTCATTCCTCCTGACATCAGCTAATTTCTTGAAATCAGAGCACAGACGTGGGATGGAATATTTCGTATACTTGCCTTTCAGTCACTTGAGGTGTACGTGTGGCGGCCATTTTGGAGACTGCTGGCTAGTGTATATAATTTCTCCATCTCCAGTAAAGTCATGATACATCCGAAAACCTCGTGCAGATGAGCAGATCCTTTAAGAAAACTGAAAACTTTGATCATATCAGCATATGATCCTGCCATGGATAACATTTATGGACGTTAGCTACAGCTGCTGAGCTACAGGTCGTACAAACCTCTGCAAGAGAAAGAAACATCCATTCAAAATGTGATGTGACAGCGGTAAGAGCAGAGCTGCTACTGCAGGTTCATAAAGAGGGTTGCTAACTTCTTGAGCAGCTTAAACACTGTCCCAAAGGTGTCACTGCAATGAAGGACGACTGGCTGGTAATTGGTGAATGCAGTCAAAAAGTCATTTATTCAGGCACGGACATATCTTTAAAAAAAACAAAAAAAACAACAACTTAGAACCTCATTAGAAACATTCCCTAAGGGCAATTCCAAATGCTGAAATACATTTGTCATATGGAAGAACTGCGTGCCCTCAGTCACGCGACAAGACCAAACATGTTGCTAGCATTTGCCTCTCCCAGTCTATTCCTATAGGTCCAAACGGGGTGAAGTTAGACGCAACCCAGCTCTTCCACGGGCACACACAAAGACCAGACAGGTACGGTTCCATACATCTCAGTATGGAAAAACGGTGGACTGTTCCTTGAAGAAACTCCTCCAGAGGGAGACAAGCCAAGAGGTTGATTTCTCTCCCTTCCTGTGACTCTGGTCTCTACAATGACCCCTTTGGTCAGGTCGTTTTTGGTCAGGAATATTTTATGATGATGATGATGAATACTGTATGGTTACTGTCACTGCTTCTTACTATTACATGCAGTTTGTTAAAGGGACTATACAGAGTTTAAAAATGTTAAAATAATGCATTTTCCTCCCACTGCATATTCCAGCCATGTCCTAATGTGTAGAATGAGCCCAGACCTGTTCACCACAACTGCCTCTAAAATCCTGCACTGTCACTCTAGAAGGTGTTAATTCGGGTCTGAAGTGCCGTCATACAAGAGCTTAATATAGAAGCTGCAGTAACATCTTTGACATGTCGCCCATGTGATCTCTGTGGTATTTAACACACCAGTGGAGTGCTCATTCACAAAATTGCCCTGATGAAGACACGCTAGTGTCAAAACGCGTTGGCATTTCTTTTAAAGATCTCTTCGTGCCTGGATAAAGGACTTGTATTTTGCTTTCACGGAGTGCCTCGGATTTTTTTGACTGCATTCACCAATCCGTGTAACCAGCCGGTCGTCTTTATGCTGTCCAGCTTAAACACTGACTCAGACTGAGGCTCTGTTGACAGGACAAACTGAAAAATTCAAAGAGAAAGGTTTTCTTTTTTTCTCTTTGATATGTTCATTTAGTTTCAGACGTGGAGGCAGATCTTTGGCAGAATCCTGCTGTAGCTGAACTGCCAGCGCTGCTACGTCTTTGCCTCGTAAACATAATCGCATGCTGTTTTGTTTACATGAATGTGTGCTCTCTAGGGCCGGCTTTATACAGTCATTATCTTAAGCAATGATTACGATTACAAACAAAATACATTTTCATCCTGAGCACAGAAATTGTTACATGTTTTAGTACATCATAATTCCACTTCAACTGTCAAAATGGCCTTAAAGGGACTATACAGAGTTTAAAAATGTTAAAATTATGTATTTTCCTCCCCCTACATGTTCCAGCCATGTCCTAATGTGTAGAATGAGCCCAGACCTGTTCACCACAACTGCCTCTAAAATCCTGCACCGTCACTCAAAAGGTTGTTACTTCGGGTCTGAAGTGCCGTCATGTACGAGCTTAATATAGAACCTGTGGTTACACTTAAGACCTGAGGTGGCAGTAGTGAGTATAAAAATGACCAACTTTCATCTAGTCTCTTTAACTACGCGTGACGTCATTGGAAACACAAGTACTGAATTGTAGGGGGGCCATTGTGCATTGGGTGGGTGTATTTTCTACGTGGCAGCTTGTGTGTCCGAGACAAATCTCCCTTGGGGACAAATAAAGACATCTTGAATCCCGTCTGCAAACATTTTCAATCTAAATACTATCAGAGCATAACCAACTGTTATTTATACGCTGCATTTCCATAACCAATTTTAGGTTCTCTTCCCTGTGAACACACAACAAAACCGACGCGTACTTCGCCTTTATGTAGAGAATCAATTGGAAGTATCCCCGTGCAAGAATCAATACGAGCTGTTTATGACGGAACAATGAGTGAATGAATTATGCATGAGCCGGGAATTCGCCTCATTCAGGTGCTGGTGTAAATTGTATGTTGTGAATGACGGGGTCCGGAAGCGTTCGTTATGAAAGATGAGAACTCGTAGCAACCGTTTCTGTTCAGAAAAAAGAAAGAAAAAGAAAGAAAGAATCTTTGAAAGTGACGCAGTTTCTATTTCTGACTTTGCTTTGATCTGAGAGGGGACTCTTCATTAAGGAGTCTGCGAAGATTCCGTTTATGGTTGTAGAAAGAAAGAGCAAACTTGAATGGACAGTCGTTATTTGGTCGGCTGGTGCTTTGACTCCATGGTCACAATGTTGTTCTGCTGAGTTCGTTTACTATTTACCGGAAACTCGAAACGTGCGCAGTAACTTAAAATCAAGGACTCCTCGGTCAGAATCAAAGTATCCTCAATTTCAGTGACACTTTCCCGGTTAAATAGAGGTCTAATTAAAATACATTCATGAATAAATAAAGGTATATGAGAGTAGTGTCTGTGAGGTTAAGAGGAGCTGCAGAATGACAATGAAGGCGCTGCAGATGTAGTGAGGTTAATTAAAGGTGTGCCACGCCAAAGCAGTCGGCACATTTACTAAGTACCGTAAATGCTCTAATATAGGCCGGGGCCTTTATTTACTCAAGGGCATCTAGGACCAGGCCTTTATTGGAACCAGGCCACAATTAGAGACAGGCCTTTATTTCTATTTGAGCAAAATGGACAACCAGGAAAATAAAGAGAAATGAGATTCGTGTCCATTTGCACCTAAAATATGAGGTTCATTTATTAACATTTCAAATCCTCTCCCAGCGGCTGGAACATTGACGCCTTTTATTTTGTCGGGACAACAGGAAGTGTTTCGTTTCGTTTAGACGGAGCGTTTGTGTTTGTGATCGATCATGAGACTGACCCGAGAGAAGACGAGACGCTCGCGCTGATCGGAGGAGTTATTTTGAGGCGTGGGACTGACCTGCACACGGAGCAGCTGGACGTGCTTTGAAGACGCGATGGAGACTTTATTAAAACCCTGGAGGGTCACAAAACATTTGTTGCCCTGTTTCCACAAACAGTCACAGGAGGTTTGAAAAGTGGCTAAATCTGTGTCAAAGTTGCGCTCGGATCAGCTCGGATGAGCTCCTCCGCAGCGTCCCCCTCGGCCCGGGTTCCCGTTTGTTTACTTCCTGAGTTATCATTTACTCTAGTATGAGACAAATTCCTAACATGGGGAATATTTCTACCACTATAGTTTCTAATAATAGCCCTGGCATGTTTTAGAGACCGGCTTTAATTTGCCTCCGCCAGCCGCAAACCCGGCCTCTGCTAATGGAATACAGGCCAGTATTAGAGAATTTACGGTATTTGTTTTTGAAGAAGGAAGAGAGACAGGTTTGGGGCTAATGATCCTGTAGTAAGACTTGCCCCAGCGTTGAACTTGGGACAGAGCGTTTATAGTGAAGATGTTTTTTTTTTCCTCTATGTCTAATGCATTGCTGTTAATGATCAGTCTATTGTAGGGCTCTACCGATAAGGATTTTTGGGTCCGATACTTATACCAATATGAAGGGGGTTGGCATGGCCGATATTTTAAAGCAGAACTAAGTAACTTTTGTTCCGTTTTTTTTTTTTTTTTGCTCATGAATTGTCCGTGACAGTAAATACTTGGGATGCACCGATCCGATATCAGAGCCGAAACTGGAAAAAAAATGATACCGGGTATTGGCTACAAATATTTGATACTGAACTGACACTAGTTTTGGCTCTGAATGCCTTTAAAAACAGAGAATGTAATCGCTGAGTTAGTTTTAACCTCCGTAATTATATAGTATATATAATAGTATATATATATTTTTGATCGCCATGCAAAATTCTGCGGTTAGCAATAGCATGCTAAAGCTAGGTGCATGCTAATGAAAACGAAAACTAATCAAGGCTGGGTCAGATACTATGCTAGAAATACCTAAAGCCTAACAAAATAAAATAGCCACAGCTGTATTTTAGTTTAGTTTAAGAAATAACTGATATAACATTGTAATGATCAGATCACTTCATGTAAGTTGTTTATATTAATGTAGCCTAAAGCCTGTCATACACCTAAGGATAATCAGTGTAGAAAATTACAGTGATCTTTGTTTAATGCACGTCCATTATTTTATCAATAGATATAATTGATAATTGATCTGTAACATCATGACAATGAATATGATATTATTGATCTCACAATGGAGAAAAGAGTCAATTACATTTTTCACTCAGAGAAAGACACTTTTAAAAACACAAACTTTTGACTTTTCTTATGTCAAAAGTGATGAAATCTGGCAAAAAATGTGACGAAAACTAAACAAAAAGGTAATGGAAAAAAAGGTTTTAAAAAAAAGTGACGAAAACTTGAGGAAAAAGATCCATTTACATAATAATAAAAATTTAATAATCATGTATGGGATAATAATAACGCTGGTCATTACCGGGAAAATAAGGGTCTTGTTTTGCCCTGACGGTACTTATTTTCCCCGATAATGACCAGTGTTCTATACGTTATCCCGCTTATTATACGGCCATTTGCCAACTGAACACACACAACATAAACATCATGCACTTTTATGAAGGCCGAAAGGTTTATTTAATGACTTTCGCGGCAAATAGTTCCCAAAAGTTTGCCCGTTGCTTGGCAACGTTTGGCTAGGCTAGTAGCAGTAAGGCTAGCAGCTAGCCTGGCTACTGGGTAAGGGTTAAGAGGTTAAAGAGAAGGGCGATAGTGAGGTGAGCGGGCTTGTTTCCTCTTCCGACTGAAGCTAACACAGAAAAGATCAACTCATCAGATTTAGGAGCACACATCCAAGTGTCCTGGGTATTTGGGGAAAAAAATCTAATCTGTCTTGTTTCAGACCGTCATGAAAAGATCAGATACAAGCACAAATTTGGGCAAAATAAATGTTGTTTCCTTAATTCTGTGGAGTGATGTTTTCCCCCAAACAAATCCCATCACTTTCTCCCTTAAGTGCATCGCTGACATCAAAGGAAGGGATTTATGATGTTTCTCAGCGGGTGCAGAGACAGACACACACCCCCTGAGATGAGTGACAGGAGAGGAGGGATCCCATTACGTGATGGGAGAACTTTCAACTCCAGGCACCCCAAAGACTTCGGTGTGTGCTGTGGCCACACAGATAAAGACGTGTGAACTCCTTCTCTGAGTGGAGTGTGAGTCGCATAAATCCCTACAGAAACACTTCTGCCAGTATGGTGAAAGGTCCTAGAGAGAGAGTAACTAAAGCTTAAGGCCATACACAGCCGGTGAAAACATTGATTTCTTTTCACACAGTGGTCAAAGTTTTTTTATTTTCTTTACATCTTTATGTCAGAGTTCAGGATAAGACCAACCTCGCCCTTTGTGATGCTCATTCCACAGCTGTAATCTATCAGGGAAAAATCACTTTACAACATGGCGGCGCTCCCTCGTCTTTCTCACATGTATTCATTCACAAATATTGACATGTTCGGTATCCATGTGTAGCACGAAAGGCAACGGAGATGACAATGTAATCCAAATATGGTCATTTCCTTTCTGGGAAGATTTTTTTTTCAGTCCCCTGCTTCTGATTTATTAATTCTGCCTGCAATGGACAAACTATCCACCAGGGTGTGCTGCAGCACCCTCAGCACCCTGGGTTCCCACGGCCCGGTGCACAGACATTACAGAACCGTAGCCATGTTTTGTCAAAATCAGGTTCACCTTTCTCACTTGCAACAACATTTATACTTTGGTAGCTTCGACAAACTGTCCAGTTCTGCACTTAATAGTATTTTCAGAGGGTTACTTGTACACAGTATATTTCATTCCATTACCATGAAAAACAGCACAGGGTCTTTCAGTGTAAATAGTGGATATATCAGAATTTGCATTAGCGCAGCTGCAGAGGATTTGCCTTTGAGCCCTGCGTAATCCCCCTGCGGTACACCATGGTTCTCCCCATGTGTTCATATGCAAATACTGATGTACCATGGACTTTGTTGACACGTATGAACTGCACAGAGAAGGAAATAAGCCAGGGCAGCACACAGACCCAGTATTACACGTGTGTGCTGCAATGGCCTTAAGTACAGATGGGAACCAGGAACCGGTCCTATTTTGAACCTGCAGACTGGAGCCGCTGCAGATCCACACACCACTTTCACTGCATCACAAAGTAAAGTCCGGACTGTTTTAGAATCCACGCTGCACATCGTAAAGAGTCCGTCTGAATCTGTCCTCTCTGCATACTTGTAAATGTGCAGCTTCACGCACTGAAGATCCAAAACAATGAGCATGTGCTAAAGCTATGGTCACATACGGGCTCCTACGGACGGAGGTTCTTTGACATGTCAAACACGTCTGTACGGCCAGCGTATGCCTTTCATACATTTTGTATGAAACTTTTTTCGTAGGTCGCACCATTAGTGCGGCCAACACACATTCAGATTCTCCTACGTCCTCTATACATGTCGTGTAAGGCGTTTATGAGTTACACGTTCGGCGTGAGTGCATGAACCACACGAAAACTCGGATGCATAAAGCTTCAGTGGTGCCATTTATACAAAGTTTTTGCAATATACCGAGGGGGAGAGGGAAGGGAAGGCGAGGAGAGAACAGGTGTCAGAGAGGGAGGAGAGTACAGGGTGGCAGACAGGACCTACTCACTGCGGCTTTCTCTCTCCAACTCCTGGAAAAGTGTGTCATGCTGCCCAAACAGGCGCCTTCTCTGTATTCAGACAAAATATAGACTATGCCCCACCAAATAAGCGGGTAATCGCTGAGACAAACGCACAGCGTTGGTGCACACAACATACATCATGTGCAGTTCTTGCAAACTTCATACGAAGCCCGCATGACCCACGCTCAGTACGTTTATTGCAGGTTGGTCGTTGTACGAATGAAGTGACAGCCGCACGACCAAGCGCCCTGCATGATATGAACACCACAACTACATTCTCCACGAACCAAAAATAAACGCAGTGATTTGGGAAGCGCCAGAAATCGCACGACAGAAAAGTCGTACAACCGGTTGTGCCTTGGCTTAACGCTATTCCTTGGCACGTCATTGTCATTGTTGTAAGGTGAATTCGTCAAACAAACATCTGAGTGAAACAGCCTCTCTGAATTGAACATTTCAGCTTTAAATCCCATTAATCCCATTGGTGGCCAAACCGCCTTTGCTCTGCCCGATCCCGTCAGACCTTGGAAGCTAAGCAGGGAAGGGCCTGGTCGGTTCTTGGATGGGAGACCGTTTGGGAACACCAGGAAGCCTAGCGAATGTTGTGAGTGAGTGAGTGAGTGAGTGAGTGAGTGAGTGAGTGAGTGAGTGAGTGAGTGAGTGAGTGAGTGAGTGAGTGAGTGAGTGAGTGAGTGAGTGAGTGAGCGAGTGAGTGGTTGGTCGGAGGGGCCGATGGCGCAGACTGGTTGCCTCACTTCCGTCAGTCTACCCCAGGGCAGCTGTGGCTACAACAGTAGCTTGTCCAGAAAAGCACTATATAAAACCGACACATCATTATTATTATTATTATTATTAATGTTACAACACTCTTACAATAGCCTTTTAAATAGCTTTGTATGATAGGAAGTTGCTAATAATTGGGCTGATAAATTGCTCATATTAAACAGCCTATTTTCATTTATTTGGAACAGATAAGAGAATCGATGAAGAACCGGATCGATAAGGGAAGTTATAGATGGCATTGATATCGATGAAAACGTATCAACACCACCCCTGGCCTACAGTCTCTTCAGCTTAACATGAAATGCAGACATATGTAGCAAGAACGGAAGGAGTGGAATCAAATCACAAATGCTTTTCACAATGAATGTATTAAACAATATAGTTGCAGTAGAAGAAAGTACTGACAACGGCTCTTTTACTTTGTTACTTTTGCGACACAAAGAGCAATGTGCGGTTCCTTGGCAATATCCCGGCATTTGGCCAAGGGATCAGTGGCACCAAAAATAATTCTGCAATTCACTGCATCGTAATAGCTGTAATCATCTGGAAAAATGTTATATTGACTCACACTGGTTTCAAAGCGTAAGTGCTGCAATCTCGTTTAGACGTATGGCGCTCGGGAAAATGACAGAGGCCCCGGCGACCCTCCGCGGTGCGAGGGGTGAGCGGTGGGTGAAGCGGGGAATGAAGTGCCGACGGTAATGGCATGGCACCTATTACCCAGATAAGAGTTTTGTTTAATGGGAAAAGTCGGCTTTGAGGCAGCCGCGAGTTCTCTGTGGTGCCGTTTTGTGGAATTTGTCGAGAAACTGTTTTGGCAAGACTGTCGACACATTGTGATAAGGGACTTGGCTAATGACGTGAAGGGGGCTGAGGAGTGTGGGGGGGTTGGCGGTAGCTGTCACGACTTGTTTGCAGCTTCTGTCGAGAGTGCAAAGGCAGCGATTTACCTGAGAAGCTGCATGAGGTTTTTCTTCACCGTGCTTTTAAACAGGAGGAGGGGCCCGGATTATGCCCGTGACAGCAGACAAACATCTTTAACTGAAATCACGTCGTTTGCTACATGATACAGTCATTGAATGTGGCGTCAATATTGCAAAAGGGTTCCGATGATATTTAAACTGTAAACAGGCAGAGTGTCAGACTCACATAGCACCAGTCTATATCACACTACAATGATGACCAAACCTTCTGTTGGTCTGTAAATGCAGTAAATTAGAATAACTGGCTTGTATAAAATGTCTCTCTCAAAATGGCTGTAGTGAATGTCTTGAAATAGGCCTCTGTCTCTTTAAGAACCTCAGACCCTTTCCGACACGCCCCCTCCACACGCTGTCTGTGGCATCAGTGGGGAGGGGGCTCTGCTGAGGAGCAGTGGTTGGTTACTCGGCTGGTGACGAAAGCTCGGAGGCGTCTCCAGGAGGTGGGGGCGTTCCTAGGAGGACTCAGGCAAACCTATCCCTAAAATGGCCGCCATCAGAGTTTTTACAGATTACTCAAAAATACGTGGATGTGCCAAGGCAACACTTCAGGCATGTTTTTAATGAGGGAATGACATAATAACATGATGTAAAGCTTGAAAAAGTCGATTTTGCATAATACCCCCCCTTTAAGCTCCCCAGTCAATCACTCGGCCGTTTCCCAGCCGTGCTGCGTCCCTCCTCCGCCCCTCCTCCGCATGGCCTCTCCTTGGCTCTGCTCATCGGTGGTGGTAGGGTCTCGTCCTACCACCACCAGTGTCCGGGCTCCGGGGAAGATTCTGGCCATCATCCATCAATGCCATGTATTCCATATCATTATTCATCTTCTGCCAGTGTTTGAGCCCAAATCCTGATTCACGTTCAGTGAGACTTCTGTCTCTGAGTCTTTTCAGGTTGAATTAAGATTATTCAAAGATGCGCGAGTAACATTGTGACATGGTTCAAGTTCATCATTGTCCTATCAAGTACAAAGTACCAAAAACAATGAAAAGAGTTTTGCTCTGAACGAAAAAAATATATCAGTTTACATCTAAAATAATCAATGCAATACAAACAAAGTATTCCAACAGTAGACACAAAAACCTCAGCTCTCCTTTAGGCCAAGGCTCATGAGCCTCACCGCCTGGGGATAAAACTGTCTCTAAAACGAGAGGTCTGAGGTTTGAGGCTCTGCAGACGTCTCCACAAACGGAGGCAGGAGGAGAGGGACTGTGCGGGATGAGCCTTTTCTCACAGCACTTGTCGTACAGGTCCCGGGGATCCAATAATCCTCGATGCATTTTAGCTGTCCTCATCAGAAGAGTGTGGTGATGTGAGGTAACGTGACCAAACCACACCACACGGTAAAAGTTCTAAAGTTTATTTCAAAATAAACCATTTTTAACCTAATAATCTCCACTAATAAAATGATCATGTTAACGTTGATGTGCTGTAAGTTTAGAGCTGCGGGATTAATTCAAATGAAAATTGTAATTTGGCCAAATTGTCAAAGCTGCACAATATATCGCAAAAAATATAGTATCACGATATTAGGTGATGCAATATTCACATCGCAAGAAGCCACAATATATTGCAAAATCACTAAAGTCTTGCACTGAATTTATTAGGGCTGGTACTTTTTTTTACTTTTGTCAAGACCAGATGCGTATCACGATACTCAAGGCCGATCCCATACGTATTGCGATCCGGTAAGTAATTATGATGAGTAATATGTTTACCTTGAAAAGTGCATTAAAGCAAAATGTAACAAAGTGCTGTGTAACTGTTATACTGAAAAGCAAAGGAGAGATGACAAAATGGCTCCAAACACAAACAAGTATCTTGATACTTGGTACTGCAGCACAAAGTATTGCGATTCGATCCGACGCTTTGTCCCAGCCCTAGAATTTGTGAATGTGTAAAAGTTCTAGTTGCAGTTCTAAACATGTCCTACTTTAATTCAATTTCAGTCTTGTGGAGCCGATGTAGTGTTTTGACCCAATTTTATTTACAATGTGTGTTTAATTAAAATGGAACTTATCGTGTTGAAATGGTTTACAGAAATATCGCAATAATATCATTATCACGATATTGCAAGGCGGTATCACATATCACATGCTACTTCAATATCGTGCAGCCCTACTGTACTTTAGTATAATATATCTGATGAATCAACTTCACGTCCCACATTTATACCATTGAAATAAAATCACATTCTACTGTTTGAACATTCGCCTGTAACAATAATTTTTTTCACAATATCGTCACAATAGACATTTCCCCAAATTGTTGAGCCCAAAGTGGAAGTGATAAAGGCAAGAAGGGTCTCTTGTCTCTTGCTCAAGGACACAACATCAGCATACTAACAAACCCGCTCAGAGAAGATTGTTTGTCGTTTCTCCTGGGACATTTTTTGGAGACTTTTCCCGTCGACTTGGTGTAAGCAAAACTGATAAAACTGCTCCGTTTAACATTATCGCTGTTACGCAGATCTCCGACTGCAAGTGCACGCATTGCTGACGGCAAATCTAAAAGCATCAAGTTCAGCGACAGGCGTGTAGGCAAACAGGATTACGGAGACCCTGAAATGATGATGTTTTCGGGAGATTGGCAAACGTGCGTGAGTCTGCGTCGCTTTTTTATGAAGATTCTTTTTCTGAAGTCGTCTGAAACTTCAGGGTTCAGTCGTGGGATTTGCAGCTCTGAGTGGACCGGTGATGACTCACGCTCGTGGACAATGATGGACTTTGGCACGATCGCAGTTTGTTTTCCCATAATAGCAGAGACAGTGATGTGCTATATTTGGATCAGCGAAACAAAGGTCATTTCGTATTCTCTCAAAACCCCTTTTGTTGGTGTTGTAGCTGTCATCCACTGTACTTTAATGTCCTTTAATGTCCTTTAATGCGCCTGTTATCAAGACCAATCTCTATTCTAAGTCCTTTATTCCTTTTGTGATTTCTCCAAGTACCTATCATGAATACTTTTACTGTTTTAAAAGCTAAATTAAGGTGACATATACTGCATGAGGCAAGGCATGTTTATTTTTACCGTGCATTATACATAATACACAAGGTCACTCAATGCGTAACGGTAAATACATCATCAACTTTTGAACTTAACATGAAAGACTGGCTTTTGATTTGATAAGTCATAGGACTGCACGATAGTGAAAAACTTGCAAAATATTATACGGGTGTGGAATTTTGCATATCTATAACAATATTACAGCGATATTTTACATGGTATGTTGCTTTCAGTTCAAACTTAAAGGGACTATACAGAGTTAAAACTATGTATTTTCCTCCCCCTACATGTTCCAGCCATGTCCTAATGTGTAGACCTGTTCACCACAACTGCCTCTAAAATCCTGCACTGTCACTCAATAAGGTCATGCTGGAGCTTAATATAGAAGGTGCAGTTACGCTTATGACCTGGGGTGGCAGTAGTGAGTATGAAATGGCAAACTTGCATCTAGCCCCTTTAAATGGAAATCAATTGTTATTTAAGCAAATTGTGTCGAAACACTACATCAGGACTAAACGAGGCTAAAATGGAACTAAACAATACTAACATTGAACTTTTGCAAACTTTTTATTCCATTCATATTTTTGGCCTGAGTTTGCAAAAAAAAAAGTTGATTTCAGTCAGATTGAAGACTTAAGTGATTTTGCAATGTCCCTTTTTTATTTAATTTTATTATTAAAAATGTGGCTTGTTGCGATGCAGATACTGCATCAATCGCAATACGATATGTTCTCCATCGTGTAGGAGACCATCTCCAAAGACCATTACATAGAGTGGAGATTGTCTCCACTCACAGAACCAGGGTTACAACATAACCCAAACATTTTCTATCGTGTTTGAGACTCTACTCTATCTTTCCACTCTATGTAATGGTCTGGAGAGAAAGTCTCTTCACTCAGAGAACCAGGGTTACAACGTAACCGAATGCTTAGTGACATATTGTCTAGCCCTAGTTAGTTAGTTAGTCGTTTATTCAGCCTTAGCTCACACAGCCAATGAGCTATGGCTGTATGTTGAGGCAACATCTTGAGGAAATTTAACGTACTCATCCTGGCCATGAAAAGACCTTCAGTGAATAATTCAAATAGGTGCATTTAGTGAACATTTTACATATACATAGATGGTTTTCTGTGTCGAGTTTGCATGTTCTCCCCGTCTCTGTTCTCCCCAGTAAGACTTTCCTGGATAAATCCTGCTCACACTTGAGGGTTTGTTAATGAGGTCATGATGCCAAAACCATTATAAACATTTAATAAAATGTATGTGGCAATTTGCACCTATTCTGTGTACCCTGTGCGTCTATTCTTTTGGGTTACACCATGTTGTTGCTGTGAAAAACTGCGCTGTGGGAGTAATAAAGCAGCCTGTTTCTAACACACAGGATGTAGTATTTTAGTGACATGGGAGCACTTGAATGGATTGGCTCCGACCTCCTTGTTAGCTTGATGATAACATGATTTGTACTCGAACCGATGACTCAACTGCAGAAATACATCTTCCCCAACTATTCTCCTACGCTGACGCTGAACAAAACATACACCAATCGTGCGTCACTGATGTCAAACTTTGGCAAATCTTTGACCGTTCTTGTTGCCGCAGTGCAGGCCTCCCCAATATCATTAACTCTGACAGCGAGTTTCAGCAACTATTTTAAATTTTAATGAAGAGTATGTGACAACCTAATAATGAAGACTTTATTTTCAGATAAGGCATGTCAGGGTGGATGTCAGAAATGTTGCGCCATCCAACGCATGGGGCTCAGTCCTGAAAGAGCGCTAACGGCTAACGGAGCATTGGACAAAGCGCTTCGAGCCAAACCCCGTCACGGTGAAGGTGAAACTGACGAGACAAGAAACAACTACTTTTCAGACTAACGAACCAACTTTTTTTGACTTTAAGTAATGACAGATGCCATATCAGAAAAATCTCACACTTAATTTACTGTAGTTTGGAGAACCGCACGTATTTTTGTGACTGTCAGCTTGGAATATTCAGTATTGTGGTCATCAGCTGACCTCAGTCATTGGCCACATACAGCATAATGTTGCCGAACCTAAACTTTAACCAACTGCAGCAACTACGGAACTTTCTAATCCAGGTGGGGAACTTTTACATACTTTTTTTTTCTTTTTTCTATCAAAGCAGTGTATTTCCAAAAAAAGGGCTACAAGAAGTTTTGAGGTGCAAGAGAAACTCCACAACATCTGCAAATGTCAAAATCAACATGAAACTTTTGGCACTTAGAAAGAAGACACTGTAAACTAGAAAGAACTAGAAAGGAGAAACTAGGGGCAAAAACTACTGTATGTACGACTATTGCTTCATAAAACGTACTTCAGTATAGTGGTTCTCAAACTGTGGCACGTGGTTCTTAGGGGATTTAATCCATTTTCATGTATGCTTTAGTTATCCATTAAAGGGGCTAGATGCAAGTTGGCCATTTTATACTCACTACTGCCACCTCAGGTCATAGGTGTAACTGCAGCTTCTATATTAAGCTCGTGCATGACGGCACTTCAGACCCGAAGTAACAACCTAATGAGTGACAGTGATCAGGATTTTAGAGGCAGTTGTGGTGAACAGGTCTGGGCTCATTCTACACCTTAGGACATTGTTGAAACTCTGTATAGTCCCTTTAAAGATGAATTATGTAACTTTTTATGCGACAAAACAACTTTGATATTTGCGCCTAATTTACCTTTTTATGACCCCATGGCTGTATGAGTGGTCAGCAGGGCACCTTTAATTTCCATCGGAGTGACCTCTACAATGCTCCAGGATCATTAGCTTTGTAGGGTTTCTGTTGAGAGGATTCGTCAGCAGAGAAAACCTTCTTGAAACTCTAAAAGCAATTGATCCTGGAGCGTCATAGAGGCCACTGTGACGGAAAGTAAAGGTGCCATGCTGACCACTGACTCGCTGAAAGATAAAATACCCACAAATATCAAGTCCGTAAGCTCCATAATGCACCTTCAAGATTTCCTTTAGTTTCCACCCAGTTTAGACAAAAAGTAGTCCCATTTAGATCTATTTTGTGTTGTTTTGCGCAACAATGACAACATTTTTACATTGACGTCTCTTTTTTCCTGGCAACAACATGATAAACTTTGTCAGACGTAGCTTGCTATGTCAGTTTCCGTTTAGAAATCTGCACTATTTCATTTTGCAAAGAAATTAATGTCGCAAAACACAAGGACCTTGACACTATTGAAGAAGCGTGATTTTCAATGGAACCACCTTCGCACACACTTTCAAACAAGCTGCTCAAACGGTGCAAACAAGGCGGGAAGATGAAGCAACGCGAGTGCAACATTTGCTTGAGCGCAGATTAAGCGTATTAGGAAAGTGATTTGCGGTGAGCCAGGGGGAGTTAGTAAAGGATCTTGCATTGTAGTCGCCGCTTTTGATGTGAACACAACAAACAAAGCTTCACTTACTGTAGTAAAACACTGAGTAATATCTTGCAAATGTATTGTAACAGCAGTGTGTATACAAGTAGGACATTGCTTGGACAAGTTGCGTAATAGTTTTTCTTTCTGATTGAGAATGATGCTCTAGCTTCAACTATGGGCCCGCCAAATTATTGTTATCGCAACATTAAAGGGGCTAGACGCAAGTTAGCCATTTTATACTCACTACTGCCACCTCAGGTCACATGTGTAACTGCACATTCTATATTAAGCTCGTGCATGACGGCAATTCGGCCCGAAGTAACACAGTTTTAGTGACAGTGCAGGATTTTAGAAGCAGTTGTGGTGAACAGGTCTGGGCTCATTCTACACATTAGGACATTGTTGGAACATGTAGGGGGAGGAAAATACTTAATTTTAACATTTGTAAACTCTGTATAGTCGCTTTAAAGGACATATCATCCAAACCGCAAAAAAACATGATATATCACAGGGTCTTTGTTTCATCTTATTGAGATTTATACTTTTTTTTTTTTGCAAAAACAAAAACCTATGGTAGCTAAAAAATGTGCAAAGGCTCAATTTTAGTCAGCCGTTTCCTAATTTAGTTCCATTTTTCTTGATTCAAACTGCGTGTACTGTTTGCTTCTTGAAATCTGGCTGTAAATGTGGACACAGATTCTCAGCTCCACCTCAGAGCAAAAGTAAAAGCCTTTCCTCAGCAACTGTGACCTGGAAAAAGCCGTTCCCCCTTTCATCAGCTTTCATCAGCTTTCACGTAACGCTCTGTACATTGAACTCAGTCAGGCCTCGTGCTGCTCCCCGGCTCCTTCGAAGAGCTCAGGAACATGACCATGATCACGCCTGTTCTTGCACTCCTTCCTGCACTGGCTCCCGGTTTGCTTTAGAATCTAGGACAAACTCCTGTTGTTTTTTTTTCAACAACAACTGCCGGAGGCGCTCGGGTCGCGCTGCCCACAGTGGGGTGATGGTTCTTTATCTGTGTCCTCCCCAGACCTGCCTCTGTTCAAAGCTAAACGCAAGACTCACCGGTTTAGACTGGCCTTTGACATATGTTTTTTTTTTAGTGGAACTTCAGAGTGTTCAAAGCCGTCATTGCATCATGGTGTCATTTGCTAAGCGTTTGCTCATGTGCAAAACAAGTAGCACTTAAGTGGATTTCCACACATGTAACATTCTCTCAGGTTCGGAGCCCTGTGACGGTAAAACACTCCAATGGTAAAGTCCGTCTATCACGCCAACAAAAGGCTGTATGTATTTTCCAGCTTGCAGGGTTTTCTCACATCGGTGCGACAATATCTCCACATAATTAGCACCTGCAGACTTCAAATGTTCCAGCCTCGGACTGAACAATATTTTGAAGGCTTTTTAAGAGGTATTTTTTGATATCTAATGATGGATATAAAGTTTGGAATTGCAAAAATCAAAGTGAAATATACATTTTTTTAAAATGTTTTACTCATGAATAGCTTATTTTAAAGCAGTGCTAAGTAACTTGTTTATTTTAATAAATCCTTTTCATAATCCCTCTGGGGGTAAAACAAGAGTTAATGGGATGATTGGGGGGTCTTTCATCTCCCCCTGGCGTCTCTGCCCAGAACATCGCAATTGCAGCTTTCCTGCCTACGGGTCGGAGCCACCAATACACACTAATGGAATCACGAAGAAGAAGCTAACAGGCTAACGGGCAAAGCTAACTGCGGGCTAGCGTCACTTAAACAGTATTTACAGAAAAGTTTGAGTGAAAAAAAAAGATCTCCATCGTGTAATTGGATGTAGAATATCCCTCTCTCCCTTTGTCTTTTCTGTCAGCGTAGTATTTACTCTCACGGACAATTAATGAGTAAAAAACACATGCTACGACACCTGCAGAGGTGATTATGGCCTCTAGGGGCATGAGTTACTTTGTACTGCTTTAAAACAAGATATCCAAAATCCCCTCTGAAAAAGTCTTTGTAACTAATTTGTCAACACTAATTTGTCAACAAAACCATGAATTTAAACCTGGCTCTCTCCATTATTCAGATTTCATCGCCGAAAATTTGGGGCAATTTTAGGCATAAAAGTCCTTACTTTTATATGATGTTCATTTCTTCATTGTAACGCTCATTGTTTTGTTTGGTCTTGTCCACCAGGGGTCCAGGCCAGTCTGAGGGCAAGTCGGCTGCTCCGCTGGGGCGGCGTGTGGTTGCTGGGGTCATAGCACCTTACCAGCACAGAGACCAGGAGCCAGCTTGCGGAGTATGCCGACCGTTCAGCCTGGACCCCTGGAAAAGAGCACTTCACTAAACCCATTCAAGTTTCTTCCACCCATGTCATTTTCCAGCTCTTCTGACTCCCCAAAACCAACACCAGCTGAACCCCATCCGACTTATCGGCTCCTCTCCATCAATTTTAGACTTTTATATCTGTACGAAATAAACAAACCTAAACTTTCTCTTGGTCTTGGTCTCCTTGTACCCTGGTGATCGACCCATAGGGGGCGTTACAGTAGCATTAGCTGCAATCTCTGTCCTGACTGTAGTACACATGCAAATCATATCGCGTCTACAAAAATCATAATCGTGCACGATATATGGCCCTGCCCAAATGTACAGTCGTTACTTCTGAGTGGCTCGTGTCCTGAAAAAATAAACACGTACTTTTGAGCATTCTAACATCTGTTAATGTACTTGTTTATTGCCATTACCGGATATTTGGTAACATTTGGTTTATAAGCCTGTGATAATATGCAGTCTTTGAAAGGGGGAAAAAATGAATTGAACCCCCCCTGAAAGCAATCCGTGCTCCGCAGCGTGGTTTGGCAATCGCCCATAGAAAGATACTCCAATTTACAGCTAGCGTTACACTTGAGTTTCCACCATTCTCATTCCATTCTGCAAATCCACGTTCAATATAGGACCAAAACGCCGACAGAGACTCGAGTACATCCAATTTACCCACACAAGAGCTATTCATCCTGCAACGTATTCGCAGTATTTTCCCTCAAAATATCATTGTTATTCTTACGAGAAGTCGGCCCGTCGCCCTCACGCGCGCCGCCATATGCATATAAACGACCACATCGAGCTGGAGACGTTTTAAATCGGCCCTAACGCTTAACTGCAGGGATTTTCAAATACCTTCCTGTCGCTTTGATTGTCTCTTCAAACTCAAAGGTCCTCTGCATAATTTCGGGGTTTTTCAAAGTACTTTCGGGACGCCTTACCGGTGTCGCTGCGTGTTTTCTAACTTCAAACCATGGGTATGCATTAAAGAACAGGTCAGAGTAAAGCCCGTTATGTGTATGTGCGCACAAAGAGATCAGGGCGGAAAACAGGAGTCTGGCGGATTACGGTGAGGCAGTGGGAAAAAAAAAAAAAAGATTCGGGACAATAATACTTAACCTTTTACCCCCGCTTTCACAGAGCACATTTTCTCCACTTCAGCGTTACCCAACATCTAAAAGCTTCTCGACTGGAGCTTACAGCCTATAGGCCTGTGTCCCGCCTCATTTGAAAGCCAAGTCTCACTTTTTTTTGGCTACTTTTTTCATCACTCCTTGGTCGTGTTGTTGTCGCTTTTTGGATTGCGTTATAGCTGCTTCGGTTTTGCATCTCACACCCCCTTGAACATCTCATCAGCCTCCTGGTGTGTTGCGTTTGAGCAGCTGTAGCCTGTAAGCAGAGGCAAAAAAAAAAAAAACTAGCCAGACAGCTCCCTGGAAATACTGGACTATTACTACTACTACTGCCACCTCAGGTCTTATGCGTAACTGCAGCTTCTATATTAACCCCTTAACTCCCTCCTGAACCGAGCACATTTTCTCCAGTTTGGCTTTACCCCAGTCCAAAAAGTTTCTGGGAAAAAGCTGTGAAAATAGCGACAAAACTGAGACGAAAACAATGATGGAAATGTGACAAAAAAGTGAGAAAACATTGACCGAAAAGTGACAAAAAATGTGTGAAAAAGTGGCAAAAATGTCACAAGAAATTGACAGAAAATTGACGAAAAAAATGACAAAAACATGAGCAAAAAATGACAAAAATGTGATTAAAAAATGGACAAAGAAATGACAAAAATGTGACAAAAAAATTACAAAAAATTTACAAAATTTGACCAAAAAAAATTCAAAAATTTGATAAAAATGTGACAAAAAAAATACAAAAAAATGACAAAAATGATTAAAAATTGACGAAAAAATGACAAAAATGTGACAAAAAATGACAAAAAAGTTACAAAAATGAGTTGAATAGCCAACAAAAAAATGATGGAAAAAAAATCTGATGACGTGAGGAAAAAGATCCTCTCGGTTCAGGCGGGAGTTAAGAGGTTAAGCTCGTGCATGACAGGCAGTTGTGGTGAACAGGTCTGGCCTCATTCTACACCTTAGAACATGGTTGGAAAATTTAGGGGGAGGAAATTAGATTATTTTACCATTTTTAAACCTAGTATAGTCCCTTTAAGGCGAGACACGGCAGGTGAAAGTATTGATTTTTCACGCAGTGGTCGAAGTGGAGATTTTTATCTATTTTCCTCCCTTTACATCTTAGTTTTCATGTCAGAGTTTAAAAATGGCAAAACTCACCCCGCATGATGTTTATTTTATGATGTTTTGTCTGCGAGGTGGGGGCAACCCGGAAGAAAGGCCGTCTTTCCCGCGGGTTTTCATTCATAAATATTGACAGATTTGACATCCACGTGTCCTGATAAGGCTCCCTGTGATGACGTTTTCACCCAAATATGGTATTTTTCCTCCTACGAGACGCTTGGTGCAGAAGAGTCGAAGAACGGGCCGCGTATGCGCACTCGCTACAAAACTTTAGGGCTGGTTTTCTCTGAATGAGAGAAGCCGCACTCGGGCAGGGGGTGAGCCCTTATAGAAGCTCCAACAGACTCCAAACTTTCCAGTCTTGGACTTAATAATATTTTGAAGGTTTTTTCAGAGGGATTTTTTAATATCTAATTCCTAGCCTGATTTATTCAGCCTTCACCCTTCGAGATCGGGTGAGGAGCTCAGTTACCCGGGAGGAGCTCGGAGTAGAGTCGCTGCTCCTTCACGTCGAAAGGAGCCAGCTGAGGTGGCTAGGGCATCTGTTCCGGATGCCTCCTGGTCGCCTCCCGTGGGAGGTGTTCCAGGCATGTCCTAGTGGGACAAGGCCTCGTGGAAGACCCAGGACACGGTTGTGGGACTATGTCTCTGAGCTGGCCTGGTGTCGCCTCGGGGTCCCCCCAGAACAGCTGGAGGAGGTGTGTGTGGATCGGGAAGTTTGGGCATCTCTGCTGAGACTGCTGCCCCCGCGACCCGGCCCCGGATAAAGCGGAAGAAAATGGATGGATGGATGGATTTATTCAGCTTTGAAACCAAAAAAACAGGCGGAATTTGAGTTTTTACAGATTTTTTCACTGATGATTAGTTTATTGAAAAACTAAACAAAATATCCCAAATCCACTCTGAAAAAATCTTAGTTACTAATATGTCAATAAAAATAAAACCATACATTTTAATCTGGCTCAATTCATTATTTTGATTTCGTTGCCCAAAATATAGGCAATTGTGGCCATTTTAATGCTCAAAATGCCTTATTTTTATGTGAAAACATAAAATGACAGAAAAAGTGCAATACATTTTTTTCTCATATTTATATCTGTGATGTTCAGCAAAAGTTTCAAATTGATATCTCTACATTTTTTTTTCTCCCCCTATTCACCTGCAGTGTCTCGCCTTAAGCAAGCGGACAAGAACGTTTCACAAGGCTTTCAACTGCAATGTGTCTGTGATCAGTTGGTTCCCGCGGGTCACGATGTTTTGTAAAGTTCTTTGATAATGCTGAATCGGGCGCTAACTGCTGCCGCTTCAGCTGCATTTGCACTTATTCTGCGACCCCGGCAAGTCTCATTGTTTACGTGGAGCGGGGACAGGTGGGGGGGGGCAGTGGAGCTCGTCTATGCTCGATTTCTAAAGGATATATGTCTTTCTGCGCTGGACTGCAGTACCACGGTGCAACCACTAGGGGAAGATCTGCACTCGGTTTATGTTTATGGGGGTTATACGGTGCCAAATCCTCGTCTTTATACTGTAGATCGGGGGTAGGCAAGTTTTCTTGGACGATTTTCTTTATTTTAAATAGACCGAGGGCCGACGCCGCTGATATTTAGCCCAAAGTAAAGCTGGAAAAAAATACCGTCATGAGATAAATGACTTAAAATTGCTTGAATTAAAGTTCTTTTATTTTAGAGAGGAAACAAAGTGATGGATACAGTGGGTGGAATAAGGAGGTCAGGTGCTCTTCAGGTATAGGCCAAAAAAAGGGATCGAGGCAGGTTAAAAGTCCTTTAATGAATGGACGTGTCAGGCCTCGGATTTTTCCCTTTTTTGCCTAAAGTTCTTCTATGTTGAATTTAGTTGGTTTGAACTAATCCAGGATACAAACGCTATAGTGCCAATGGAACAAGAATAAAACCCTCTTCAGACAAATAACTGTTTTTCTCTTAAAATTACACAAAATTATCTGAATTAAGAGAATAACTACTACTAGAGGTTTTATCTAATCTAAGACCAGATTCAAGTAGTTAATTCAAGTAGATTTATGTGATTTCTTCCTTAAAACGATGATTCTCTTTCCAGTGGACTTCTTTCAAATGCCAGTGTTCCACAAATAAATAACAGCCCAACTGGAGGTCATAACCACAAGCTTTAAAGTGACAATTATGAGATTAAAACACAAAATTACGACTTTAAAATTCATACATACATAAAAGATGTCATTTCGGGTTTAACAATCTGCATTTTGTGTTTACATAACAGTCAAAACTTAAAGGATGCAAGTTGGCCATTTTATACTCACTACTGCCACCTCAGGTCATACTTGTAACTACACTGACAGTGCAGGATTTTGGAGGTAGTTTTGGTGAATATGTCTGGGCTCATTCTACACCTTAGGACAGGGGCAGGCATGTTTTCTTGGCTGAGGGGCCGATTTTCTTTATTGTAAATAGACTGAGGGCCGAAGCCGCTGATTATTAGCCCAAAGTGAAGCACAACACTGAAAAAATGACCATCTTAAATGAGATAAATGACATAAAATTGCTTGAATTAAAGTTCTTCTATGTTGAATTTGAGTCTGTTTGAACTTATCCAAGATACAAATGCTAGCGCCAATGGATGGAATAACTACGACTAGAGGTTTTATCTCGTCTAAGACCAAATCTACTCAAACCTTAGATTTAATCTGTTAATTCAAGTAGATTTATGGGTGTATTGACAGTATTTCTACCTTTTTTCCTCCCATTTAACTCTAATAATGTTAAAAGTACTCTGTGATTTGTGTAATAGTGTTTCTCAAAAATCATCTTGAGGGCCAGAGGTTCTGTGCCAGACGGCCGGATTTGGCCCCCGGGCCTGACGTTGCCGACCCCTGCTGTAGATTCACTGCTGGACAAGTCTGGTGAAGTATGGTCAGATGTGTGGACTTCAGAAAATGTACATAGCACTTCCTTTAGTGCTTCCTGTAGAAGGCGGGTTCACCACATGACATCAGCAATGGGATCGATTATAGATAAAATAATTATCACCATTATTCAAACGATTAGCCTATTCACTGCCTTTGACTTCTTAACCCCGCCTTAAACCAAGGGCCTTTTCTCCAGTTTGGCTTTTCCCAAATCCATAAGGTCACAGCCTACACAGCAAAATGGGCCGAGTTAGTTTCCTGGTGTAAAGCCTTCAGTGTGGCTGGGTGTTGGTTTTGGGTGTGGCTTCAACTCGTCCAGTGAGGAGATAACTCAAGGGGCGGTGATTTTTCGCAGTGTGAGCTGCACTTGCTCTTGGCAGTGTTAATTACACTTCCGGTTCCCGCCGCTTTTTGAAAAGAGGCCAGTCTGCAGCAGTGCAACGCCGTCTCCGATGTGCAGAGGACAGCGCGGGTTGACTTTAACTTTTCATGAGGTAAGACTTCAAAATGTTAATGTGTACGAGAAAACCCCAAAACGAAATGTGTTTTAATATGAATGGTTGTTATGACTCCTCTTTTTAGTAGCCTTGTGCTAAACATGAAGCTTATAGAAATATGACTACTCTAGTTCCTGCACTGATGTTAACATAATCAAGTGAAAGGCTTTAGATTCAAACCACATGGTCGTTCCTAACTGCGGTTACTGTTTTGTGGTTGTTTTGTTTTACAAATATTGTCTTCGTTGGGTCTGCAGTGATTTCTAGACCAGCGGCTAACTAGCGTTAGCGGCTAACGCTAGTTAGCGGCTAGTTAGCGGCTAACGACGCTGGCAAGTCTTAAACCGCTTTATTCCCAGGGGCTTAATTCAGCTGTAAAGCTACCCCCACGACTAAAATGTACTCAAGAAATGCAAAGTAAAGAGATATAGCATGTCCATATTGAGCGAAATTTGGCTGCAGCAAAATGCAAAAATAATCAAAGTGCAGTAGGCTAGTTGCTAAGTTGCTCTAGCCAGTCTACAAAACACACGTACAGGCAATCTACACAGAGTAAGGCAAAAAGAGGCCATTTAGCAGTAGTAAAAAGCAAGCACTATTATTAAATACTACTCTGGTTCCTGCACTGATGTTAACATAATCACTTGATTATGTCAAGCCATGAGTAACTTTTGGCCATGGACTGTTCTGTCTTTGATGGACAGTGCAATAAAAATGTGTAAAGTAATTAATTACTAACCAAATTTGCGGTGGGAAAAGTCTGTTTATGTACTTAAAAAACAATGTTTGAGGAAAATGCCTTGTCATATTATGTTTTAGAAAAAGTGGCATCAGCTATCCCTAGTTCTAGGTTGGGGTCCAATATCTAACGTGATTTTGCGCTAGAATGTTTTAAATTTGAATTATAATTTTATTGCCTAATGTATTTATCAAGACATTATCGGAATAACTCCATAGAATTGCATTTTGTCAGTTCCTTTGAATCTTTGCAGAGCCATGTTGCTGAAGGTGCAATGCCAAGCTACTAAGAAGTACATACGACTACAGGCAGGCTTCACTTACAAGGATTTTATGAAAGAAGGTGAGTCGCTTTGTTTGCACTTGGCATTTGTCTGGTCTCTCATTAATGATTCCTTCATTATTTATCGTTAGTAAAATGCAAGTTTGGGTTTACTGACTCGACTGAGTTGCTGGTTATGGATGAGAGTAATACAGAAATTGAGGAAGATGTATTTCTGGAACTGATGGAGGCCAATCCTGACATATGTCTGAAGATCCAGGAACATCCTAAAGACAATTGCAAGTCTATTGGGATACTTTTTAGTCATAATGTTGTTTCTTTTTTAATACTAATGCCTTTCCTTTAAAACCTGTCTGACAGCTCCTGCATCACCAATGGATCGCTCTTCATCATCCCTCACAGACACCCTATCACCTTCAAGTGACACTGAGACTCCTGGGCCAATGGAATGGTGGTCACCAGCCAGAAGTGTTCCCTCGCCTGATGTCAGAGCAGGACCTAGTGGAGAAGTCCTAGAGTCCAGTGCTGCCAAAGAGGTAATGTTACATGGTCAAAATGTAATAATATGAAACTAGTCCAGGGAGAGAAGACTTGATCTTAAAGAAAAATTATATGCTGTAACAATTAAACAAATTGTGTCTTGTTAAGGTAGAAGAGCTCTTAATGTAAGCAGCCAACTGATATCTGCTATCTCTTTTTATCATTTGTTTTGTCTTATTTGTTGGCAGATGGTGTTAAATGTCCTGCATGTGAAACCCGGAGGTGAAGACATCCTGGAAGAATACAAGTCTGACAAATCACTGAGTACCCGTTGCCGAAAACAGCTTGTTAACATCTTAGCAAGTGATATGACTGAAAGGCATGGGTAAGTCACAGTTTCCACAACATATAAACTTCATATTGAACAAAACTAATAACTGAGAGCCTACACAGAAAAATAATAAAAAGTCTGTAACATGAACACAGTGTGCTCTAAATTAATATGCACTTAGATTGTGGTTGTACTAAACTAAATAGGATCTTGCAACATTTATTTGTGTTTTTCTACTTGTGTGTTTTCCAGGAGGATGCCATCCCGCAAACAAAAAGAAAACTATGCTCTTGGAATCATCACACTCTTCCCTTCATTGAAGGATCCATTTTCACCAAAGGGATATGTAAGTAGTCATTACAAATCCAAATTTATGTTATAAATTGTTGATTTATTATTATTATTACCTTTTGCCTATTTTCACAGGAGCATTTTTATGATGCTGAGAAGGGCATGGGGTATTTGGCATGGCGCCTCAAGACAATAGGAAGGAACAAGTCAAAGCGACCAGCCAAGGAAGAGTCACCACAAGAACAGGGACCAAAGCGCAGAAGATCTACATCCTCAGCAGGCGAACAGCTACAAGGAGATGCTTGCAGGGAGGCCATTTCGTTTCTCAGCCACTCCACTGATGTCACAAGCGTGTTTCAGAAGATGAGAAGCACTCTTGAACATCGACAGGCACTAGTGCACAATCCACAAAGAACCACAGATATCTTCAAAACTTTCCCACGCTTTTTAGATGTCAAAGGACTGGTAAGGTTTTACTTTTCACTTAATATTTTTTTTAGCATTGTTTTCATGTATTAAATCTCTTATGTATTGCAGGTCAATCAAGACTTCACTCTCCTGTTTGGAGTTGAAACGGCGTCCAGGCTGCTGGAGAGATGGAACACAGTCTTCAAGCCCAAGATCATAATGGAGGCCAAACGTTTGACTCAAACTCCAGATGTTCAACAGCTACTGGCAGCAGCGGAGGCATATGGACAAAATGACAACTGTAAGTTCAGACACATCTGTAGATTAAAGCAATTGAATCAATTACAATGATAATGTTCATAATTGGCTTAACTCCAGGATACAATTACTTTGGTGGTACAAAATGTTCTGGAATACATGTGATTCTTGTATTAGTTGAGCAGTTTATATTTTTGTCTATTCTCTTGTTACTCTTCCTGAATAGATCTTGGAAGACGCAGTGTGAACAGAATATTGAGTTTGAAACATGAATTGCACACTCAAAATTTGCTATGTTTGCCAACTCTACTACTTTATCTTGCCTAAACATGGACACTAGATTTGATCAAACCCTGTTTGCATTGTGTTTTTAGACTGGGACAGTGATATGGCCTCCCTGTTACTGCTCCTTCATCTGTTGCCACCTACAGCTGGACGAAGGAGAATCAAAATAAGTTCCAGTGATGCAGAAAAGAAACTTGTCTACTTTCACAAGGTAAGACATTTTTGCAAGGACAAATTATATAGGACTCAATTTTTTAAGTCAATTTGTACACTTAACTGCACAAATAAATTACCATTGCACAAACAAAAATAATGCATGTTTACCATTGTAATATGAAGGAAAAGGCACCACCTAGTGGTTACTTAAAACGTTATGTAAAATGTGTTTTTGTATCAAGTCACCTATTCCAATAATGTATTAAACTCTTTTTCTTTTTTTCTTTTTTTTTATTCAGTCAAGCAGCAGCCTTGAAGAACGTCTCAGAGACCAGGAGAACCCGCAACCATACATGATTGCAGTTGGCCAAACCAAAAACAAGATGGATACCTTCTACATTGCCATTGATAAGCAGCCAATACCCTGTCAGGCCACCAGCTCATTGGGTGCATTTGATGAACTGTTTAAAGCGCACTTCGTCTTCAACACAGCCTACGACTCATCACTGGTTCAGTTCTACAGGTTCATCCAAACTACTATCTACAACATTGACCTCAAATCAACTGACGAGTCTCCAAGACTTCGTGAGTTACGTGCAAAAATCCTAAATGACAGTTAAAATGCTGAGGTGTTTCATATGCAAATGCACCTTTGGGAACAGCCAACTGTTAATACGCCATATTAGACTTGATCACAGTTTTTATCCAAACACAAAGTTCAAGTTGTTCTGTGTTCAAGATGGTTGTAGACGTCAGTTCAGCACTTATCCAGGTTTGAGAAAACATTTAAATACTGTTCATGAAAGAGAGAGCTCTCCAGGTAATGAGGCTTCATCATCTCAGTTATGTCATGGCAATTTCACTGAAAATCAAAGACCAACCAATGAAACTGGTTGTACTGATCAAGTACAGGTTGAATTGCAAAGTTTTGCGAACAATGAGTCACATCTTAACCAAACTAATACAAAAAACATCTGTGCTTCAATCATAGGTAAACTCCAAAGTAGTGGCATGCCCAACAGTACTGTTTCAGCAATTGTCAATGACTTGGAAGATTTCACTAATGAGCTGCACTCACAGATTAAGCAGGAAATACTGTCTGTCGTCCCTGAAGATAATGCTATAAGACATGAATTAGAACAAAGCCTTGAAAATTTTGACAATCCATTTGGTGATTTGAATACTGAAACTAAAAGAAAAAAATATTTAAATACAAAATGGGGAGTTGTGGAACCACAAGAAATAATGCTTGGTGTCCGTTTTGACATGAGGAGAAATAAAGCTACAGGTTCGTACAGTCAAGTCCCAGTGAAAGACACAATTATTTATATTCCCATCTTAGAAACCCTGAAATTCATGTGTCGAAATTCAGAGATTTGTAAAGTACTTGCAGACACAGTGATGGTTAGAACCACGTATGATGACTTCAGAGATGGCAGTTATTTTAAGACTCACCCATTGTTCGCAAAACATAAAAATGCTTTGCAAATTCAGATTTACTACGATGACTTTGAAACAGCTAACCCCCTCGGTTCAAAACGTGGATTACACAAAGTTGGTGCATTGTATTTTGTCCTAAGAAATTTGCCGCCCAGGTTTAATTCCGCTGTAATGAACATTCATCTTGTGGCACTTTTTCATTCTGATGATGTTAAAACCTATGGATTTGATTCCATTTTGCAGCCTTTGATACATGATATAAAAACTCTGGAAACTCAAGGTTTAGATCTACCCTTCTCAAAAGAAAAAATATTTGGCACAATTTCCCAGATAACCGGAGACAACTTGGGCATGCATTGTATTCTTGGTTTCGTAGAATCTTTCAGTGCGAATCATTTCTGCCGGTTGTGTTTGATTAATAAGCAGGATGCACAGACAATTTACTCTGAGGACAGTCCCAATATGGTGATGCGTGACAAACATTTTTATGAAATGCACTGTCAAGAATTGGAAAGTCATCCACCCAAATTGTCTGTATTTGGTTTGAAACGAAAGTCAGAACTTAACAGTTTGCAGTATTTTCATGTGAGTTGCAATTTCTCATTGGACATTATGCATGATATATTGGAGGGGGTGGCTCAGTTTGAAATCAAGTTATTATTCGAATATCTTTCAGAAAATTTTATTTCAAAGCCTGACCTGTTCTCTAGAATTTACGCTTTTGACTATGGGTACCTAGAGCGCAAAAACCGTCCTACAAGGATTAATTTGGAAAGTTGTGGTAACAATATAGGTTTAAATTCCATTCAAACGCTTTGTCTTGTAAGAAACATTCCATTGCTGTTTGGTGACATTGTGCCTGAGGGCAATGAACACTGGTCTCTGCTTCTGCTTTTACTGCAAATAATCAACATTGTCTTTTCTCCATCAGTATCTGTAGGTATGACAGTCCACTTAAAACATTTGATCATGGAACATCACTCTTTGTTCAAACAGTTGTATCCACACAAAAACCTTATTCCTAAACACCATTTTATGGTTCATTACCCTTCATGCATTAGGAAAATTGGACCACTCATACACCTCTGGAGCATGCGATGTGAGGCTAAACATAAGGTTTTCAAAAACACAATCAAAAACTTCAAAAATATCACAAAGTCACTTGCAAAAAAGCACCAGATTTCAATTGCAGGTTATTGGGACACGACACCTGCAAATCACATTGAATACGGACCTTTAAAATCAATGAGTGTGGACAAAGATGATGATTCATATTTTAGTGATTTTAATCCAAAAGACATTTTCCTTGCAAACTGGGTCAAAATAAGTGGAACGGAGTATAGATCTGGACTTGCTGTTTGCACTGAGATCAAAGACGAGATGCCTGTGTTTTGCAAAATATCAAAGATTGTTGTTGTTAACAGTGACATCTACTTTATTGTTGACAAGCTTGAGGTTGATCATTTCAGTGAGCATTTCCATGCTTATGAAGTATGTGAGAGCAAAGAGAGGAATGTTGTTAAAGAGAACAGTCTTGTGTTTTACAGACCCTTTGACATACAAATGTCTTATAACAGTGATGACCTGTATATTGTGCCCTTGTTTTCCATGTAAAGGGTCCAGTTGTGCCTTTATTTGGTGCCAGTTCCACATTAAAAATGGTTCATTTTAAACATTTGTCTTTTTTTCCCTCTAGTTTATAGGACTTAACTGCAATTTTCACAGCTAGTGAACAAATAACACTATTAAGATGAAGAAATGACACAAAAAATGTTTTTTAAATAACACTTTATGGATGTAGGAAATTCACTTAAATGGGTGAAAAGTGACACTTTTTGGATGAAGGAAATTCACTTTATAGAGTTAAAACGGTAACCCTAATGCGGTGAACATTTAACTAAATTTAAATGAAAAAAAATCACTTTAAGTGTTAATATATTAACACTCTCAGTGTCAAAAAATAACACCAAAAATGTGTCAAATTTTTAACACTTTTGAAAGTGTAATTTTAACACAAAATCCGTGAGAACTATATAGACCCAAAAAAAGTGTTAAAATTAACACTATGGGTGTTAAATTAACACCGGCCATTTTGCTGTGTATAGTCAGTGCAACGCCTCATTTGAAAGCTAAGAACTACAAAATCTACTCAAGATCTTTTCCCTCGTGTTGGCTTCACTTTTTTGCCATTTTCCCCGTCGCTTTTTCGTTGGGCTTTTGGTTTTCGTCACATTTTTGCCACATTTTTGTTGCTCTTTTACCTTTTTTTTTTTTTTTTTGCATTTTCATCACACATATTGTCATTTTTGTCACTTTTTCATCGCCACTTTGTCTTGTTTTTGGGGCGATTTTTGTCTGTTTTTTGTTGCTATATTGACACTTTTTTTTTATCCCCAAGAAGCTTTTAGATTTGGGTGAAGCCAAACTGGAGAAAATGTGCACGGTTCATGTGGAGGTTAAGAGGTCAACTTCCAATAAATTAAATGTATTTATCAATTAAAAAAAAACAAAAAACGATGCAAAATATTTTCTTGATATAAAGTACGCTCACGTTTGTAAACTAATCCTCTATTAAGAGCTCTATGTCACACCTGCCCCCTGCTGGCCAACCCTCACACCTGCCCCCTGCTGGCCAGCCCTCACACCTGCCCCCTGCTGGCCAGCCCTCACACCTGCCCAAGCAAACCAAGCACGCGGCCTGATGACATCATCACACAACGCTGTTTGTTCATGTCAGACCAAAGCATTTGCCAGTAGCACGTGAGATGCGAAGGAAACAGAAACAAAAATCTCAGCGGCATAAAATAAAACGAGCTTGCTTTGAGCTCCACATTGGCTCCTCTAGAGTTTTAGACTCTTCTACACAAACAGCTCCTGGGAAAAGGATATACAGGCTTCTAAACTTCAGTTCTCCTTTCAGCAAAAGGTTAGCACTTATCAGTAGTGTCATCTTAAGAGCTATCTATAAAAAAATGATTAAACTTATCGCCAACAAATACAACCGTTCTATCGCTTTGGATGGAAAAGGAGGCGGACATCCTTAATAATCATTTATTCTCGCTTTTTGCAATCGTTTAGTGTAATAATCAAAATCGTAATTGAATTTCGACTAATTGAGCAGCCCTGGGAACAGGAGACAGGCTGAATGTGCAGGATTACTGAAACATGACACAGATCCAGGTGTGTTTTTGAAGGAGGAACGACGTTACAAGGTCCAAAGCCTCAAGCAGCAAAATTGAGTTGCCGCGTCGATGCTATATTCTCATGCCTCACCTGTAAGTGAGCAGGGTGACATAACAACGGGGGCATTCACAGAGTGTATCCACAGAAATGGTTCACTTAACAAGCATTGTGGGCCCTTTCAGACACAGCTGTCTGAAGGGGTCTGACTCACCAGCATAGATTAAGGAACGGCTCTTAACAAACGCAAAGCAATTCAAATCTATAGTGAAGTCTATACCAGGAGAGGTTATTGAAGGAGCACAGCTGTCTACTTAAGGCCTCATATTATGTTAACTCGCCAGAAGAGCTTTTAACCGTGGTATAATGTTTGCACCTGATGAGCATCATATGGATGGGTGTGCAAGTACTTCAACTACATTTCCAACACAATGCACTGTATTGTATTTTTTCACAAAACAGGTCTCTCACTCTGATATTTGGTTGTAGTGCCTTAAAGCAGTACTAAGTAACGTGTTTACCTTAATAAATAATTTTCGTAGTCCCTGTGGGGATAGTACAAGTGTTTATGGGATGATTGGGAGGGTCTTTCATCTCCCCCTGGTGTCTCTGGACAGAAAACCATGTTTGCAACTTGACTGCCACCGGTCCGGAGAAAGCAATACACACTAATGGAATCACGAAGAAAGCTAACTAAGCTAAGCAAAGCTAACTGTGGGCTAACGTCACTTTAAACAGTATTTACAGCAAAGTTTGAGTGAAAAAAAATATTTCCATTGTATAATTGCATGCACAGTAACCCTCTCTCTCTTTTGTTTTTTCTGTCAGCGTAGTATTTACTCTCCAAGACAATTAATAAGTTAAAAAATTGTAACTTGCTGCTACACCTGCAGTTGCACTTATGGCCTCTAGGGGGAAGAGTTACTTAGTACTGCTTTAAGCTTTGATTACAGCACGCATTCACTGTGACATTGTTCTAATAAACTCCTGCAATGTCCAAAGATCCAGTGTTGCATTCATTTTGCACTGAGATCTTGTATTGTGCGGCCAAACCGCCTGTGCTTTGCCCAAACCGTCAGACCTGGGAAGCTAAGCAGGGAAGGGCCTGGTCGGTACTTGGATGGGAGACCGTTTGGTTACAGTGATTGGTTGGTGGTGGTCGGAGGGGCCGATGGCGCAGACTGGTTGCCTCGATTCTGTCAGTCTACCCCAGGGCAGCTGTGGCTACCACCACCGAGTATGGAGTGAATGAAGAGTGCAATGTGAAGCATCTTTGAGTGTCACAAAAACAAATAAAAGATCCGCACAACTTAGTCGCTCCAAAGCTTATTTAATGCTCACCAGGTTAAGCATCTTTGAGTGTCCAGAAAAGTGCTATATAAAACCAACGCATTATTATTATTACTGATGATGGGAGAGTGTGACCACTGTGCAGAGCCCTCTCCAGCACATCCAAAATATTCTCAATGGGGTTTTGGTGCCTCAAAGTCTGAATGTTTTAGCCCTTTGATGCTCCTTTCAATGCACCCCCAGGACTTATACATCCCAGTGGTTCTGCAGTCAGGACCCACTGTAATCCCAGGATAACAAGCCGCAACACAGATAAGAATTTAATTTCTATTATACCAAGTGAAATAGTGTGTTTTCCCAAGAATATACATACTGAACAAACATTAATAAACCCACAAAGCTGAAATGATGGCCATAACAACAGTCATTTTTACAGATTCTGATTTTCTACACTTTTATAGAACATAAATATGGAAAGAAATGTCGCCTGGAAAAGGCTCACGACCCACTGAAAATGGTTCCGCGACCCACTTTTGTGTCCCGACACACCAGTTGAGAACCACTGATGAATCCTTTTTATCAGGAAATGGCTAGGGCTTTTCCTCATCTAGGCTTTTTTGCTATATTAGCAAAAAAGCCTTGATGAAACCGGAACTATGTGAGAAGAAATAAGCGGAAATAATGCACGTCACAACTTATGATGTTGAAATCTAGTAAACATGAATGAACAACTATATGGATGTTGGAATACTATTTGCTAAGGTCTTATAATAATAATAATAATACATTTTATTTATATTGCACTTTACATTTCAGCGAAACCTCAAAGTGCTACAACAGAATAAAAAAATCTGATAAAAAAAAAAAGAACATTCACATAGGTCTTATGGACAAGCAGCCAGAAAATTAGGGCTACAACTATAATACAAGTTTTATTCCATTCATTAACAATATCGGGACATCTTGAAATATGCCTGTGCCATCAGGGAAGAAGAAATCCATAGCCAGCTGATCTCATTCTTTAGGCTAAAAGAGTTGCTGAACCTAGACCTGATCATCACAGTTTGTGAAATCGAGGTCCGTGTTTTTTGGTCAGGCAGTGTAGCAGTTTTAGCTGATACATTTAAAGGTCTTTACACCCTCAGAGCAGGGGGTACTCAGGATATAAATGAAAGGCCCAGGGGGTACGTGAGGCAAAAAAAAAAAAAAGGTCAGGAACCTCTGCTCTACACCAAGCCAAAGATCTGGAGAAAGAAACTACAGCGACACATTACCCTTTACACGGGTTACAAATGCAAAGGGCAAATGTGGCGACAATGAAAGCATCACCGAAAACTGATTTCGACTGAGGCAGCACAACGGATCAAATAACTGCAACATTAGGAGACACAATATCCACATGGCAAGAAGGCTCAGTCATTTTTTAGAAAACTGCCAAGTTCAGTTTCATTAACAACTTTCCCGAGTGGCTTCCATTCCAGCTTTTGTTTTGGTCCGTGTCGAGTATTTTTTGAAGTTCACACGAGCCACATTGCGAATTCGTTACTTCAAAAGCGCCGCGCCCTCCGCTTATGTTCAGAACAAAGCCGCCCGCGACTCTCCGGAGCAGACGGGACTTACTTGTGGTGTTGTACTTGACGCCGTTGATGTACTCCGGGCACGGTCTCTCCACGATGCGCCCGATGCCGCTGCGTGGCCAGCACGTGCCGATCTCGTCCGTGGTGGCATTGCAGAACAAGCCTGGGGTAAAAACAAAGAATAGAAATCAAAAATAAAAGTAACATCGGCGTGTGCTCCATGACTGCAAACGCAATGGGACGGTTGGGCTTCTCCAAAACAGAACCGCATTCTTCTCCGACTCAGATTCAATGTGACACAGGTGGTGATTTCATTGTCTTTTTTTTTTTTTTTTTTTCCCCCTTTGCTTCTGCCCATCTGTCTCAGAGCCTGCTGTGCTTCAAGTGTTGATTCTCATTGATCCACGCAACGATCACAAAAACTTGCACAAAGACGTGTTCCCTATTAATTCGGCAAATAGGGGACTCGTTATGGTTAATATATTCATGTGTCCTTAAAACATTGTCACGGCATGAAAACACAACTGCACAGACTGAGCAGGAAACAGCGGTCAATCTGCGCGTGCCTCACAGAAGCCACAGATTGTCTCTAACCTTCTTCACCCCACCTTAATCTTCTCAGTTGTAAAGCTTACGGTCAAACGCCTCACTTGAAAGCTAAGACCTACGACCTAAACTTTGTTGTTGCCTTGTCGTCGCAGCTATTTATTTATTTTTGCAGTTTTTTTGCATTTTTGTTGTGTTACATATAATTGCTTTTTTCTGGTGCCTTTTTGTTGAGTTATTGTCACATTCATGTTTTTTTTGGTCACGTACTCATCGCTTTTTTTTCGTACATTTTTTTGTCACGTTTTTGTTGCATTTATGTTTACTGTCTACAGTCAATCAATAAATATAAATGAAAATATGTGTAAGGTCAGTGTGAGTAAAGCACTTAAACTTACAGGTGGTAGATGGCAGGAAGCAGGGGCGGACTGGGACTGAAAAACAGCCCTGGACTCTGACCAGCCTGGCCCAAATTAGCGTAATTGTGACACTTCCACAAATACATATTTTAACCTTTTACCCCCCGCCTTAACAATAACGAGTGCATTTTCCCCAGTTCCGCTTTTTAGTATTATTATTTTTTTGATTGGTATCATCAGCAAAAAGAACGGGAAAGGTGGTCGCAGAAACAGAAGCAAAATCATTAATATAAATATAAATAATAAATAATATTGGTCCCAAAATTGAACCTTGTGGCACACCATACTCCACAGAATTCATTTTAGATTCATGTTTTTTTTATACTGGGCTTTACCCAAATCTAAAAGCTTCTCGACTGGAGAGCAACAATGTCACGCCTCATTTGAAAGCTAAGACCTACAAAAGTGACGGAAACTTTTTGTCACGTCGCAACATTTTTGTCATATTTTTGTCGTTTTTCTACATTATTTTTTCTATCATTTTTTGTTGTGTTTTTTTGACCGTGTTTTTCTCATGTTTTCATCCTCTTTTTCTCGCTATTTTGATGCTTTCCTTTTTAGCTTTTAGATTTGGGTAAAGCTCGGTTGAGGCGGGACCGGTGGCCCTCGAGCCAGTGGCCCTTCTGTGCTCTTCCAGAATGGACATATGGCCAGTCCGCCCCAGCCTTAGTGATGAAAACATAGATCACTGCTACAGGCACAGCTTTTAATTGAGATTTCTCTCTCATATTAAGTTGCTCACAATAGTAATATTTCACGTCATGCTTGGAACTAGGCTGTGCTTGCAGGCTTTCTATTAACTTAGCTTTTATTCGGAACAATAAAGAAAACTTTACCTTAAGTTTGAGTGATTTCCTAAGCGCAGTTTGACATGAGGAGTGCGCACCACAAACACGTCACGCAGACTGGACTGACTCTAACATGTTCGCATAAAACAACACTTTAATCTTACCTTCTGCACTCAGCAGAGCCAGAGACGCGTTCTCCAAAACCGAGTCTTGGAAAGCGTCTAACAAACTGCAATTAAGGTCCCCGAGCTCCGCGAAGATGATGTGGTAAATAGTCGCGTCCATGGCGCCGCTGTGCGCACGTGCGGATAATCCCGGGTCCGAGGAGCAGCGGGCACGGCGTGAGCAGCGTGCGGTGTTCAGGAGCGGCTGGCGGACGCGGAGGAGCGCCGTGAGAGCAGTGCGGTCCACACTCCGGAGGGGGGAGAGGAGGAGGAGAGAGGCTCCAGCTCTGCGTGCGTTCCCGCTGCGCGCCGCGCCAGACCAATCACAGGCGCGCCCCGGCACACGTGCGCAGCAGCGGCACTGATCTGCTGATGGGACCGTGTCACGAGGTGTGTTTGAGATGAGCCAGACGGACGCAGTTTTGACAGCCGACTGCAGACGCACGGTGCATGCCGGTTAGATTTCTGTCCGACTTGCTCCAGACAGGCTCTGATGTCACGGGCACGTGGGGCACGGAAAGATCGTGAGACCCCAACGAGAGCAGCCGACTTGCTCAGCCGCTGCATCTCTCCAGAGGCAACTGCAGCGGCTCCACGGCCCCGTGCATGACGGGAAAACACCCACCTGTCCGCGGCTCACGCTCAGGTGATTGGATACGAGTCTGCTGTGATCACAAACGTGCTCCTCGCCCCCTCCCCTCTCCCCTTTAGATCTGAACAAATAAACTATGACTGAAACTATTAAAGTTATGTATCGCCCCCTAAAATAGAGCTCATGTTTGATGCTTTTCAGAACAAACTCGTGATTTAAAAGGACGTATTTTATCTCACAAACTTGAACAAACAAACGAATGGGAAAGTTTTCTCTGATGAAGAATGATGTCTCTGGAGTAAAGGAAACAGAGCAGGAGGTGAAGGACTTTTATTTAGGATAAACTTTAAATGAACGCGATATCTGAACGAGACGCTGCGTGATCTGAGGCCGCTCTCGCTCATCTCTGCATGTGGAGGGTCGGATTGGTTTCAGACTTTTTTTCTCCGCCCCCGTTGCGCCGGCTACTCTCGCCGACCATCCAGGCGAGCCGCAACGGCATCTCAAACACACCTACGGACTCAACCGCTGTGACAAGTCACACCTGCCGCCGAGCTGCCACTGAGCTGCCTCCGCCGGTCACAGAGCGCGGCTCCGGTTTGGCTCGCTGTGGAGGAAGGAGCGCGTGAAACAAGCCCAGTCATGCGCAAACTTCTGCCTCTTCATTATGTGACCAGGACAGAATATGGACTCGAGAAAAATCCGTGTACCTTTCGATCATTAGTTATTCCGTTTCAAAATAAAATCAGAAAAACAACATTTCCATTTGTTTTTTTGTTTTTTTCCCTTTCTAAACTTGAATTAGAAAAAGAAATCTTGTATACGTCAATGTCAATGTGTTTGTTTTGGTTCTAGTTGTTTTAAATTCCCTCCAAAATTATGACGTTACTATTATTTCGTTTTATTATTGTTTTCGACACCGGAAGTGAGGAGAGACGTCAGCTCAGAGCCGCTCCTACACTTGTTTGGAAAGTTTTATGCAGATACTTTTTAAAAATGGGGCAACACATGCAGAGATCAGAGATGCTTTATATTACCACGGAGGGAATGGTTGCTCAGAAATATCCGTGAGGAGATTCTGCTTGGGAAACAACCTTAAAAAGCTGGGCAGACACTGTGCGTCTCTGTCGTGCAGTGTACAGGGGGCTACGAGCCACAAAGAGCTGCTCACGACGGACGTACGAGTGAAAATCGCACGGTCGCAAGGTTTTCAAACATGTTTGATATTTTTTGCGAGTCGTGCGGTCCTGGCCCTGTGGCAGCGACACTGAAGCCGGCGGAAAGCAGCGCGAACACGGAGAAATGCAGCTGCAAGCGCCGGGAGGAGAGGACACACTCGTTATCAGTCCCGTCGCCAGACGTCAGTCTTAAGGGGGGCATATGAAATCCACGGGGGGCACATTTACTATTAAATACATATTTTTCATCTGGTATTCACGCAGCCCTGGCGCACACTGATCATTACATTAAACATTATCAACAGCAAATATGACCAGACCAACTACAGCTGCAACATAAATCCTCGTGGCGGAAACGTCAGTACAGTTGCAGGTGCGTTTCTCCGAGTTGAACCTCCTCATCAACACATCCTTCAACTCAAACTTGAACTTATGAGAGTGAGGTCCTTTTCAAAAGCAGCTGAATGAGCTGGGCCTTGTGTTTGTGCAGAATACTGCGCCGATACAACGAAAACACGTTTCTGAGTGTGGAAAACGACCGGACTCTGGGGCTGTAGAAAGAGCGCCTGTACACCCACACTCCCCCCCCCCACACCCCCACACCACCGTTTTATGACCATGAATATGGCTCGGTCAGTGCTGTGGCCGCGTCCACTTTTCAGTCTCTCTCAGCCTTCACTAAAGCTCCAGCGTCTGAGTGTAATACGCACACTTCGAACGCGGGGTCTTTTCGACTTCAGCGCTTTGTAGTAAAATACACACGAGCACCTGCCTCTCACGAGCCGGGACGGGAAATGAGCATAGAGGCCGACATCGTGGACTCTCAGAGCAGAGGATGATCGTTAATGCTCCTCTATCATATCAGCTATATTTTATTTTGTGCCCAGACAACACGGGAGCCGTGCGCAATTACGCACGAGCGCAGCTTAGACGGAACCGTGCCAGAGAAAGAGAGAGAGGGATGAACTGCCCTCTCTCGGTGTCAGGAGAGGAAATAGTTACTTGTTGTGGAGTTTGGGCTGGTCTCTAATCAGGCAGAAAGCGCAAAAGTAACAGTGATACGTAGCCTGTCTTTGCCCAATTTGTAGTGGCTTCTCGTGGTTATACGGCGTATACCTGCGTATCACGTAGACTACAACACATCTGTGTCTGGGGGGCACAAGCATCTTGGGGGACGGGCACGGCCCCCTATGGCCCGCCCATAGCGACGGGTATGCGCGTGATTATATATTTCTTATATTCCTCTTCGTCACTTTAGTTGTGCATGATTACTTTGCAAAACAAAAGTCACTGCTGAAGTGGCCATGGGAAAGAAAAAGGCGTGTGGAGTCTGTGACTGACGAGACAGGAGCCCCGACACTCACATCTTCCACCTTTTCGCTCAGCTCCGCTCTTGGCCGCCTCCGAAGCGACATCACCGCCCACTGCCTCCTCCTCCTCCGCCCCGGTCACCTCTGCTGCTGCAGCTCCACGAGGAGCTCAAAGTGAGCAGCAACGAGTTTGAGAAATAAAAGTCCTAATGACATAATAAACAACGGTTACAGAGGAGATCGCGTTGAAGCTCGACCTCTTTTGCTGAAGTTTGTTTTTGTTTCCCTCTTGCGCGAGGGAGAGAGAGGCAGAGAAAAAGTTACTCATCACTTCTAGTAGCAAATCAAACCGAAGCAGTAGTGAACCAAATAACGGAAGTTGTTTTAGCAGTGTTTGTTTCCACTGCATAGCAAAGAAATGGGTCAATATTTTATTTAGAATTTTTTGCCTTTCCAATTTAATTTAGAAAATGGAAATACAATAAAACAACCACATATTTAGTTTTTCTGATTTTATTTTGAAACGGAATAACTAATGATCGAAAGGTACACGGATTGAGAAACAGCCAATTAAAACTGAAATTATAAAAAATAATATGATTTAAAAAAAATAATGCAATGATGTGTCAGCAATTACCAAAGCACTAAACACAAGCTAAACCACAAGACTCACACTGGACATTAACATGATCCTGCATTTGCTTTCTATACAACAACCGGTCATGAGGTTTGTGATGTCAGATCTGGGTTCTGCCAGGGGCGGACTGGCCATATGTCCATTCTGGAAGAGCACAGAAGGGCCACTGGCTCTAGGGCCACCGGTCCCGCCTCAACCGAGCTTTACCCAAATCTAAAAGCTAAAAAGAAAAGCATCAAAAGAGCCAGAAAAAGAGGATGAAAAGTCAACAAAAACATGAGAAAAACACGGACAAAAAAAAACTACAAAAACATGAGAAAAACACAACAAAAAATGATATAAAAATAAAAAATAAAAATAAATAAAAATTATTTAAAAAAAACAACAAAAATATGACCATAATGTGGCGACGTGACGAAAAGTTTCCGTCACTTTTGTGGGTCTTAGCTTTCAAATGAGGGATTACATTGTTGATCTCCAGTTAAGAAGCTTTTAGATTTGGGTAAAGCCCAGTATAAAAAAAACATGAATCTAAAAGGAATTCCGTGGAGTATGGTGCACCACAAGGTTCAGTTTTGGGACCATTATTATTTATTTTTTATATTAATGATTTTGCTTCTGTTTCTATGACCACCTTTCCCGTTCTTTTTGCTGATGATTCCAATCAAAAAAATAATAATAAAAAGCCGAACTGGGGAAAATGCACTCGTTAATGTTAAGGCGGGTGGTAAAAGGTTAAAATATGTATTTGTGGGAGTGTCACAATTACGCTAATTTGGGCCAGGCTGGTCAGAGTCCAGGGCTGTTTTTCAGTCCCAGTCCGCCCCTGGGGTCTGGTGTCTTCCTTTGACTGACAAGGTTTGTCATAATTCCACCATTTACTACACTGGGTTGTGAAGAAATTGCACTCCATGAATTAGTCTACTTCGGCGGTCATCATGGGGTCATCATGACATAAAACACCTCTGAACTTAACACCAGCTGAAATTCTGTACATTTTCAGGGAATGTCCATTTGCAACGCGTGTAAGAGCCACAATGCCCCATTTATATCTGTTAAAAGAATGAAAAGGTCCATCACTCCTCTCCGCTGAGCCCGGGCTTTTAGTCCCTTTGCCTGAATGTGGTTACTGTGGGCTGTATTGTTGTACTATCCGCTTCTAAGCAGCGCCTGGACTTTTGCAAGAGTTTGCAAATAATGTCATCTTGTCCTCCTCACAGTTGTCATATTTTTCGGTGACTTTTGCGTTGGTAAAAGAAAATCCTCAGACTTTGGACTCCAGCTGTCTTGATCGAAAAACTTGCGTAACTTGACTGGAAACAATTTAAGAGTGAGTTATTTTCGCTCCAGTTGCCGTCATCAATCCGAAACATGCAAGAGAAGTAGAGGGGAGACCGGGTATGGTTATAACCCTTTTTGCTTCAGCACCTGTAACTCACTGAATTTTTGAGCTAGAGTTCTCAAACTTTTGGCACCAATTCAAACCTCTGCAAGAATATCACAGACCTTGTGAGTTTATGTCAAAAACATGGTGTTCCTTGTGTTCCTGCCCTGGTACTAGGGTAGGTTGTAGCACATGCTGGGGTAAGCTGTAACAGTTAGACAAAAGAAATAAAAACAGAGGGGCCACGTCATGTGATATGTTTCAAAAAGAGGTTCAATCCAGAACAATGTCTCTCTAACCCGTCATACGCTTAACCTCACGTGCAGTCAGTCTATGATACAGGTCATATCTGAGTCAAAGGCGAAGACACGAAGACCAAACGCTTATGTTTTCAGAAAGTTTGTTTGTAAGCACAAAGCCAGCTTAGTAAATGTGTGCGTCCACATGAGTCGACTCAGGTCTGTGAAAACGGCGCAATTCATCTTCCAGGCCTGTGTGAGATAATAGAAGATGGGGTAAACTTTTGTGGAATGTAAACAGTGAAAATGAAACTGATTCAAGGATTTAGGATCTACAGAAGAGACGAGGAGGAGAGTTTATTCTTCAGACATAACCGGACTAAAACAGAAAAAGCTGTGAGTGACCGGACCTTTACTGTCAGTCCAACAACAGACTGACCTGGCCATGTTTTTCTACTTGACATCTGTGGCTTGTGGACTGCAGTGGAACAAAGAGGAGCGGAGTAAAACCATCATAGATCCAGGAGTAAAAGTCATTATTAGGTCAGTAGATTATGGATAACAGACACCACTCTGGAGCTGTGATGTCATCGTTTTAGTAAAAGTTGCGGAGACGTCGTAACAACGGTGCCACGTAAACAGCGTTTTTAGATCTTTCCACCCTGGGACCTAGTTTGGGAAATGTTGGTTTACACCCCCCAAAACGCCGGGCTCGTGTGGACGATACACTGGATTGAAAATATCTTTGCGTTTGGTCCTCAGCTTCGTATGGACAGGGCCTAATAATCAGTCGACACTTCCTCCTGCACCTCAGAGAAAACTCAGTCACTGCTCCAGTAACACACTACACTGGGAACTGGATCCTGGTCTCTCATCTTCTGCTGTGTTTTGTAGTATGCTCTCAGCTCAGAGCTACATGACAGATCCCATGTGCCCTCACAGCTGATCTGACTGAATTGACCTTCTGTCTGACCTCATCAGATACTTTATTTTATACATTTGCAGGCACAACTCTGTCATTCTTTTTTTTCCACTTCTATATGCACGGGCAGAATATTCATTCCTAACTAATTTAACTAACTAGACTCCCTGAAAGGAATTGACTCTCGAACCCCGCAATATTTGACCAAACATTGTGCCTGGTTTTATGTAAGGGGATGTAACACTTTTTAAAGATGTTTTACACCCACCCCACCCCTGTCAGCCAGGTCCACCTTAATATACCCGGGGCTTAAACAGAGTTGGAGGCCCCCACCCCCCTCATCGCAAACCCTAACTAATGCTAACCTCTAACCCTAAATCCCACAAAAACCTGGCCAGGTAGGGCGGGCCTACTCCAGGTACACACAAAGGAACGAAGTGCAATCATGGCATACGGTTAGTCATGCCGCAAAGTGAAGTGATTGACATGACCTTTTTTTCCCCTTAAATAGGCCCTTGACTGGTAGGCCATGGGCTCCGGCCCCTGCTAGCCCATTGGATAAGGTGGTGTGGCAGGCATATCGGGGACAGGAAGAGAATTGGAGACAGGAAGTGAATCGGAGCTAGCGAACGCTGGAGAATCGGGGCTACGGTGTTTAGCGCATGCGCAGGCCTCGCATGTTTACGGCAGCTCTTTGATAGATATTTTATTGATCGAGAAAGTGTTAATTATGCAATGTGTAAATTATGTCGGCTATATTTATGTAAAACACATTGAAATAAATGTAAATTGTAATGATGATGATAGAAATGATAATAACGATTATGAAAGATTTGACAAAGCAACAGAACAACAAGTTGTAAATTGTGTATATTTATAGAAAATACAAATAAACAAAATAATGATGATTTTGATGATGATATAAATTATAATAACAATTATAAACGATCTGATTTGACTAAACAACAACACAACAATTGGCTATTTACAAAATTTACAATCTATGATAATATTTATAGGCCTATATATATACACACAAGGCAGCCAAATATAAGATTTAAATAGGTTAGGTCCTCATAAAGCCATTCTTTTCAGCGAAAAAACGCGAAAGAAAACATCCTTGTGGGTAGTTTGCACTCTATATGACTGGAATTAGCGGAAAAAACAATTAAAATTATAATTATATTATTAAACACATAAATTGTACCGATCATAAAAATATTAATACATTTTAAAGCCGGTCGAACTGCGCGCCTGTAAGACGCATGCGCAGAAGTACTAAATATATTGTGGTGAGTTAAAACAAACTTCTTTCAAAACAGTACTTTTGATTTTGATTAAAATTATGTTATACAAAGCATTATGTCTGTGTCAAGCTATTTTTTTTATTCGACTCCAACATATTAATCACTGTCTTCTAACTGTCCCTGATATGCCTGCCACAACTGTTTTCTAACTGTTGTAAACGGTTTAGCTAGCTGTATTATTAGCACAAAGGTTTGAAATTAGCTGGGGAAAAGCATCACATTTCTCCTGAGAAACTCCAATGCACCTGTTGCACCTGTTTCCAGCCTTGACAATCACCATGTGGAATCAGAGCGGAAGTGGGTAAACACTGACTTTACGTTTGACTCCCATCTCTCCCCATGTTACAACCATAGTAGGGGAGACCGGGCTCCCCTACGTCTACCACATCTAGCCCGAGATGTGCTGGGTCAGCGTCTGTCGGCAGCAGTGTTACTCCAGGTTTTAATGCCCATATTAACAGCTTCCATATTTGAAACGGATGGGTGCAGTGAGTGAGTGGTCCATGCGGATGTTTATATGTGTGCAGCCGCACTTCTGTCGGAAAAAGGTCTTTTGTAAAACTCTTTGTGACAATGTCCGCGAAATGTGCTCCACGATGAATTCCTTTCCACCTCTTCCTTCTTGGTTCAGAAACACAGTAACCATTGTACACAGCATCTGAAAAGCAGCTGTACATTTCTTTAGTTGAGAGTTGAACAAGTGAATGGATGACTCAGACTTGGACTCGAACTTGTGAACTGATAAAACCCAGTGACTCAGATTGGGATTTGAAAATAGATAAACCTAATGGTGACTCACACTGTAAGATCCTACAGGCTTTTGGGCATTTCTTGTGGGCTTTTAAAATTCGAACGGAAAACGTACTCGCCCTTTCAGAATTTCCTTGAATTGAATGATGATAATTGATTTTCCACAACACGGATCCAACAACATTTCTAAGCTTTCCCAAAAAATAGTGTTTGTCTCTATTTTTCACCATCCCGAGCTATGCACGATCATGCACCACTTTGTCGGAGCCGTGTTGCGTACGTCTGCTGGGACCAGACACAGACTTTCAGCGCAATATTAGGCAGCAGTCGCACCAATATTACGGTGCCTGAAAAGAAAAATACATCCAGTTTAGAGAAAAGACTTGTTGAAGTAGCACGCTGCACTCTCCAAAGTCATTTTCCAGTCATTTATCCAGTCTCGATCTCTTTAGCAAAGGGAAATAGCGTTTTCACAGACCCAGGTCACAAAGTCCATCAAAAGGAACCATTGGTTGATCCACTCTGTACTAGGCGGCATGTTGTAGCCACAGCTGGTAAGGTAAGTGGCCAAAGTCATGGAGGTTTTCGAATTTCGTCGACTGGACAAGGGTTGACTGAGATGAGAACGTTTCATTTTAAGTATTAAGTAGACTACACACAGGTAGCAAGTATAGTAACAACTGAGTCCTGTCAAGAGTCATCCTCTATACAATGAAAAACAATTGGATGACTGACCGCTATGCACAAATGTATTGTCCAAGGACACAATGACCGAGCCACTTGCTGTCTTTCTATTGAGCAGAGAGGCACGAGTCACCTGAGGGTGGTTTGGTGAGGGCGTCTCAGACAGGTTTTCATTGTTTAGTTTTGTTTCATTGTTGAGCTCCACCGCCGTGGTCATCATCTACGGATTTCCCATCAACCAGTGCTCCTCCTGTGACCAAAACAGTGAAGATGGCGGCCGTGACACAACGATCTTTCACCAAAGAAAAAAAAGAGTGGAAAAAGAGTGGTGCGCACTGAATGGGTGCTGCTGCCGGATGCTCTCTCATCGAATGCAATTTCTCCATCTGTGAGATCAATAAAGTATCATTTTATCTTATCATCTTATCTTATCTTTAGACCAGTGGTTCTCAAGTGGTGTGGCTTCAGGACCCATCATTATCATGACAAGCCGCGAGCCAAATATAAAGGAAATTTGTCATATATTTTCATTTCCACATCTACTCGGGCTGATACAGAGGGTTATGATAAATATTGTGATACATATAATCATAACGAGGCCATATCATCATAACGCGCTACAATATCTTCCCCAAATGAATTGAAAAAGAAAGCACAAGTTGACTTTTAAAGGTTTTATGAAATATATATCAGTCAAACATTGAGTAAAACCATATGGAAACTGCAAATGGCAGTCACACATTTTAAGTATTCTCTTTTGTTTCAACCAGTGGTCCACAACTAAATTAGCTGAACTTCCACAAACCTTTCTTTCAAAACTTTCGACATATGTCCAGGGTCCGGACATATGCAGTCATTGCTCTTGAAAATGTTAAAACATGAGCACAGGTTGTCTATATACAAAGCAGAACTGAATAATGAATCATAATTTTGAATTCAGCCATAGAAATTAAGTACATTGACAGGATGTGGAGGTCCGGATCTGGACCCAGGTCCGCCAGTTCGGGACCCCTGTTTTAAACCAATCAGCAACAAAAGAGTTATTAACCAAATCAACCTTAAAGGAACAGGCCACCGTTTTTCCATACTCAGATATGTTCTTCCTGAGCTTAGATGAGTTGATACGTACCTGTCTGGGTATTGTGCGTGCCCGTGAAAGAGCATGGTCGCTTCCAACTTCACCCCCGTTTGGAGCTATAGGAATACATTGGGAGAAGCCAAATGCTAACAACATCTTTGGTCGTTTTGCGTGACTGAGTCCACGCACAAAGACCGGACAGATACGCATCAACTCATCTAAGCTCAGATAAGAACATATCTGAGTATGTAAAAACGGTGGCCTGTTCCTTTAAGTCAAAAACATTTGCATATTTTTGTTCTGGTAAAATGGTAAATGGACTCAACTTACACAGCCCTTTTCTACCTTTATCAGCCCCAAAGCACTTTACAGCAAGGAACCAGTCACCCGTTCACACTCGTTCATACACCAGTGTGTGCAGACACTGGAGGCAAGTAGGGTGAGGTGTCTTGCCAAAGGACACAACGACAGTGTGCGTTTGTGAGAGCTGGGATTCAGATAAGATAAGATAATCCGTTATTGATCTCCGTTGTGAGATCAATAAAGGATTATCTTATTTTATCTGATTCGAACCCGCAATCTTCCAATCACAAGACGACCCGCCATCAAAAGAATCGTAATGCATGGCTTACGATCACAACAAAGAGGTCATTTTGTGATATATTGCAAAACGATATTTTGCCCCAGCTTGAACAAGCAGAAGATACGTCTTTAAAACCCAAAAACATTCACTTTAACAAACACTGGTGCTGTTTCTATGCAGTTTCAGATGGAAAATATTGAGAAATAGTGTTCCCTGAATAGGCTCGCGACACCCTGGAAACGGTTCCACGAACCCCTTATGGGTCCCAACCCACCAGTTGAGAATCACTGGTCTATATGGGTTGCAAAACAGGTCCTCTTAATATGACAAACAAAAGGGCTCCTATCTTTCACCCCAAGCTTACTGCTTGGAACTCCCTCATTGTGGTACTAACATGGGGCCTCATTTATAGCTTTGTGTAAGATTCTGACAATAAAAGTGTTGGAATGTAACACAAAATCAGTAATATGTTTCTTCTTCACTGATTGGACCTGGAGCTGATCTCAGCGCACATGAACCCTCCTTGGCTAAACATGAGGTGACAAGGTTTTACCAAATATGTGCGTAAAAAAAACCTTTGTTGAGCAGATGAGCGGGTACACAAAGTGTTGGCCTCATTTATAAACGGGTCCCTGCTTAGTTTCCGAAGTTATGAATCACAACTTAATTTAACTTATGAGTTTGTGAATATTTATGTCAATTAGTGCTCTGGAAAAACCTCTGAACAACAATTTACCACATTTAAAGACTGTGGTCCGTAAGTCCATTTGCTAATCAATCTCGCTCCGGCACAGTGGTTCATAAATATTTTGTCCTCTAAAACAGAATCCAAGGTAAAACATCACCGTAACCCTTCATCAACGTAGCCTCCCGCCAACTTCCCTCCTCCGAAGGTTGAGCGATTAGTTCACAGCACTCCGACACACTCCAGAAGAATCCTCCACCAGATTTTCACCTTCAACTCAAAGGGTCAGGTGCGGGTTGAAAAATGTGAAAAATGATTAGAACCAAAGTGAGTCAGAAGCAGTTAGACTCTTAACATTTTCCACCACCGGCTTTGAGCGGCTGGCATTCAGCGCCGCTCAGATAGTCGCCATGAGTGGGCTTGAAAAGTTCGGGGTCTAATGTCGCCTAAATAACATAATACTTGACAGGGGTAAAAATGGCAACTATGATGAATTGTCAATCAGTATTAATAAGCTTCTTCGTGTGGGTGTCCATGTCAGCTCTATGCCAGGAGCGCAACAGCTGGAGACGATACCAATGGTTTCTGTTTTGATCCGATACCATGTAGTACGAGGGCGAGCATTTCCAATATCCATCCGATACAAACGGACATTAAAAATCCATTTAAACTTAAGAAATCTCCAAAGGCGTGACCTGTCATTTTGCTCACTTGCTCGAACAGAAAAAAGTAGCTCTAATAAACTAAGCACTGATTTAAAGCAGAACTAAGTAACTCATGCCCCTAGAGGCCATAAACGCCACTTCTGATGTCGGAGCATTTATGTTTTTTTACTCATTAATTGTCCGTGAGAGTAAATACTGCGCTGACAGAAAAGGAAAAGGGAGAGAGGGATATTGTACATCCAATGACACTACGGAGATAATGTTTTTAACTCAAACTTGCCTGTAAATACTGTTTAAGTGGTGCTAGCCCGCTGTTAGCTTTGCCCGTTAGCCTGTTAGCTTCTTCTTCGTGATTCCATTAGTGTGCATTGGTGACTCTGACCCGTAGGCAGCGACGTTGCAATTGTGATTTTCTGGCCATAGACACCAGGGGGAGATGAAAGACCCCCCAATCATCCCATCAACACTTGTATTACCCCCAGAGGAACAACAAAAAAGGATTTATTAAGTTAAACAAGTTACTTAGTACTGCTTTAAGGCGAGAGGTTAAGTATGAAGGGACTTAGCGTCATCATGAACAAGGAAAACTACTCCTAAATCATCTTTTCCTTCTGGCCTTTTCTCTGTGTTGGTACATTCTCTTGTGCAAGTGTTGTTGTTTTTTTTATGCTCCTTTTTGGCTCAGAATCAAAATTTCTTACAGAATCTTGTACTTTGTTCACATGCACGAGAATAGAAAAAGATGAGCCATGTGTCTTGGTTGATTTCTGAAGTCTGGTTGGTGGCCGAAAGCCTCAACCCACAACGCAAGTATCACCACCACCAAATGTTCTCGAAGCTTTTCTTCTTCAAATAAACAAACTTTGCAACGCTTCTATAGAGTTCTGAAGTTAAATGCCAAGAACAGCTTGATCTCTAAGGGAAAATATAGCAACACTTTTCGCCCATGAATGATTCAGAGCGGCTCTTGGCATGTTTCTGGTCCATACATTTTGAAACATTAACTTTTCATGCCTTCGGCCAATTTATATGCACTGACATTTTCCCTCCAACGCCGTGTGGTAAACAGCTCGAATTGAGCGCACCTCCTAAATAATGCCTTTTAAAGTACCAGAAAGCTCACGAAAAAGGGGCGAGATTCCTACGACTGTGACCTTTTAGCCAGCTTAAAGCCAGCCCCCCGCGAGGAGCATTGGGTGATTTTGCTTTCGGATCACGTCCCAAACACTGTACCCGACCTATTGCGTCTTTCCAGAGCAAACTCAAAAGACGGACAATCTGGTATGGCTATTTAGATAGTGCCCAACACTTAATGAATTCTCACACAGCAGTAATTTTCCTAAAAGATAATCGCCTCCTTTGTATTTTGCAGGCTTAATCGTCTGACGGGAAATTTGTTCTCTGCGTTGGCCGCGTCTTTCAAACAGCACTGATTTTAAATTTGATCCGAAACCTAGTGTTGTGATACCATCTCATACCAATGCATTTGAAATCAAAATGCACTGAAACTTGGGGAAATTGGGGACAGCAGGATGCTTTTTAAATGCCGGTTTATTGTGGTCAGAGCTCTGTTTGTTGCTGTGTCTTCACATTGGGCTCAATCTTGTGTCTTTTGTACATTTATCTTTAATACCGCACCAAACTAATTGCCTGTAGCGGGACAAATACAGCTGCCTGAATCTGAATGTCCGAGGTCATAATCTCTTTCATGCGCCTCACATTTTCAAACTGAATGTGAGGGAGAGGGAGATCTAACGCTGATTTAAAAAGAAATAAACAATGATTTTAAAGCAATTCAAGTGTTGATATTTGGAAATGAGTCAGATAGATGCATTACTGGGCCAAAAACCCACCTTGGTCATAATACTCTGTATTCTGGCTATATCCACTCAAAGACAAAACTCGTCTTCAAAAAGTTCTCTATGAATACGTTTGTGCATCCATGTGGATCCACTCATATGTCTAAATACCTAAAAAGTATTATATTTATCTTTCAAATGTAGTAGAGTAATAACGAACGGATCTCTAACGTCAAAACGGATATCCACCATGACAAGAAGTGTCCGAATAGTGCTCTCAGTAGGGTCGGGAAAGTGACAAAATACATGTCACCACAGCAGTGGTAAGCCTAGACGGCCTAAATGAAGGCAGTTTGTGCTTTTGCTTTCATTTAGAGGAAACTTAAGCCACATGGATCATTTGCAGACATTGTGCAGAGAAGGGGCAGACCTCACTGTGTGTGAATGTGGCATCTTTCTCTGAGGATGAACCAAAGGGCAGGATTTTGGTGGAATATTTGATCAGGGAGTATTTTTTATTTCTGTGATGAGCGCCGCATTTGTGGAAGGTAAATCTGAAACAGCGTTTTATCATCGTCTGTTTTCTGTGTGGCTTCATATCGTTGTTGTGGTTCATGTTTGAGTCATTAAAGGGGCGAGATGCAAGTTGGCCATTTTATACTCACTACTGCCACCTAAGGTCATATGTGAAACTGCACCTTGTATATAAAGCACGTGCATGACGGCAATTGGGACCCGAAGTAACACCTTTTTGAGTGACAGTGCAGGATTTTAGAGGCAGTTGTGGTGAACAGGTCTGAGCTCATTCTACACATTTGGACATTTCTGGAACATGTAGTAATTACATAATTGTAACATTTTTAAACTCGTACAGTCCCTTTAAAGTCTGTGGCTGCAGTAGGAGTGTTTTTGTAGTTCAGTACTGTGTGGGTAATGTAGTTTTTTTCTGAAAACTACACAGCTTTTGGTTAATGTCTCTGCATAGCTTTAGTTCCTATCTGCATAGCTCTAGTTCCTATCTGCATAGCTCTAGTTCCTATATAGCTTTAGTTCCTATCTGCATAGCTCCAGTTCCTATCTGCATAGCTTTAGTTCCTATCTGCATAGCTTTAGTTCCTAACTGCATAGCTCTAGTTCCTATCTGCATAGCTTTAGTTCCTATCTGCATAGCTTTAGTTCCTATCTGCATAGCTTTAGTTCCTATCTGCATAGCTTTAGTTCCTAACTGCATAGCTCTAGTTCCTATCTGCAAAGGGATCTAACAATGTCATATGGGTAAGGAGCTTGGATCAGGACATAGAAGCTATGTATTTGAGGGTTTCGGATGGAGCCACACTCTTATTCATCTTGGCCTGTTGTACATGTTTTTAGTGGTATAGGGGAAACCGGAGTACCTGGAGGAAACCTATGCAGACATGGGTGGAACATGGAAACTCCACACAGAAAGGCCCCGTCCAGGGGGAATCAAACCCGGGACCTTCTCGCTGTGGAAGCACAAATGCTAACCGCTGCGCCACCGTGCCATCCAACTTTTCAGTAACAAAATTCTAATAAAAATCCCTTTTATTCCCAACATTTCTTCATTGAATTGCTGCTTCACTGAAATAAAAATGATAATTATTACATAAATCAGATCTCCATCGAAATAAGTCATATTTTCAAAAGCGTTAAAACCAGTATTCTGAACTTTAAGTAAATTCTCTGATCGCTGCACAACTAAACACAAAACGTATGTTTAGTGGTGTGTATTGTCACTTTCTCCTTCTTGGACCTGTTGTTGACCTCTTCATCTCTTCACTATCACCAGAGTCTGTAGGGACAACAAATCCAAACATATCCCAAAGCTCTCTAATTGCTCACAGAGAACATTTGGAACCAGACAGCCATGCCAAATCTTGGGCGGTTCTCGAAGATGGCACCGCAAAAACATCGTTCGAATCCAAATCCACAGCCATTTCAAACAAATGTCCCTTACATTAATTTCAACAAAGTCACATGCAGTCACCATCTTCATCTAATCCTCTTGTGGACTGTCCATGTCTTATTTTTAAAGATGGGTAATTCGATGAATGTACAGACTGAAAGCACTTGAGGACTGTTATTGGAAGCGTAGAACTCCTTGAAGATCACTCTCATTTTCATGATAATGCCAGATCACAATGGAGCAGCATGCAACCTATTTATATATTAAGAGATAAGAGGTTTATAAGACCTGTTTTCGCTCCTGTGACATCGGCAAGGCCCAAGCTTTGAATATGCAACATCTTTCGATATTCTCTGAGAGGAAAGAATAAAAAAAAATCCTACATCATAGATAATTGGCTATGTTACGAATGCCCCTGTGTGCTAATGTGTTGTTTCCTGCTTGCTTGATTTAGTTCATTGCAGTTTTGAATAAAAGGTTAACAAGGTCCCAAATCAGCAGCTCGGCAAATTAATTCTTTCCGAACTGTTGATTATTTAACAAAAAAAAGCTCTCCAGTGTCCAGTGATTATAGGCCCAAGACATGCACAATCGTCTAGGTTCTCATGAGCGTGAACTTATAGCTCAATGTCTGGAGAAGTGTCCTCCAGATGCCCACGGACAACGCGGCAACAACACAAGGAAAAAGATCCGCTTCGATCAGTTTTGTAGCCGCATAGCTTTCAAAGGTCACACAAGTCACACTCCCCACAACTGACGCGACGAAGAGACAATATTTCGATATCCCAAAAGTGATCCATCACCAAGGAACGGAGACAGAAAGACTTTCGTACGAGAGACAAATCCATGGCTGACGAGAATAAACAGAGAGGGCTTCGATCCTGACCCAAGTCACTATAAAGTCTGCTCCCAACATTTTAACACAGGTAAATCGATAAACATTTCCTTTAATTACAGGTCTTTTATTTTCATGTGATTGATGGGTAGGCTAAACTAATCATCATCATGTGTGCGTTACGAGGATTATGCTAGCCTACCGATCGATCACATGGCCTTTTGTCAGTGGAAAAAACACACTAGCGACTACAGTAACTCAGAATAGACACAATCATATACATTATGCACATGCGAGCCATCGGTAAACATTGTGGATTGACACACATTATGGCGGCTCGCAAGAAAAGGATTCAAGAAACTAAGCTTTCAGATTTGGCTACTGAAAAACTGGTAAAAATGCACAATTAAGGTGGGTGGTAAGAGGTTAAATGAAAGATTAAATCAGGTCAAAGGTGAGGAAGCTACACTACCCAACCCCCGCCCCTGAAAAGTGGCCATCTGTGAAATAAAATAGATCAAAGTTGGACTCAAGGTAGTCCAACCAAAATATTTAAGGCCCTGTCCATACGAAGTCAAGCTGAGGACCAAACCAGAGTGGTGTCTGTTATCCATAATCTACTGACCTTATAATGACTTTTACTCATGGATCTATGATGTTTTTACTCCGCTCCTCTTTGTTCCACTGCAGTCCACAAGTCAGAAGTGACAAGTAGAAAAACACAGCAGAGTCAGTCTGTGTAGTAAGTAAAAGTAAAAGTCCGGTCACTGACAGGTTTTTCTGCTTTAGTCCCGTTATGTCTGAAGAATAAACTCGCCTCCTCGTCTCTTCTGTAGATCGTAAATCCTTGAATCAGTTTCATTTTCACTGTTTACATTCAAAAAAAGTTTACTGCACATGCGCCTCTACATCTTCTATCATCTGTGTTAGCGTCACAGCGCCTCACACAGGCCTGGAAGATGAATTGCGCCGTTTTCACAGACCTGAGTCGACCCATGTGGACGCACACATTTACTGAGCTGGCTTTGTGCTTACAAAGAACGTTTCTGAAAACGTAAGCGTTTTGTCTTCGTATGGATGTAGCCTTAAGCGCTGGACCCTTTTTGTGGTGATTGGTGTATTTATTTATTAGATTTTCTTTTACAAAAAAATGTTCTCTCTTCATCTCTCTTTTTGCCAGTGCCATAAGCTTAAATAGGAATGTGACAAGTGGATTTCTTGGACACCTACGGCACATCTTAATTATGGTATTTCTGTGCTGTAGATGAGGGACAAAAGCCTCATTGAAATCAGTTCAGCTCAGTTGAAAAGGAGTTGGCTGTGCTTTAGAATTCTGTAATTTAATATCACACAAAATCACCTTTTTAATGTGATTCAAATGGAGCTACTGGGCACCCACCAGCCTCAACTCATGGGGTATTTTTTGATCTTACAAGGCTACTTTTCACTGAACCCTTCAACCCTCTGGCCACAGCCCTAGTTAGAAATGAAGTGCAAAAATAAAATAAAAAGTACTAACAACCAAGAATCCCTATCCCAAATATAGCTTACAAAAAGATATATCCACAGATTTCTACTTTCTTGCTAGTCTTTTTTCATTTCATTTCATTTTATTTATTCTTTTTTCAAGGTAATGCAACCTAAAATAAAGCAACAATCCAACAAAAAACAAACAACAATACATTCCATGAAAAGAAGAACAGGAGTTGGATGAAGAAAAAAAATCTTATAAACTCCAACCCCATTCTTGAAGAAAAACTTACAAACTAGATGGCCTAACCGATGTAAAAAACAGCAACAACAAAAAAACAACAATTACATATACACATACATACACATACACATATACACACATATACATACATTTACACACATATACACACATATACACACAATACACACATATACATACATATACACACGCAAAAACCAGATGTAATCAACTTTCGATTTTAACTTTTTTTCTTATTTTTTTTTTAATCATTATTATTACTATTATTATTAATGATTGTTTGCTAAAACAACAGTGATGCAATGGTGACAACAGTGGCAATGGAAACAACGACAAGGCCACCAGACCACACAACGCACACCCACACACGCACACAGGCAGGCATGCACGGGCACACACAGCACACAAACAGCACACACACAAAAGGAAGAAGAGGATGTATGAATGTATATGTGATGAGCCCTATGCTGTGTATTGCATTAAAAAACAAGGTTTGAGTGGGCATCTGTCAAAAGATGTTCACCCTCTCACAGCTGCCCAGCACCTGCTTGTCCTACATTTGTGATTGACTGTGATATGCCCTAAAATAGGTGGTGTGTTTAAAAAAGAGACAGGAGTTAGCAGAAGTCCAGAGGTGCTACGCCCCAGACATTCCCCCACTCCTGCTTACCCTATACTGAGGAGGATGTGTATGTTCGTGATGAGCCCTATGCTGTATGGTGTGTTAAAAAAGCGAGGTTTGTGTGGGCAGCTGTTGAGAGATGTATGACCTCCCACAGCTGCCCAGCACCTGCTTACCCTGCACTAAAGAATCTTTAATGATTTTATTATTATTGTTTTTTTTCCTCTTCAAAAGACTTTCCTTTTTCCCTGATGTATATTTTTTTCAGCCTGTGTAGTACTACAGCCGTCTTCCAGCTTCTCGCTGCTGCTTAATATAAAAGCACAAATCCCCCCCTCAAAAACACATTTCCCCTTCATTATCAGCTTTTCGTCTCAGCCTTCCCCCGGACTCCACAGCGTTTAGGTTTCGTGGTCCCATCGGGAGCAACAAAAAATACGCATTTTGCCGCGGCTTTGCAAAAGGCTGTTAATTTTGAGATGGGATTTCCTTGCGTGGTGACTCACTGTATTTACTGTAAGCGTTTCCTTGGCTGGCCAGGCTATGACTAAGACGTTTCTTTTTTATCGCTTTGAGAAATGTTTCCCTACAAATGCAAATACGTATTTTTGAAGTAGGAAAAACCAGCGCTGTGGCCAAGGGCACCTTGAAAAAAAAAAGTCTTTGAAGGAAGCTCCTAAAATAAACTGTAAAAAGTACTGAATGACCAGCTCAACGCTGATCATGCTTTTTGCTGTGGGTATTTATAGGAATGGTTTTGGATGATGACCTAGAAGTCACAGAAACACCGTTAGCTACTTGAGCCTGTTGCTACATACTAATGTTAGCCAACGGCTTCATGGACCTGTCTGAATTTCGTGTTCTATCCCCACACAAATGAATGGTGAAGCCAGTCCCTATATTAAAGTATGGCGAGGTATGACATGTCTGTTTTTTGGCATTTGGGGGGTTTCTCTGTCATAAACACAGTGAAAGAGGAGGTTTAGTGGCCACTGAATGTGTATCCAACCCCGCAAAAAGCAGAAACTTTACTGAATATGATTTAGCATTAAGCCTAGAGGCCACTTTCATATGCTAATTCTTATCTCAAATAAAATGTCAAAAGGTCTGCCATTCATTAATGACCTCGCCAAATGTGGTTAATGTTGTAATTATAATTATAAGTGTATGGTGTATTATAATTATAAAAGTCCTTATAAGCTAGGATCTAGGAACATCTCCATGGAGACGAACTAGAGACATTGTCACTTTTTCAATGATAAAAATATTTGTATTGGACTGTTGTGGTTAAGAGGGAGCTGAGTCGGGGGGCAAAGCTCTCGATTTACCGATCGATCAATGTTCCTACCCTCACCTATGGTCCTGAGATTTGGGTAATGACCAAAAGGACAATACAAGCGGCCAAAATGAGCTTCCTTCGCAGGGTGGCTGGACACACCTTTCAAGATCGGATGACGAGATCAGTTACTCGGGAGGAGTTCGGAGTAGAGTCACTGCTCCTTTCGGATGTCTACTGGTCGCCTCCATCGAGAGGTGTTCCAGGCATGTCCTATTGGGAGGAGGCCTATGTCCTATGAGCTGGCCTGGTGTCGCCTCGGGGTCCCCCCTGAACAGCTGGAGAAGGTGTGCGTGGATCGGGAAATCTGGGCATCTCTGCTGTGACTGCTGCTTCCGCGACCCAGCCGTGGATAAAAAAAGTCTAGTACTTGTGTAAATATTACACGGTGTGGCTTCGAAAATGACGGACTGAGCTACTGGTCTATGATCTAGTACCGCATGTAGAGAACTTGATGACTTAAACAGCCCTTCGCTATGATGGAAAATTCCTGTACGACCGAGAGCCTACACTGACTCCTAGACTTAAACGTCCTTTGCGCTGGAACAAAATACCCCCGGAGAATATGAAAATCTATAGTCCAAAGTGGCACGTAGCAAAGACATGCAATCGCAGCAGGAAATGCATCTCCCAAAAGATGTGTTCAGGTTGAGGAATATCGGCGTTTGCAAAAATGGGTCGCCCTTGAGGAATCAAAGTGGAAAGAAATTGCAAAAAGATGTTAAAAATGGCACTTGGAATTATGGGGAATCAATGATTGGCAGGAACAGTGAACTTAACAAAAGGGCTGAGAATAAACAGAGAGGAAAGAACTCGCCGAAGGTATGAAGGTCACTTATTTTGACAAGGCTTGACTAATCTTGTCAATTTATTTTCCATTTGGTTGCTCCCTGTATTGTTCCCCAGTGCATACTGCAGTGTACTTGGATGAGAAACCTGTCCATGAACGCAAAGTGCACGCGCAGTGACTGTTGGTGGTCGGCACAGAGTGGACGCCAGGTTTCCGCTCCGCCGAGGTTTGGTTGAATATGGCTTACTGCAGCACTTCGACAAGCTTGTCAAGTTTGTAAAGTGCAATATAAAACCACTCAATATCACTTTTCAAAAAGCTGACCACGGCAGAGACAAATCACTTAGGAAATATGAAGACTGTCAACATAAAAATGAAAGAAAATACATAAATTGCATTTATACACATCCTGACACTGAATCATTGACATTGCAGAAGCTTATTGAAACAATGCCACAGTGAATGTGTGCTGTAATCAGAACTACAGGCGCTACAACTGAGTATTAAAGCATGTGACCTTTTCTTGGGGTAAATATTTTTTGAGGGTTTTGTAACTTTGTCCCAGTGGTTCACTACCAGGACGCTGTCAGGACCCATGATAATCCTCCTGGGATGGCAAGATGCAACCACAATAAGAATGATACAATTCCGTGTTTTACCCACAAATAAATGTTAAATAAATCTAAAAAGTACAACCATATAAACCTTTATCATGTGGCTCTTCACAATGCAAGTCGAACGCTCCATTGACTTGAATGGGATTTTCCAACGTTCTCCCAGTCATTATTTTCTGATAGAGAGTAGACAAAAAATAAAGACCGCTGCCAATGGTAAAGGGGTTCGTGCTTGTTATACAGGTCTTTCATATCACTCCAGAAGTAGAAGAGGACACAATCTCTGTCCCCGTCTCTGCGAGAGAAGTTTGGGGAATTGCTTGTGAAGTTAGCGGGGAAGTTAACTTTCAACTTACCCAGAGATTCACCACCATTCCTCCAACTGCACCTTCAACTAAGTACCTAGCCTAGCAATAAGTAGCCTACTAGCCTAACCACACTGCCTGGAATCACAACAAACGTCGCCAACTTTTGGGATCAATTTGCAGCAGAAGTCATTAAAGGGACAACATGGAGTTTAAAAATGTTACAATTAAGTATTTTCCTCCCCCTACATGTTCCAGCCATGTCCTAATGTGTAGAATGAGCTCAGACCTGTTCACCACAACTGCCTCTAAAATCCTGCACTGTCACTCAAAAAGGTGTTAATTCGGGTCTGAAGTGCCGTCATGCGCGAGCTTCATATAGAAGGTGCAGCTACATGGATGACCTGAGGTGGCAGTAGTGAGTATAAAATGGCCAACTTGCATCTAGCCCCTTTAAATAAACCTTTCGGCGGTCATAAAAGTGCATGAAGTTTGTGTTGTGTGTGTTCAGTTGGCAAATGGCTGTGTAATAAGCGGAATAATGTATAGAACGCTGGTCATTATCGGGAAAATAAGCACCGTCAGGGCGAAACAAGACCCTTATTTTCCCGACCAGCGCTCTAAACATGATCCCTTACTTATATCACAGTGAGAATCCCAAGGCTAACTGGCGTGCATTATTTCCGTAAAACATGTACACTAGCAGTGGTAACTTCCATGGAAACGTGCTGGGTTAGTCCTGTTGTGTTGTGATTCTGGCGATGCAGCGTGTGCTTATGTTGTTTTGTTAAGCCTGACTGAGATCCTCACAGCTGCGAGAGGCTCACTCTGAGACGAGCCTTCAGACAGTGTAAGACCGGCTAATAGCTCACATAGTCCCGGTAGTTTGGCATATCGAGCCAGTTTAGTAAAGCTTGTGGGACCGTGGTATAAGCACTCCGCTGCGCATCATGTTGTTCTTGACTATAACCTTCTGATGCAAGGCTCCTCATTGTTTCATTCTTACTTATTCAAACTCTAAGCCCGTTTATGGTAAATGGTCTCAACTTATATAGCCAGGGGCGGACTGGGACTGAAAAACAGCCCTGGACTCTGACCAGCCTGGCCCAAATTAGCGTGATTGTGACACTTCCACAAATACATATTTTAACCACTTACCCCCCGCCTAAACCAAATGCATTCTGTCCTCTTTTGGCTGTGTAACACCTCATTTGAAAGCTAAGACCCAACAAAACTGACCTTTTTCCTTGCGCTGTTGCTGTGTTGTGTCACCTTTTGTATGTTTTTTTTTTCTTCTCATTTTTGTCACATTTTATTGAATTTTTGTCACATTTTTGTTGAATTTTTGTTGAATTTTTGTTGAATTTTTGTTGAATTTTTGTTGAATTTTTGTTGCATTTTTGTCACATTTTTGTCACATTTTTGTTGCATTTTTGTCACATTTTTGTCACATTTTTGTCACATTTTTGTTGCATTTTTGTTGAATTTTTGTTGGATTTTTGTTGGATTTTTGTTGAATTTTTGTCACATTTTTGTTGCATTTTTGTCACATTTTTGTTGCATTTTTGTCACATTTTTGTTGCATTTTTGTTGCATTTTTGTCACATTTTTGTCACATTTTTGTTGAATTTTTGTCACATTTTTGTTGAATTTTTGTCACATTTTTGTCACATTTTTGTTGAATTTTTGTCACATTTTTGTTGAGTTTTTGTTGAATTTTTAATGATTTTTTTCTATCATTTTTTGTTGTGTTTTTTTGTCCGTGTTTTTCTCTTTTTCTCGCTATTTTGATGCTTTTCTTTTTAGCTTTTAGATTTGGGTAAAGCTCGGTTGAGGCGGGACCGGTGGCCCTCGAGCCAGTGGCCCTTCTGTGCTCTTCCAGAATGGACATATGGCCAGTCCGCCCCTGTATATCGCGCTTTTCCACCTACATTAGACACTCAAAGCACTTTACAGTAAGGATCCACCACTCACCCATTCACACTCTCATTCGTACACCAGTGTAGGTGGGTGAAGTGTCTTGGCCAAGGACACAACAATGCACCTTCAGGAGGTGGGATTCAAGCCCCCAACTTTCTGATCATGAAACGACCCGCTCTACCATCTGCGCCACCGTCGCCCTTAGATTGGTCATCCGAGGCTCAGTATTCCACATAGATGTGTACAGTAAAGTGAAACATCCTCCTTCACACACCATTACTGAAGCATTCAAACGAAATAAAACACAACTCCACGGACGTTTTTGGCAGAAAAGCACATTTCTAAAATCCTTCTTGACACTTGGACAGACTGTGTTTGATATTTTTAGTCTCTCTCTCCCCCAATGTGTCTGTTGCCTTTTCATTAGCCTCTGGCAGCTCACTTGCGCTCTTTATTACGGCACAGTGCAGTTGTCTTAAAAATGACATTAAAGTGGAGTCAGCTGGAGTCACTTTGCATGTCCACAGGCCAGCGCATGCACTGCTCCGCTAAAGTGACAGCAGATGTATAAATACCCCCATCACACACTTGAGCGGCGTGTTGTGTCTTCAGGATTTCAAGCAACTGAGCTAAATATCCTTCGCCACATCTATGACCAAAAACACAACAGATATACAAAATAAGAGAGATTAGATAGACAGACAGAGGGACCATTAACCATTCTCACAATTATTACCATTATTATTACATCATTATTGCTGCTATTGGTTTGAACATAGAACCAGCAGCGGTTCTGGCCAATCACGTGGCAGTATTGTTGAAAGTGGGCAGGAGCACATTTGCTGACACTCATGTGCATGTACTGGAGTAACATTTTGAAGTAACTATTTTGCAATTAGTTTTTTCATACAGTACTTTTTACTTCTACTATACTCTTGGTTGAGTAAAACATAAATCAAACCTTTGCGCCCAAACAGTTATTTAGTACTCAGAGGTGAGTAGAGTATATATATAAGACTGTAAATATATGTATGTAGTAGGGCTGATAAACCATATAGATTTTCATCAATAAAACTGCACTCTTTTGTATTATGCTTTTATTTTTTCTGAAAAATGCTAAGTTTTCACTTAACCCGTAGTTATATCATATCCCATCAATATCGAGATATGATATTTTGTCCATATCGTTCAGCTCTAGAAAGTAGACATATACAAACTTTTATTTTAAAAGACAACAGTGTGAATTGTAAAAGTGTGAAGTAACAAAAAGGGCAGATAAGACTTGTTCTTCTCCTCTGCTCTGTTTCATTCATACTGTGTTGGCTTGGCAGTTTTATTGTGATGAAATACATTTTTTTTTAAATGAAATGAATGAGAGTAGCCAAAATATGTAAAGTAAGAGGGGTCTGAGCCCAAGCCAATATTCATCCATCCATCCATTTTCTTCCGCTTTATCCGGGGCCGGATCGCGGGGGCAGCAGTCTCAGCAGAGATGCCCAGACTTCCCGATACACACACACCTCCTCCAGCTGTTCTGGGGGGACCCCGAGGCGACACCAGGCCAGCTCGGAGACATAGTCCCACCTCCGTGTCCTGGTTCTTCCACGAGGCCTTGTCCCACTAGGACATGCCTGGAACACCTCCCGCGGGAGGCGACCAGGAGGCATCCGGAACAGATGCCCGAGCCACCTCAGCTGGCTCCTTTCGACATGAAGGAGCAGCGACTCTACTCCGAGCTCCTCCCGGGTAACTGAGCTCCTCACCCGATCTCGAAGGGTGCGCCCAGCCACCCTACGAAGGAAACTCATTTCGGCCGCTTGTATTTGCGATCTCGTCCTTTCGGTCATGACCCAAATCTCAATATTCATGTTCAATAAAACTTTCCAAATGCCACTCTGATTCTGTGAGTCTTCAGGTTTAATTCAATATACACATTATCTTTCAATGTCACAGGATACATAGCCTACCATAAAAACAGAACAATACTTAAACCTGAAGGTCGCTCTGCCAACGCTGCGCAGACATCGAGGCTGACTGGATGCTCACATCCCGGGCATCAGGTGGTAAACGCGCTAAAGTCTGTGCGTGGCGATAATGAGACTGACGGCGCATTTGGCTGAAGGACTAAGCTGCGGACGCCATTTTCATTTAATTTTTTCTTTTTTTTTCCTTTGTGCCAGCTGTGACCGCCGTCCGCTGAATCACCGCGTCGTAACCATTCCGCATAACTCTTCACACAGCACAGTGTAGCGGCATCGTCTCGGATCAGCGGTCATTTTAACAAAAGCAGGATTGACCGAACTCGTGTGCAGCTCCGTGGATGGCCGCGTGCCCCGGTGTGTGCCCAGAGTTTCAGAGCGTTCACACAGCGCACCTCCCCATGCTTGGCCCGCGTGAAGTGGCCGTTTGTCATTTAGCCGAGCGAAAGGCCCAATTTTCACAAAGATTGTCGTTAGGAACCATTCCAGTTTGACATTACTGTGATAGCTTTTTGCAGATTAGACTCTTTAAACTCGGCTCGTGCAACTCACCCAGATTAGGCTCAGATGGGTTATCGCTCAATCACTGTCCACGAAAAGTGCTCGTGATTGTTAAGCTCTTTAGAATTGGTAAAAAGTTTAAAGTCTCACACATCAGGCTTTTCAAGGAAGGACATTAAAATAGTGGATAAGTAGTTTAAATAATGCTAAAAAATAATAGACAGTTCTCAGCTGAAAGAAACGTTTTGCCGTGGAAACCATTTGATCGTCAGGTGCCTGCAGAATAAAAGACTTGCAACTTCTTAAAGCAGTATTAAGTAACTTTTTTTTATTTTTTTTAAAAATCCTTTCCGTAGTCCCTCTGGGGGTAATACAAGCGTTAAAGGAACAGGCCACCGTTTTTACATACTGAGATATGTTCTTACCTTAGCTTTGACGAGTTCTTTAGGACCTGTCTGGTCTTCACCCGTGCCTTCAGTCACGTAAACACAGCGCAGACGGCGTTAGCATTTAGCATCTCCCTCTCTCCTCTATAGCTCCAAACAGGTCAAGATAGAAGCTACCAAGCTCTTCCACCTTTTCCCTATTTAAATATGGTTACGTGAAGTGTTCCACTACAAAGTATAATTACACAAAATTAAACAATGTGGATTTTCTAAGCGGATAAAAGGGGGGACTATATTGTAAGGCGTAATAATACCAGGAGTAGTTCGAAATCCAGTAATCTTCACTTTACTGTGCGGATGCCAAACTACTCCTTGTATTATTATTGCACAACAACAACTCGCTGTTATAGTTCCCATAAAGGCTTCATGAGAATAAGAAGGGTTTCCAAGTTTCCAGAATTGGGCGGCTTTTTAAAGGTCCTATATCATGCAAAATCGACTTTTTGGAGCTTTTAGCCATGTTGTTATGCTATTTCCTTATCAAAAACACCCCCAGAGTGGTTGAGGCTTCATTCACGCAGCTCTCAGTAATCCTCCTGAATCCTGCTCTCTGAGGCTCCGCCCTCTCCTGGTGAACGACTGAGTGCTCAGTTGTGTCGACACAGCGGAACGGAAGTGCTCGACGTCTGTAATGTAATGTTTTAATTCTATGCTTACGGACGGATTTTAATTTGTAAAACACCCTTTTCATTATTTCTGTTGTAAGAAATAAATAAATAAATAAAGGAAAAGGAAAAAAAAGAAAAAAGATGTGCCCGAGGTGCTTCCAGGTCAGCTGTGGCCAAAACAAACAAACCCTGAGCGTCTGAACAGATCAGTCATGTTTGCGCTGCAGCTGTGAAGATGGAGCTCGTTGCAACTTATTCTGGACACACCTGTTCTTTATTCTTACCTAACGATAATGTCACGGAGAAAAAGAAGCGCGTTTGGCAACGAGGACAGGACTATATACAGTCTATGGTTCAACCTTCCTAAAGAAGAGGCCACTCCCGTCAGAAGTTGTTTTTCTCTCTGGGATTCAGCGACTTTCATCAAAATATAGTTTTTCTGTGACTGTCTCTGATGGATGTTTGGGGAACCTTCGCCAGAACCAAAGTGGATTAACTTTTATAACCAACGCGAGTCCCATAATGTAAACAGTGATGGACCAGAGCGGTGAGTCAGTCCAAACGCGGGTTAGCATATTAGCTTGTGTGTTAGCATATTAGCATGTGTGTTAGCCATTTATGAAGCTGTGTTGCAGATGTCAACTCCTTATAACTGCATTGTGAAGTATCTTCACTTATTGCTGTTTATTTATATTACGGTAAAGTATGTGCGGAGAGAGGGGGCGGAGTTAACTGAATCGAAGCGTTTTGTCTTCCGGGTTTGAAAAATACCTCCAGAAAACACTTATATTTATCACAAAAATGAGTGCTCCATAATGGTAGAGGTACAATCATTCATATAAATGCCTATACTTAACTTTGGAATGGCTAAAATAGCATTATATAGATCCTTTAAGTCTCTCTGCAGGTTTCTATGTAAAAAAAAAAATAAAAAAAATGAAAATCACTATTTCGAGTAAACAAATCTCATCCAAGGTTCTCAGAAGGGCTTTTTTTCAGCGAGAGAAGGAGAAATGGGCTGTTCCGCCTCATCAGAGGAGCACAGTGGCTCTGTAAACTAGTATAAAAAACATTGGAATTTCCAGCTGCGCCGTAAGTCCACGGGTTTTTTGCAGATTTGGGCTGCTGAGACCTGGCAACCCCACCGCACAACTGTCAGATGTACTGTATGGACACAGCAAATAGCATCACAGACGTTTATCACTGTTCACGCTTGGTCCTTTTCTTTCGTCATGTGTTGTCTGGACTTCTGTGTGATTCTTGTTTGTAGTTGGTATGTGATCCTGAATAGAAATGACTAACAGGCTTGACTCACAAAGTACCACGATCCCCTCATTAGCTTAATAAGAGTCCTTTTTTAAAAATACGTAACCCGAGCCATAACAAATAAACATCCCCCACGCACAGCAAATAGCAAACAGTACCTCTGCTAAACAGGATCTCCTGCACACGGTGCGTCAGCCAAAGCCTTGAGCAGACTGGGAACAAACCCGGACTGAGCAACAGTGGCTGCTGCGCTGAGATAGCTGTGTGGGTAGACACGCTCACGAAAGCCTTTTTTTTTTTTCTTGTTTCCTATCGGCAAGCGCAAAACGGAACTGACCGCAGGAGATGAGAACTGTGCCTTTGAACGCCACATCAGTGAAGCGCAGTTTTATCAATAGCTCAGGAATGTGGGCTTTACAGGAATGGTTTTGGCATCAAAACAAAAAAAAGAAATAATACAGTAAAGCCGGACACAAAAAGCCAGGGTACCTGACTGTACCAGTAGGTTTTAAGTTTGTGCAGGCTCTCGGTCATTCAGTGTTTGGACATTTCATCCATTCCTTCATACTCACGCATTGCCTCCGTTGTGTGCAAAAACTCTTGTTATTTCAACATTTTTAATTTTCTACAGCCTTACCTACAGCATAAACAGCGGTACTGTAACCGTTCAGGATTCTATGTGAGCCGGGGGTTAGACTCCTTGCTAAGGTCAAGACATTCCTGTCCCGGGCCGACCTCAAAACGACCACTCATGCCTTTATCAACTTGAGGACAGACTATTACAATGCCCTTTACACTGGGCTTAACCGCTCCCTCCTCCATAGATTTCAGTTGGTACAAAACGCGGCAGCACGTCTGATTTCAAACACCTCCCAGCGCTCACACATCACCCCAGTCCTCCGCTCTCTCCATAGTCTCCCGGTGTGGTTCAGGGTGGAGTTTGTGGTTCACTTATTCTTGTTTAAGGCCATCAATGGACTGGCCGTGGTCAACCTCACCAAACTGGTAAATATACATCAGACAGGACTCTGTGCTCCTCCAACCACACCTCTGGTCATTCCCAGGTTCAATTACAAGACGTTTGTTGACTTTTCTTTTACCATTTTAGGCCCCAAGTTGTGGAACTCACTTCCAACACCTGAAATCTGTTACATGTATGTATGTATGTATGTATGTATGTATGGATGTATGGATGTATGGATGGATGTATGGATGTATGGATGTATGGATGGATAGATGGATGGATGGATGGATGGATGGATGGATGGATGGATGGATGGATGGATGGATGGATGGTTATATGGATGGATGGATGGATGTATAGAAGGATGGATGGATGGATGGTTATATGAATGGATGGATGGTTATATGAATGGATGGATGTATAGAAGGATGGATGGATGGATGAATGGATGGATATATGGATGGATGGATGTATAGATGGATGGATGGATGGTTATATGGATGGATGGATGGATGGATGGATATATGGATGGATGGATGTATAGATGGATGGATGGTTATATGGACGGATAGACGGATGGATAGATAGAGGGATAAATTGACGGACGGACAGATGAATGGACGATGGATGGATGGATGGATGGATGGATGGATGGATGGATGGATGGATGGATGGATGGATGGATGGATGGATGGTTTTATGGATGGTTTTATGGATGGACGGATGGATGGTTATATGGATGGATGGATGGATGGATGGATGGTTATATGGATGAATGGATGGTTTTATGGATGGACGGATGGACGGATGGATGGATGGTTATATGGATGGATGGATGGATGGATGGATGGTTATATGGATGGATGGATGGTTATATGGATGGACGGATGGATGGATGGATGGATGGATGGATGGAAGGATGGATGGATGGATGGATGGATGGATGGATGGATGGATGGACGGATGGATGGTTATATGAATGGATGGATGGATGGATGGACGGATAGACGGATGATAGATAGAGGGATAAATTGACGGACAGACAGATGAATGGACGATGGATGGATGGGTGGATGGATGGATGAATGGATGGATAGATGGATAACAACATTGCATGATACATCCCTCGTCAAAAGACAATATATTATGTCCATCTTTTATTACGTTCATTATGTCTTCTTGTTTCAATATTAATTATGGACATCGGAGCATCCAATCGCGCTCACATTTACAGGACTTTGCTTGAACAAATCAATATCATCACGGATGAGGAAGATAAATCAAAGAGGAAAGACCTGTAATGCAGCCGCTTAGACAGTGCCAATGTCCAAATTGGTCTAAAGAGAAGGGGAGGCAGCAAGTGAAAAACCAACAAAAAAAACAGGAAAAGGATGATTAACAACTCAGGACTGCAGACAAAACACTACTGTACGTAAAAGGAGCAGATACAAAGAGCTTTTTTTTTTTAAAAAAGCACATCAGCGCAATTATAAAACCACACACAAAACCCAGACAGCTGCTCATGCACCCCAAGGACAGAATTCAACCCAACCATAAATGCAATGAAATGTACAAAAGTAAAGTGTGGCAGTAGCCGAGTCAATGCTAGTGAGGTAGCAGATAAGCTTACAAACCAGGCACTCTTCAGACTTATGGACCAGGTAACATGTAGAAAAAGAGAGGGAGCCGAGGCCCTCCGGATTTGAAAAGGCGTCACCAATGCATTTTGACTCTTGGAAGTCCTTATTTGGGTCATGTGGCAAATTACCGATAATATTTATAAAAAACATTTATAACTGCAATAAAGCAGTGAAAGCATTAGGAGATCATTGCAATTCATAACTGTAATGGATTAAAAAGTTACACACCACTTCAACAAACAAAGCAGAGAAGGTGTGCACTGAAGACAAACCAAACTGACAAGGCACTGGACAAACAGTTGCCTGTACAGTGTGGAGCATAATCAACATCATACATTCAAAACTGAATACCGGGGCCGCGGAAATCATTCATTTAAACCAGGGTGGGTCATAGCTTTCAAACGGTCGATCCAAAGCTTAGCTTAGATATTGTCTCCAAAAGCATAAGTGCAGCAAAGTGCACTCATGATATGATGACTTGTTACTGAAATCATAAATATTTCACGCGGGTGCCTTTTCCCAAACTGACCAGCATGCATTAACCATAAAAAACCTACACATGCTTAGAAATGAGAGAGTGGAAAATCCATAAGAGGTCATCCAAAGTGGAAGTCCACCGTCACCAAGTGCTTTACTGTCAAGAAAGGGTTTTGCAGAAGAGGTCCGACCCGGATATTATTCGAACCCTTCCAGTAATTCACTATCCCTAACCTAGATATCACTGCTACCGACAAGAAATATCCAGTACACCTCATTACCACTCACCTAGTCATGAACCAGTGCCCGCTTTAAATCCCCCAATTTGAATGAACTTAATGAATGAATGAAAGAAGGAGTGATCTTACCTCAGTACATGTTATTGTGTTTTTTATTGTAAATGACAGATCTTGAGACAGAAAGAAACTCTTCTGTTGCTTACAAACTAATCACTGAACTATAAGATACGGATTTCAAATGCCCAGAGTTGACGCTATTTCACAGGATGCGTCAAACTCCTTAGTTCACCCTATTCCACAGAGACATGGCGGATGGGTGACTCCTGACTCTACTCTGTGTTCGGATGAGTAGTTCATGGCAGAGAATAGTTATCTCAAGTTCAGCGCGGATGTTGCATAAGCAAGGGGAGTCTGATCACTATGGATACTTGATAAGCAACAGGATAGAAATCAATCAATTGCAGCGGTTACACAAGTCCAAGCTCAGTGTCAGCAACTGATTGAAAGGAAGAAACGATCTCAAGGCGGTGGTCACCTGCAGCGAAAAAGTGCAGTTGTTAAAATCAGGTCTACTGGTGAGAAAGGCTTGAACCGCCTAGAGCTGTTTTTTTTAAGTTTGCGATGGTGATTAAAGATTTGCCTCCCAAAATGTAAATCGATAATAACTACAATGTTGTTCAGGTAAGGTTTTTGGGCCACCCAAAGAGTGACGAGTAAAAATGATCCAATTTAAAATGATCCCATTTTTACTTTTTTTTTTAATTAAAGTGTGTCTAGAAGAGTGTGTGTGTGTGTGTAGAACTGGCCTCAAAGGGATTTCTTTTTTTAGCTTTGCAGAGGTGAGTTTTCAGGTGTGTTGAAATGGCCTTATTTCCCAAAACTGCTATGGATGCATATTATTTTCACTTCAAACATGTTTTGTGATCAAGAAACCAGTTAGTGGAGAAGGAGAGGACGAAGAAGGAGGAGAAGGAGAAAGCAAGGAGAAGAGGGAGAAGGAAAAAAATGAGAATAGGACCAAGAAGTAGGTAAAAGGAGAAGAAGGTGAAGAAAAAACTGAAGAAGAAAAAAAAAGAAGGAGGAGGAGGAGGAGAAAAAGAAAAGAATGAAAAAGGAGAAGGGCATGAGGGAGAAGAGAATAAAAGAGTGGAAAAAGAAGAAGGTGGAGGAAAAGGAGGCGAACAGGGAGATGAAGACAAAGAAGGAGGAAGAAGAGGAGACAGAAGAGGCTTGTATAGTGCTTTTTACATGACACTGTCCCCCCAAGTCCCCCAAGGCGCTTCACATTGGGGGTCATTTACCAAACGTTTGCTCATGTGCAGAAATTAAGTAAATTACACATTTTTTCCCACACGTCTTCTACATGTCAGATTTGGGGCCCTATTTCTGTATATTACGCAATTTAAAAAAACAAAAACGAAGTACCACATGCTATGTTCTAGCTTGCACTCGCTATTTTGCAATTAACGCCCTGTCTTGATCAATGACCCCCATGGTGTCGGACATTTGTTCTTCCTTTCCCACACGGTGGTAAGCTGCGTATGTAGTTTCCCCATGGTAGACTGATAGAAGAGCTGGAATGAATTAGCATCCTAAAAAGTCTGCTATACAGTTAGAATGGGAAAATTCGGACCAATATGACAGAAACAGTGTCCGGTAATGCTCATAAGGCTAACATGAATAGAATCAGATTTCCCAGCCATGACCATTGACCTGTAATAATTCCTTTTGTAAAGAAACTGATTGAACCCATTCAGAGTGATGCAGTATAATTATGCTCTCACATAATCAATCATAGTCAGAGCTAATGTGCAGAATAAAAGAATATATGGACATTTTAACAAAGCTCATATGATGAAAATGATCATTACACCTAAAGGGGAAAAGAGTTTAAACAATATTCTTTAGACGAAGACCACTGCACCGCTTTATTTCCTTTTTAATCACACTTTACTTGAAGTAGGGATGGGCCATGCACGGAAATTTGAACCAAAGTGATGTTTTACTCTGGCTTTTTACAGACAATACCTGCTTGATTTGGTTTTCACAAATTTTAGACGGAAAGAGCAGGACGAGGATTTCCAGCCAAAATGAGCGCGAACAGTTTTGGGGAAAGTGTACAGCCTTGGCGGACGTACACATCTTAAGTGTAGGAGTGTAAGCACTTGTGAGCTTATGAGAGAGAAATTAAACCTCTCGATTCTTGTGTAATAGAACCTTTAAATCATGCTCTACTAGCCAGTAATTAATCATGGCATAAGCTATAAATAAACAGGTGGCTGTGGGATAAACATTGACGGCCAAATGTTTTTCCAAGTCCTGCTTACGAACACGCAGCCAGATGATGATTCATCCTCTCTGAACTGCCCCGTGTTTTCTCTCACCAACAAGATCTGTAAACAACACAAAGCTGCTTTATTTCAATTTCTGGGGACTCAAGGACAACAGAAACGCACAACTTGCATTCTAATCTGATGTTCTACATTGTTTTGTTTTGTTATACTGTTACAGTATATTTTCTTTGGTCATGATTAATCAACATCAAGGGGTCGGTTAATTATAAAGAATACAAAGAGTTACGGCGAGACACGGCAAGTGAAACCTCCATATATATATACTTATTTTTTAACATTTTTTAACGAAACTAACCTTTTGTTAAAACACATTTAATTATGTTTTGTCTGCCAGCAAGCCGTAGATTTCCCAGATATACCGTTTCTTACGTATATTAATTCACTTATATTGACATGTTTGGGATCTACGTGTAGCGCAAAAAGCAACCGAGATGATGCTGTAATCCAAATATGGTCATTTCCTTTCTGGGTGGCCAAAGCCCTGGCTAAAGTCAGGAGAAGCACCTCAAAATGAGGTGCAGTCTTCCAAACGTTCCTTTTTATAGTTTTTTTCAGATGGATTTTATTTTTTTGAATATCTCATTGCCTGGTTTATTAAGTTTTGAACCTCAAAAAGCGAGGTAAATAAAAAAATTTTTTTTTTAAATCTGATTTTTCCACCTAATCTTAAATTAAAAGTAATACAAAAAAAATTTAACCCCTTTGTGACTAATATTTCAACAACAAAAAAAACCCTAACCCATTTAAACCTGGCTCTATTATTTAGATTTAGTAATTTTCATGCTTATGCCTAAAATGCCAGAAAACTTGCAATACGTTTCTGTCGTTAATTTACAGCGAAAATTTGAAAAAATATACAATTGGCTGTTTTGTCCATATACGTACAAGCCTAATTTGGTATAAAATGTAGAAACACATCAAGCTGGTGGTTAACAGTTAATGTATAATTATTTGTTAAAACTACCAATTATTTGTTAAAAGTACCACTTAAGACCTTGAGCAGAATGTCTGGTAAAGGGTTCTGCTTTGTCCCTCTGAGTGGAGAGCACTTGGTTGCCATGCAGATCCCCGGCCGAGTGCAGAGCAGGGTGATGTGGAAAGACTCGCGGTAGCCTCTGTTATAGGATTCTCAGGGGATGGCAGGGGAGAAGCTTATTAGACTGAACTGTCAGACGGGGTTTGTTTTCCACTAAAGCTCTTGTCTGCACTGGAACATCAAAGTCCAAGCGCAGAGGGAACAAGTTCACCTGAAAATCTTGGTGGTTTTTCCCGTCGAGTTGGCTTTTGAGTTTGTTACTACCAGTCACACTGTTTTAACGAAACATAGATTTTTACTGCATCTTATTGTGAGTTCTTTCATTAGAAATAGCCGAGTGTTTTTGGACTGCATTTGGTGCATTGCTATTGCTATGACACAATATTCAGTATGACAGTAATTCAACCTGGATGGACTCAGACATAGACTAAAACAACAATTAGGAAGATTCATTAACAGAATATTTGTTTTTTGGCGATCAGACCCCAGCGGTAGACATTGATGTAAGAACTGAAGTCAGTATGGTTGGACAGGTTGGAGTTAGGGATGTCTTCCCGGAGCCTGGACACTGGTGGTGGTATGAAAGACCCGTGAAGATGCAGCAGGTAGAAGCCGTGGATGGAAGAGGCGGAGATTGGGGTGGAGGCGGGTCGCCGCACAGCTGGGAAGCAAACGAACTATGATTGCTAGAGGCTTAAAAGCAGGACCGAGGGCGATGATTGGCTCCCACCGAAGTACGGCTCTGCGCTGGTGGGCTGAGGTGAAGGTGTGGCCCTCACGGAAGCGATCACTGGTTGGAGGTACAGTAGGTGATGCTGAAATTGATCTCCCAGGTTGAAATAATGCCTAGGCTTCATTAATCCACGAACTAGCCGCATCATTGTATAAGCCGCAGGGTTCAAAACGAGTGAAAAAAGGAGCGGCTTATAGTACGGAAATTACGGTAAAGGCAAGCAGCTCAGTTTAAGGGGTTTAAAATCACAAAAGGTGCTTACTATTAGCAGAAGATTTTAAAAAGTCCTTGGGGTTTAGTTTAGTTTAGTTTAGTCATTTATGTATTTTTTTGAGCAGTTTACATTTCACATTATTTACAACATTCACATCCACATTATTCCTTCACAGGAGCTCAAAAAAAAGGAGTCGGCTGAAGCTAGAAACTCATATACGCCAACCCCGTATCAATGTAAATAAACATTTACATTTCCCGGTGATCCTGCACAATCCGATCCAAAATAATAATTCAGAAAAACTCGATTAGTACTCCATTTCATTTACTCAAGTACATGAATTTGAGTAACATTTTTAAAGTAAATGTACTCTGTAAATGTACTTAGCGTATTTCATCCATACAGTACTTTTAACTGTACTTTTGCGTGAATAAAAATACTAGTTACATTCACCATCTGAGGAAAAGCTTCAAAACGGCATCAAGAAACAACATTTACCAAAGGATTACAACACTGAATCTGGGTGCAAGCAGCACAGGTAGGGCAGGGAAGGGAGAGAGTTCAGCTTTCTGGTAGCCTGATGGATACCATCAACTGTCCTTCAGTCGACTGGACCTGGCTCGTGGATTTCGCAGAGCAATACTAAAATAAAGTAACGGTGTGGAATAGTACAGCGTAACTGAATACTGCAAAACACAGGTCTTCGAAGCATGTTTTACAACAGGCGGTCAAGAAACACGCCTGCAAAATTCCAAACAAGCTACTCTGCGACATTCTCCATTCTCCTGTTATCATTCTGTGCCGGTCGGGAATGCATAACGCGTCAACCACTGTTTTAGCGAACAGCGTGTGAAATCTGTGAATGCCAAATTTGAATTTTAATGAAGAATTAGCCTGCGATAATCCATATGGAGCGAAGAACATAATAGCCCTCGTTGATTATGCTGCACATGAATGAGGTGCACGTCATGACATTATTACTGAGCCTTAATATTTTATTATAATTAACCCCTGCAAAGACCGGCTATTGGATAATGTCATCATATTCAGGCCATGTGACATTATCTGTGTGATGAAAAGTTACATTTGTGTTCGAGAATCTGTTCATTATCCAAAGCTGAGCACACACTGCACGATTATGTCAGTCTGAAAAGGTTTTGTGAAGCGGATATAGTTACAGTGGGAGGAAAAAGTATGTGAACCTTTTGGGATTTCTTACATTTCTGCCTAAATTGGTCAGAAAATGTGGTCGGATAGATCTTTACTAAAATCCCAAGAATGAGTAAACAGTGTCTGCTTAAAGGGACTTTACGGACTTTAAAAATGTTAAAATTATGTATTTTCCTCCCCATATATATTCTAGAAATGTCCTAATGTGTAGAATGAGCCCAGACCTGTTCACCACAACTGCCTCTAAAATCCTGCACTGTCACTCAAAAAGGTGTTAATTCGGGTCCGAAGTGCCGTCATGCACGAGCTTAATGTAGCAGCTGCAGTTACGCATAAGGCCTGAGGTGGCAGTAGAGAGTACAAAATCACAAACTTGCATCTAGCCCCTTTAAACTAATACCACCCAAACAATTATATTACATTATTAACATGGTCATTTTTTTGTTGGTCATAACATATAAACATTCACAGGACAGGAAGGACAAAGTGAGTACACCCCTGTGTTAGAGGATAACATTAAATCGCTATTTATCATACTGGGTCAAGCTGTACAGTCGTACTATCTCTGTCAAAGCCTTGACTGTGGGGCTCATGCGCCCACTCTCAGCCACTGAATGTTTGCTTTCGTATCATTATGACGCTCTGAGAGGGTATTTATCCCTTTTCTGTGGAAGCATAGACAGACTTGTATGGTGGGACTAGCGCAATGTCTCGAGTTCATGTCTCCGGGTCCCGCACCGATGGTAAATAAACTTCTCCTGTATAAAGGGCCTGTCACAATTGGCGCATTGACCGCAGCGAGTTTGTCCCCCATTTGTTTTGCGCCAAAAATTGAAGTTGCCATCAGCCGCAACGATCGCAAAGTAGACTTTTAAGAAATCGCAGTCACGGTCACAATAGAGTACGGGCTGCGACTGGATGCGGTTGATTTTGGATAGTGTTCAAATGCGAGCGGTGCAAGGAAGAACGCGAATGGTGAGCGGCTGGGGAGAGGCTGGTGAGCGAGTGTTTCACGGGCCACAGACACTGAATGCGGACAGTGGTGCGGACTAGAGAGAACTTATTTTCGGGCTCGGACGGATCAGCGCGTTTACAAAGGAAACTGGTGTAAAATTAAAATGGGCCTGTTTAGCTGAGCAACTTAGTGTTCGTTTTTGTGGGGAAAAAAATCAATAAATAAGCTGGGCCTGCGGTGCACGGTGTTGGCCGCCCCACACATGGCTGGAGGCATTAGCGCACCACGGCTTTTACGCACCAAGCTCAGCAAGACCCTGAGCTCAGGCCCTGCTCCGGGGAAGTGACCAGCTTCTGCCTGACGTATTCCTGACAGAGCGCCTTCGAGAGAACATTTACAATTGACGAATAGAGGACAGACGTCCACAATCAATAGGCTAATTATCACTTAAAAAAAAAAAAATACAATTATCATTATTGCAAATAAATACTCTTGGCTTCAAAGAAATAGCCTATAGATACTGCCTGTGATTTGATTGAAAAAACGAATTAACAACTCCAAGCCCTCCACGCGCTCATCCAGCGGTCTCCACGCAACTCAATGCGCCTAGGAGCACGTCACCTGCTGCAGTACGCAGCACACAGGCCACGGTCAAATCGGAGATGGAAACTAGCTGGAAACAGCTCAGCAGCTGTTTGTCAGAGGACTACGAGGTTTTTATCATGGACTCTTCAAAAGCAGAGCTTATTGATCCAGTAGGAAAACACGCGTGCAATTTGTTCACTTTGTTCACCTGCCGCGGGGACGAGCGGCAGGTGAACAGCGAACATACGGCTCGTGCCTCCTCATGTAACCATCATCAACACGCCGTCCCCGCGGATTTCGTAAGGATTAAGGACTTTAAAAGGACGTGAGACAGACTTGTGGAGCCTTTTTAATTTGTGGAGCCTTTTGTTTGGACAGCGGTTGTGAACTGCAAGTCGTGCCAAGGGAAACAAGGTCGCAGGTAACGTGCACTTTCTTTATAAAAGCGCACATCATTAAAACAACACAATTATTATTTTACCTTTGTAAATGAGCCAGATATACATTTTTGTAAATGTTTAGAACACCACATGGGTTCACAAACTCCATTATATTGTTCTGCGTGAAGGTTTGCACCTGCTTCTCCCACGTATTCATTTCTTACGCAGTTTTACTTCACACAGTCAAGATAAATGCGACATTTCCCTGCCTCAAATTTTGCGCACTGCCTTCGTTTGCATATTCACGAGGACCCGTGCGCGAAGTTTGCTCCACGCTCTAGACCAAACGGGGGAAGAGGAAACAGTGTCTAGCCATAAATCTACAGCAGCAATAGCACGAGACTGAAAGTGGCGCTCACCAGTGTCTCACCAGTATCTCACCATCTGCGCGGCTGAGACGATTTATCTCTCACCATTCTCACGACTGTAGCGGCCTGATGCGGCTTTATTCAGTCGCAATCGACCGCCACTGAATTTTGTGCATGTATGACATTCAGCTGCGCCACATACGCCAACTGCAGTTCACACTTTCTGCTGCCCACATTACGACATTTCTGACGCAAAGCCAGTTGTTTGTTGTTTATCTCTGACAGTGCGATTTGTTATGTGCAGAAATGCGCTTGTGAAGGCAACAAAAGGAAGCAATCGTCAACCTTCCCCACGGCAATGGCAAAGAGACTCGTCGGCGTTTTCATTGCAGTTACAATGTTTTCCTGACCATCATTATCGGCAATGACCTGGTGAAGCTGTTAAAAAACATAAATTGTGCTGTGAAGAGGGTGAGCGCAGGTGATGATTAGCCTGCTGTCGCTCTTCAAAGACATTTTCAAGAGACACTGTACAGCGAAAATGTGTGAAACGATCTGTTGGAGAGGCAAGAGCTCGAGCCTTCAGAGATCATGTCGGGGGTCATTGTCAGCACAAAAGGTCTTTAAAAAAGACTGAATTAAAGTGAAAGACAGAGTAGTGATGGGTTGGTTGCAGAGTCAGTAGAAGTCTGTTAAATCAACGAGCAGCGAGCAGCCATTTTGTGTGGTTAATTTTTTCGGCTGCTTGTTTGTTAACCACCACATGCACCGCTCTACGCTACAGTCACCCCAGAGAGGAAGGAACCTGCTAAAACTAAGCCGTAAATGAGGTCTGCTCATCTCTAGCTTTTAGACACTTTTTATTTGACAACAATCAGCTTTAAATGTTCTGTTGTTTGATCAATTTACTCTGTGTGTGTGGAGTCAAAAGTAAACAATACCATCACACTGCAATGTCAGTGTTTTTGCTTTAATAAATCCTTTCCTGAGTTCCTCTGGGGGTAATACAAGTGTTAATGGGATGATCGGGGGGTCTTTCATCTCCCCCTGATGTCTCTGGCCAGAAAACCACACCTGCAGTTTTCCCTGCTCCGACCCGCAGCCACCAATACAATACAATACAATACTAATGGAATCACGAAGAAGAAGCTAACAGGCTAACGGACAAAGCTAACTGCGGCCTAGCGCCACTTAAACAGTATTTACAGCAAAATTTGAGTGAAAAAAAAAAAAATCTCCATTGTGTAATTGGATGTACAATATCCCTCTCTCCCTTTGTCTTTTCTGTCAGCGTAGTATTTACTCTCACGGACAATTAATGAGTAAAAAACTTAACAAGCTACGACACCTGCGGTGGCGCTTATGGCCTCTAGGGGCATGAGTTGCTTAGTTCTGCTTTAAAAGTAGGTGTTGGTATAATAAATAATGATTCCACCACCTCCCAAAGTCAACTTTAACCGTTGAAGACAACAACAACTACACAGAGACTATAAACCAAGTTATAGCAATGAAAAGACAATCTTTTGTTCTTTTCACTTGATTGTAGTTGTTGTTTTGTGCAGGAAGCCGTGGAATGTTTCATATCATTTATAAAGTCATGAATCAAAATCTTTGCTAAATTTGGGCATCTGCCATGTGGGAGCCAAAAGAGGCAAAAATCCCATCACGAGTATTAAGTGTTTTTAGTCTGTCATGCACGTTTGAGTGTCCCATCCAACAAAAACATCCACCTGAGCACCCTATCAGGGGCTTTGTTACGTGGGACTGGAGAGGCTGTGGACAATGGGACAAGACAAAATGGCATATGTGTATGAATAAAAAACTGAAATTGTGAAACTCGAGAAACAAACAAGAAACGAAAATCGATCGATGTGTGTTTGAAACTATCACCAAATACCTGCAGAAGCGCAGACCCCAGCAGTCCGTGCAGCTTCACATGAAAGCACTTGGACAGTAAAGTGCTTGTTTTTCCGTGCTGTGTGTATCTACTCTGTTGAGACGGGGAAAAGAAAAAGAAAAAGTTAAAACACAAAGTGCCCTTTTGAGCTACGAGTGCAGTGCTTTGTGACATTGTTTCAAGCTTAGAAAACCGTGTGCAGATTGTAGGAAAATGTGAGTGTCTGGAACAGTGTAGAAAAATGGTACATTTGAACTTTCTCAACCTTCTTGGGGGGCTCATTGTTCCTTCATCACATCTCGACAAATGAATATTTCAAATCTACTTCTCTATTGGCGTGGTTCTTATTGTCTGTGCAGCTTGCTAAGAGAAAACCAAAAAACAGGTGAGAAATGTAGGGGTAATAATGGACTCAGACCTTTTTAACAGTCACATTAAATATGGCTTTTACCATCTAAAAGACATTGCCAAGATTAAAAATAATTAGGCTCATGCATACGTGACCCACTCCCTATCCCCATGCGACCTGTATCTGATCTTTTCATGACACCGATTCACTGTTTTGCAATGCGACTTCAGTCTGAACGGCCAGGTTCTCATTTATCCGACCATACGCGTCATCAATGCACTGCAAATGCCATTCATTTTGTATCAAAGTCGACTGGAGCGGACAGGAAAACTGCTCTGAATGAAGTTACCGTGAGTGAAGCCGCTCACCTCCCCCTCCGCAGCTGGATTTCACAGGGCTTTTCCACCAAGGTGCTGGTTCTGGGCTGGTTCAGAGCTGGTTCTGGTGCCGGGTTGGTTTCATACTGACTTGGTTTTCCACCAAAATGAGAGCTGTGCCTATTGTCCTATCAACGCTTTGGGAAGTCAACATCAAAAATGGATAGTAACATCTTACTACAGCCACTTCTGGTTATGAAATACGGAAAAATAAGTTTATGTTTCTGTCACAGCAGCCGTTAACATTTTGATTTCTTCTTTCTAACTCTTGTTTTAGCTAAATAGCATAAAGCAAAACAACAGTTTCCTCCACAGACTGTTTTGGCTTCTCCAGGAAGTTATAAGCACAAACTAACTAATATTGATTGTTTGTTGGAGGAGAGAGCCACGCCCCCAGCTGCTGACATCACTGGTGCTCGTTTCTTGGTCCGGCTTTTAACTGGTTCCCAACCGGCACCAGATTTTGGAACCAAGAGCCAGCGTTTTTTCAGTGGAAAACAAAAAGAACCGGTTCTGAAACTGGAACATTGTCAGATCCACAGCGCCGTGTTTCTATCCATGTTTGCTTCCTCAAATAGCAGTGCGCCATACCCTCTACTGCACATGCGCGACACGTTCAAGACGTATCCCGTTCAGACAGGAGATCACATACAGGTCTGATAGTCTGATATCTGATAGTAATAGTACTGACTAGAACCAGGAAATACGAGCACATTAGTCCAGTGCTCAGGTCTCTGCACTGAGCTTCCTGACGCTCAGAGAGTAGAACAGCAGCTTGAGTCTCTTCATGGACTGGTGCCTGAGTACATTTCCGATATGTTAGAGCCATGTGAACCATCCTGGGCTCTGAGATCGTGGGGGTGGCCTCCTGGTGGTTCCCAATATCAGGACTAAACATGCTGAGGCTGCAATAGTCTACATGAATACGCCTCATGTCACAATGTTTAAAGAAACAGGCCGCCCTTTTTCCACACTGAGATATGTTCTTACCCGAGCTTAGACGAGTTGATGCGCACCTGTCTGGTCTTTCAGTCACGCAAAATGACCAAAGAAGGTGTTAGCATGTGGCCTCTCCCAATGTGTTGCTATAGTTCCAAATGGGGGTGAAGTTGTAAGCTACCACAACAACTCGTCTAAGCTCAGGTAAGAACATATCTCTTTAAAGGAATAGTTCACCGTTTTTCCATACTGAGATATGTTCTTACCTGAGCTTAGACGAGTTGATACGTACCTGTCTGGTCTTTGTGCGTGCCCGTGGAAGAGCTTGGTCGCTTCTAACTTCACCCCGTTTGGAGCTATAGATACATTGGGAGAGGCCAAATGCTAACAACATCTTTTGTCTTTTTGCGTGACTGAGGGCACGCACAAAGACCAGACAGGTACGTATCAACTCGTCTAAGCTCAGGTAAGAACATATCGTAGTATGGAAAAACGGTGGCCTGTTCCTTTAAGCCCAGGCTCATTTGACCGTGTATATGGTCACTAGTATTTTGAATAATGCTATAACTTAATTTAAGCCTGGAGGTACTTGGAAGGTCAAGGATTTAAGGAGGTAGTGCTTGGAGTGAAAAGTTGGAGAAACCTGCTACTACATACAGTTTATAAAATGAGTGAATGACAAAATAACATCTGTAACAGTGAAAGAGGTTTGAGTTGGCAATGGGACGGACTTGGCCGTTTATTGTTAGCGCCGTCTCTCTGAGATGAAAAGCCTGATGAGTCACAAAGTAACCTGTTTTGAAGAACATATCTTTTTGAAATCTTCTTGGAGACACTTATGCTCAGGCTAAATGGTTTGGCAGAGGCGCTGAGAGAAATGGAGCACTACACAAGCTAAAACCACTCTCCCTCTTTCTGCTCCCATTGTGGTGGAGGGTCAATGTCTTCAAGTGCCCCCCACTCTCTGCGCTTACTCAGGCTTACATTTCCAACTCTGCCACATCCGTTGGAAGTGAACATCTATTTACTTCCTTACCTTTTTCTGCTTTTCACCCAGTTTTACACATACAAAACAACAGTATAACTACTAAAAATTGTTGTTACCTTACGTCTATTGTGGCTCACTTTTATTCGCATGCACATATTTGAAAGAATAAAGCTTAAATGTCTGTTAAAAATCAATCTAAATATGAGCCAGTCGTTTGAACAGCTCTGTTTTATGAACAGACAATTGCGTTAGTAAAAACAAATCAAATGTGAACTTTTTTTTTACGTTTAATCCCATGGCTTGCAGCAAAAACATTACTTTTCCATCCCAGTGAGTCCGCTGATTTCACCAGCTCAGAAAAGATATTGCTTATCTAAAGAACAAAAAAGAGTGGAAATTGCCTGACTTGCAATTAGCATTGATGACTAAAAAATGAGATTGTCTTGCCTCCACTAATACACTATTACATGCTTCAGTGCCAAGCACTGAGAAATAAGTATGTCGCCCTCCGTATTCCCTTTGGGTTGGAAAAGGATCTTAATAAGTTCTACGATAAAAGCCCATTCACACCAACAGGATCATCTCCTTTCTGTAGTGAGCTCGTTTTGAACGATCACGTTTGTGGAGTCAGTGTCTCCTCTGTGACCAGAGGTTGGCCAGAGAATCAGCTGGATCAGGGTGGGAGAACGAGGCAGAACTGAATTTGTCGGGTAAGCTTAGCTACTGTGTTTTTCAGTTGTTGGACTCACTAAATTGGGCTCCCTGGCGCTAATTCAGTTCCAAGTGTCATGCACTTTATCTTTGGCACAGAAAAATAGATATAAAGGCCATGGGACTCTGAGTCACTCGCTCCCAGAGGCTGCCAGTACACGGCGTTTGAACGGGGACTGAGCCATTTTGTTGACAACTCACAGCTATGCACGACTGCTATCTGGCTGTCGACTTGGTCTGAGGTTTGGGCCGCATCAAAACACTTCAAAACATTCATATGTTGCTCTTAGCAAGCGAGATGGGGACAGACGAGAGGAAACCTGAGTGGCCATGCTCCTCCAAACAGCGACAGGGAGTTTGACTGGTGTGAATCCACCTCATAACTGCCCTCAGCTATTCCATTTTGCCGGCCTGGTATTGTTGCATTCCCATACCAGAGAATGCAACCATCGCTAGATGCACCACCTTTGAAACAGCGAGCTCTGCACCTCCCCCACCTCACAAGATGCACTCCACACCCCCATATATACACTAGAAAAATGTTCAAAATGCCAAAAAACACAGACTTACATGAAAGTGCAGTTCAGCAAATAAATATAAGAGAATGAATTTCCCTACGGGGATTTATAAAGTAAATGTTAAGTATCAAAATGTTTACTTTGCTACATATGTTATTTATTCTGCTGATAAATATGTGTTTTTCCTGTGATTCTTACACTAGGTCAGTGATTGTCAAACATTTAGTACGACCTCACAGAATATTTGACTTCTTGAGTTATATGATAAGGTGTGTCTATAAAGATCTAAAACGTTTGTCATTTTTGACTAAATCCCGTCTACAGTTTGAGAACCACTGCACTGGCTTGTTCACCTGAAGCTGTACCATCAAAATCAGTCGGAAGTTGGTATTTCACTTCTCCTCCAAACCTTCAGGGACCATAATGTCATCTGCCGTCATTGAACGCTTGGCCCTCTTTCCTCGCCCTTCCCTCCTCTACGGAGCAGCGTGGAAACCATTAGCTCAGAGGGTGTCCGGCCGTGCGGCGTTCCCCCGTCGATGTCAATGTACTCCAGCTCCATTTGCGCAAATCACAGAGTACTGCTTAAGTGTGGAGAATCTCATTTGCAAACGGCCACACACCCCCGAGGAATAGGTCGATTTCTCTCAGAGGCGTCGATCGGGAGACGGCGCGAGTGAAATCCTTAAAACATGAGCTTGTGCGACTCAGTGGACGGGACATTCATGCAGTTATAGATGTTATGTTACAACAGAGCTTTTGTATTATGTGGGATTCACGGCTCTTTAACGTTTATCGCAGCTGCTTTAAAACTGAAGAGAGCGCACTGTCATGGGGGAAAGGTGATGAGAAACAAAAGTTTATGGCACATAATCTACGACAGCGGTTTTGATGAAGATTGAAGTGGCAGCTCATCCCTCCACGGTCCGGGGGTTGGGTGAGAGCTGCTGTCCAAGAGGGATGTCAGCTCGGTTAAAGATCTTTCTGAAACCCACCTCCTCAAGAGTCCAGGACCATGGCTGACTGTGCCCGGAGTAAGATTTTGTGTTATTGAGGCACGTTAAATCGCATTTGCTATGGTTGTCTCCTGATAGAAGAGCGTATTAGTGGAAATCGTTGGACTTCGTGATGACGCCATAATTGTTTTCAATGCTATTAACTATTTCCACCAAAGAAACGAAAAAAGAAAGACCAATAAAAGCCAAGACGATCAATATGATTAAAATTGAGTTTGTGTCCCACAGGGTTGCCGGGTATCACCAGAACTGCCCAAAGTCCACGACTGGATTTTGCAGTGTATTTTTTGTAGTTTTGAGGTACATGATTTAATTAAGACATAAAACTCTTTAAGGTTAGGGTTAGTGTCTCATGTCTACATTATGTACCTGCAAAGTACAAATACACATCATTCCATTGTGTAAGCACTGCATAGGAGCAAGTTATTGCAGATTGTTAAATAGCACTTTACATTGTACAAAAAGCAATGCAAGCTGTGTACGGCCCCTGCAGCCACAGGGGCCCCGCATCTCACTCAATTTACGCTGTTGTTTCGTCTGCTAATCAATGTGTTGCTACGGCGACAGGTTCTCTGACAGCGCTCACTGTCCACCTACTTTGCCACATATAGTATACACCAAAATGGAAGTGAAGTGGATGAGCAGGAACAACCTTCCCCCCGTCACCCCCAAGGCACGAGTGCTTCTCCGCTCACGTCCCCGCTCGGCTGTCTGTCTCCCCTGTGGCGCTGCTCGCCTCATGTTTCCTCTGGACACTCATTTAAACGATCTTCTTGTTGTCTCTAGTGGAGAATCAAGAAAAGAGGTTTGGTGAATAGAAGAGAGTAAACCACTGTATTTGTCTCAAAGGGGAGGTGAATCCCCATGGTTCTCATAAGCACAGTTACTTTCAGTAACCATAGTTCTCTGAATGTGCGTGGTCAAAAACGAATTAAAGTCAGGCTTATTCTCAGTGGTAAGACAGAAATAACCGCTAGGTGCAGGTTTCAGTTAGTTTTAAATCAGGGGTTCCCAAACTGTGGGTCAGGGACCAGAGGTGAGAGAATGTGACCATTTAACATGTTAAAAAGTAGGGGAACATAGCCTATGTCGTTCTAAACCCCAGTCTGCTGATGGCAAATGGTTCGTGGTTCTCACACAGTGGGGCAGGGCCTGAATTAAGGTCAATATGTTTCACTTCTGTCCTGCACTACTGTGTGTATGTGACCAAGTTAGGGCGATGGTGATATTTTTTATACAATTATGTTCGATCCATGACAACGCCACTGGTTAAACCAGAAAGATTTTGTTCTATACACCAAAAGGCTACGCAGGCTCGTTGACTGAAGTGATAGAAACACATGATCACATGACAGAAGTTTCGTTTCTTGGTTAATTTATTGTCTTTGACGTTCTAAGCATCACGTGGTGCGACATCCCATTCACAACTGGGTATAAACAAAAGTAAAATACAGTGAGTCCAGTGGTTACAGCTGTGCACCCGGACCCGACGGCCAGTGCACACAGGAAAAGGGGGAGACTCCCGCCAGCAGAAGCCGAGACGTATGTTGGATAAAGCGGAACTAATGTATGTCACAGGTTCCCGCACGGTCGGACAGGTATTGTTGTTATTACCCCCTGAGCTGAGGAACATTAAAAAGAAGTTGTGAACTATCACCAGGTGTCGTCTGTGTCTCCCACATAACGTTAAGTCAGATACAGCTAACGTAACAACGTAGAGCGATGCTGCACCACCCTTTGGCCCGCAACAGCCGCAAAGATCCCCGAGCCGCCGAAGACCACGATGCCCGCACCACCATCTCGAGCTACTGCGCTTGACGCCCTCAGAAGCTACGGTGCGCCTTATCGTGCCCAAACAGCTGGGAGCCGCAGTCTCGCCGCCACGACAGCTGCGCCAGCGTGTGACGTCACGGGGTGGGAGGTCAGGTGAGGGAAAGTGCGGATGAAGGTAGCGGCCTTTTATAGGCAGGGAGAGGTAGCGCATGTAGCTAGCCTGGGAATCACCAGGCTGCTGTGTGCGCTCGAATCATTTCGAACTTCACAGCAGCCTGGGGACCATGGCCGAAAACTTTGCATGGATTTGGGGACCAATCACAGAACAAGGAGGGACGGCAAGATGATGATGCACTATTCGACATACGGAAGCTTGTCATTTATTTATTTACAGACCCAACATGACAGCAGCAGACGCGACGCCATCTTTCGATCAAGCTTTAGACTTTGCCATTGGCTATGGCCACGTGCAGACACATATGATAGACATTCATAGCGCCAATAAACAGCTATTGACAATTGTAAACCACACCTCTCCTATGAGAAAATGAATTGGTGGTCCCCAGATGAAATATAACTTGTGATATTTAACTGCTTTTGACAGTAAATCTATTCGTTGAATAGCCTTGTGATGCGCACTGTAGGGCTCCTAGTGGATCTTTGCTTAGGGCACCGGCACTGTTGTACAACATTTGGTAGGTGCAATGTATAGTTATAGTATAGGATAGTGTAAAATAAATAACAATTTTATGTTTTCATTTAAGAATAAGACATTTTATGCATAAAAATGATCAAAATGGTCTATATTTGCATTGGCAAAATCTAAATAATGAATAATCTATTAGTTACAGAGTCTCTAGGAGCTACTAAAGTGGAGATGTTGTTGCTAGAGTGGAATGAATTTTTAATTTGGGGAAAACGGCTCCATATTGGATTCTTTTTACCCATGTATAACAATTGATTATTATTGTTTCATTAATTTGATAAAACTGCCGGCAGTCCTGTCGCGTTGATCAAAGTGCTTCAGTGCTCACGGGGAAAACCTACAGTATGTGCATCGTGCTTCATCGCTGAAGAACAGATGGGCCGGCACCTTAGGGACTCGCAGGGAAAAGAACGCTCCTCCAAATGGCCTTTTCTTCTTCTGGGGGATATCAAATGAAAGTTTATTTTTCTCCAAGACTGATACGAACCAAGTCATGACAATATCGACCAAAATATAAGGAGCACACACGGCCGCAGAGGCCAAACGAGGAGCGAGATGAGAACATTTAAGCCTCAATAGACTCATCTGTGAACCCCGGGATGGAAATCGACAGGATCTATAGAAAACAGACACAGCTCATTCAGAGGCATTACATTCACTGTGAGCATCCTGAAAGATACCAATTATGCTCATATATATGAGGAACATGGGGCTGGGAGCTGGAGCGAACGAAAGGAAAAGTATAATGAGGGAGAAATCATCGTCTAGACTTAATCTTCAACCTTTGCCAGGGGGAGAAAAAAAATCGATGTTCGTTATTACGGTTCACTAATCTCAAAGCGTTTGAATATTTATTTTTACATTGGATTCTGTTGTAATGGCCCGAATTTCTGTAGCACTTTTGAAGCCTGACAAGCCTGTGCCTCTTTAAGGCCGGGAAGTACGTGTTTTGACTTGAGGTCGATCGATATGAATTTTTTTAGACCAATGCTGGGTGACTTAATTGGCCGATGCCGATATTTTCGGCATTTGTGAAACTTGTAGCTAACCAAGTTTCGCTGTTCCCCTGAGGCCTATAGGGAGTTGCTGTAGGACTCACTTTAAAGCCCTGACTTCGCTCTTTCCAATGCAAACGGTAAGTCTCTATCACTTTCAGTCCCGGAAATATCGGCTTTAATCGGCGCTAGGTCGGCCGATAGCCGATATAGCAACTATCGGCTCGGCTGCGTTTGGACTTGGCTTTTCATGTGGCCACATTGAAAGGACGCGAGTTTTGCAAAATCGAAACAATCCTATTTTTGAATGCAGCAGAGCTGGGTCCGTGGTGTATCGCTCGAGGCTGACTTTTGAAGAATTTAGCTCGCACATCCCTTTGTCCCTCTATAATGTTTCAGCAGTCAGAAAATGTAGTTAATCGCATCTATTTCGCACCACATTACAGCACGGGAGGGAAGCATGCAGCCCCCGCCCCAGTGTGCTGCTCTTTCTTTCTTTCTTTCTTTCTTTCTTTCTTTCTTTCTTTCTTTCTTTCTTTCTTTCTTTCTTTCTTTCTTTCTTTCTTTCTTTCTTTCTTTCTTTCTTTCTTTCTTTCTTCCAACCAGAATTTGACCCCCTGAACATAGTCAAAAACTCAGCAAACTTTGCCCAAAATTCAGGTCCAGTGAAAAATGTATTAAAATGTGTGTTTTATACTGGAGAATTAAAAAAAATGGCACAACAGCACTACCTACAAAAGGGAAAATACATTGCGCCTATGGGGGTGGGACCAAAGTCAAGTTTGTCGTAGAGCGACAAACAGTACAGACATTCATCATGTGAATGTCATCACAAAAATAGTTGATGGCATCCCGATCAAAAAAGCCAATGGGACCAATTCCGTATTTTGCACAGTGTTGCCATGGGGACAACCGGAGCCCCCATGTTATTCTCATGGGACGGACACAAATATCACATTCTACAAAATCACATCTGTAAGGGGTTTGTGGACAGCGGTCAGCCCAGGACTAATCCAGGCTGTGGAGATGGGACCGACCTTGGGCTGAACCGAGACTAACGTGACGTGAACAGGCACGACCTCTGATTGGCCAACGAGAGAGAGGACGGCCCTCACTATTAACATGCAGGTCATATGGATTTAGTATTTCACAACATCATACTGCTATTGAAATATGTGATTTTACCGATGATAGCTTTTAGCCGCTCTTAACACAACTTTAGCTGGTGTTAGCACAACATGAGAATAGTTCGTCTTTTAGCTGCTTCTTTCCTCTAGCATTTGCCTTGGCACTTCTGAATAATTCCATAAACCCCACCAAAGGCTGCATTTGTTAGCACATTGTTCTCATCGCGGTTTACAAAACTTTTCAGGCCGTTCTGTTGTTGCTTCAGTAAAGCGTACACATCTGTGGGAGCGCCGCCCACAACAGCTGCGGGCCGTGTGCCATGGAAACCCTTGCATGTACTGGTGTATGCATGTATTGGTAGAGTCGACACGTGACAAGGCGACTACATAGAGGCATGAGGGATACAAGCGCGTTATGTGGAACCGTTGAGGGGGAAAAAACAACTATTTGTACAATTGTGCAAGTACCCTCATGAAGTACAAAGGATGTGAAGGATTTATGGCTGTCATGGCCCGGGCACACAGACAGACTAACACCTTAATACAAGTCTATTCAGTGAGTTATTTTCATTGCAGATGTGAAAAATGGCACCTTGCACTTAAGTTTGAACTGCTTTGTCATTGAGAAACACAGATGAACTGGTGCATCGTCTGCAGCACAGTGGCACTGAGGTAAAATGTGTGGGCAGTGCATGATGGCGACGTGCTACTTCTGTCAGAGCCGCAACTGCCCACAGGCAAAGTACTGTAGGTGAAATGTCCTACACAAGGAGACCACGAACTGACAAGAGAGGGGGTTCAAATGACCATGTTTTGCACGACTGCCACAGCTCCTCAGCAACAGTTCACTAGTATTTTCCTTCCATTAAGGCAAGTTTATTTATAGAGCACAATACATACACAAGGCAATTCAAAGTGCCTCACTGTTGCATAAAATTACAGATCAAAGCAGATGAAATCAATCCATAAAACATCAACACAAGAATGTATTGCAGTAAAAGCAAGAGTGCAGATAAAAGGCTTTCAAGGAAACGGTTAACAATTTGGAACATGAATCTATGCATTTTAAGCGACTCGTCATGCCACATTTCACCCATCTCACCTTTCCTCAGGGCTGACTGTGACGTCTCCAGCTCGTCTCCATGATGTTGACTAAAGGCAGCCCAATATGTGAGATTTAAGGCACTGTCCACATGTTGAAATGCAAAAATATCTGCGCTTTGGGGGTCTATGAACGATCATTTTCCAAACTCTAGGTCCCGGAGTGGAAAGATCTCAAAACTTGAAGAAAGGACACAGGTAGAAGAGGGAGCTCAGTCGGGGGCAAAGCTCTCGATTTACATTCACACCCTCACCTATGGTCATGAGATTTGGGTAATGACCGGAAAGACAATATTGCGGATACAAGCGGCCAGAATGAGATTCCTTCGCTGGGTGGCTGGGCACACCCTTTGAGATCGGTTGAGGAGCTCGGAGTAGAGTCGCTGCTCCTCCACGTCAAAAGGAGCCAGCTGAGGTGGCTCGGGCATCTGTTTCGGATGCCTCCTGGTCGCCTCCCTCAGGAGGTGTTCCAGGCAAGTCCTATTGTAAAAGGGCCTCGTGGAAGACCCAGGGCATGGTGGGACTACTGTAGGTCTCCAAGCTGGCCTGGTGTCTCCTCAGGGTGCCCTCAGAACAGCTGGAGGAGGAGTGCCTGGATCGGGAAGTCTGGGCATCTATACTGAGACTGCTGCCTCCGTGACCCGGCCCCGTATTAAGCTGAAGAAAATGGATGGATGGATGGATGGATGGATAAGATCACAGTTTATTGCGCATGCCCCATCTACAGTCTTGTTCTAGTACCTGTGGTAGCGTCACAGCGCCTCACACAGGCCTGGCGGATGAACAGCACCTGTTTTACTGCACACATTTACTGAGCTGGCTCTGTGTTTAAAAAGAACATTTTAAAAACTATGTCTTGGTGTGGATGTAGGGCAGGTCCCCACCCAAATCCATTCTTGGATTACCCACTACAAAAATATAGTTTTCTGTGTCGAGCTGTTCATTAGGAGCATGTTTTTTATTTTGGCAACGGGAGATGATTTTTGTATTTATTTTTACAGCATTGGTTCAAAAGATAAATAATAATAGTAATAATACTTTTTTCCTACGAGTAATGGGGCGTCTTAAATCCTTTGTCAATATTTTCAAAGAGAAACACTGCTTTAGTTTATTCATTCTGATCTGCACCTATAAATAATGCAAAGCTGATGAAGAGTCAGAAGAGATCTGCGCTTTTCTCATCCCTTCCTGAGACACTGTGGGAAAGTTTTGTGACCCGAAACTCTGAGACATTTCTATTCTGCACAGGTGAATTGTGAATTGATTGAATGAATGCATCCAAATCAGGGAGAATAGAGGTGAGATTCTGACACCGCCTGTCAGCCGCTATACCTTTGACCAGACGTCATTATTCTGTCCTGCGCGTCGCACCGAATGACACATCTTTCAGGCTCCGCTGCTCAGCCAAATCAAGAAGGGATCAAAAACGGGTTTGGGCCGTCGAAGTGTGGGGAATTGCAAATAGCAGGGAAAAAAACAGAACACTTAGAGGAGGAGATTGCTCTATTCTTCCTAATTTCTCATTGTTACGGATGACGGCTGCATGATTAATGGGTTCCTCTCCAGATATGTCCATCGGCATTCACACCAGAGGCAGCACGGAGGGAAGGATTCGAAGAACTGCTCTTTGTTTCTAGAGTGTGACCAAACATTGCAAGAAAGCTTGGAGATAAATTATGTCAGACAGAGCTCCCCAGAACAATGTCACAAGACCAAGACTGTGGGGAAGTTGACATACATTTTGTTCAGAGGGTACGGAAGTCCAACGGAACTTAGCCCTGTTCAAATGTTTAAAAAGAGATAATAATCAGCAAAATCCCATTATAATGATCACAGAAATATCACATTTAGGCTACTCTGGATTTTCTGACGTTATGGATTGGATTTCCCAAACCGATTTGATTCGATTGACTTTACTTCACAAGGGCCCAATTCGATTCACCATTCAATTTGATCGATTCAGTTAAGGATGTCACACAGTACCAGTTTTACTTGGCTATGAACGACATTCTTAGAAGAACTAATACAGCTAATATTAGAAACTAACTCTAACTTGGAAGATTAATTGAACCTCCCTTTGTTGCCATGTGTGTAATGTCGCACAGCCAATCAGACTGGCCCTTGACAGTAAACAACATGGCTGCCCTACTGGAGTCAGAGTGAAGCTGTCCACGGCAACATTTTTGGAAATAAACCACTAAATCTTGTTTGCAAGGCATGCGGGACAAGGAAACATTCCAAAATAGCCTGGTTTTACCATGCCCTTATACTCATTTCGTTTCGTACAAGGGTCTGGACCTTCACAATTGAGCTCCGTTATCAGGTGCGAGGGGTGAACTCCTTTCGCTAGCGTTTGGTGAGTGAGTGAAGCAGCTATGAGAACTCTATCTATAGAGCTATGATAACTCTATCATAGCTCTATCATAACTCTATCATGACTCTATCATAACTCTATCATAACTCTATCATAGCTCTATCATAGCTCTATCATGACTCTATCATAACTCTATCATAACTCAATCATAACTCTATCATAGCTCTATCATGACTCTATCATGACTCTATCATAACTCTATCATAACTCTATCATAACTCTATCATAGCTCTATCATAACTCTATCATAACTCTATCATAACTCTATCATAACGCTATCATAACTCTATCATAACTCTATCATAACTCAATCATAACTCTATCATAACTCTATCATAACTCTATCATAACTCTATCATAACTCTATCATAACTCAATCATAACTCTATCATAGCTCTATCATAACTCTATCATGACTCTATCATAACTCTATCATAGCTCTATCATAACTCTATCATAACTCTATCATAACTCTATCATAACTCAATCATAACTCTATCATAACTCTATCATAACTCTATCATAACTCTATCATAACTCTATCATAGCTCTATCATAACTCTATCATGACTCTATCATAACTCTATCATAGCTCTATCATAACTCTATCATAACTCTATCATAACTCAATCATAACTCTATCATAACTCTATCATAACTCTATCATAACTCAATCATAACTCTATCATAACTCTATCATAACTCTATCATAACTCTATCATAACTCAATCATAACTCTATCATAACTCTATCATAACTCCATCATAACTATCATAACTCTATCATAACTCTATCATAACTCAATCATAACTCTATCATAACTCTATCATAACTCTATCATAACTCTATCATAACTCCATCATAACTATCAGAACTCTATCATGACGCTATCATGACTCTATCATAACTCTATCATAACTATCATAACTCTATCATAGCTCTATCATAGCTCTATCATAGCTCTATCATAACTCTATCATAGCTCTATCAACTCTATCATAACTCTATCATAACTCTATCATAGCTCTATCATAACTCTATCATAACTCTATCATAGCTCTATCATAACTCTATCATAACTCTATCATAACTCTATCATAGCTCTATCAACTCTATCATAACTCTATCATAACTCTATCATAGCTCTATCATAACTCTATCATAACTCTATCATAGCTCTATCATAACTCTATCATAGCTCTATCATAACTCTATCATAACTCTATCATAACTCTATCATAACTCTATCATGACTCTATCATGACTCTATCATGACTCTATCATGACTCTATCATGACTCTATCATGACTCTATCATGACTCTATCATAACTCTATCATAACTCTATCATGACTCTATCAGAACTCTATCATAACACTATCATAACTCTATCATAACTCTATCAGAACTCTATCAGAACTCTATCATAACTCTATCATAACTCTATCATAGCTCTATCATAACTCTATCTTAACTCTATCATAACTCTATCATAACTCTATTATAACTCTATCAGAACTCTATCATAGCTCTATCATAACTCTATCATAGCTCTATCATAACTCTATTATAACTCTATCATAACTCTATCATAACTCTATCATAACTCTATCATAACTCTATCATAGCTCTATCATATCTCTTGGGGGCATTCCTTGCACATTCCAAGGCATCAATTTTAATTTCTGGATATTTGGAAGCCGAGCCAGAACGGATTGAAGAGCTTTCATTACTTTCGTATCCGCCGCTATTGCCAAACTACAACCAGCAAATGTGGCGCAAATGCTTAACGTCACCTACAACCCGCGCCTCCCCCGCTCGCTGAATGGTGGGTAGAAAGTCAACCGATGTAACGCAGCCACTGAGATCAGACCCAGACGTACATGTAGGGAAATGATAATTGACACGGATGGCTAAGGTCAGGCTAATAAAACAGTACAATAGCCGTTATATATCTAAGAGGAGCTATTTTTTACTAGTTTCTTTGCTCCCCGGAGGACTACAGGGAGCGGAAGAACGGAATGCGGCGGACGCGGTGTATAGTACATTTCGTTAATGTCGATTGAAATAAACATAGTTCATACGGTCAAACATTACCTTAGAATCGATTTAAGGGTTTTTTGAATTGGCATCGTGCTATTAATATACAAAGGACCTTATAAAAAGGACATTATAAAAATACCAAAAATTCCATACACAATGGCTTGTTTTAAATTAAAAAATCTGTAGAGATTTTACCTGGACATTTTACCTGGAGAGATGGTGACATTCATTATTAGGTGTAAAGCAGTTTTGGGCCTTTTTATCTGTTGTTATGTCAGCAGGAGAATCAGATACATTTGCTGTAGTTTGCTGTAGTTTTTCTATGGACCTCTCAACATTGTGAGAGATGTCACACTTAAAGGAACAGGCCACCGTTTTTCCAATACTGACATATGTTCTTACATGAGCTTAGACGAGTTGATACATACCTGTCTGGTCTTTGTGCCCGTGGAAGAGCGTGGTAGCTTCCAACATCATCCCTGTTCGGAGCTATAGGAATACATTGGGAGAGGCCAAATGCTAACAACATCTTTGGTCGTTTTGCGTGACTGAGCGCACGCACAAAGACCAGATAGGTGCACATCAACTCGTCTAAGCTCAGGTAAAGAACATATCTCAGTATTGGAAAAACGGTGGCCTGTTCCTTTCATACTGTTTTCGGGTTTCTGGTTGGATTTCAATCGTTATGGTACCGCATGCATTCCATCCAGGAAACCTACCAGAGACCCCTATTGATCACCACATTGAGGCCACCGTGCTGGAAAGTTTTCCTTATGGTTGGCATTCCCTGTTATTTGATCCGTTAAACTAATTCGTTTCCATTTCGCTGTATCTTTATTTGGCGGTTAATACATCCGTTTAATTTTTGGTCTGAAATGTTGGAGCTACTTTGTTTCAACGCATATTATCACACAACAAATGTAAAACTGGAGTGGTATTCATGAAGCACACAGACACAGTAACATGCAAAAGTTCGGATACTTCTTTAAGTCCGCAATGCAACCAAGAGGAGCGGTAGGATAAGTAATAGACGTCTTGCTTCCAAACCTAAAACCATAATCTAAAATGGTCCCAGAGCGTTGCCAGCTTGAATCCACCGCTCACGTGTTTGTTTAATCTGCAGAGTGAGAAGAGTCTGGCATCATTTTTGTCACATCTGTAATCTCTCGCTTGACGAATCCTTGCTCGGACAATTTTCAATTACGGCTCGCGTCTCGGGAGTTATTTATAAAAGACAAGCAAACCAAAGCGTTCCCCTCCCCGGAGCAGATACGGAGGAGGTGCAAAATGACGCCGCCGCTACAATCGCACCGGGTCCCATTTCAATTTTTCGCTGCTCCTTATCCCGGGGTTTTATGTGAAGGAAGAAGCGAGCGGCGTTCGTCGGCTCGGCGAGGGGTGTATTGGATTGTGGTCCGTTTGGCACTTATCTGGGCTTTTGTACAAACGTGGCGGGTGGTGAGGCACGCAATAGGGGGGGAAATATCATCCAAATCCCTCTCGACGTCAGGCGCAGACAGATACGCCGTACTTTTTGACAACAGGATTATGCGGAAACTCGGCAAATGCTAAACTGCAACCTGAAAGATTAGATACTCGGAAGGTGTATGGAGTGTTGATGCGAAAGTGTGAGTTGCTGAAATGTTGCAGTGCTCTTTATTGGCAGCATTTTGCTGCTACGAGAACGAAATGAGATTTTGACATAGTTTGCCATAATAAAAAATATCTCCATCTGTTGTTTTTGTCAAAGCGCTGGGATTGTATATAAAAGGATATGCACACAATGACAAAACGTTCCGCAGAGAATGGAAAAATCAGCTCGAGTGGCACTGTTGAGGGCTGACATTTATTATTAGAAGCGCTGTTTGATCCTAACGTTAGCAAGTAGGTTAGCTTGGGAAACTTTTCAGCACTTGTTAGCTTGCTCAATGTATTTTCTTCTTATAGCACTCAGCCATCAAACATCCCAAATTAGGAACCGTCAACCTATCGAGCACATTTAGATGATGACCTCTTTAGAAATCACTACTAAATACACTGTAAATACCATTTGGGAGTTCACTTTAGATAGGAATTAGCACACCGAAGTGTCCTCTGAGCTAAATGCTAAATCACATTCAGCTAAATCTTTGTGGGGGTCGGACACATATCCGATGGACACTAAATGTCATCTATAATAGAAAACGCTATCTCAATGGCCGCCGCCTGGGCGCTGCCATGTTTATTTCCCATACCGACTTTGAAGCTAAGCAGGGACGGGCTTGGTTAGGACTGGGATGGGAGACCGTTTGGGAACACCAGGAAGCCTGGCGACAGTAGTGAGTTTGTGCGTGGTTGGTGCTGGGGGCTGATCCGCCGTCACAACCACGCGAGTGCACGAGATCTGACTGCCGTGCGTGTGCGCGCATCCAAACAGGGCGATGTGTGTGTGTGTGCGCGCGCGTTTGGCTGTGTGTGTGTGCGTCCGTGCGTGTATGTGTGCGCGCGTGCATCCAAACAGGGCGGTGTGTGCGCCTGCGTGCGTGCGTGTGTGCGCGTGTATGTGTGCACGTGTATGTGTGCGCGTGTATGTGTGCCCGCGCGCATCCAAACAGGGCGATGTGTGCCATCGTCACTCACCCTAAACTGCAGCTGCAGACGCTCCGCACAGGTACAGTTACCTCCTCTACAACACATCTGCGTATCTTTGTTTAAGTCTCTCCTGCAGTGACCGAGGCTGTGGTTCATTATGGATCCTGTGCTGCGTAATGTCAGAGGCGGCGCAGACAAATGCGTAAGATCCAATCCTGGCCATATCCGTCTCCAAAGCTTTGTCTCCGAAAAACAGTACACGCAAAACATTGCCCAAAACACGAGCCTCTAATCAAACGCGCTGCTCCGACTGATTTATCCTCTGTGTGAGTAAAAGCGAAAATGACACTACCACTTAACGAGCGCATGGCCTGCACTGCATAGTTTTTTTCTTTTTTTTTAGTTTGCTGCTGTACCATTTGTTTTCTATTTTGCATTCACGTATTGTGAGCCCAGAGGTACATTTTATTCTAAAGCAGCTTTGAAAGCATTGCCAATTTTATTGTAAGGTTATGAATACTGTCTAACAACGATCATTAGGCTATTTCAGTTCCAAACGTACTTATTATTTTTTAGATTGTACACTACCGTGATGCACCAAACCACGGGTCCTGCACCGTGAACCGAACCGTTAGAGCTGAACCCCTAATATTTATCCATAATTATTCCACTGTCTCTTGAATTCTGTTCCCTGAGTTTAGTGAACATATTGTGGTTGTAGTTTATGAGACAGGAGTACGGGTGCATCAAACACTCCAATTGCTGTTTGTTTGAAATTATTTTTAGCATTCATTATTTTACGCATTTGTTGTGGCCATAGTTTTTGGAATGGGTTGGGAACCACTGGTCTACAGCTGAACTGTGTGACGGGTTGGACATTTCTTTGTAATCACTCATAATCTCAGAATATCAAATGTGGAAACTAGCGAGGCCCGGCCGAAGGCCGGGTCTCAGCTAGTATTATATAATACGTTAATGTTATAGAAGCTACAGAAATGATAAAAAATGCCATGAAACGGACATGTCATACCTTCGCCATACTTCTGGCTTCTCCATTTTTTTGTATGGGGTTGGAACGCTCAATTCGAACAGGTCCGGGAAGACGTTGGCTAACAGAAGTGCTGCATTTGATCCTAACGTGTGCAGACAGCTAGCTAGTCGGCTAGTCCGGTAGACTTTTCAGCTTTTATAGCCGTTAGCATGTAGCCTGGCATCCAGAATGATACCCCACTGTATATTTTATACACGGGGGATATCAGCTGGCTGTTTCCGCTTCTACACAGCTCAAACGGATCTGTGACAATCAGAATCGTTTATGTGCGTGTTGTTCGCGAGCAGCTTCACGCTTCAGATGCAGAAGTCCCCTTGAAAACAATTTATGGGCGGCGGCGGGAGAGCCACGTTTTTTTTTGTTTTTCTAATCAGCGGTAAATTACCAAAAACACATCGACAGTAGGTGAGTTTTGTGATTCATAATTCTAAATTGAATATCAACGCAAAACTGCTAATACCGCCACTGACCGCCCTTCGCTGATTGGTTTGCTGTTTTTGCCAGGCTAGTTAGCATTAGCCACCAAACATCGCAAATTATGAACGATCCAGATGTTTTCAGCTGTTGTCAAACCACTGACCACATTTTGGTCAAAGCCCAGTTAGAATTCATGAATGACTGTTCAGACCTTTTGACAATTTACTTTAGATACAAATTAGCATCTAAGTGTGTCCTTTGAGCTAAATGCTAACTCACATTCAGTTAGGTTTCTGCTTTTTGTGAGATCAGATGCTCATCCAATCACTAAACATTATCTCATAATATGTTCATGATAAAGAAACCACAGAAATTCTATGAATGCCGTGAAGTGAAAAGGACAAAATGTAGCTGTCTATTCATTACTATGGACGCCGGGCTTCCCTATTCATTTGTATGGGGATGCAACGCTCAATTGAAAACGGGTCCGGGAACCATTGGCTAACAAACGGTGCACATTTGTATGTACAGGCTCAGACATTTCTGTGATTTCTATGATGCACAGTATATAAGACAATAACTCCTGGGGTGCTCCTTTACAAAACATCTCTTGTAACAATGAGTGGACGGGTGTTCCAAAGAGCGTGTCTGCGGTAGCGCTTATTTGCAGTTTGTACGGCTCACGGGAGCTAAGGTGTTGGTTAGCGCGGGGGAAGCAAGGGGGAACAGGTCATGGGCACTGGCTCACTGCTCATCCAGGGAGACTAATAATCCATTGCACGTCTCAATGTGGAGTACATACCACCAGGCAGTATACATGGAAACAGGTCTCCAAAGAGGAACTCTGCAAGGTCTTTTTGAGCGGATGCCGGGCCTTCGAAGACCCGGGTTTGTGGTGCTCTAGAGGCTGCGGAGTTAGAAAAGTAGTATCATGCTGTACATGTTGTCAATAGGATGTTAATGAACAGAGCCCATGGGATGAACTGAAACTTGTTTGCGTGTCCAGGTCCTCGAGGTCGCTTATTATATTTGTCTTTTCATGCTGTTGGAGCTGGAGACAGTTGGAGCATTTGAAACAGCAACGCCATTACATGAAATAAATCCCAGTCAAAGCAAAAAAACTAGCTCTAAGCAGCGTGCGCATAGAATCAGGACCGTCCCGTTGGCAACTTATTGGCAAGTAAGAAACACAATGGAGTTACCCACGCAGAGAGAGAAGCAGAGTCCAGAGGCAGTGTCTATCTCTTCCAATGTAAAGTGATAAATGCGCATTTCTGAAGTGTATTGCTTCAAAGAGGGGGCATTATGCTTTTTGCAGGCTTTCGGTAATAATCTCAAACACATCCCGATCATTAACTCACACTTTGTAGTTTAGAACATGCTATTTGAACCCCTCTCTCTGCTTCTGCTGTAAATGTCACAGGATGATAAATTTGCACGCAGCATTTTGCACATTTGATTTTATTGTTTGTGTGTGCTTTTATTTTGAAGTGTTTTTATCGTGGTGCGTTGCTGTGCTTTTTATTTCCTGTTTTTAATCACCTGGACCCTCACACCTGTGGCAGGCTGTTTTTAACCTAGTTTTTATCCAATGAGCGTGGCGGCTGGTGGCGGACAATGAGCTTTTATTGGACACTGGGCCATTTGAAAGGGAGAGCGGGTAACGAGAGGAAGCACCGGCTGGCTTGGGAGAGGCACGGAGACGGCAGAGAGCAGGACCAGCACCGGGAGCGGCAGCAGCAGTGAAGCCAGAGTACGACGTGCAACACGGCAGGCGGGCAGAGTTTCTCTGCCCCTGCGCGTAAGTAACGCTCCCTAGTACTCTGGCGTATTTTGAAGTTAGCTGCTGCCTGAAGTGGTTAGCTGCGTGGGCCAAGTGACTGCCCCTGAGTTTTGTCCTCCACAGCGGCTCCGCCAGCGGGAGGACCAGTCACGCACCACCATCCAGTGAAGCCAGAGTACGACGCTGATCACGGCAGGCGGGCAGAGTAACTCTGCCCCCGCGTGTAAGTATCTCTCTAGTACTCTGGCCGGATTGATTGTGTTGGCTCTAGAGCCGTCTGCCCTAAAAGGACAAATCACTGCCTCTGCCGTGTTTACCTACAGGGACGCCGAGGAAGAGAACTGAACCACACCTCTGCTGGCCGCCCCCACCCCTCACTACCGCTTGGGTCCTTCTTTTATTTTATTTTTTAATGAACTTTTAGATTTTTAACGTTTTATTTTTCTGGCATCATCATTCACTGTTGTTTTTAGTTCCTGTAATAAATTATTTTTTTAAAAAAACTTTTTAACTCCGTATTTGGTTGATTACACTGCTTGCCTTGTTTTAATTGGTTTTAGAGTTCCTAGCCTCTTAAAATACTAGGTGGCGTTGTCGCTTTCGGGCGCAGCTTACATTTTGGCTGTTGTCGGCAGGACTCAAGCACGAGCAGTGTAACAACCATTTACTTTTTTGTTTTTAAAGGTTTTATACTTGTTTTAAAATGATGATGATGCCAATATATCCCGGTGCACCTTGGTTGCCAAAGTTTCATGGGCCAAACAGTGACATTAAGTATGGGGACTGGAAAGAGCAAATGTCTGGCATTTTAAATGCCCAGGATCTGACTGAACTTAGAAAAACTGAACTTCTATCGGGTGCTTTGGCTGGGGAGGCCAAGTTACAGATTAATGTGTTAGATGCTAGAGAGCGGGACACAAGTGTTAAAATTTTTACACACCTTGAATCCCTGTATGGCGACAACACTTCAGTTGCTGTGCTTAGGTCTCGTTTTTTTGGTTGTGTCCAGAAACCTAATGAGTCTGTTAAATCTTTCACTCTGCGTTTAAGGGAACTGTATGGCAGGCTGCGGCGGCACAGCCCTGATGACGCACCCTCCGAAAGCAATCTGCAGGACCAAATGCTTCTGGGACTTAGAGAAGGACCACTGTCTCAAACCCTCCGAACATATGTACGCCGAAACCCTGACCTTGATTTTGCTGCCATACACCGTGAGGCACTACTCTTGGAACAGGAGCAGAGTGGACAAGGAAGTATCGATACAACCTGCTCCGCTGCTTTTGGTGAGTCTCGGCAGCACACACCGCCTACACCTAGCTGGAGGGAAGCCCTAAAACAAGAAATTCTGAATGATGTTAAGGACCAGATGAAAGGACTTGCTCAAGAAATCATAAATGAAATAAAACCACTCATGCAACACTCGGGTCTAGACCATCCGCCTATGCACTACCAACCCAGACAAAGAACTCGGAGTAGTCCCAATGAATGGACTAGAGATGGCAAACCCATATGCAGGCAGTGTAAACAAGCTGGCCATATGCAAAGATTTTGTAGAAATTCCTCTAATGCACCGCCTTTAAACTAGCCTCCCCTGCTGCTGAGGCCCAAGCAGTAGGGACAGCTTCTGAAGCTAACCACCAGGGGGCCACCACCCAATTTGTTGGAAAGTGCCCAACCATCGAAGTTTGTGTTGGTGGAGTGAAAATGACTGGGTTACTAGACACAGGCTCACAAGTCACACTAATTCAACAAAAAGTCTTCGAACAACACTTTTTTCAAGTTGAAAAAGGTACATCCCCCTTGGTGTTAACTCTCAAGGCTGCAAATGGCCTTAACATACCATACTCTGGTTATGCAATAATGGACTTTGAGGTTGAAGGTGTAAAGATCCCAGAAAAAGGTGTTGTGATTGTCAAGGACAACTGCTCTACTCACCCACTGCTCATTGGAATGAATGTGATTGGTGCATGTTGGGATGCTGTTTTTAAACAGGAAAAACAAGCTCTTCCCCCCCAGAAATGGAAGTCCCGGCAGGCGTGGCAGGAAGCTTTTGCTGTGTGCCAGAGGACCATCGCAACACCATCGGGAGATGGGTTTTTGGGCTACGTTCGACCCGCAGGCCGTCGGCCAGTTCAGGTACCACCCACAAGTGAGATTATTGTGTGGGGCCGCACGTCTATGGGGCCAGGTGGGTCCGACTATTCTGCAGTTCTAGAGGCTATGCCTGAAGCGGAAGCATGGGGAGTAGCCAGAACCCTATCTGTTGTGCGAGGAGGGAGGGTCCCTGTCCGTGTCTGTAACCCCCATACGTACCCAGTCTCTATAGGACGCTATCAGAAGCTGGGCCGGTTATACCAAGTGGAGGAGGCGGATGTCCAGGGAGCCCGTGACCTGAGCCTGACCGTGGGCCCGGATGGTGTCGTGGAGGTTGGTGTAGTGGATACCCTGAGCGTCAACAAAGAGGAACACACCAAAGAGGGAGTGAGCAAGCTCATTGACTGTCCACATTTGACCAATCAACAACAGCTGGAACTCCAAACCCTGCTTCAGAAATGGAGAAAGGTCTTTGCCGCAGATGACGAGGATTTCGGGAGGACTGACTTGGTGCAACATCGCATTCACACGGGAGATGCCCCTCCCATCAAAGAAAGGTACCGACCTTTACCACCTCTAATGTACAAAGAGATCAAGGCCTTGCTTGCAGATATGCTGGAGAAAGGTGTGATACGCGAGAGCTGCAGTCCCTGGGCCGCACCAATAGTCCTAGTCAGAAAGAAAGATGGCACTTGGAGGTTTTGTGTGGATTATAGGAAAATCAACGCTGTTACCCACAAGGACGCATTCCCACTTCCTCGAATTGAAGAGACCTTGACTAGTTTGACGAGAGCAGAATGGTTCTCCACGCTAGATTTAGCAAGTGGGTACTGGCAGGTCGAGATGGACCCAAGAGACCGGGAGAAAACTGCCTTCACCACACCTATGGGCCTCTTTGAGTTTGAACGCATGCCCTTTGGCCTCTGCAATGCGCCTGCTACTTTCCAACGACTGATGCAGCAGTGCTTAAGTGGTCAGATAACTGAATCCTTGTTGGTGTACCTTGATGATGTAATCATTTACTCCCCTGATTTCTCCTCTCATTTGCAGCATCTGGAGGAAGTTTTCCAAAGACTGTGGCAACATGGACTCAAACTTAGGATGGACAAGTGTAAACTGTTTCAGCACGAGGTGAAGTTTCTGGGCCATGTGGTTGACAAGGCGGGGGTAAGACCAGATTCGGACAAAATCTCTGCTGTCTTAGATTGGCCTGCACCGGCTACTGTACGGGAGGTCAGAGCCTTCCTTGGCCTAGCCGGTTACTATAGACGCTTTGTGCCAAATTTTGCTAAAATCGCTCGGCCACTAACCGCCCTCTTGACTGGCGTCTCGGTCAAGAATAAATCGGAGATCCCAATCCATTGGTCCCCAGAGTGTCAAGCTGCTTTCGCACAGTTAAAATCTTCCTTGACCCAACCACCAGTCTTGGCCTATGCGGACTTTACCAAGCCATTTGTCGTGTACACGGATGCCAGCCATCAAGGCCTCGGTGCTGTTTTGGCACAAGTACACGATAACCGCGAATGTGTGATCGCATACGCTAGTCGGAGTCTGCATCCAACCGAGAGGAATGACGCAAATTACAGCTCGTTTAAACTGGAGCTCTTGGCTTTGAAATGGGCCATAACTGAAAAATTCAAAGACTATTTAACCGGAGCCAAGTTTACGGTCTTTACAGACAATAACCCTGTTGCCCATTTACAAACAGCCCGTTTAGGTGCCGTAGAGCAACGTTGGGTTGCCCAACTTGCCTCCTTTGATTACCAAGTGAAATATCGTGCTGGTCGGGAAAATGTCAATGCCGATGCCCTCTCTAGATTTCCTGCTGACCCATCCACAGGAGTAAGCGGCGAGGTTGCCCAGCTCACTGCAGCCTTGGAGGTGAACCCTATAACTCAGGAGCCGGGTTTGCACTTGGAGGACCAGTGGAAGACCTTACAAGACGCGGACGATGATATCCAAATGGTGGCAAGGTACGTGACTGAAGGATCTATGCCTGATGGACCGACCAGACGGTCGTTACCGGTGAAGACCCAAAAACTTCTCCAACAATGGGAGAAACTACAAATGGCGGACGGGCTATTGTGCAGAAGGGTCAAAGACCCCAAAACCTTTGAGATTTGTGTCCAGGTTGTGTGCCCAACTGTCAAGCGCCAGGAAGTCTGGAAAAGATACCATGAAGCGGCCGCCCACGCAGGAGCTGAAAGGACACTCTCCAGGATACGACAGTTCTTCTATTGGCCAGGCATGGACATGGAGGTGCGTCAGTTCCAACAGGGGTGTGTCGCCTGCAGTTTGCAAAACAGGGCTCAGCCAAGGGCCCCGCTAAATCCTTTTATTGCCACTTTCCCTTTAGAGGTTGTAGGCATGGACTACCTGACTCTGGGCAGAGCCACTGACCGCTTTCAAAACATTTTAGTTATGACTGACCAATTTACCCGCTATGCTTGGGCAGTCCCCACAAAGGACCAAACAGCAGAGACTACTGTCCATGCTCTGTGGTCGGCTGTAATCCAGGTTTTTGGTTGCCCTGCCAGGTTCCATTCAGACCAGGGTGCTAACTTCGAGTCTGCCCTTGTTCAACAGCTATGTCAGCTCTATGGCATTAGCAAGAGCAGGACCACTCCATACCACCCGGCTGGTAATGGTAGTGTAGAGAGAATGAACCAAACCTTGCTTAATATGTTGCGCTCGCTTGAGGCTGAGAGACAGCATAGGTGGCCGGATTACCTACCTGAACTTTTGGCAGCTTACAACAATACAGTCCATAGCGCTACTGGCTATGCGCCCTCATTTTTAATGTTTGGCCGACACTTAAGACAACCGGTGGACGTAGGTCTAGGTGTGAGCAGACAGCCCGAGAGTTATGATTTACAGGGTTGGGTTAGAGACCACCACCAAAGGCTCTCTCTTGCCTATAATATGGCCAGGCAAAACATAGAAAAGGCCGCAGACAATAACAAACAAACCTACGACCGTAGGGCTAACGCTTTGCCCTTAGCCCCTGGTGAACGAGTGTGGGTGAGGGACAGGAACCGTAAGGGTCAGGGCAAGCTTCACCCTGGCTGGGACCCGGAACCCTACGTAGTACTAGGGCAGACTGGGGACACCGGGGTCGTTTATAAAATTAGGCCTGAGAAAGGAGGGAAGGAGCGGACTCTCCACAGGAACTCTTTGAAACCATGTATTGGACCCATTGATGAGGACTCTGAACAGACTCTTGATGCCCCATTAGAGACTGGTGCACAAGGCCAAGGCCCATACTACTGTTTTTTGTTTAATCCTCCTGTATACCCACCGGAGCCTCCGCCAAGCCCACGACGTTCAGTCAGGTCGAACATTGGGCAGCCACCAGCTCGTTTTAGGCCAGATGAAAACTAAGGTGACAGGGACTGCCACCCTTAAAGTAGGGGGGGATGTCACAGGATGATAAATTTGCACGCAGCATTTTGCACATTTGATTTTATTGTTTGTGTGTGCTTTTATTTTGAAGTGTTTTTATCGTGGTGCGTTGCTGTGCTTTTTATTTCCTGTTTTTAATCACCTGGACCCTCACACCTGTGGCAGGCTGTTTTTAACCTAGTTTTTATCCAATGAGCGTGGCGGCTGGTGGCGGACAATGAGCTTTTATTGGACACTGGGCCATTTGAAAGGGAGAGCGGGTAACGAGAGGAAGCACCGGCTGGCTTGGGAGAGGCACGGAGACGGCAGAGAGCAGGACCAGCACCGGGAGCGGCAGCAGCAGTGAAGCCAGAGTACGACGTGCAACACGGCAGGCGGGCAGAGTTTCTCTGCCCCTGCGCGTAAGTAACGCTCCCTAGTACTCTGGCGTATTTTGAAGTTAGCTGCTGCCTGAAGTGGTTAGCTGCGTGGGCCAAGTGACTGCCCCTGAGTTTTGTCCTCCACAGCGGCTCCGCCAGCGGGAGGACCAGTCACGCACCACCATCCAGTGAAGCCAGAGTACGACGCTGATCACGGCAGGCGGGCAGAGTAACTCTGCCCCCGCGTGTAAGTATCTCTCTAGTACTCTGGCCGGATTGATTGTGTTGGCTCTAGAGCCGTCTGCCCTAAAAGGACAAATCACTGCCTCTGCCGTGTTTACCTACAGGGACGCCGAGGAAGAGAACTGAACCACACCTCTGCTGGCCGCCCCCACCCCTCACTACCGCTTGGGTCCTTCTTTTATTTTATTTTTTAATGAACTTTTAGATTTTTAACGTTTTATTTTTCTGGCATCATCATTCACTGTTGTTTTTAGTTCCTGTAATAAATTATTTTTTAAAAAAAACTTTTTAACTCCGTATTTGGTTGATTACACTGCTTGCCTTGTTTTAATTGGTTTTAGAGTTCCTAGCCTCTTAAAATACTAGGTGGCGTTGTCGCTTTCGGGCGCAGCTTACATAAATATAAAATAAACAAACCGAGGGGCTCCCTGTGTTTTGCTGTAGAGCTTGGGCGGATGTTTTTGCTCCTGTGATGGAAGGATGAACTTTGCCGGAGATCGGAAGGAAGGTCAAGCTTTTCCTGGCTACGTAGGACCGCCCACCCTGCACCCCTCCCGTGGCACTAAGAATATTCACCAGAGAAGATTCAAAGATTTTTCAAACATGCGCAAATGGCTTGAAACACAGCTCCAGATATGTAATGTAGAGTAGTGGCTCCCAACCTTACTTGTCTCATGTACTCCTGGAGTCGTTCAGTTATACTCCACGAACCGCCAACCTTGAGCTAAGCTTAGATTATTCATTGTTTATTCTTGTGTTGTGTTCAAAATAAAGCTAAAATACTCCCCCGGTTGGGAAACATTGACTTAGAAGATGGAACAACGTTGTAACTGGGCAGTGGTTCCCAAAGTGGGGTCCGGCCATAATATTAACAGACTCCGTCTCCTCACTCCTTCCCGTTTACCATAATGACCACCTTCGAAGGGGAAATCATGGCGGATTTATAGACTCCTCCCACCCTGCTGTGACGAAGCATGTTCCTAAACAGGGCATAAGGGCGGGATCTTCACTGTAGACTCGGCCCTCGCGGGGCACATAGTTCGGTCGTAGCGGTGTCTGCACCATTAGCTCTAATGCCAACAGCCTGTCAATCAAAGTCCGGCCCTCATTGGCATATGAGATTTCTAAAGATTTTCTTACAATTAAAGAAACCAGGCTGGTTTTCGTGAGTAACCCAGCGTTATCACAGGAGCAAGATCTAGCTGTAGAAAGCGGCTCCTAGCGTCGTGGTCTTTAAGCAGTGCAACCAGCGGCCATTGGGTCCAGTCCCCAAGGCTTGTCTACGAAACATGTTCAATTAAAAAAAAAAGACTTTAGAAACATACATGTATTGTACAAAAATGTACTACTTTAAAGCAGTATTTAGCCTTTACACCGTCATAGCTTGATGACTTTTTATGTAATATTGGCTAATAACAAATAGCTGAGGGGCCCTGAAAGAGGCCGGGAATTTGGGAATGGCTGTAATAAGATATAAAGCTCTTAAAGGTCGGTTTAAATGATAAAAGTGAATGTCTTCACTATCACTCTTTGGTAGTCTGCTTCAATTTGTCCGTCTGTGTAAGTGCGCCCGATATCTGATCATACATTTTTTTAATAATTGCATAAAGAATGTCCCGATGACAGTTACTCTAACGCGGAATATGCTCCTGACAGATTGGGATTAGCATACAGTACATACGCGGCTGAGCCATTGCGGGCGTTGAAAGATCTGAACAAAGGTGACAGACGGGAGCACATATTATGTCCCACATGTTTCCAGCTGACAGGGGGAGTTTAAAAGGTTACCTAATGATTGACCGGAGGCCGATAAACAAGTGTCTGAGACCAGCCCTTGCGGGTCTGGATAACACAGAGGAGATATACGCTGTGTGTGGGGCTCACATGTCACTAATGGTGTATGTGCGCCGGCGTGGAGATGCAGAAGTCAGAATGCACCCCATGCTGCGCCGGAGCTGTCCTTGACATTTCACATCGCGTTAGCTGCCGGCTGATTAAACAGCAACATTACAACACGCTCTACTGTACTTTAGAGACCACCGGCGCCTGGCAGGGTAAGGGCCTTCCAGTGATGATATGAGGCTCACTGACACAGCATTTAGGGAATTATCAACTAATGAACTCATTAAATGTTAGTAAGCAAGGAGTTATTCTACATTTTTAAACATTTATGACCAGGCATATTTATACTAGTGGTGTGACGTACATGAGTGACCGGTTTGGCATTACCCGAATCTAGAAACTCCTTGAAAAAAGGAATCAAAACAGCGACAAAAAAGAGGATAAAAAACACAACAAAAGAGCGACAAAAACGTGACAAAAAGCTATGAAAAAGTGAAAGCTTTTGGCACGAAAGTCAAAGTTAAATGCACATAAATGATTTGGCAGTCACTTTTTATAAGTCATGGTGCAAGATTTTATTCACAGACACGTTTGACGTGTAAATATCAGCCCCATTGTAATTTTAGATGATTTAAAGTTAAAAAAGTTCCTTTTACCCTTCGTGTCTTTGATATTGTGCGTTATCCGCTCCTGCCTACGGAGCCGCCGTCCCGACTCTTCCCTCGCTTTCAAGATGTTGACAACACAAATATTAGCAAGAAATGTCACTTGAGACTTATAGGGCCCGATCTTGTGCATGAAAACGGAGACGAGAGCGTGACATTTTGCGCTCAGTAGGAGCTACTTTGTGATCTTGCCACTCCAGACTTAGCGCATTTAAGTGGGTGGAGACACAGATTTTCCTCCAAGCAGATGGACTCCGCATCCAGGAGAGTGGTTGTGTGGTTGTGGGGGGTGAACATGTGCTTTTGTTTTGCTTCGCGTTCACGCCAAGCGCGGGCCGATCCGCACCACAGCGGACGCTGTAGCTCTTTTTCTCTGGAGACGTGAACATCGTTTAGCTCACGATGGGGTAAATAAAGTTTTTAGTTTGACCTGTGAGAGCCTAAGGCAGCGCAACGTAAACGAGGAAGTGAATGTCAGCCGTGTTTCCATCAGTGCAGTCACCTCCTCTTGTGACGCCCCCTCACAGGTGGCGGAGGCGAATGGCACATATAGCGCTGCCACTCGGAAAATAATTGGCCAAGAGCCTGCGCCGCCCTGTGCGCCGCTACAAGATCTGGCCCATAGTCTTCAAACCAATGCCCATAAGCCTTATGGGTCACGGTTATGGCTCAAGACACTTCAGTGTTCACGCTCCGCTACCTGGACTCGCTCACACATTCCAATGGCGGAGTGGTTTGTTTGGTAGCCAAAATTAGGAGCCTGATTGACCCACGCATGTGCAGTCGAGATGGGCATTCGGCTTATACTAAACATGCTCCTAATGATGGGCGTGTTTTTTGTTTTTGCAGAGGGCAGTCAAAGAATGGATAGGGATGAGGCCCTAACATAACCTATTCAAATCTCTTATTTGGCTGCCTTTCATCAACATCTCCATGGAGACGAGCTGGAGACGTCCCCGCCCACATTGTGTTTTTGGGTGAAATGTTTCATGGTGCAGTTTTAAAAAACAATTAATCTGGGCCAAAGGAAACTGTCATTTTAATGATGACGCGTCACGTTCTATTTTCTGTGAAGTCAAGATCGTTTCCATTGTTATTATGCAATAACGCTCTCGCCTCACAGCAACAAGGTTCCAGGTTTGACTCCAGGGCCACATGGCAGTTTGATGTTATAACATCGGGGAAAATTGAGTGGCAATGTCTGCAGTGTTATTCTTTGATTTGAGGCTCCATTTTGATTTAAACAGAATTAGAATCAATAGTGTTGTAGATCGGGCTGGGTACCGATAAACAATACCATCAAAAGCAGTATCGAAAGCAGGAACCGGAAAAAAACTTCTGATTTTTCCCATTTTTTCCCCCCATTATTTTTCTTTTCCTTTCTCATTCTCCCAAATTTTCTCAAATTTTTGCCCCATTATTTTCATATTTTCCCTATTTCCCCAGAAATATTTTTTTGGAAATTTATGCCAACAATATTTTGAAAAATCTTTTTTTTTTTTTCAAAGAAAGGTGCCCCATTTGTTTTTACACCTTTTTTTTGCCCATTTCCCCCCCTAATTTTTCATTACTTATATTTTCCCTATGTCCCCCCCAAAATTATTCCCAATTTTTTCCCAAACATTTTTTTTTTTACACATTTTTTCCTTATTTTTGCCACAATTTCTCCCAAATTTCCCCCATTTTCAAATGAGCAGATCTTCCACACATAATTGCTCTGTTTTCTGGTACTAGACGACAAATATTTTACTATAGGTATCGGGTAAGGTATCGTTCAAGTATCGGCATCGCAAACCAAGTATCATTAAAGAGACTAGATGCAAGTAGAAGTTCCAAATCCGCGCAGTAATCTTCACTTTACTTCGCGGATGCCAAATTACTCCTGGTATTATTACGCCTTACAATATAGTCCCCCCTTTTATCCGCTTAGAATATCCACATTGTTTAATTTTGTGTAATTATACTTTGTAGTGTAACACTTCACGTAACCATATTTAAATAGGGAAAACGTGGAAGAGCTTGGTAGCTTCTATCTTGACCTGTTTTGGAGCTATAGTGGAGAGGGGGAGAGGCTAAATGCTAGCGCCGTCTGCGCTGTGTTTACGTGACTGAAGGCACGGGGGAAGATCAGACAGGTCCTAAAGAACTCGTCAAAGCTAAGGTAAGAACATATCTCAGTATGTAAAAACGGCGGCCTGTTCCTTTGAAGTACTGGTATTGAAAACAATGTAACAGTACCCAGCCCTAGTTGTAGAAGACCCAGATTCTAGCTCAAAATCTTGAGGTGGTTCCTATGGCACAGCGCTGTGGTCACACTGGCTGAAGGATCTGTTGGTGTGAAAATCATCCAAGAGAAAATAAAGTCTGTCAGTCTGTCTTTCTCCCACTCTGTAATCTAAGACAAATGGCTGCAAATTCACAATGAAACATGTTTGTTATTATTGCCCTCAACTTGCCAGTCATCATGCCAGTTCTCTCTGAATCTCACTCCTGTCAACTCGCTCGAGGAGGCACAATCGAATCGACATGAATCAACCAAAAAATGTCTATCCAATTAAATATTGTGAACACATTTGCAGTGCCGCACGCTCACCCCGTAAGGAGGATTTGAGTTCTGTCACATTCTGAGGCTGTTGTGCCGACCCTTTGCGCTAAATTGGCTCCCTTCAAACGACAGACTGTTGAGTGTGTGTCATCAGGACGCACACAAGGGCGACATAGGGGATTCTGTGCATTTGTCTGAGCCAATGAGCCAACCTTCAAAACATCAGCTTTTTACATGGAAGTATATGATGGATAGAAATATTGAATTGGCTTTAACTGGATACACATGCTTATAATAATGTATAAATGTGGGGCATTGCGTTGGGCTAATTGGGAGATTCGGCCTTTGGTTTTTGCCCTCCACCAAACAAACTTACTCCTGATTTCATGGTTAAAGTGATAGTCTGTAAGCATGCAAAGTGATGAGAGATATAGTGAAAGTTGAAAGGAAATGATCAAAATTCCTCCCATTTTGACAAGTAAGCCCTTCTTAGTTTTGCAAAATGAGGAGAGCAGGAACAGAATTTTCAAACGTAAACAATCAGGCTCCTCCCCCTCCTCCTGATTGGACCTGACAGGCTGGTTCACAGGAAAAGCTTGTCTCATTGGTCAACGCGGGAGGACGCTTGCCTCTGATTAGTTGCTGAGATCCGGGAAGGAGGGACTTTCCAAAAAATAGTATATCTAATATTGCTTACTTTACATCAAAATCCAAGACCAGGTGGTTGCTTTTGCACATTTTATGAAATTTCTACAATATTTTAACTTCCAGACTGTCACTTTAAAAGTCACTTTATGGTAACACTTTACATTACGGGCCGGTAAGTCCGTGGTACTTATAGTGGTAATGACTAGTAATGACAGTGGCACTTCCAGTGGTAATTACAGTGGTACTTCTTGGTACTTATTGTGGTAGTTACAGTGGTACTTAAAGTAGTAAGTACTAGTATTTACAGTGGTAATTCTAGGTTATTATTGTGGTACTGAAAGTCATGATTACTAGTAATTAGGGTAAGGGGTTAGGGAGACACAGAGTTACCACTATATGAAGGTCTACTTCTATGTACTTTGGTACTTTAAATGATAGTTTCTAGTAGTTACAGTGATACATCTATGGTACTTATTGGTAATTCAAGGATATTACAGCAGCAGTTCATAGGTAGTAAATGTGGTACTTCTACAAACAGAAGTAATTTCCAGGATTGTGTGACTAAAAAACAACATAAATCAGCATGAGGGAAAACAAGAAGTACAACCTTCATTACTAAGAGTCACCACTGTATCTAAAAGTACATACTTGGTAATTGTCACTATAGTATCCTTTAAGTACCACAATAAGTACCTAGAATTACCACTGTAATTACCACTGTAAGTACCAAGGACTTACCGGCCCGTAATGTAAAGTGTTACCCACTATATTTCTCATTTCGGGCTCGAGCATCATTTGAGTAATTCTTGCCAACTTTTGAGCATAAAAACATACATTTTATTTCAAGTTAGTTGGTTGGGACAGTGCATGTTAACGAATACACCACACCGGATCGTGGGTCAATTTCCATCCGTTGTCCCACAATCACACCCTCAAACACACTATCATTCATCCTCGCCTATTGTACATGTTTTTAGTGGCAAGGGAAACATCAAATCGAACCCAGGAACTTCTCTCTGTGAAGTTTATTGTTAAGTGCACTGTTGTATTTCAAGAGTCTGTAAATGTAGTTTTGCCAACATATTGAAATGACATTTAAGTACCTGGGCCTGTGGTTAGATACTGAGCTATCATTCAATGCCCATATTGAAGCCACAGTCAAGAAAGTTAAACAATGTTTGTGTCAGTTATACCGTTCAATTGACTGTTTCACATTTGATACAAGAAAGCGTACTGCACAGCAACTCCTCTTACCACTTATTGATTATTCTGATGTTGTTATTACTTCTCTCAAAGCTCTAGATCTCTCACTGAATTCCATATGTAGATTTGTTTTAAGGTATCCATTTATGACACATCACTGCACGCTATATGAAAAACTGGACTGGCTTCAACCTAAAGAAAGAAGATTTTATCACTGGTATATGTTTATTTTTAATTGTATTAATTATACCAACAAATGTCCCCCTTATCTCCAACAACACTTTGTCAGACACACTTCAGCCTATCCCATACGACACTTGCTACATCCATTTTTTGACACACCAAGAACTCGCAGGGAAATTGGACGTAGATCATTCTGTTATAAAGCACCCACGGACTGGAATAACCTCCCATTGTCACTGAAGTCTATTACATCTATACATTTATTTAGACAGGCACTATTTTTATATTTAAAAACACCATGTACCTGTTACTAGAGGACTTCTCTTCACTTCTCTGATTGTAATGATGTAAATTATAGGCCCATTAGAATTAGAATTAGAATGCTTTTTTATTGTATTTATTTATTTTTATTTTATTTGATCTATTTTTCAATTTTGAAAAATGTTGTCAATGTAATCAATGTAATCCATGTAAACCATGTAATGCATAATTTGGGGAGGTGGTGGGTCTTATGGGGGAGCATACTTGTTGTCTTGTTGAGTTTGGTCTTGTTTTGTATTATCTTTCTTTTTACATGTGTTGTCGTATGTTGTCAGGTGTTGTCGTGTACTGTCATGCCTTGTGCATGTGTGGCTTTTATCATTTTCAATCGGTGATTGAAAGGATCCCCTCGAAAATGAGATGGCACATCTCAAGGGGCTATCCAAAATAAGAATAAAGAATAAAGAATATGAAATTGAAAACGCTAATGACATTCGATAATAATATTTTGTCTCATGTTGTTTCCTTGCTGACCTCAACAACTAAACAGAATCCACCGGCCCATCGCTTTTACTGAAAACAATTTACCACTTTCCATAACCGGCAGAATAGCAGCGATAAAAACCCAAATTAAATTACTTACTTTCAATGATTCCAACTCACCCCAAACACAGCTGGTTCAAAAAATTCAATCATTGATGTCAAATTCAATCATGGAAAAAAAAAACAACAACCAAGGATAAAACTAACAAATCCTCATTTCTAACAAAAATAAACAGATCTACAAACCTTCAGCTTCTACCTGCGATATCAAACTTGACAAACATTTCCTCATCCAAAAAATTACTCTCAAAAATATACAAAATAATATCAAAACCCATTCTGTCAATATACCGACAACCAAATGGGAAAGGGATCTCTCATTTGCTCTCGATGCTGTCTCAAATCTGTAAGAATGTTTGCTACACTACGCCGAACTCACTACACGGGGAAAGATGAGCGTCAGACGTCGCTCACACTGCACTCAGAATTGCACCGACACAGACACTCGTGCCGTCCTGCGCTGCACCCCCGTCAAACACTTTTGGGAAGAGGTCACACAGTCACTTTCCTCCCTGCTGGACTGCCGCGTCCCATTATCTCCCCTGCTCTGCTCGCCAGGGGACCTCACAACACTCAATAAAACAATAAACCTCAAACCAGTTCTCATATAGCTCTACCCATCGCCTAGAAGACAATCTTCATGAACTTTAAAGGGGGGGGTATTATGCAAAATCGACTTTTTCAAGCTTTACATCATGTTATTATGTCATTCCCTCATTAAAAACATGCCTGAAGTGTTGCCTTGGCACATTCACGTATTTTTGAGTAATCTGTAAAAACTCTGATGGCGGCCATTTTAGGGATAGGTTTACCTGAGTCCTCCTAGGAACGCCCCCACCTCCTGGAGACGCCTCCGAGCTTTCGTCACCAGCCGAGTAACCAACCACTGCTCCTCAGCAGAACCCCCTCCCCACTGATGCCACAGACAGCGTGTGGAGGGGGCGTGTCTGAAAGGCTCAGAGGTTCTTAAAGAGACAGAGGCCTATTTCAAGACATTCACTACAGCCATTTTGAGAGAGCAATTTTATACAAGGCAGTTATTCTAATTTACCGCAGTTACAGACCAACAGAAGGTTTGGTCATCAGTGTAGTGTGATATAGACTGGTGCTATGTGATTGAAAAAAGCATAATACTCCCTTTAAAGGGACTATAAGGAGTTTAAAAATGTTAAAATTAAGTATTTTCCTCCACCTACATGTTCCAGCCATGTCCTAATGTGTAGAATGAGCTCAGACCTGATCACCACAACTGCCTCTAAAATCCTGTACGGTCACTCAAAAATGTATCACTTCGGCCCGAATTGCCGTCATGCACGAGCTTAATATAGAAGCTGCAGTTACATATATGGCCAGAGGTGGCAGTAGTGAGTATAAAATGGCGAACTTGCTTCCAGCCCCTTTAACAAAACCGAAATATCATCCATATTAGTCACCTATCACTATTCTTGGAGCAAGAAGTTCTTTTTGTCTGAAAACACTTGTTCCATATGAGCGATCGCGATGTCATCACATCCCGGGGCCGTGGTAGGCATTTTATGTTTTAAACAAATGATAAGAATCCTATGATCGGCAAAAACAATGTTCATAAACAGGGCATTGCTTCTCTTGCACTGTAACAGATCATTTTATAAAACCATGTTAGAAACCTGGATGCATCAGCTGTTGCCTCCCATTCACCAAAACATCCGGCGAAAATTGCGGAAGTAAACAATATCAGCGATCACCCAATAAATAAAACAGAAATACAATCATTTATTTTACAACAGATATTTTCACCATTGCAAAATACCTCATAAACGTACAAACAAACATGTGCCTTTGCTGTGAGCGGCTCAGCTCTCCTAAAACGTGACTGTAGCTTTACCGGGAGTGGGTACGCCTCCAGCTCGTCTCCATGGAGATGTCAAATCAGCAGAATCTGAGATTATAACAGGTTAGCTAATCATCCAAATCCATTCTTTGGTTAGCCACTGCAGAAATAGCATTGTCTGTGTCGAGCTGGTCATTGGGGGCATGTTTTGTTTTGATGGCAACAGTATAGTCCCAAATGTTACCCAGTGTGGCTTTAAGTCACAATAATAACAATAATGTCTAACACTTGCATTGTGTTTGACAATCCTGTTTGGTTAACCTCTCAAAGCGCCACGCTGTAGTCATTATTCATTCATTCCACACTAGCCACAGCCGCCCTGATGGAAGCAAGGCTGCCAATCCACGCCATCGGCCCCTCGCACCACCTCAACACTAACACAGCTCATTCACACAGGCGAGGGGAGTGAAATGTCTTTCCCGGGGACACAACAACAGTCTGCACCTGCCGGATCCGCCATCTGAACAGCCAAAATCTCAATCAAAGCCCGCTCTCAGTGCACTACTTACCATTGTTGGGGTGAGGACATGCAAATACACATACATATAGTACAATACTGAAAAATAGCCTAATCTCACATGTACAAATACATGCATGTCCCAACAAGACAAAGTGACAGTGTTTGCAGACTTTTATTGTGATGTGGGTGCTTCTGGTTGCTGGTTCAAGACTCAATTGATTTTGTACCAGCTACTTTGTCTCATGCATTTGGCTTCAGTCCCAAAGCAGTAATCTGACGGAAGTGTAATATTCTTTGTTGTTTGTCGTATAGTTATTTATGTTGCCTGTTCATTGTAACTCAATGTCCCCATGTCGTTCTGTATTCGACTGAAATTTTATGACGCGACCTGATCGAGTAGTAGTCAGAAAGTTCTCGTTGGTGTGTGGTGTGTTGTGTGGTGTCCGAATGGAGGCGTGGGTTCGAATCCCACTTCTGACACCATGTGATATTCTTTGTTGCATAAATAATGACAACCTTGTAGAGTTCTTTATGTTGCCTGTTTATTGTAACTCAATGTCCCCATGTCGTTCTGTATTCGACTGAAATCACAAAACAATCCCCGGCATGCATAGCCACTCCTGCCAGGACTACGGTAAGCCATCAGGGTCAAAAACATGTTCGCTTTAGTAATACAACATCTTCCTTTTTTTTTTTCTTTTTTTTTTTTTTTTTTTAGAACAATGGGCAACCTGAGGGCAGCGATCCGCCTACACCCTTTACAAATCACAGGTCAAGAATACTTCTGGGTTTTATGACGCGACCCAATCGAGTAGTAGCCAGAAAGTTCTCGTTGGTGTGTTAGTCTCTTTTCCAGTTGGCCTGGGTTCGAATCCCACTTCTGACACCATGTAATATTCTTTGTTGCATAAATAATGACAACCTTGTAGGGTTCTTTATGTTGCCTGTTTATTGTAACTCAATGTCCCCATGTCGTTCTGTAGTCGACTGAAATCACAAAACTATCCCCCGCATGCATAGCCACTCCCGCCAGGACTACGGTAAGCCATCAGGGTCAAAAACATGTTCGCTTTAGTAATACAACATCTTCCTTTGTTCTGTTTTTTTGTTTTGTTTTTTGTTTTAGAACAATGGGCAACCTGAGGGCAGCGACATCTGAAAAACCACTTTAACGCCTGGTTTCAATTTTTTCAACACTATAGGCTAGATGTTCCTCCTGAGATAACGCTGGCTTAGTCACAATTTAAGAAACCAGGCTGGTTTTCGTAAAAAGATTTTTTAAAATCTCATACTTAATGATAGCACTGTTAGCATTGGAGCAGCGCGAGCTACACGTCACGCAAGGGCCGAGTCTACGGTGAAAATCCCGCCCTTATGTCCTTTTTAGGAACATGCTTCATCAGAGCTGGGGAGGGGGAGTCTGTAAATCCTCCATGAATTCCCCCACGACCGTGGTCATTATGGTAAACGGGGAGGAGTGAGCAGAAGCTGTCCATTATTTTTTACAGTCTATGGTTCGAATCCCTCTTCTGACACCATGTAATATTCTTTGCTGCATAGATAATGACAACCTTGTAGAGTTCTTTATGTTGCCTGTTTATTGTAATTCAATGTCCCCATGTCGCTCTGTATTCGACTGAAATCACAAAACATTTTCACCTTTTCACGGCCTCCAAATCCATGTAACTTGATAATGACGGCGCTTCAAGCCAGTGTTAATTTTGACAACATATTTAAATTTAGTTTTAGTCTTAGTCTTTTGACGAAAATGTAATTCGATTTTAGTCTAGTTTTAGTCGACTAAAATTGCATGTCAATTTAGTCGACTAAAATTAAGATGAATTTAGTCGACTTTGCATTTATAATATTCATTATAATCATATCTAATCTTGTTCCTCTGCTTCATGGAGCTGCTCCACATGAACAAAGCTCAGAGCTGATCCTGTGGCAGAGAATTCACATGATCTGAGGCTCTTTCAGACGGTCAATAGAAGTTTGGAAGATTTTAGTCTCTCCATTTCATTTTTATTTAGTCTTATTTTAGTCGACTAAAATATCTGGAGATTTTAGTCACAGCTTTAGTCTCATGAGAAACTTTTAATTTAGTTTTAGTCCAATTCTAGTCGTCAAAAATAACACTTTGACTAAAATTAAGACTAAATATTTTAGTCGACGAAATTAACAGTGCTTCAAGCCTCGTCCACACAAACCCCTCTCGACAGCATCAGAGGAGACTCCAAAGTTTCTCCTCGCAACTTGCTTGTAAACAGCCTTTCGCGTGAGTGACAGAAAGTGCTGGTTTTACGGCAAACCGCGCAGGGAGACATTGTCCTGCGAGATTGATGCCTCCCAGGATGGGGTTCGTCTCCACCTACAAACCCCCCCCCCCTCCGTTCCCTCTGTCCGCTGCCATGTGGAGCCCGATCCATCAGTGAGATCTGCGTTCTTCACATTCAAGACCGTGGAGTTTTTTTCCTACAGTGGATTATTCACCGATCAGGCCCCGTGACATGTCCTCAGAAAGCAAGACGGATGTGGAGGGCCGGTCGATTTTTCCCTCTCCTTTTTTTAGACACTTGGAGAGAGGGAATTAGTCGCAGGAGATTTCATTAGCCGTGTGTGTTCGAGTCGTCCCATTGTTCTCTGGCGCGGACGGGCTGACAAATCCCTAATTACATGATAGCGGAAATGTACTTTTTCTCTTTAGGAAGAAGTCACTCCGTCACGGTGGGAGCTCATCTGTCCAATGTCTTCCTTTGTCAAACAATTCATTATTTTTTTCTCTCTCTTTGTTTTTTACTGTGGGTGCAGCCGATTATCACAGTCTGCCCTGTCTAAACAGACTTGCCTTTCATCACAAAGCTTTCACTTCTTGTCCTACTTAAGCCCTGCCTCGCTTATTCAAGGCCTAAAATACCCTGCATTCTAAGCATTCTCTTTTCTATTGTGACTTTTCTTCCCCTTGTGTTTCTTTCTTCTTAATTAGGTCGATTTTTAGCATAGTGGTTACTTCAACTAATTGGTAGAGATGGATGAAAATGGCTTGATGTATTCATACAAAAAAATCAATATAGAACAATATAGTGCAATGAATAAAGTACGCTCTATATGGAAGCAAAAAAAAAGTTCAGGTTTACCCAAATCCATAAAGTCCATAAGCCTGTAGGCCAGTGTAGCGCCTCATTTGAAAGCCAAGACCTAATAGATCGTCTTTTACCTTTTTTTTTTGAGACATTTTAGTCACTTTTCTGTTGATCTTTTCTTGCGTTTTTGTCACACATTTTTGGCACAAGAAGTGTTTCATTTTGGGTAAAGCCAAACTGGAGAAAACCTGTGGGGATAAAAGGGTTAAAGGGTTGGGATCAGGCTGATTCTCAAAAAACAGCAAAGAAAAAGAAAAAAAAGCCGCATTTGGCCAGTTTGGAAATGCGACAATTCCGCTTCCTGGGATCTGAAACAAAGCAGCAAAAGGTCATCTCAAAAGTAATCGCAATTCCAATTTTTCCCCAGTTGTGTTTTGTCGGCCATGGTTTTATTGCTCTGATGCTGTCTGTGTGTTGATGGCAACTGGTTCTTTAGATTAGTGTTAATTTCCTGTTCTCTCCTTTGACCCAGATAAGATCACAAACTTTTCGAAGCTTTTATAAGGTTCACACATCATAAACGTATCCAACTGTTTTTTTTTTTTTACCTTGATGTCAGAACAAATCCCCCCCTTAACAAAAAAGCCTGTACTTTCAGAGGTGATAGTATTTTTTTTCATAGCTTTTTTTTAACTTGATCTCGTTTTTAGGTTTTAATAAGTCATGGCACTGGTTACGCAGCAGCTCTGTGAAGTTTGTGTTTTTAATGTACGGTACGGTGGACAACATGTATGAATGAATGAATGGATAGTTTTTGATTATTGTGTCTTGTATACAATGCAACTAACGATTATTTTGTAATCGATTAATCTATCGACTATTTTTACGATTAAACGATTAGTCGCTTGGCTATGAATGGTGTAGGAAAATTTAATTTTTTCCACTTTTTTATCACATAAAATGGTAAATGGTCTCAACTTATATAGCGCTTTTCCACCTACATTAGGCACTCAAAGCGCTTTACAGCAAGGATCCACTCACCCATTCATACTCTCATTCATACACCAATGTACGCAGACACTGGGGGCAATGTGGGTGAAGTGTCTTGCCCAAGGACACAACGACAATGTGCACTTTCAGGACGTGGGATTCGAGCCCCCGACCTTCCGATCATGAGACGACCCGCTCGTGCTAAAGCTAAAGCTAAAGTGGACCCGCTTGAGGACGTGTTGATGGAGTAAACCTAAAGTAAATGTTTGTTGGAGGCTCTTGGCGCTAATTCTGCTTCTGATTGGATGAGACACAAACAGATATTCATGAAATTTACAATGTACAAAGTGCACTACATACACTTGCTATGAAAACAAAGTAGGTTTTCATCAAAAATACTACATTTTCATGTAATTTTCGCTCTATTTGAGTCTGTGTGAACTCGAAAACGATTAATCGATTACTAAAATAGTTGTCGACTATTTCAATAATCGATTAGTCGTCGATTAATCGATTAGTTGTTTCAGCCCTAGTATATTCCCAGCCATAATGGGCCTATAAGATACCAATAACACCAACAGAGGACTAGTTGTGTCTGTAACTATGTGCCAATAACAGCAAACAGCGACCAAGACACTGCTGTGCGGCCATTACTCAGATCAGGAACTCCTTAACCTGGCCATACTTTAGACTCAAAGTTTGGTACATGGCATGATATTTCTAAGGAAATACTGTGAGCGAGACACGGCGGGGACATAAATGAACAAATTGAGTATTTAATTCTTACTTCCAGCAGAAGTCTGAAGTTCTGTCTAAAGCAGAATCTCCGCGACCTCCTTCATCACCGGCCTGTGACAGACTGAAGAGCAATGAGGCCTCAGCCTTTTTCTCGAAAACAAAGAGCACCTGACCTGAAGTTCACAGTGAAGAGTGTCATTCACATTTACACTGAGAAGGTGTGAACTATATAGACACAGTGTCAAATTAACACTGGAGCATTTGCATACCCGGCTTCGCTTCCGAGATCTGAAGGGATCGGGCATAGCAGAGACAGTATGGCCTTGAAGATTATAAGATTAAAATAAGTGGAAGCAGCTACTAGCAGAACTGCTGCACTCGACGAAAGTGGCTGCTTTGATGAGGTACTGTAGGTTCCTGCTGTTAACGCCCCTGTTCTTAATTGAATCTAAAAATGAAAAAACACTCAAAGTTGGAGAAGGCTTTTTTTCAGTATGCTTTATTTATGCTTTTGTTGAGAGCGTATAGCTTTTCAAGAGCGTTGGTGGTCAGAGCCATCTACCCAGGGTTGTTTTTCGTCCTCTTATTTGGGGATGGGATTGGGCTCCAGTTTCAGCTGTCGGTACTGCACCACTTGCACATCTGAGGGCACTCTGGACAGGAAGTTTAGCGGCTTATTGCTATTTGTTGTGACGGAACGCTTCCGCAAGTTCTTGGTGAATTTATACACCCCCCCGGCTAGAACAATATATCGCAGTGGGAAGAAGTAGACAACGATGGTGGCTACTACAAAAGCCCCCATGACCAGCCAACTTAAGAAAGGCACAGTCCAGTTAAAGGTGTTCTTTATCCGCTCACCAAAGGAGGCCACTTCATCCAGGGCACTCTGCACGCTGATGACCACGTCCTGGAGGGCGTGAAGCTTCTTCAAGGGGCCCTTTTTCTCTGAGTTCTTGTCATCTTTGTCAACCTCCTCATCGTCATCTTCCACCAGGTCCTCCATCGTCTGCATGTCTTGCCTATTATCTTTCCCCGAATCGATCATAATGTAATTCCAGGCTAGGGCTAAGGGAAATGCCATGGGGATCATATAGATATCAAAGTTCCATACGATGATGACAAAAAGCAGAAATGCACAGATGCTTCTCTGTGGAGATTCCCAGTCAAAACAGCTGTTGATGTAGCGGCCTATGTTGACGAGGCCCGTGACGCAGCGGCGAACTCGGTTTATGTTCTGTGACAGCAGCTGTTTGGAAAATTTGGTTTTCTCTTCAATATATTTCTGCTCAATGGGCATCAGTGTTTGGAGGGCAGCCTTCACAGCATTAAAAATCACATCTATTTCGAGAAAGATGACCCCCTTTTTTGGCCTTGTCAGCTTCTTGTTTTTCAAGGGGTAGGCTATGCGTTCTCCATTTTGGATGTTAAGTAACGGAATTGCCACTTTTCCCAGGAAGTCGGCACTTCTGTCACGGTCCTCGTCATAGACTGTGACCTCCAGAACTGAGTGGATATCCTTCACATCGAATGTGAAAACCTTGTTCCATTCAGGGTTGCGGTTTTTATAGACCGTGTGCGTCTGTCGCCGATCATTCCTCAGCTCCACGACGCAGAAAGGATCACTTTTACCCGTCACATCTGCAGCCATCAGCCCCTCCGCCTGGATGACTTTCACCTGCACCACGCCGACATCTTTCTGGTTTTGAAGAGATCTCCTCAGGCTGTATCTCTGCATGATCTGGTCCCTCTCCTGTGGGTCATCCAGCTTGTTGATGGGCAGGTCTGAGTTGGAGACTGAACTGGCTGTGAGAGTTACCGTTAGCACCAACTTGCCTTCACCTTCCTCCAGGGGGAGCTCTAGCTTATGTGTTTGTTCTTTAGTGAGGAGCGACAGGTCAATAGTACACCTTCCCATGAGGTCGTCTTTCGTCTTGACGTCTTTATCCCACACTGTTATCTCCACATGTTCTCCATGCTCTTCATTAAAAAGGAAGTCAAACTGCTCTCTCCACTGGGGGTTTAACGTTTTTGGCACAGCCTTGCTTTTATATTTCTGTTGGCCCATCTTGAACCTCACGTACGGGTCACTGAGGCCATTAGCGTCCATGGGCTGGAGATTGCACCCCTCAATCAGGCTGATGCTGACGATGCCTCTCCACATCTTGGCTTTTCTGTCCATGCTCTGACTAGCACCTCTGAGGTCGTCTTCCTTTGGAAACAGAGTGACAGCTAAACTTAAATATCCAAGATTGTGTTCTGGATTCGCCGGATCCTTGAGTTCCAGCGTCAGGTCCAGTGTTCGTTGAAGCTCCAGTGACTCCAGGTGCAGATAAGCGGAGCCCATGAAGTCGTCTTTAAACCCAAAGTCTTTGTCGAAAACCTTGACATACAGAGGCTCCTTCAGTGTCTCTACCTGAAGGCTGAAGCTTTCATCCCACACTGGATTGAGATTTTTGTAAATGGTTTTACTCTTGAACACTTCCTTTCCTCCCAGTTTAAACTTGACATAAGGGTCACTAGTCCCTGTGCGGTCTCGAATGGCTAGGTTATCCCCTTTCTTTAGGATAACATCCAGCTGGTACATGGCTGGACTGGGGGGGCATGGTGGAGAAGGCCCTGCATTACAGGGATCCATGTTCATGCCCTGGGCTGCCATCGGAGAAGCAAATAGTTTAGTGACACTCTGCTCTATGTAGGACGACGTGGGCTGTTAAGTGGCTCGACCACAAGAACATGTCCGGCATTGGGGACTTGACAGAAATACTAGCCCGGTATGTACGTAGCCCCAGGCAGAGTGTGGAAGAGAGACAGGTTATCCTGCTCGCATAAGCAGGACCATCCTGCCAGTGTTCCGTTACATCACAGCTCAGAGCATTGCCATAGATACAGACTTCATCTCTGGAATCGCCCATTTATGGTCATGTTCAAAGCAGCCAGAGGGGTGCAAGAAAAGACAGAGGAAGGAATAGGTTGTTTGTGTTCACATGACATCACAACATTCTAATGAGCCTATAGTTTCAGATTGAGATGGAGCAGCTGAAAATTCCATACGGGTAACTATTGTAACTATCAAAATGCAGATTTCTAATCTTAGTTTATTGCTAAATTCTCTATCATTCCAGAGCCAATTCACATGAAACAAAAACAATCAGCACATATGAACTATGGTTTCATTATTTTCTCATAAAAGTGTGAAAAAGTGGTGACAGTATTCAGAAACATGAGCGTGATGTTGGTCAGTAGAAAGGACTCTCAGCCAGAAGAATAATGTGGCAGGTTTGTGAATCCAATCACCGTCAAATCATGATCAGGGAAAACATTCGGAACATTCGGAAAATACGTATTTTTAACATTTTTAAACTCTGTATAGTCCCTTTAAAATCGAAAATAAATATGGTAATCGATCATTTTGTTATTGTCTGTTGATCCTTAAATACTGCAACACACATCACATAAATATCAGCCAGCACGAGAAGGCGAATAATGAAAACTAAAACAAAGAGAATACACTGTTGTCTTGAAAAAAGAAAAAAATATTTTATTAGCTCAGATGATGCTAGTGTTTTCCTCAGGAGGTAAAATGAAAATATTGGCTAAGAAACATTTTATAGGCAATAAATAAAAACAAAATATTGTACAAATCCATAAAACTGCAGGCAAAATATAGCCTAAAATACATCTTTATATAACTAGTATAGGCTACACCTTGATGAGCGGATTCGGCATTTCACCGAGCGCAAAGCATGCTGGTCCAGGTTCAAAAACGAACTCAAGTCCATGCAGACGTGGTAGAGTTTCAAAAATGTTTACTGAAGTCAGAGTAAAGTTCCATGGAAATAATTTTACTCAAGTACAAGTAAAAAGTAATGACCCAAACAATGACTCTTAACCCAACTGTTAGAAAACGTTCCGAGTACTGAGTAAACGTTTGAGCAAAAAAAGCCCAATATATTTTCAATGACGCCATAAATGATGTGAATCAGAACCTAAAATCATGTGGAATTCATGATATTTACAAAATACAGGAGAAGGTGCAATCAAAGTGAAGCCTTTCCATTTAAGTAGTTTCTCACAGTGTTATTATAATGAGCAACAATTATTTTTATTCATTCAAGTAGAAGTCAATTGAAACTACTCTATGAAGTACAATTTATTCATAAAGTACATTTTTCTTCATATTGTTGCCTCACTTTGCCCAGATAGCAAATTCATATGGCTTGAATCATTTTTCAGCTCCTTTGGTCCTAGTGTAGTTATATTAAAGGAATAGGCCACCGTTTTTACATACTGAGAAATGTTCTTACCTCACTTTAGCCGAGTTAATATATCCCCGTCTGGTCTTTGTCCGTGCGCTCTGCCAGGCAAACGGAGCACATACGCAGCCTCTCCCACATGTCATATAGCTCCAAAAAAGCTCACGATAGAAGCTACCAAGCTCTTCCACGTGTTCCCTATTTAAATAAAGTTACGTGAAGTGTTTTCATGCGAAGTATATTTACACAGAAATGTAGCATGTCGATTTTATAAGCAGATAAAAAGGGGGACTATATTGTGAGGCGTAATGATACGAGGAGCACAGCGTCCGCGCAGTAACTCCTAAAGACTTCCCCGCTCACTTCCGTCAATAACCTTTAGGAGTTACTGCGCGGACGTTTTACTCCTCGTATCATTACGCCTCACAATATAGTCCCTCTTTTTATCTGCTTATAAAATCGACACGTTACATTTCTCTGTAAATATACTTTGCATGAAAACACTTCACGTAACTTCATTTAAATAGGGAACACGTGGAAGAGCTTGGTAGCTTCTATCGTGAGCTTTTTTGGAGCTATGTGACATGTGGGAGAGGCTGCGTATGTGCTCCGTTTGCCTGGCAGAGCACACGGACCAAGACCAGACGGGGATATATTAACTCGGCTAAAGTGAGGTAAGAGCATATCTCAGTATATAAAAACGGTGGCCTATTCCTTTAAGCTACAATGGAGTTTGGGCTGCATTTGGAAAATAATGAACGCTGAAAAGTGTTTGACATCGGATCCAAGTTGAGATGCTCCCGTGACATAGTGACAAATAACCTGACAGGGTGGGCGGTGAGGACAAACGCTTTTTCTGGAATCCATTAGTTGAAGGTCAGACAGCGACAGGTCCTCAGACCCCGCTTTAGGAACCACGCTGTGAAGGAGTCAGGCCGGGCTGACACACACACTGTCCTCGTAAAGGACGCAAAACTGAGTCAAATCATGCGCTATTTGGTGTAATTACATAATCAGGTCGAGAGGAAGACGTTTACCTTGTGGCAGTTGGAGCAATCAGTGCATAATTGTCTTTCTTGTTGATTAGAATCTGTGGTGTTTTGTTTTTTTTAAGCATTTAGTTAATTGTTGTTGCCGCCTTGGAGCGATCACCCATCCAAAGCGCTCATTTTCGTGAAGATCGACGACCCTTCTCTGACAATTTTGATTGTAGACTGGAGCAGTGGTTCCCAAAGTGGGGTCCGGGGCCCACTGGGGTTCCTCAGAGGTACAGCAAGGAGACAATAGTGAAACCAGTTTATTGTAACACCGATCATGAACTGAAGAAACTTAAAAGGAACAGGCCACCATTTTTCCATGCCGAGATATGTTCTTACCTGAGACGAGTTGATGTGTACCTGTCAGGTCTTTGTGCGTACCCTCAGTCATGCAAAACGAGCAATGCCAGCATATTCCCATTGCTCCAAACGTGGGTGAAGTTTGAAGCTACCACGCTCTTCCACGGGCACACAAAAAGACCAGACAGGTGCGTATCAACTCGTCTAAGCTCAGGTAAGAACATATCTATGGAAAAACGGTGGCCTGTTAATGAACACACCGGATTGTAGCCATGGAGATTTCCAAAGGTTGACAACAAATCATGTAAACTAAACTTTGTATGAATATGTGTATTTAATGAGGTGTCCATTTCTATTTTCCATCAATAACATAGTACAAGATGATGTTTAAGCAGTACGGAGTAACGTGTTTGCCTTAATAAATCCTTTCCGTAGTCCCTGTGGGGGTAACACAGATGTTTATGGGATGATTGGAGGGTCTTTCATCTCCCCCTGGTGTCTCTGGACAGAAAACCATGTTTGCAACTTGACTGCCACCGGTCCGGAGAAAGCAATACACACTAGTGGAATCACGAAGAAGCTAACATGCTAACAGGCAAAGCTAACTGCGGGCTAGCGTCACTTTAAACAGTACATATTTACAGCCAAGTTTGAGTGAAAAAAATTATTTCCATTGTGTAATTGGATGCACAGTAACCCTCTCTCCCTTCGCCTTTCCTGTCAGCGTAGTGTTTACTCTCCAAGACAATTAATAAGTAAAAAAAAATCGTAACTTGCTACGACACCTGCAGTTGCGCTTATGGCCTCTAGGGGCAAGAGTTACTTAGTACTGCTTCAAAAAGCAGAAACTTAACTAAACACTTCTCCTTTTTATAGCAGCAAAACTACCTTCATTCTACGTTCAAGGGTAACCAAAGTGCTTGATGAAAAGTGACGGGAAGATGGAGTGACAGTAGATAGAGCCCATCTCGACAATCTATTTGCTCTTTGGATCAAGCTGAGTGACGGTCTTCCCAACGGGTTATTGTGTAAGAGCGTGATCTGGACAGGGCCTATTCGACCGTCCATCCTGTAGCAAAGCCTATAGATACCATCTCACAGCTTCTTCTGTCCAGTCTCAGAGATAAGACGACGGGGTTCAGGTCAAACGTACTGAAGGATAGCTTCATCCACCAAGCCGGGCACTACTCTTCTTCCCTCTTAAAATGATTAGTATGTGTTTGACATTGCTCTGTTCACTTGCATGTAGTAGAATTGACAATAAAGCTGATGGAAGTTGAATAAGCAACGGCACATGTGAAATGAGAATATCTGCATTTAAAGTGTTCAGGCTTGAGGTCTGCTTGTGTATATGTTCGATAAGACTTTATTGATCTCACGATGGAGACATGCGCTTGTTGTATGTTAAGTACAGGACATGCCCTTCTCCTATGCCTCTTGGAAAAGCCAAAAGTGTCACTGTTGTTATGTCCTTATAGACCTGCAGAAAACTCGTTTGTGGACAGTAAATCTTTGTGGTAGATCTTCTAAACCAATAAGCGCTATCCAGTGGGAATCTCTGAGCGCGGAGTGCGGTGATGGCACAGCGGCGTTAATGCTAGCGTCAATATGTGTCCACAGCATCTAGCATCGAGCAGCGCTAACTCATATCGAGCGCAGTCCCTCATGCCCCACATCCAGGTCAGGTCATATATCTGTTCACACCTTAGCAACAGTAGTGTGGTGTAACATGAACATTTTAAAACGTTGAATATTGCGTTGTTTGAGCAATGGTGGTGACGCACATGCACGCAAACACACCACGCCAAATTTCTCATGGCAAATGTTCAGTCCTTGTCACGCAATCGAGTTTACAAACATCATTTTTCACCACGTTTTCTGCAAGTGAAAAATGTTAAAACATCAATAAATGAATGCTAAACCTGTCAATGCTCACAAATATTGACATGAAAGGGGATTAAGATGCCGCTGTAATCCAAACATGGTCATTTCCTTCCTGGGAGGCAGAGGTGGCCATAGCTGCAGTTAAAGATTAGGTTTGACTACGCTTTTCAGGGGGTCTCGGTCCGCTTCCAAACGGACTCTGGTGCAGTTCGCTTCCGGTGTGAATATAAACCACTGTTGATCCGGAACAACTCCAGGACACATGCGCCTTTTTGGGCTTAACAAGACACCGTAGCAAGGCACCGTGGGGAAAAATTACCCCTTCACTGCTGCTAACGCTAATACTGGATGGATGCTACAAACAATGAGCCGTGGACAGACCTGGAAACTCAAGGAGACACTGAGCCTACTGGATATTTGAGATGCACTAAAATGAAGGAGAGGGGCTTCGAGCGTCTCCTGAACAGTCACGTCAAAGTGGAAAAAACGTCATCAAACTTCAATGAAAGTACGAGACACGTTAAAGAAAGGTGGAGGACCAAGACCAACGGTTTGTCCCGTGGACATAATAGAAACAACCAGCTCAGCAGACGACCCTTCATCCACACAAAACACCTCTTCCTCCAGCTACTCTGGTGAAGCTGAGGTTAATGGTAAGTGGTCTAGTCTCTGGCGTTTCTTTTTTTATGAAGACTAGGCGTTAATTCAACCTGGGAGACTAATTTCAGCATCACATACCTCCAGCCAATGACCGCTTCCGAGAGGGCCACACCTCCACCTCAGCCATCAGCGTGAGAGCCGCCCCTCCAACCAATCATCGCCCTCGGTCCCGCTTTTAAGCCCCAGCAATCATGGTTCGTTCGCTTCCCAGCTGTGCTGCGACCCGCCTCCACCCCATCTCTACCCCATCTTCGCCTCTTCCATCCACGGCTTCTCCCTGCTGCATCTTCACGGGTCTCTATACCACCACCAGTGTCCAGGCTCCGGGGGAAGACGTCCCTAACTCCAAGCTGTTCATCCATACTGACTTTCATACATCGATGTCTATCGCCGGGGTCTGATCGGCAAAACTAATATACATGTCAATAAATCTTCCTAACCGCTGAGTCTATCCAGGTTGAAATCATAATAAGCGTCAAACATTCATTTTTATTTCATTTGTTGCTGTCCAATGGGAGCATCGATCGCCACACTCGTGTATGTGTTTACAAAATATAGTTCACTTGCAAAAAGCACAGTCTGAAAGTGAACAGCACCAGACGAAAATAAAAAAGTCCACTTTTGATCCGGAACAAACAAGCGGACCAAAGGACTTTTTCTGGTCTGAATACACCCTTCGATACATTTGAGCTTGGCTAGCCTGTTTTGAAGGCAGGGAAAATACCAGATGTGTTTATTCAACCTTACAGAAAAACCCACTGAGATTTAAGATCTTGTTAAAGGGAAGTGTTGGCCCCAGAAAGAAACGTGTTAATGCACAACACGTTTTTTGTTTTGTTTTTTATTTCTGAAAATGGCGCACCCAGAGGAAAACTACCGCACACACGCTGGTATTTTCTCACATTTCTTGTCACGTTACCCTTCTCAGCGATGATATTTCACGCGAACAGAGACGGCGCGACGGCAGCGCTGCTCCCACACGGATTAACTGACATTTTAACCATTGATCTTGTCAGTTGCACGCTCATTTGCGAGAGAGCTCGGATCTTTACGCATTCGGCTCATGCGTCCGTGAGCATCACCTTGAAGCGCCTGTTTGCATGTGGAGGAACAGATCTCTGCATAAATCTAATCATGTGTGCGCTCACTTAGTCCCTAATTAAGCCAGGCCGCATCCACGGGTGAGTTGGTAATTTGCTTTCGTAGCTTGAGGAAACAACATGTCAGTCAAGGATGTTCAAGTAAATGGAATTAGATGCAGGCGGTTGTTTGGGTGAACATCCCGACGCACTTGATATCGTTAAAAGCAAGCAAAAAGCAAGGTTGCACATTTTGCTCTTGCACATTTGTGTTGAAGAAAAAACTGGCAAACTGAAGGATTGTGACACAAATGACTTCTTATGTGGAGCGAGTAAATCATTCAGAGAAGCACTGGGCTTTATAATGTTAGCAAGGCGCCACAAAAACAAGTGCGTCAGGAACTAGAGTGTTCGAAATGTGTTTACTATGGATACACCGATAACGGACAAACCAGATAATATTTTGAAGTGCAGGCCAACTTTCAACATGTGTCCATAGGGGACTTTTAGATGGTTTGTCCAGGAGATAGTGCCAATGTTAAAGGGCGGGTATTATGCATAATCGACTTTTTCAAGCTTTACATCATGTTATTATGTCATTCCCTCATTAAAAACATGCCTGAAGTGTTGCCTTGGCACATTCGCGTATTTTTGAGTAATCTGTAAAAACTCTGATGGCGGCCATTTTAGGGACAGGTTTGCCTGAGTCCTCCTAGGAACGCCCCCACCTCCTGGAGACGCCTCCGAGCTTTCGTCACCAGCCGAGTAACCAACCACTGCTCCTCAGCAGAACCCCCTCCCCACTGATGCCACAGACAGCGTGTGGAGGGGGCGTGTCGGAAAGGGTCAGAGGTTCTTAAAGAGATAGAGGCCTATTTCAAGACATTCACTACAGCCATTTTGAGAGAGTGTAACGTGGATGACTCTGCGTTGTGTTAGTTAGTAACGGCCAGGAGACGGGGTTGTTTAAAAAGGGTTCTTTAGTGATCCGTGCAACAGACAAAACGGCTGGTCAGCCTCGAACCTGGGACACCAGAACTCGTAGCAGCTAGTGGGGGGGTACACGTTATAAACCGTTATAGGTGGTTTAACGAGTAATCAAATAAAAATGTAGAAATTATAAAACTAAAACATGTCCTTAGTAATTCTACTATCATACGACATTCATACAAATGATAATTAAACGTAAAAATAAAACTTAAACAGACACTCCAACTATTGTGACCTTACCTCGGCTGCGCATTGACAGAATGGTGCCGGGCTCACGTCGTCCCCACAATTTATAGAATTTGCCGCCACTAGAGGGCGCTGCCCCACGATTAACACCAGTATCGAGTGGAATACAATACTTTTACTGTTACAAGAGCAATTTTACACAAGGCAGTTATTCTAATTTACTGCATTTACAGACCAACAGAAGGTTTGGTCATCATTGCAGTGTGATATAGACTGGTGCTATGTGATTGAAAAAAGCATAATACCCCCTCTTTAAGTAAAGCTGCTAAATTAGGTGACCCAATGTTGACTGATAAAATTGTTGTTAAAGCAGAACAGCAAATAAACCGACCAATCGGCATTGAGGTGGTAGACTTTTGAGTTTTTAAATCGGTCCAGTTGCTGTGGATGTTTCAGGCTTAAACAGGGTTGCCAGACGTACGACAACTATTGTATTTGTACGATAATTTTGACCCCTCTACGATGTACAATCAATAATTCAGACTTAGCCTCCGTATTCACCTGGTTGTAATATCTGCTGCCAGAAGGAGCGACTGTCCCTGGATCAGTTTTACAGATCCACTATCGCATTATCCTCCTGGATTGGCTGCAGCCGTGGCATTTAATTGGTCAGCAAGTCATAACCCCGTCTGACCTCTCGCGAGTTGGTAATTTGCTTCTTTATTAGCTAATTATTTTTCTCATTCTAACGCCTCATGCAAGTGTGTGTGTTCTCCAAAGTAAATCTGATAAAGCCAAATTCAGCAATCGACTGATTCCTGCGACTCTTAATGAGCTTATCCGAGCATGTCTGAAGAATAGAGGGGGATGTCTGGATTTCAAACCTACAAAAACTATGTTGTTGCGCTCAATAACTTTAGCAAACTTGTACAAGAGAAGTACAAGTACAATTTACAAGTTGTTCCGCGTTTTCCCTATTTAAATACAGTTACGAGAAACAATACACAAAATGAAACATGTCGATTTGCTAAGTGGATTAACGACTGTAACAAGTGAATTTCTCCTTTGTGAGATCAATAAAGTACCATCTTATCTTATCTTATCTTATTACAAGGGGTACTATATTGCAAGGCGTAATAAGATAAGATAAGATAAGATAAGATAAACCTTTATTCATCTCACAAAGGAGAAATTCACTTGTTACAGTCGGCGTTACTTCACAGTCTTATTGTACAGTCTGACAGCAGTGGGGATGAAGGCTTTGCGGTAGCGCTCCGTCCTGCACTGAGGGTGTCTCAGTCTGCCACTGAGAGAGCTGCACAGCTCTTCTACAGTCCCGTGCAGTGGGTGGGAGGTGTTGTCCATGATGGAGGTGAGCTTGGCTAACACCCTCCTGTCCCTCACCTCCTCCACAGAGTCCAGGGGGCAGCCCAGGACGGAGCTGGCCCTCCTGACCAGCTTGTTCAGTCTGTTCTTGTCCCGCTCTGTGCTGCCCGGGGCCCAGCACATTGCAGCGTAGTGGAGAGCAGAGGCCACCACAGAGTCATAAAAAGTCCTGAGCAGAGGCCTGCTCACTCCGAACGACCTCAGTCTCCTCAGAAGGTGGAGGCGACTTTGGCCCTTCTTGTACAGGGCGTTGGTGTTGTGGGACCAGTCCAGTTTATTGTTGAGGTGAACACCCAGGTACTTGAAACTGTCCACCTCCTCAATGTCCTCCCCCTGGATGTTCAGCGGTGTGTACGGCAGTGGCTTCCTCGTGAAGTCGATCACCATCTCCTTCGTCTTACTGATGTTCAAGCACAGGTGGTTGCGCTCACACCAGTCCACAAAGTCTATGATGACTGACCGGTACTCCAGGTCGTTCCCCTTAGACACACAGCCCACGATGGCGGAGTCGTCGGAGAACTTCTGGAGATGACAACTGTCCGTGTTGTATGTGAAGTCCGATGTATAGATGGTGAAGAGAAACGGTGAGAGGACGGTGCCCTGAGGGGCCCCGGTGCTGCAGACGACCACCTCAGACTCACAGCTGCGCAGCCGCACATACTGTGGTCGGTCCGTGAGGTAGTCGATGGTCCATGCGGTGAGATGTTCATCCACTCCCGCGTCCTCCAGCTTCCCCCGCAGCAGCGCCGGCCTGATGGTGTTGAAGGCACTGGAGAAGTCAAAGAACATGACCCTCACAGCGTTCCCGGCGTGCTCCAGGTGCGTGAGCGCCCGCTCCGACAGGTAGATGACAGCACATTCCACTCCGATGTTGGGTCTGTAAGCAAACTGCAGCGGGTCAAGGGTGGGGCTTACCACAGAGCGGAGGTGGGTGAGGATGAGCCGCTCCATCGTCTTCATCAGGTGGGAGGTCAGGGCGACTGGTCTGTAGTGGGCCGGTTCCCTGGCGTGCGCTGTTTTAGGAACTGGAATCAGACAGGAGGTCTTCCACAGGACGGGGACCTTCTCCAGGCTGAGGCTCAGGTTGTAGATGTGGCAGAGGACCCCGGAGAGCTGGTCTGCGCAGGTCCTCAGCAGCCTGGGACTGATGCCATCTGGTCCTGCAGCTTTCCCCCGCTTCAGTCGCCTCAGCTCCCTCCTCACCTGGTCCGGTGTGATGGAGAGGGGGGAGTGAGGGGGGGACCGGTGTGGGGGTGGACTGCCGGGGGTGGGGCAGGTGCTAGAGGAAGTCCGTATGATGGGGGCTGGAGACGTGGGTGCAGGGGGGCTGGAGGCAGGTGAAGGTGGTCGGGGGAGGGGGGCAGTGTCCACTGTGCTGGAGACAGCGTGTAATAATACCCTGGGAGCACTTCGACGTCCGCCCAGTAAAGTGGAAGTGCTCCTAAGGTATCATATTATATTATTAAATAGGAATATGCAGGGAGAGGCTAAATGCCAACAATGCTAACTTAGGTCTAGACAGCAAGCAAAGAACATATCTCAGTATGTAAAATCGGTGGCCTATTCCTTGAAGTCCTGATGGGCAAATAAACTTTTTCATCTTTGAGAAATGTACTGTTTTTTCTGTGTTCAGATACAGTGATAAAGTGTTTTTTTTCTCTCTGTCTTCTCCCACACACATCTCCCAACGAGCCTATAGTGGGCCGCCATATTGGATTCTGTCACTCCGCCTTGGCTACGCCCTCTATTTGGCTACTTAAAGGAATAGTTCACGGTTTTTACACACTGAGATATGTATGTTCTTACCTGAGCTTAGACGAGTTGATACGTATCTTTGGAGCTATAGGAATACATTGGGAGAGGCCAAATGCTAACATCATCGTTGGTCTTTTTGCATGACTGAGGGCACGCACAAAGACCAGACAGGTACGCATCAACTCGTCTAAGCTCAGGTAAGAACATATCTCAGTGTGGAAAAATTGTGAACTATTCCTTTAAGTCCCACATATCTCACTGAAGTTGCGTCACACGGCTTTGTGTCCAGACTATATACTGTTTAGAATGAATAGAGGAGTCTATCAAGGTGAAAGATGAGTGCATCCGTGGGTCCAGAGTTGTAGAAAAATGTTCAGATGCTCTTCGAGGACAAAAACCTTTGCAAACATGGACTTGGAGGAAATAAAAGTGTCCGAGGCACTCGAAGAGGTATAGAATGAAAGTCCTTTATTGAGCAGGGGACGCTCAAATAGAGGAGTCTGATTGAAATTTAAACCTTTCCTTAGACAAACATTTAATGATGAATTAGGCCACACTTTTCTGTCAAAAATAACTCCAGTATTTTAAATTCTGTATTGGTTTATTATTACGGAAACTGCCGGGAACCCCAGGAGTTTTCGCCGTTTCTTACAATATAGACTGTGCGTTGACAGATATTGAGACAACAGTATTTTGGCTATATATTATGAAGCCTGACTGAAAAGATAATGGGATATTGACTCAGAAGATGTTTTCATTTACTTTCTAATATGAGTGCTGTACAATCCTCAGCACAAACAAAAGAAAGGGTGAGCTGAAACCCCTCATGTGGAGCCTCGGAGATTTGAGCCACCTTTAACTCCTGCTTATTGTCGGTGCCATAATCAATTGTCGAAGTTATGATTGCTCGGCATGCCCCGGGATTATTAGCAGGTGGAATAGGAGAAAGTCATTATTTGCGGGCTGAAAAACAATTGCCCCGCGCTGATCTCATTTGAAAAGGACATAATTAAACGGATCATAAACCGCCGTCTAATAAAACGTGCCCTGACTCTTGGGGACTGAGATGACAATGGGTTTGTAATTGCCCATTGAAAGTCAGCGCTTTAGTTAGTAATCAGCGGAACCCGTGGAGGGACGGCGCTGTCGTCGCTCCACCACTGAAGGGGAAAGAATAAGTTAAATACCCCGAATGTATTAGCATCATTACATAGTGACCGGTCTGCTGAGCACGCACAAACCCCAGAGCCAACGCAGCTAAACAAACACCAGCGACTTTGACTCTGCAAACTTGGCTTTTTAGAACTTTTGTCCTGTTTTGGGGATATTACTTTGCATTTCTGAATATTCGGTGTCCACGTGTACTGCGAAAAGCAGTACCGTCATCCAAATATGGTCATTTCCTTTCTGGGAGACAGCCATGAGAAATATTAGTCTCGCCAACCAGACTCCACTTCTTTACAGAAGAGGGTCTGGCAACACTCCATGGCGCTTTCAAGGGAAGTGACGCAGCGATATGGAGCCTACCGACCAATCAGAGCAGCTCCCTGAACGGGCGTCACGTTGTTGCGCCTTTGTTTTGTAGTTTTTCAACACAAGAAACCACTTCACGTAATGCTCCGGTATGCTTGTATTCTTAAGTTTTTCTGACATAAACGACAGAAGTCATTTCCTGAACTCCGTGTGGCAGGAGCGCCATTGTTAATGTTCGAATGATACAACTTTCTTGTCGCTGTTTCTGTCGTCACATCTGCTATGTTCTCATTGGCTGCTCTGTGCTTCGGTTGTCCCACATTAGTCCCGCCTCAAGCAGAAGCTTTTCTACGACAGGGTCGCCAGACTAGTCTCCTGTTTATTAATTAATAAACATCGGAGATTAGTCTGGATGCCAGGCTAGCGAAATATACTGGCGCATGCGCTGATGCACCAGTATATTTTCTCAGAATGAGCTTTTCTTTACAGTCTTCCAGCAACATCCCCACTTTAGTAGCTCCTACAGGTTCCAAACTTTTCAGTCTTGTACAAAACAATAAGGCTGGGGCAAAATATCAGATCGCAATACTATATGCAATACCAAGTTTCTGTACTCTATGGACTTTTGTTGAGTTGGTAAATGGTCTCAACTTATATAGCGCTTTTCCACCCACATTAGGCACTCAAAGCGCTTTACAGCAAGGATCCACTCACCCATTCATACACCAATGTACACAGACAATGTGGGTGAAGTGTCTTGCCCAAGGACACAACGACAGTGTGCACTTTCAGGAGGTGGGATTTGGAACCCCCGACCTTCCGATCATGAGACGACCCGCTCGACCATCTGCACCACTGTCGCCCCAGTTGGTGTGCCTCGGACTACTCTGTCTACCATTTGCTCTACCCCCTGATCATTTTATTTATTTTGTATTTATTTTATTTATTTATTTATTTGAGCATACATTTTGCTCAAAAGGAGTAGGCTGAAGCAAAAGCTTTATGAGCGCCTACCCCCAGCTCAAAATGATAAAACTTTTTCATTTCTCATTGTACAATCAATGTATACAAAACAACAACAAGGAACAATAGCAAAAAAAATGAAGAACTCGTTTCCTTTCAGAACAGCTTTTTGACGCAAACCAAACTCACAACCACTGTTTGAACTGTTCACATAATAACAGAACCAAACACTATTACAAGAACGGTCTTGTTTCCTGCAAGATCCCTACAAAGCAAGTACCAAAGCGACCATTCATATATTTCTTTCAGTTCCCAATGCCAAATATCAGCTATACTCACTTGTTTTTATGACATAAGGGCACATTAATACACGTATTATACTCCGTGTTCTTGTTGCTCCAATTGTCATTACCATTATCATTGATCACTGAGGGTTGGGGTCAGGGGTTAGGGTTATGGTTATAGGGTTAGGAAATGTGATGTAAGTTGTGTTTCACGCACACCACACACATCTCACACATATTTTTAGAAACGAGATGGTCTTGGCTTTCAAATGAGGTACCACACTGGCATGTAGGCTGTGAGCTCCTCTGTCAATACGCTTTGAGATTTGGATTTGCATAATTCCTAACCCTAACTCTAGCCCTAAACTTAAGATGTTAAGTTAAAGGAATAGTTCACCGTTTTTCCATACTGAGATATGTTCTTACCTGAGCTTAGACGAGTTGATGCGTACCTGTCTGGTCTTTGTGCGTGCCCTCAGTTACGCAAAAAGACGAAAGTTGTTGTTTGCATTTGGTCTCTCCCAATGTATTCCTATAGCTCCAAACGGGGTGAAGTTGGAAGCTACCACTCTCTTCCAAGGGCACCCACAAAGACCAGACAGGTACGTATCAACTCGTCTAAGCTCAGGTAAGAACATATCTCAGTATGGAAAAACGGTGAACTATTCCTTTAACCTAAGCTTCTGTTGGATAGTTGACTTTTCAAAGCATGGACACTGAAATATGTTTTTCTTATTGACCGTGATTTCTTCGCTTAAATGAAGCTATTTCAGGAAAAATGTTAATCAAAAATGATTTTAATCTTATATTTTACTTGCCATCCCCCCAGGTCAGGGTTACGATCGGGACGGCAAATGTGTTTCACTCACACACATCTGATACATATTTATAGAAACTAGAAGGTCTTGGCTTTCAAATGAGACATCACGCCGGCATGTAAAGCTGTGTGCTCTCCTGTCAATACACTTTGAGTTTTTTTATATTTGTAATAAATTACTCTAGATCTAGCCCTAAAATATTTCTTTTTCAGATGCCAGGTGCAACGTTTAAACAGTGCCTACTTCAACTATTTTTGATCAATACATGCACTTCTTAAAGTGACATCGATTCTTCATGTCAACAAGGCAATAAAATCCATAATGTAAAACTTTTTAAACACTGCGAAACATCCCAAACTTGAAAACTGGGGTAATAAAGGAGCTGTAATGAAATGAAACTGCCTCCTTGGTTGTACAATGATTTGGTTCAGTCGTTGCTGTGGTTTGAAAATTGCTAAACCTCGGGGGCCCATATTATGATGAATTGGCCTTATTATATGCACTTTCGGTCCTGCATATTGAGTGTGTCTGTCTGCTCTTCTCACGAGCTCCAAACACTCACAATGCAGGTGTCAGAATATCTTCACTGGACGCTCAAATTGCCTCCTCTGATTCTGGTTTAATATCTGATCTGATCTCATTCCCCTCCCGAAGCCCAAGAAGAAGTCTTATTAGGCTGAACTACTGATCTGGTTTTCTTTCACTGTTTTAGATTAGTACAACAAAATAATATGGTGTGCAAAACCTTTAAAAAAAAGCATGATCAAGGAGCTTTTATCCGGTCTGGAAGGGGAAACTTCACAATTTCTCGACAGGGTGAGCACTCCTCACACCAGACAAAAGAACGAAATTGAAATGTGACAAGAGGAAGAATTTCAGGTGAGGAGCACTTGTGGAGCGCTCTGGGGACATCAGTGGCAGTGGATGTGAAAATGATCACCTCGGCCGACACAGCCCGGGTAAGTCTTAAAGTGGACATAGCATGCATAAGTTCAACTTGCATTGTTTTGGGTTTACCGCAGCCCTAAAAATGGGCAAATTGTCTCAAAAAAAAAAAAGCTGCACAATATGAATGACAGGGCAGATCAAGATTTCAAATAAACCTAGAGTTCCCGCTGCAGGTAGTAATGGGAAGGCATGTTATAAAATAGTTAAAATACTTTTTCACTTTTGGCTAGTGGCATGTAATTGAATCAATGGCTTGTCATGAACACACTGAACCTGATCAGAACAGGTCTGGGGATGCATTAAAGCAGTACTAAGTAACTCTTCCCCCTAGAGGCCATAAGCGCAACTGCAGGTGTCGTAGCAAGTTACGATTTTTTAACTTTTTAATTGTCTTGGAGAGTAAATACTACGCCGACAGGAAAGGCGAAGACAGAGAGGGATACTGTGCATCCAATTATACAATGGAAATATTTTTTTTCACTCAACTTGGCTGTAAATACTGTTTAAAGTGACGTTAGCCCGCAGCTAGCTTTGCCCGTTAGCATGTTAGCTTCTTCTTCGTGATTCCATTAGTGTGTATTGCTTTCTCCGGACCGGTGGCAGTCAAGTTGCAAACATGGTTTTCTGGCCAGAGACACCAGGGGGAGATGAAAGACCCTCCAATCATCCCATAAACACTTGTATTACCCCCACAGGGACTACGGAAAGGATTTATTAAGGTAAACGCGTTACTTAGTACTGCTTTAAGGCAGGGGTGCCCAAAGCAGGCCTCACACCAACTGTGGAGCTGGCACACCTCGCCTCTCAGATACAATTCAATATGTGGCCCGTGATGAAGAATGTTTGACCCCCCTGGATTATGGGTTTTAAAAACGTGGAGAGAATAATTTAACATATTTGAGTCATTTCAATATTCATTTACGAAAGTTGATACAACAGCTGTACAACAAAATGTGTCCTCTGCATTTGGCCCACCCTTGGACCCCGGTGGGATGACCTGTAAAGGTGCGTTCACACCAAACGCAGCCAAGTGTCAGGTTTGCATTGAAAACACATGGAGGACGCGCTTCAGGGAGCGTCAAAATATCTCGCAGCGAGTCACACGCCTCCTGTGCGGCGCGTTTTGAAGCTTTCAGCGCCTGGTAAGCTTTTCACGCACCTCCAGCGCGGGTTCCAGAGTTGGGAAATGTTTAACTTTTTGGAGAAATTTGTGAACGTTGACCAATCAGGAGCTTTCTCCAACAGTGACGTACATTGCAACTGAGCCATCTGGGCAGATTCTACGGCGGCCAAGAAAGAAAAATAATAATAAATTCCCGGCCCGCAGATAAAAACAAGTCACAGAGCGTTAGCTTTATTGTGAACCGGAGCTATAGCAGCTCTGGGACTTTTACAACGACACACTTCCTAAACACCCATTAAAGGCAAGAAAACCTATTTCAGTGGCTGAATCTGAGCTGGGAATGTGTTTGGGCCTCGAGGATGCTGTAGCGCTACGGAGAGCGTCAGAGTGACAAGCGTCTGACTTCAGGTAAGCACAAGCGTCTACGGGCTTTAGGCGCGTTTTTGACGCCCGAAAAGCCTTTGGTGAGTGCGCACCTTAAGGTATTATCATCAATGCCACTCAAAACTGTGGAATGAAGCAAAACACAAGTCCACTATGTATGTTTTTGTCGAGCTGACATAGTGGCATGGTTAAAACAAAACAAAAAGTTCATTTTAGTCTCTTTTATATGCTGTATCTAATAACAATGACACTTCTCAAAGCGCTAGACTAACCGAACACCTGAACGTTGTGAGACATAAGTGTGGATTTAGCCATATTATGCTATCCTTTGCTGACAAGAAAGACTGATTGATTTCTTTTTTCTTTTTTTTCAACGTCAAATACTAAAACTTTCCAAACAAGCTTGTCTTACACTGCGGACAGACACGGTGAAGGTTTCTCAGCTCGAGACACTCTTGATTCCAGAATTCGATCGTCGTATTGTCAGCCTCACAACCTTTAGCTATAGTGGAGTGACATCTGATAATCGACAACAAACAGGATTAACGCAAATCCCAGCTCAAGTTTGTGACGATCACCCGCTTGCCATTGACAAAAGTAAAACGTGTTTGCTGAAGATAATTCAACTCTAATTTTCCCTCCAACCTGATTTTCAAGTGCCAAAACCCTCCTTGACATTCGGTTGATTACTTGGCTAAATCACAAACCCTTGGATAATCAACATAAAAGTAGATGCTTAAGTAAAGTAAGCCATTTTAGGATTTTAGATAAGGCCTTGTAAACACCTTGTTAGTGCCCTCCATTTCTGAGAAGTAATCTTCAAATGGATTTTTTTTTTCTTCCTGGAAATTACTCGGTGCTGAAAGAAACAGATAAGGCGCCTGGCCAACGCTCTAGAGATAAGTTCATGGAAGGACAACTACGCGCTCCTCACACTGTCCGCAGTTTGGAGGTGAGAAACTTTGGAGACTTTCATTCATCCTTGAACATTTTATCCAAAAAAAAAAAGCACTGTTGTAATTAGTTCTGCTGAATCCAACACCTTTGTTATGCTAAATCGACTTCTGGAGCTTTTGATAATGTTTTAAAGTGAAATCCTCAGTCACGCACGTTTCTGTAATCCCACGTGTTTGTCTCGCTCTTCCACGCTCAAAATGCCAGGCCACACTGCGATGTACGTCACACAAAGTCATTCATGAAGCCCCTCTTCCAGCAGATCATTAGGATGTCAAGATCAACCGCTTGTACAATTACCGTGATTATAAAAGCTCACGACAGATTAGTGGTAACATTTTTTAGAACCCGGTAAACCGCGGTGTTGTGTCATGAGCCGTAGCACGTGCGTAGTCCAGTGTCAAATTCACCCCTCAATACATGAAGTCGAGTTCCTGTGAGAGACCAATGGTGTAAAGACGTGTCCTCGGGGGACTCCTGCAGAACGTTTTTATAAAGACTATCAGGGTGTTTTCTAGCGATGTGGTGTGCACAGATTTTCATATTACAGAGCTTCTCTGATTGTTTTAAGTGCCGACATGCCTCCAAAAGTGCAAAAAAAATCCCCAGCCCAGCGTGATCCTGTCGGACCGCCACCTCGGGACGGAGCTAGTGTTAGCACCGTCCCAGCTTCAAGTGTGGCTTTTGCGGATTTTAAAGCCGAACTTCTTGTTGCTCGGCAGGACGAGATGGTAGGCATTACTACGTCCAATATCTCATCGTGTGCGTGTGTGTATGGCTATGGGGAGGGGGGTGGGGTGAGCAGTGTTGTCTGTTTGGAAGAGTGGGTGGTTGGGTGGGCGGGAACTGCTTTTAATCTGTAAAGCACTTTGTGTTACAACCTTGTATGAAAAGCGCTTTATAAATAAAGTTTTGAGTGATTGATTTCCAAGTCTGAGTTACAGACAGAAAATGTATCCCAAATAAAGTCAGAATTACAAAGTTTGAAGAAGCTGACGGCTAACCTAGCTAACAGATGACGAGGTGGAGAGTCTTTCTATTAAAGTTGTTGCTCTTGAGAACAAATGTGAAGATCTTGAAGGTAGATCTGGCCGCAATAACATCCAAATAATCAGGCTATCTGAGCGATGCGACACGGGTAGATTAGAGTAGATTAGATTTAACTTTATTGTCCACCGAGGTGAAAATTTGTCTTTGGCTGCACGGTAGCGCAGCGGTTAGTGCTCTCGCTTCACAGCTAGAAGGTCCGGGTTCGATTCCCACCTGCACAGGGCCTTTCTGTGTGGAGCTTGCATGTTCTCCCGGTGTCTGCGTAGGTTTCCTCTGGGCACTCCGGTTTCCCCTACCACTAAAAACATGCACAATAGGCCAGGATGAATGATGTGTGTGAGTGAATGTATGGTGGTGGTCAGAGGGTGTGTTGTCGCGAAAGCGCTTCTGACAGTCTCCCCCAGGGGAAACTGAAGCTACAAACGTAGCTTTCCACCACCGAGTATGGAGTGAATGTACAACTGTCTCATGTAAAGCGCTTTGTGACTATATGTCTGTGAAAGGCGCTATATAAATAAAGATCTTCTTCTTTGGCTCACCATCACAGTCACAAAATCACACATCATTACAACAGACATGACAGACAGTACATACTCCACTAGCGCTTATTCAGCAGGTTTATTGCATTAGGCACAAATGAGCCCTTGTACACCTACCGCGGATTCTATCTCTGCTTTGCTAAAGGAAGCGGTTAAGTTTGATAAAGTACCTCTTTTATACTGTGGTCGTTGATCCTTGAACCCCAAACTCAATACATGAAGTTTGCAGCAGGTTAAAGGTTCCAGTGAGCAAATCGTGCATTGCATAACGCTGCGAAAGGATGAATCCCAAAAGAACCACGTGCAGCTGCGTTTGTTATGCACAAACACAAGTAAAAGTGTGAGAGTGCATGGAAATCAGCTGATGGGTTCGTCCTTAGCTTAAGAAAAAAAGCGCTTTATTAATAAAGTCGGATTGATTGGTTCAAACTCAGTAAATCAGGCTTGAGATTAGATATTGAAAATTCCCCTTACAAGATACTGTTCAGCACAAGACAGGAAAATGTGGTGTCTATAGGTGCTGCTAAAGTGGCGCCGTTGTTGCAAGAGCGTAATGAAAACGTCATTTGGAGAGAGCAGCTCGTAAACACTTAACACCCGTTATCCCAAATACCTCTGACATGAGGCCATTTCCACCCACAGTTTCAATTTACAGCGTAGTTTACAGCGTCAGCTCGGCGTGATAAACACACTTCGAGCACGGAACGGCTCAGAACTTAAAGAGTGTCGGATTATGGGCTTTTAAAAATGTGGAGGACAGTTTCGAGTTTGAACAATGACGCAATTGCATCCAGAAAGTCCAGAACGAAGCGCAGACCCCATGGAAGAATAAACAGCTAAATTGTGTGGATGATGTGAAATACTAATCCGGGTCTGTCTTTGACTAGGGAACAACTGCTATGAATCTAAAATACCTTGCCAGCACATGACAGAGCCTCATGTTTTCAACAGCCGGTGCTCTCATGTTGAATGCATTTACACGAGCTGGACTAATAAGCTTAAGAATGAGCGCTCTGGTTGAAGTGATTGCCTGAGATTCCTGGTAGAATAGACCAGCTGAGATTCCCAAACTCACAGAATCAGACAGACTTTATTTATAAAGTATATAATTGTGGTAATAGGACGTGATTTTCAAATCGAGACTGGAGGAAGGGGCTAATGATCACGGTTTGAACGAGAACGAACCAATCAAACAAACAAACATAAAGCAACCTACACTTTGCGTTTACGTCCTCCGCCATGATTGTTTGTGGTCCACACGTGCAGTCAAGTAAATGTTCTGGTGAAAGCCCTCAGAGCAGCTTCTTGCTGTGGCTTTAAGGACAAGACCAGCTCATTTAAAGCAGAAGAAAGGGCACTGGTAAAAAGATCGTTGTGTTGCGGCCGCCATCTTCACTGTTTTGGTTATGGCCCGGAGGAGCACTGGTTGAGTTCCTAGCGCAGAAGATGACACACCATCAGTCAGCAAGATTCAAATCGCACAATTCCAGACAGTATCCCCATGTATCTTTTAACATGGAGGATCAGTCTGGCTCGGGCCAGACTACACAAAATCAAGAGACCAACTTGGTATTAGTGCTTATAATCATTTCAGGTGCAAAACATTTAGAAATCTGCTAATGTTTATTTGAATGCTTTATCTTGTCTTCTTGACGTATTTGCCAGGTTGATCTCTTCTTTATCGGGGTGGAAAGTAACCAAGTAGTTCTAACTGATGTAAAAAATATATATATATATATATTTATTAAAGGTCCTATATCATGCAAAATCAACTTTTTGGAGCTTTTAGCCATGTTGTTATGCTATTTCCTTATCAAAAACACCCCCAGAGTGGTTTGTGGCTTCATTCACGCAGCTCTCAGTAATCCTCCTGAATCCTGCTCTCTGAGGCTCCTCCCTCTCCTGGTGAACGGCTGAGTGTTCAGTTGTGTCGTAACAGCGGAACGGAAGTGCTCGACGTCTGTAATGTAATGTCTTAATTCTATGCTTACGGACGGATTTTAATTTGTAAAACACCCTTTACATTATTTCTGTCGTAAGAGAGATGCAAAGAGAAGGAAAAAAAAGGATGTCCCCGAGGAGCTTCCAGGTCAGCTGAGGCCAAAACAAACACTTCCCCTGAGCGTCTGAACAGATCAGTCATGTTTGCGCTGCAGCTGTGAAGATGGAGCTCGTTGCAACTTATTCTGGTTGTTTTTCTGTGACTGTCACTGATGGATGTTTGGTGAACCTTCGCCTGAATCAAAGTGGATTAACTTTTATAACCAAAGCGAGTCCCACAATGTAAACAGCGATGGACCAGAGCGGTGAGTCAGTCCAAACGCGGGTTAGCATGTGTGTTAGCATATTAGCTTGTGTGTGTTAGCCATTTATGAAGCTGTGTTGCAGATGTCAACTCCTTATAACTGCATTGTGAAGTATCTTCACTTATTGCTGTTTATTTATATTACGGTAAAGTATGTGCGGAGAGAGGGGGCGGAGTTAACTGAATCGAAGCGTTGTGTCTTCCGGGTTTGAAAAATACCTCCAGAAAACACTTATATTTATCACAAAAATGAGTGCTCCATAGTGGTAGAGGTACAATCATTCATATAAATGCCTATACTTAACTTTGGAATGGCTGAAATAGCATGATATAGATCCTTTAAGTACTAAGTACATTTCCAAATGTTATAATAAAGGACACTTTTGGCTCATCGTGGTTACACAAAGCCAAAATGACGGCACTGAATTGTATGTTGGATATTGTTGTTGTTGCACGGTCAATTAATAGTGATTGTCAATGGGTGTGAGGTTATGTCAAATAAAAGCCACTCGTGCATATGTGAGTATTCTTTCAATCTTCTCCAGTGGCTGTTATTAGCAGAGTGGCAACAGCTTCACTCACCACTCGCTCTCTTGCTAAACCTCATGCTCTCTCACCGCAGAGTAAAAGCACTTGTCTTAGCCTCGCTCCAGCTACACGGGCGCCATGTCTTTTTTTTTTATTTCCTCTTTTTATTGTTTTTTTTTCTTTATTGAAACAGCTGCACAGAGAAGGGGGAGAAGGGGAAGGTAGGTGGGAGGGGCTTACCGGGAGATTGCTTAAAAATTAGGAGGTGAAACTACTGGGTCTTTTTGTTTAGGCCGTTTTAGATGAATATGACAAACAACTTTCTAACCGACAAAGAGGTAGATAAAAATGTGCATTACTGGCAGACATTATGTCCAAATGTCTTAATGTCAAGCGTAATACCCCCTTTAAAAATATGACACACCATGCATGACGGCAGGATTTTTTTTTATTTTCACAAGAAATGCAAGTTGTGGTGTATGAGCTTTTAAAAGACCATGAAAGTCTCATGGCTTTTGTTTATAGTAAAATATCTTCATGGCATTAGTATTAGTATTGATAGAGTATAAACTGAGTTGCTTACATTGGTATTGTCGTGGTTTAACTGCATAAAAGCACCTTGTGAGCGACTCCTCCTTTAGGGCCTGCTGTACAGATCACCCTTCTGTTGTACGACCACACCAGCCACCCACACGAGTGACAGCTGGCCTGACGTACAATGACAGTGCTTCCCCCTGGGCCTTTCGATGTATCAGCAGCTACCCCCACAGCTTCCTGTCCGCTCACAACGCACTGTGTTGGGCAACAAGTCTCCGAGGGGTGCCACATTGAGGCCATTGTGATGAAATGGAACCGTACAGTATTTGCGCCGTTGCTCAATGAACGCGGCGGACCGAAAACGGCCTGTGTTCAACGAGACCGATAAGAAAGAAATGTGTGCCAATGCAACCCATTATCACACATTTCCACATGGGGCACCAAAATGTCCTGCTGCACCCCTGGCTTCCCCACATATGAAACCAGCCAATGTGACAGCGCATGGGCAGATGTTTCAGCCAATCAGAAGCTCAGGCTGAATCGCAGGTTAGGATAAACTTCATTTTCCTGTCAGGAGAAGGGACCCAAAGTGTAAGTCCAGTGTCTTTTTCTTTTCTTTTTTTGTGCTGTCCCAACAAAACACAAATCTCCTGTTATATTATTTTTTTTTAGTTTAGTTTAGTTTATTTGAGCAATTCCAAGTTCCAAGTTGTTAGACAAAAAAAGAAACACAATAATGCCCAAAATGGAGTAGGCCGAAGCAAACAACCCTTATTCAAAGTGTTTACAAACTTTACAACTTCCATTTGTTTACATTCCGGTTTGTTCTCTGAAATCAGCTCATTATGGTACAATTAAGATTTACATAACCATAATCAACACATAGTTCAGGATATAGATACATAACCATAATCAACACATAGTTCAGGATATAGATACATAACCATAATCAGCACATAGTTCAGGATATAGATACATAACCATAATCAAACATAGTTCAGGATACAGATACATAACCATAATCAACACATAGTTCAGGATATAAATACATAACCATAATCAGCACATAGGAAATCAGTTTACATAGTTATCTGATGTATAGAATCAGGTCTAGAATACTGTCTTTCTGTACATTGTACTGTGCATTCTTGAATATCGAATGGTGACAGGTTATTGCTGCCATCTGATACTGCCCCATATAGTACCATCATTACCACATTTATATATGGCTGTACACGTACAGTACATGCATATATAAACATATAGTTTCCTTCTTGTGTGTCTTTAATGTTTTCCCATCTGTGAATACATTTCAATGTGTCCTGGTCTATGTATGAACAGAAGGTTTGGTAAGCTGTTGCCAGAAGGGGGCGCCCTTCGAGCACCAACCTCCTGCTCAACCTATTCTTCATTGTACATTTCGAGGAGTGCCTTTGGGTGTCCTGGTCTGTGCATTAAAAGAGGGACATTTTTGGAGACCTGTTACCAGGGTGGTGCGCCCACTCAAGCACCGGTTACCTCTTGCTTGCCCTAGTATTGTGTTTATGTATTTAATAGTATATTTATTTGAGTAAGAGTGTGGAAGGTAACATGGAGTAGCAGACAGGAGGCCATAACAACTGCAGCACAGACACTTTCAATTCTCGCTCATCTCCTCATGCTATTTTGTCGCGTGTGTCCGTAAATGACGAGCGTTCCTGAAGGGTTGGTTTGGGGGCGGAGACACAGCTGCCTCGGTTTGCGTTGTATAATACATTGCATCTTTTGGCGTACAAATGCCCCTCTGTGTTTTTGTGCAAGTTAGACGCGTTTGAATGAGTCCAGCTTGCCACTGAAGGCCCCGACTGAAAACCCAATGACCGTCTACCTCTCAGTGGAGCGTGAAATATAAGTGGGGACCGTCCCTGTCGGCTCAAAGTTGGTGAGGACATGTCCACACCACACACAAAGATCAACGGAAAACTTTGTGTTCAGCGATTCATTCATCAGCATTTGCTTTTGTGGCGCTCGAGAACAAAAACAAATTCATCATCATGTATTTTGGCATTTTCATCTCTGTCTTCCGTGCAACTACATTGGTACCCCGCATCGTCACATCCACAGTCGCCTCCAAGGGCTTTCAGGAGATTTTTAATTTGATCCGATAAACAGTCTGATAATTGAACATCTCCACACTCCCCGGTCATTGATTTGCCATTACCCAGACCCCAATTACACCCAAATCAACCTCCACAAACAAACAGCGATAATGACTATTTGATATTCCTCTCCCCATTCCCTCACGCAAAGTGGCTTTTTAAATGACGCTAGCATTTCTGTTCCCGTGACAGTAGCAGCACCTCTCACTTCCTCGACGGTACTAACATTCAAAACTGACAGTTATTACCCAAAGCGTAAATGTCCATTAATATTTCACGCTCGCCACTTCTCAGGCCGCTTTCCCCAGCGCTTAGCTGTGTGGAGACCACTTGTGTATCTGTTTGGCAAATTCCATCTTCAGTATGATTCACAAGGGCTCTTTGCCTGTATGATATCATGCAAAAAACGTTTTACAATGTTTTAAAGGAATAGGCCACCGTTTTTACATACTGAGATACAGTGGGGAAAAAAAAGTATTTGGCCAAAATCCAATAGAATGTCTATGTGAAACTGACCAAATACTTTTTTTTCCCCCACTGTATGTTCTTACCTTAGCTTTGACTAGTTCTTTAGGACCTGTCTGATCTTCACCCGTGCCTTACCAGGAGTAATTTGGCATCCGCACAGTAAAGTGAAGATTACTGCACCGATTTCGAACTACTCCTGGTATTATTACGCCTTACATTATAGTTCCCCCCTTAGAAAATCTACATTGTTTAATTTTGTGTAACTATACTTTGTAGTGGAACACTTCACGTAACCATGTTTAAATAGGGAAAACGTGGAAGAGCTTGGTAGCTTCTATCTTGAACTGTTTTGGAGCTATAGAGGAGAGAGGGAGAGGCTAAATGCTAACGCCGTCTGTGCTGTATTTACGTGACTGAAGGCACGGGTGACGATCAGACAGGTCCTATAGAACTCGTCAAAGCTAAGGTAAGAACAAATCTCAGTATGTAAAAACGGTGGCCTATTCCTTTAATGTTGCTCCCTTATCAAAAACAGAGTAAATACAGTTTCCTTCATTGGCACTGTTTTGAGTCATCTCTCATCATTTCTTTTTCTTCTAAAGCTGAAACTCTCCTATCTGTGTTTCCTGGATCTTCCTCAACGCAGACTACGCAGGTTGTGCTGGGCCCCCGTAGCCGCAACGGTCTAGTATCTGCTGTTTTGTTTGTTCGTCAAGCACGATCACACGGAGAGCGTTATCAGATCTGAATAAACGCGGATGTAAGCTGCGCCCGAAAGCGACAACGCCACCTAGTATTTTAAGAGGCTAGGAACTCTAAAACCAATTAAAACAAGGCAAGCAGTGTAATCAACCAAATACGGAGTTAAAAAGGTTTTTTAAAAAATAATTTATTACAGGAACTAAAAACAACAGTGAATGATGATGCCAGAAAAATAAAACGTTAAAAATCTAAAAGTTCATTAAAAAATAAAATAAAAGAAGGACCCAAGCGGTAGTGAGGGGTGGGGGCGGCCAGCAGAGGTGTGGTTCAGTTCTCTTCCTCGGCGTCCCTGTAGGTAAACACGGCAGAGGCAGTGATTTGTCCTTTTAGGGCAGACGGCTCTAGAGCCAACACAATCAATCCGGCCAGAGTACTAGAGAGATACTTACACGCGGGGGCAGAGTTACTCTGCCCGCCTGCCGTGATCAGCGTCGTACTCTGGCTTCACTGGATGGTGGTGCGTGACTGGTCCTCCCGCTGGCGGAGCCGCTGTGGAGGACAAAACTCAGGGGCAGTCACTTGGCCCACGCAGCTAACCACTTCAGGCAGCAGCTAACTTCAAAATACGCCAGAGTACTAGGGAGCGTTACTTACGCGCAGGGGCAGAGAAACTCTGCCCGCCTGCCGTGTTGCACGTCGTACTCTGGCTTCACTGCTGCTGCCGCTCCCGGTGCTGGTCCTGCTCTCTGCCGTCTCCGTGCCTCTCCCAAGCCAGCCGGTGCTTCCTCTCGTTACCCGCTCTCCCTTTCAAATGGCCCAGTGTCCAATAAAAGCTCATTGTCCGCCACCAGCCGCCACGCTCATTGGATAAAAACTAGGTTAAAAACAGCCTGCCACAGGTGTGAGGGTCCAGGTGATTAAAAACAGGAAATAAAAAGCACAGCAACGCACCACGATAAAAACACTTCAAAATAAAAGCACACACAAACAATAAAATCAAATGTGCAAAATGCTGCGTGCAAATTTATCATCCTGTGACATCCCCCCCTACTTTAAGGGTGGCAGTCCCTGTCACCTTAGTTTTCATCTGGCCTAAAACGAGCTGGTGGCTGCCCAATGTTCGACCTGACTGAACGTCGTGGGCTTGGCGGAGGCTCCGGTGGGTATACAGGAGGATTAAACAAAAAACAGTAGTATGGGCCTTGGCCTTGTGCACCAGTCTCTAATGGGGCATCAAGAGTCTGTTCAGAGTCCTCATCAATGGGTCCAATACATGGTTTCAAAGAGTTCCTGTGGAGAGTCCGCTCCTTCCCTCCTTTCTCAGGCCTAATTTTATAAACGACCCCGGTGTCCCCAGTCTGCCCTAGTACTACGTAGGGTTCCGGGTCCCAGCCAGGGTGAAGCTTGCCCTGACCCTTACGGTTCCTGTCCCTCACCCACACTCGTTCACCAGGGGCTAAGGGCAAAGCGTTAGCCCTACGGTCGTAGGTTTGTTTGTTATTGTCTGCGGCCTTTTCTATGTTTTGCCTGGCCATATTATAGGCAAGAGAGAGCTTTTGGTGGTGGTCTCTAACCCAACCCTGTAAATCATAACTCTCGGGCTGTCTGCTCACACCTAGACCTACGTCCACCGGTTGTCTTAAGTGTCGGCCAAACATTAAAAATGAGGGCGCATAGCCAGTAGCGCTATGGACTGTATTGTTGTAAGCTGCCAAAAGTTCAGGTAGGTAATCCGGCCACCTATGCTGTCTCTCAGCCTCAAGCGAGCGCAACATATTAAGCAAGGTTTGGTTCATTCTCTCTACACTACCATTACCAGCCGGGTGGTATGGAGTGGTCCTGCTCTTGCTAATGCCATAGAGCTGACATAGCTGTTGAACAAGGGCAGACTCGAAGTTAGCACCCTGGTCTGAATGGAACCTGGCAGGGCAACCAAAAACCTGGATTACAGCCGACCACAGAGCATGGACAGTAGTCTCTGCTGTTTGGTCCTTTGTGGGGACTGCCCAAGCATAGCGGGTAAATTGGTCAGTCATAACTAAAATGTTTTGAAAGCGGTCAGTGGCTCTGCCCAGAGTCAGGTAGTCCATGCCTACAACCTCTAAAGGGAAAGTGGCAATAAAAGGATTTAGCGGGGCCCTTGGCTGAGCCCTGTTTTGCAAACTGCAGGCGACACACCCCTGTTGGAACTGACGCACCTCCATGTCCATGCCTGGCCAATAGAAGAACTGTCGTATCCTGGAGAGTGTCCTTTCAGCTCCTGCGTGGGCGGCCGCTTCATGGTATCTTTTCCAGACTTCCTGGCGCTTGACAGTTGGGCACACAACCTGGACACAAATCTCAAAGGTTTTGGGGTCTTTGACCCTTCTGCACAATAGCCCGTCCGCCATTTGTAGTTTCTCCCATTGTTGGAGAAGTTTTTGGGTCTTCACCGGTAACGACCGTCTGGTCGGTCCATCAGGCATAGATCCTTCAGTCACGTACCTTGCCACCATTTGGATATCATCGTCCGCGTCTTGTAAGGTCTTCCACTGGTCCTCCAAGTGCAAACCCGGCTCCTGAGTTATAGGGTTCACCTCCAAGGCTGCAGTGAGCTGGGCAACCTCGCCGCTTACTCCTGTGGATGGGTCAGCAGGAAATCTAGAGAGGGCATCGGCATTGACATTTTCCCGACCAGCACGATATTTCACTTGGTAATCAAAGGAGGCAAGTTGGGCAACCCAACGTTGCTCTACGGCACCTAAACGGGCTGTTTGTAAATGGGCAACAGGGTTATTGTCTGTAAAGACCGTAAACTTGGCTCCGGTTAAATAGTCTTTGAATTTTTCAGTTATGGCCCATTTCAAAGCCAAGAGCTCCAGTTTAAACGAGCTGTAATTTGCGTCATTCCTCTCGGTTGGATGCAGACTCCGACTAGCGTATGCGATCACACATTCGCGGTTATCGTGTACTTGTGCCAAAACAGCACCGAGGCCTTGATGGCTGGCATCCGTGTACACGACAAATGGCTTGGTAAAGTCCGCATAGGCCAAGACTGGTGGTTGGGTCAAGGAAGATTTTAACTGTGCGAAAGCAGCTTGACACTCTGGGGACCAATGGATTGGGATCTCCGATTTATTCTTGACCGAGACGCCAGTCAAGAGGGCGGTTAGTGGCCGAGCGATTTTAGCAAAATTTGGCACAAAGCGTCTATAGTAACCGGCTAGGCCAAGGAAGGCTCTGACCTCCCGTACAGTAGCCGGTGCAGGCCAATCTAAGACGGCGGAGATTTTGTCCGAATCTGGTCTTACCCCCACCTTGTCAACCACATGGCCCAGAAACTTCACCTCGTGCTGAAACAGTTTACACTTGTCCATCCTAAGTTTGAGTCCATGTTGCCACAATCTTTGGAAAACTTCCTCCAGATGCTGCAAATGAGAGGAGAAATCAGGGGAGTAAATGATTACATCATCAAGGTACACCAACAAGGATTCAGTTATCTGACCACTTAAGCACTGCTGCATCAATCGTTGGAAGGTAGCGGGCGCATTGCAGAGGCCAAAGGGCATCCGTTCAAACTCAAAGAGGCCCATAGGTGTGGTGAAGGCAGTTTTCTCCCGGTCTCTTGGGTCCATCTCGACCTGCCAGTACCCACTTGCTAAATCTAGCGTGGAGAACCATTCTGCTCTAGTCAAACTAGTCAAGGTCTCTTCAATTCGAGGAAGTGGGAATGCGTCTTTGTGGGTAACAGCGTTGATTTTCCTATAATCCACACAAAACCTCCAAGTGCCATCTTTCTTTCTGACTAGGACTATTGGTGTGGCCCAGGGACTGCAGCTCTCGCGTATCACACCTTTCTCCAGCATATCTGCAAGCAAGGCCTTGATCTCTTTGTACATTAGAGGTGGTAAAGGTCGGTACCTTTCTTTGATGGGAGGGGCATCTCCCGTGTGAATGCGATGTTGCACCAAGTCAGTCCTCCCGAAATCCTCGTCATCTGCGGCAAAGACCTTTCTCCACTTCTGAAGCAGGGTTTGGAGTTCCAGCTGTTGTTGATTGGTCAAATGTGGACAGTCAATGAGCTTGTTCACCCCCTCTTCGGTGTGTCCCTCTTTGTTGGCGCCCATGGTATCCACTACACCAACCTCCACGACACCATCCGGGCCCACGGTCAGGCTCAGGTCGCGGGCTCCCTGGACATCCGCCTCCTCCACTTGGTATAACCGGCCCAGCTTCTGATAGCGTCCTATAGAGACTGGGTACGTATGGGGGTTACAGACACGGACAGGGACCCTCCCTCCTCGCACAACAGATAGGGTTCTGGCTACTCCCCATGCTTCCGCTTCAGGCATAGCCTCTAGAACTGCAGAATAGTCGGACCCACCTGGCCCCATAGACGTGCGGCCCCACACAATAATCTCACTTGTGGGTGGTACCTGAACTGGCCGACGGCCTGCGGGTCGAACGTAGCCCAAAAACCCATCTCCCGATGGTGTTGCGATGGTCCTCTGGCACACAGCAAAAGCTTCCTGCCACGCCTGCCGGGACTTCCATTTCTGGGGGGGAAGAGCTTGTTTTTCTTGTTTAAAAACAGCATCCCAACATGCACCAATCACATTCATTCCAATGAGCAGTGGGTGAGTAGAGCAGTTGTCCTTGACAATTACGACACCTTTTTCTGGGATCTTTACACCTTCAACCTCAAAGTCCATTATTGCATAACCAGAGTATGGTATGTTAAGGCCATTTGCAGCCTTGAGAGTTAACACCAAGGGGGATGTACCTTTTTCAACTTGAGAAAAATGTTGTTCCATAACTTTTTGTTGAATTAGTGTGACTTGTGAGCCTGTGTCTAGTAGCCCAGTCATTTTCACTCCACCAACACAAACTTCAATGGTTGGGCACTTTCCAACAAATTGGGTGGTGGCCCCCTGGTGGCTAGCTTCAGAAGCTGTCCCTACTGCTTGGGCCTCAGCAGCAGGGGAGGCTAGTTTAAAGGCGGTGCATTAGAGGCATTTCTACAAAATCTTTGCATATGGCCAGCTTGTTTACACTGCCTGCATATGGGTTTGCCATCTCTAGTCCATTCATTGGGACTACTCTGAGTTCTTTGTCTGGGTCGGTAGTGCATAGGAGGATGGTCTAGACCCGAGTGTTGCATGAGTGGTTTTATTTCATTTATGATTTCTTGAGCAAGTCCTTTCATCTGGTCCTTAACATCATTCAGAATTTCTTGTTTTAGGGCTTCCCTCCAGCTAGGTGTAGGCGGTGTGTGCTGCCGAGACTCACCAAAAGCAGCGGAGCAGGTTGTATCGATACTTCCTTGTCCACTCTGCTCCTGTTCCAAGAGTAGTGCCTCACGGTGTATGGCAGCAAAATCAAGGTCAGGGTTTCGGCGTACATATGTTCGGAGGGTTTGAGACAGTGGTCCTTCTCTAAGTCCCAGAAGCATTTGGTCCTGCAGATTGCTTTCGGAGGGTGCGTCATCAGGGCTGTGCCGCCGCAGCCTGCCATACAGTTCCCTTAAATGCAGAGTGAAAGATTTAACAGACTCATTAGGTTTCTGGACACAACCAAAAAAACGAGACCTAAGCACAGCAACTGAAGTGTTGTCGCCATACAGGGATTCAAGGTGTGTAAAAATTTTAGCACTTGTGTCCCGCTCTCTAGCATCTAACACATTAATCTGTAACTTGGCCTCCCCAGCCAAAGCACCCGATAGAAGTTCAGTTTTTCTAAGTTCAGTCAGATCCTGGGCATTCAAAATGCCAGACATTTGCTCTTTCCAGTCCCCATACTTAATGTCACGGTTTGGCCCATGAAACTTTGGCAACCAAGGTGCACCGGGATATATTGGCATCATCATCATTTTAAAACAAGTATAAAACCTTTAAAAACAAAAAAGTAAATGGTTGTTACACTGCTCGTGCTTGAGTCCTGCCGACAACAGCCAAAATGTAAGCTGCGCCCGAAAGCGACAACGCCACCTAGTATTTTAAGAGGCTAGGAACTCTAAAACCAATTAAAACAAGGCAAGCAGTGTAATCAACCAAATACGGAGTTAAAAAGGTTTTTTAAAAAATAATTTATTACAGGAACTAAAAACAACAGTGAATGATGATGCCAGAAAAATAAAACGTTAAAAATCTAAAAGTTCATTAAAAAATAAAATAAAAGAAGGACCCAAGCGGTAGTGAGGGGTGGGGGCGGCCAGCAGAGGTGTGGTTCAGTTCTCTTCCTCGGCGTCCCTGTAGGTAAACACGGCAGAGGCAGTGATTTGTCCTTTTAGGGCAGACGGCTCTAGAGCCAACACAATCAATCCGGCCAGAGTACTAGAGAGATACTTACACGCGGGGGCAGAGTTACTCTGCCCGCCTGCCGTGATCAGCGTCGTACTCTGGCTTCACTGGATGGTGGTGCGTGACTGGTCCTCCCGCTGGCGGAGCCGCTGTGGAGGACAAAACTCAGGGGCAGTCACTTGGCCCACGCAGCTAACCACTTCAGGCAGCAGCTAACTTCAAAATACGCCAGAGTACTAGGGAGCGTTACTTACGCGCAGGGGCAGAGAAACTCTGCCCGCCTGCCGTGTTGCACGTCGTACTCTGGCTTCACTGCTGCTGCCGCTCCCGGTGCTGGTCCTGCTCTCTGCCGTCTCCGTGCCTCTCCCAAGCCAGCCGGTGCTTCCTCTCGTTACCCGCTCTCCCTTTCAAATGGCCCAGTGTCCAATAAAAGCTCATTGTCCGCCACCAGCCGCCACGCTCATTGGATAAAAACTAGGTTAAAAACAGCCTGCCACAGGTGTGAGGGTCCAGGTGATTAAAAACAGGAAATAAAAAGCACAGCAACGCACCACGATAAAAACACTTCAAAATAAAAGCACACACAAACAATAAAATCAAATGTGCAAAATGCTGCGTGCAAATTTATCATCCTGTGACACGGACACGGGGCTGCACCAACACGGGCTAAGATATCTCCTCGTTGTGTCCAGCAGAGGACAGTCGGATCTGGACAAAAGTAGTTTGGCTGATAATAGTGAGCCCAGCGTTGCCTCAAAAGGAGTTGATTTCAGCGGTCTGATGTGCATGGTGAGTTACTTTCAATAACTGCCCCTTAGTTCTCTGAATGTGCGAATGGTTTAGAATGAATTGCCATCAGGCTAAAGCTGAAGCTCAAAGGAAAGATAGAAATGAAGGCCAGGAAATAAAGGCCAGGTGTGGGTTGTAGCTGTGGTTCAGGGATCACACTGCAAAAAGTGGATTCTAAGCAAGTAAAAAATGTCTTACTTTAAGAAATAAGTTCTTATTTTTTCCCTAAAAAGTAATAATGTCTTGCCGAGCAAAGTTTTCTTGAGAAAAAAAATCTTGTTTTAGGAAATAACATTCTAGCCATTTCTTGTTCAGATATATTTGCTAAAAACATGCTAATTTTTAATTAATATTTTTTCTTATTTTAAGAAAAACTAAGATCACAACAACTCTTAATTTAAGAACTGATTCTCACAGATAGATAATACATTCCATTCTTTAAAGTGGGTGGCTCGGTGGCACAGCGGTTAGAGCCTCCGCTTCACAGCTCAAAGATCCTGGGTTCAATTCCCAAAGGGGCCTTTCTGTGTGGAGCATGTTCTCCCGTGTCTACCACTAAAAACATGTACAATAGGTGAGTCCTCCAGCAGGTGATTCTGACCATCAGCCTGGCTCCACATCATGGAGATGGGTCTCCGGGCGTGGGCAGTGTTTTCCTTAAATATTAGTGTTTATTAAGAACATTTTGCTCAAAAATGTGTGTAAATTAGAACATTTTGCTTAAATCAAGCAACATTTAAGTAAAATATTCCACAATTTTTCACTAAATAAGAATGTTTTCCTTAAATTATTCCATTTTCTGAGGACATTTTTGCTTAATTCTAGCTATTTATTTGCTTAAATATAGTGTTTCTTTCTTGTTTTATGATAAGAAAAATAGTCTAGAGATAAGAATTCTTAGCAAGAAAAAAAAATGCTGACCCCATTGGCAGAATGTCTTGTTTTAAGATTTTTTTCCTTGTTTTTAGTAGGGCACTTTTTGCAGTGCAGATGGACATTTTCGGGCTTTGAGTCTGTTCATTCGCCTATCGTAGCTGCATCATCTAAAATGAGATGTGAAGTGTCTTTGTGAACAGTAGTGATGGGGTTTACGGCTTTTCACTGGGAGCCGAGTCTCCGTTCATTTCAAAGAGCCGCTCGAAAGACTCTTCTTAATATAACATTTGAATAACGCCAGCCAGATTAGAAGAATAGACTCTATGACGCAATCGATAAAAGGCCCTTAATGGGACTGATGTTTACACTTTGAAAAACGTGTTTGTGAATCAAATCTTGTGCCACAACTAATAAAACAAGGCTGCTAGTTCTGATTTATGTTATTCCCAGTGGGGGCCCAATCAAAAAAGAAATACCAAAAAAAAGTCGGGGTCGGGATCGATCTGCCAGTCTCATAGTTGGGAACCCGGCGCTCCGCCTATAGAGCTAAATGAGTGGAGCGAAGTGGTGCCGCCTCAATGGATTAACTTTAAGAACCACCCCGCGATCGTGTAAGACGGAATAGAGGCTTTACAGGTTAGGCTATATTTATTGAATCATTTAGTAATTCGCCTGGGTGCCCAAAGATTTGACAGGGTGCTACAGCCCCACAGCACCCATGGGATCAGCGCCTATGGTTCTGGGTAAACTTGACTGAAAAAAAGTTCTGTCTCTTTTCACGATTGAGAAGAAGAAGAAGAACTTTTTATTGTCATTGTATAATTGTACAACGAAATTACATAGATCAGATGTTGGGTTAGTCCTGAGCCACTGAGGGCCAACCTGACCATTGAGATCCGGTTTGAACCACTCACCTTAAAGAGCCGTTCAAAAGAGCCAGTCGGTCATGAACATCACATCACTAGTGAACAGGACTGAAAGGAAGGTGAACATGTTGTTTGGGCCCATGAAAACATAGTAATTGACCAGTAAAATAGTGTCGTCCTGAACACCAGTGTGACAGTGGCAAAGGAATTGTGGTTTTCAAAAAGTGTGGCAGTCCCCAAGTTGATTCCATTTTGTTGCCCTGCGCTACAGTACCATGTGTAACTGTTTTTGACGGTAAATGGGTTCATCCTCTTTCGATTAGCCTTGGGATGTGCACAGGAGGGACCCTTCGTGGAATTTTGCTGAGGGCCCCAGAAAGACTAGCGCTGGCTCTGTTGTTCATCACACGGGAGCCTCAAATGTTTAGCCCCTTAACTCCCACCTGAACCGAGCACATTTTCTCCAATTTGGCTTTGCCCCAATCCAAAAGCTTCTGGAAAAAAGTTGTGAAAATAGCAACAGAAGTGAGACGAAAACAATGATGAAAATGTGACAAAAAAGTGAGAAAACTTTGACAAAAAATGGACGAAAAATGACCAAAAATGTCACAAAAAAATGTACTAAAATTTGACGAAAAAATGACAAAAAACGATGGGAAAAGTGCAAAAAATGTCACAAAAATGTCACCAAAAATTGACAAAAAATGTCACAAAAATTTACGAAAATTGACAAAAATGTGATAAAAATTTGACAAAAAATGACACAAAAAATGACATGAAAAATGACATGAAAAATGACATGAAAAATGACATGAAAAATGACGGAAAAATGACCAAAAAAAACGACAAAAATGTGACAAAAAATTAAAAAATTAAGAAAAAAAATTACAAAAAAGTTACAAAAAAAGTTGAATACCCCAAAAAATGATGGAAAAAAAATCTGATGACGTGAGGAAAAAGATCCACTTAGATGAGTTTTGTAGGTCTTAGCTTTCAAAGGAGGCGTTACACTGGCCTACAGGATTTGGGTAAAGCTGAACTGGAGAAAATGCTCTCAGTTCAGGCGGGAGTTAAGAGGCTAAAACATCCACTTTAAAGTGAACAGAAGATGTCTTTTTTTTGGTGTATTCGCAACCAGCGTTATGGCCGTCATTAATCAAGGAGGTAATCAGACTAAAGTGGTCGGTTCAGGACAGTTGTCAGGTATGTCACGATGCAAACCATGATAAATGAAAAATGCTGTACCGGCATAGAAGAAGGTGGCGCTGATTCCATCTAGAAAATTAAAGATTACAAAAGTAAACCAGAGGGGGTGACAGAGTTCAGCGAGCAACAAGATTAAAAGAATGAAAGATTGGGGCGATGGCGTTTTCAGCACGAGCCCGGTGCAGATGTACATGACGGAGGTTAAAACATTCTCTGGAATCGTTCCAGCTCGGACGATTCCGGCCGTCGCTCTTGCCACCCTTCAACCCTTCAGCGTGTTTCCCTGATTAACAAAGTCTGCAGACTGCAAAGCGGATGGAACTGGATGTCCTGAGCTCTTGTAAAGGGGACAGTATGCAGGATTATTCTGACACATGTTGTGATGGCCCAGCCACACAGAGGTAAGAAGTTCATATGAGATTGGAACTAATGTTGTTCTCTGTCCCTTATGTGGACCAGACCATTGCAGAGGGGGACTGGGTTTAAGGGGGCTTTGTTTGTCCCTTACTTTTGTTTGTTTCTCCCCTGTGTTTCTGCTCATTATGTTGGTCCAAGCAGTATATAAGTTGTCTTTCCTCTCATTTGAGGAGTTCAGTTTGTTTGTGTTATTCAGTTTCCTTTGCACGTTCTATTTTTGTAAAGTTACATTAAGTTGACCTCTTATCGGCCCATGTTTGTTGTGGCCAATAAAGTGCATTTTTTGAGATTTGAAGCCTTGGTCTCATTGTCTCACTGCTTGGTCCCTAAACAAAGCAGAACTCGATTCAGCCACATTACAATACGGTGGCATGAAAGCTAAACGTATCTCAGGTCAGTCGTTCTCCAGAAAAGATTCAGGTCAAGTCATCTGAAAGACTCTGGAAAGCCTCTTTATCTGCATCCAGCTGTCAGACTTATCTCAACCGTCTCTAATTGATCATCGGTCTTGCTCTCAGTCGATTATTGCCTTTAAAAGGTCTCTAAAGATTTGAGCAGCTTTAAACACGGAGCTGTCGGCGAAAGCTGCGAATTTCGAAGCTGCTTAAAATGCTAAAGATTTCGGAACAAGCTCGCGCGCCGTCCCCGTGTCGTGTTCCCGCCATTCACCGAGCGCCGCATGCCGAGTTGTCGCAAGATTTACGAGTCCACAAATCCACCGAAAATTCCATCTTGTGCAGCACCCACTGATTCGTACCGAGTCCGCATGTGGGCGGGTTTTACATTTGCCGACAGCGACAGGCACTTTCACCGGCGCTTGTTTAGAGCACGGCGTACGCAAACACTGAACGGCGTTGTGTTTTGGCACCCGTCCATCCTCTTCACAAACTACTTGAGTGGGAGTCGTGCCAGATATCACAAGGCTAATGCACTGGCTTTTAGGTTGTCACGACGAAGCCGGTCCCAAGGTGACTCAGTAAGTTTTCACACCAAATGCTCTTTCGAAACACTCAGCTCCACATGCTCTGACCAGTGTGGACACTCTGTTTGTTCATTGGGACATTTGACATGCTCGTAAACAAGCTGGATCATTGTCAAAGGCTTATTTCCACATCAGTATAGAATTCACTTAACTCGACTCTCACAGCTCCACATCCATATCAACTACACAACATTCAATCAACTCACACTTTACAGGAAGATCCCAGCCATCATTTGTTCAGACACAATATCAACAAATTGAGCAAAAAGAGGTTGTCATCTTGAAGCTCTTTCACAAGAACCTAAAAATCAAGTTAGAAATCTTAAGGTAATCATGGACTCAGACCTGAATTTTAAAGGAATAAGCCACCGTTTTTACATACTGAGAGATGTTCTTACCTTAGCTTGGACGAGTTCTTTAGGACCTGTCTGATCTTCCCCCTTGCCTTCAATCACGTAAACACAGCGCAGATGGCGTTAGCATTTAGCCTCTCCCTCTCTCCTCTATAGCTCCAAAACAGGTCAAGATAGAAGCTACCAAGCTCTTCCACGTTTTCCCTATTTAAATATGGTTACGTGAAGTGTTCCACTACAAAGTATAATTACACAAAATTAAACAATGTGGATTTTCTAAGCGGATAAAAGGGGGGACTATATTGTAAGGCGTAATAATACCAGGAGTAATTTGGCATCTGCACAGTAAAGTGAAGATTACTGCGCAGTAAAGTGAAGATTACTGCGCAGTAAAGTGAAGATTACTGCGCGGATTTCAGGTGCTAAAGAACTCTTCAGAGCTAAGGTAAGAACATATCTCAGTCTGTAAAAACGGTGGCCTATTCCTTCAACAGTTATATTAAGTCCATTACATCAGCGGCCTACTACCAGCTAAAAAACATTGTTAAAATGAAAAACATAGTGTCTAAACCAGACTTGGACAGACTTATCCATGCATTTGTCTCCAGTCGGTTAGACTATTGTTACGGCCTGCTCACTGGCCTCTCTAAACAAGCTGTTACAACTGCAGTACATCCACAATGCTGCACATTAGTCCAGTGCTCCGGTCTCTGTACTGACTTCCTGACGCTTAACCTCTTAACTCCCGCCTGAACCGAGAGCATTTTCTCGAGTTCAGCTTTACCCGAATCCTGTAGGCCAAGTGTAACACCTCATTTGAAAGACCTACAAAACTAAATTTATCTTTTTCCTCACATTATCAGATTTTTTTTTCATCACTTTTTTTGCTGGGCAGTCATCTCATTTTTGTCAAATTTTCTAGACTGTTTTGTACATTTTTTGTCACTTTTTCGTCAAATTTTTGTCATTTTTTGTTATTATTTGTAAATTTTTTGTCACTTTTTCGTCAATTTTTTCTTACTTTTTTCACATTTTCATCCTTGTTTTCGTCTCAGTTTTGTTGCTATTTTCACACCTTTTTTCCAGAAGCTTTTGGATTGGGGTAAAGCTGGAGAAAATGTGCTCGCTTCAGGTGGGAGTTAAGGGGTTAAAAACTTTAAAATAACTCTGCTTGTGTACAAGTCTCTTCACGGTCAGGCACCAAAGTATGTAGGCATATTGCAGCCATATGAACCACCTCGGGCCTTGAGGACCGCAGGGAGGGGTCTTCTGGTGGTTCCTAGAGTCACCGCTAAACATGTTGAGGCTGAATTTCTGTTTCATGTAGCAAAAGTGTGGAACAGTTTCTGTGACAATGAGAGACAGGCCTCAACTCTGACTATGTGTAAGTCACTGCTGCCAGTAACAAACAAAAATGTAATCATGTATCTGGATATATTTGTGTATGTTTTATTAGGTAGGTTCTATTTTGAGTTGTCTCTGACATGAAATGGGCTATATAAATAAACTTGCCTTGCCTTTTGATGTGTGCAACAGTAATGGCCAGAGGGACAGTTACTTATTGGTCCTAGCTCAGACGTGGGTAAGAGGGCAAGTGAGCGCTGCTGTGGGTTAAGTATCTTTGCCAGTCAGGTGCTCTTCCAGGATCCGTACGCCAAAAAGCTAGGTTTGAAGAAAACAAGGGGGTCCGAGGCACAACTGACTTTCAAGTAAATATTCTTTATTTTCGAGGGACACTAACGTGTTTCGACCGACTAGGTCTTCATCAGGGCAGACAGTGACACTGATTGGTCGATTAAACTCCACTTCCTGTTCCGTCTGTTTACAAAATGCAGCGGTATCAGACTGTGGCTGTGCTGGTTTTTCTTTAAGCACTTTTTAATATAACAGTGACTCTAACTATGCTGAGACGCACAGATCTGTTTACGGACAAAATGGGAGATAAATGAGCTGATACTCATGAGATGAGATGATGCCAGACGAGGCAAAACCAAGACTACACCAGGACTACACCAGGACTGGCGGCCCCCGGAGACATTTTTTCTTCACATGACAACTGCAAAGGCTCCAGGCAGACACATCGAAAACTGCTAATGACGACTGTCGAGGGAAAAGTAGTAAACATGATCTGATCAGGGCTTTGCTCTCCGGCCTCTGGCGCTGCTTATGTCAGTGTTTCTGCCTCATATTTACGAGTCGTGGCTTTAGGTGTAAATGTCGTATTAACTGTTGGCTCTACCGTGTCTGCACATGCGTTGTCATTTACATCACGTAATGAATGTGGTGATTGTCAGGTAATGTACCTGTTGTCTGTCTTTAATTTTGATCAAATTCAGGAGGCTACTCTCTCATTCTCACTTATTAAAAATGCTAAGTTGACACCATGATTATTGCACGTATGCCCTAAACCCAGCAGCCCCAGAGTGTTCATATGCCCGAGGGCCCGACCCGGTGATGCGTGTGGATCCACAGCCGCAATTTCAGCAAAGCCTTTTGCAGCCACGGCCTGCAGTCTTTTATAATAATAATAATAATAATAATAATAAATTTTATTTAAAAGCGCCTTTCAGAACACCCAAGGACACTGTACAATGGACAACATTAAAAACATTAAAAACAAGAGCAACAAAATAAAACAGGGGACAAACGATTGAGAAGGTGAGCGCGGAGCTAGGTGGTGTAGGACTGTCTGAACAGGTGAGTTTTGAGTTTGGATTTGAAGAGTGGCAGAGAGTCTATGGTACAGAGGTCAGAGCGGAGAGAGTTCCAGAGCTGGGGAGCAGAGCGGCTGAATGCTCTGTGCCCCATGGTGATGAGTTTGGCCGGTGGGATGTAGAGTCTGAGAGTGGAGGAGGAGCGGAGAGTGCGGGCAGGAGTTGCGATGTGGAGGAGGTCAGATATGTACGGAGGGGCCAGGTTATGAAGTGCTTTGAATGTGATGAGGAGTATTTTGAAGTTGATTCTTTTGTCTTCTTTTGTTGCTGTTGTTGTTGTTGCGGTGCGTGAAAAGTAAGGAGTCGTAGAAGGAAAACACAAAGCGTAAGCAGCACGCCACGCATACAGATGGAAAGGCAAGGCAAGTTTATTTGTAGGGCACAATTCATACACAAGGCAATTCAAAGTGCTTCACAGTTGCATAAATACAAGAAAACAAATAGAATCAATAAAAACATCAACATAAAGGTAATCAATTACAGTAAAAGGCAAGAGCGCAGATAAAATACTTTCAGTCATATGCATTGGTAAAAAGAACTGTTTTCAGCCTGGATTTGAACATTGTCAGAGTTGAAGCCTGTCTCACATCCTCGTGAAGACTGTTCCAGATTTTAGCTGAATGAAACTGAAACGCAGCCTCACCGTGTTTATTATTGACTCTGGGAACCACCAGGAGGCCCCTCCCTGAAGTTCTCAGGGGCCGAGATGGTTCATACGGCTGTAACATGTCAGAGATGTACTTTGGTGCTAAACCATGAAAAGACTTGTAACAAGCAGAGCTGTTTTAAAGTCTATTCTCCGAGTGACAGGAAGCCAGTGCAGAGACCAGAGCACTGGACTAATATGGTCGTATTTCCTGGTTCTTGTCAGGACTCGAGCACCAGCGTTCTGGTCTGATAGAGAGGCCAGAGAGCAGGCCGTTACAGTAGTCTAACCTGCTGGAGACAAATGCATGGATAAGTCTCTCTGAGTCTGGTTTTGACACTATTCCTCTGATCTTAGCCATGTTTTTCAGATGGTAAAAAGCTGCTGATGTTATTGCTTTGATGTGGCCGTTTAAGTTCAGGTCTGATGGCAATCAAAAAGGTGGCCATATCCCGAGTGCCCTTCCGAACGAGGCGCCGCACGAGAGGGGAAACACCCTGCTTTAACTCGTGCTTAAAAGCCACTTGACGCCGCGTACGGAGCTTTTGACTCTGCACAGCATGTAGCACGGGCCGCAGGTGGAGGAAAAGGTGGAGCGGAGTTGGTAAGCACGCACTCTGGATCCAAATGTCCAAGAAGGATTTTAGCTGTATTAGTATTTAGGATTAGTGATCGTAGGACAAGCCTACCGCCACACAACTTTGATTTGACCATAAGTTTTTGTGATTGAGTTTGAAAAGAATTATTCGTAGAACATTGTTTCAGTGTTAAGTGTTAAAGGCTGTTTCACATGTCTCACAAGTCAGACAGGACCGTCGGACAGAAGGTCGTCAGGTCACCTCCGGTACTGGCTCGTGTGGTCCTCTGTAAATTATCTTTACTTTTGAGGGAGTGCGGAGCCTTGTATAACAAACAGGCTGTTTTGAATCGATCCGTTTTTTGTTTTTTTTTCCAAATGATGGCAGTGAAGATTTAATCCAGCGATGAGCCGGCAGGGATGGTGGGATATTGGGTTTTTATGAAGTGTTTTTAATGAAGACTTTCTATCACTTTAAGCGTAGTGGGGGCGAGAAAGTGACCAGTAATCAATATGAGAGATGATCATGGAATAAAAGTACATTTTGGCAGAGCTCATTGTTCACTTTTGATTACATACTATTTTGGGCCTAATAAAGGTAGAAAAGTGCTTTGTAAGTTGAGACCATTGTTGTAGTTTCTGTGGTAGAGTCGGCGGAAGCGAGGCTGCCACCGCTCACTCACACAGTCTCATTCATTCCGGCCTATTGTACATGTTTTTAGTGGCATCGCAGCAGCCTGAATATGGATAATGTATAAATTAGAGCTACATTAGTAAGTGAACTACGCTAATAAACTTATTTTCACTTCAGGTTTTTGTTCTCAGGGAGTTCGTGTGTGTGCTCAATCAGACACATGCAGAATTAGCGGGGACATTGCTTGAGTGACGAATGGCCTTTTACCAAGAGCCCCCCCCCAAGACTCCTTCTGGACTGGGACTCCTGCAAAGCTAGCACCGGCACTGCACACTTGTACGTGCATGTCTAATTACACTAATCTGAATCATGGAGGAAGTGGGTGTCTGGGTTCGGCAGTGCTGTTAATGTCATTAGTTATGCTAATGTAGCACATTAGCATAATAATCCACACAGTAATCCATCCATTTTCAAAGGGAGAATGGTGTGGAAATGTCGGGCAGCACAAAGCCCACGGCGCTTGATGGAGTCAGGCACATTTCGGAAGTGATTAGAAGTTAAACACACTGGAAAACCCCCACCGGCTCATCGCTGGATTAAAACTTCGACTTTTAAAACTGAAGGAGGGAGAAATCAGGGGGACGGAGATTAGCAAATAGGCTCTGTGCATGGAAGGATTTATGCTAACTTTCTGTTGGCCAGAGTAAGGTAAAGACAACTTCCTGTCCTTATTCTAGTGTAAATTAAAAATCAAATGAGAGCTACAATACAGAAGAAAACTTAAATAAACGTCAAGCCGAGTTTTAATAACAAACCATTTTCCGGTGGTTGCTCTATTTTAACATTTGTTCGCATCAAAGGTACATTAGCCTTTAGCTTCAAGGCTAAAGCACGTAGTTGTAAACACAGAGGCTTCCTCTGGTGAACTATTACACCCTGAGTAAGGTAGGTTTTGAACATGCTGTAAATACTGTAGCTAGTTATGCAACAGCTGCACGATTTTTAGCCAAACGTTTAAATATTTCTTTATTTCAACAAGACAATGCTAAAACTGCCCAATCCTGTCAGACCTCAGAAGCTAAACAGCGAAGGGAGACCGCTCGGGTACCTCCATAGGAATAAAACTATGACAGGAAAAAGTCATACTTACTTACTTACTATGCCACTTACTGTGTACAGAGCCTGACTGGATCATGAGGTGACCCACAATAAATGGCTGTTTTGAGAAAACATTTGACAAGGTTTTCGTTTGTTTTTTTGCAATATAAAAGCGGTACATATATAGTACAGAGGACCACAGTCAACTGCCCAGTGTAATGTCCCAAACACACGCTATTTTTCATGGGTGCGTCAGTGGTCATGGCTCGCTTCAATTCGCGCCCTGTTTAGCAGATGAGAGTGCAGGTGAGAGAGGCACAGCTGTCTGCACTCCCATCACAAAAATAGAACTCAAACAATGTTTTTCTTGACTGTGAAGACAAAGCTATGTCAAAGCTATACAAAGATGAACGATAGGCTTTCTACTGTCCCACAACTTTGAGCTCCTCCATCAAGAAAATGTGTAGAGGAACCCTTCTGTGCCCTGGGCCATCAGGGAGCAGAGTGGGGACAAAATACTGCTCAGTCTGTTCCGTTTATTTTCTGTTATACCATGGTCTGGGTGAATACTCGATTCTGCTGGTGGGGGCTAACAAGCGTGCATTATTTTGGTATAACCGCACACGTAGTCCGGTAGTTAAATCACTGGGATATCACTCCGCTGTGGGCATCGCCATAGCAACGCATGACACAGCTGAATCAGATAAACACGTAATTAGTGACTGACAGGAAAGTATGAGATGGATTTTGTGTTAATTTCAACGTTTTTGGCCAAAACAAATTGAAAAACAGTTTATCTATTGAAAACAGTTAAGACACTATTCATGATTTTCAGGCGTACATAAAATGATCCTGCATTTAAGTATATTTGTCTGGATTAGTAAAGTCAATCATAAAAGTTTCAGTTCGTGGGGCCCAGGTGTGAGCGACTCCACCGCAGCTGTTTCCATAAACAGTTGAGCTGGTTGAGCTAGCAAGCTAGCTTCAGGTTAAACAGCGTAAAAGTGAAATAACTCCTGCCCACGAGTGCCTCACATCGGTGTGGGAAAAGTGTTTCCGGGTTAGTCCTGTTGTGTTGTGATTCTGTGCTGATGTTGTGTCGTTGAGCCTGACTGAGATCCTCGTAATAGCTGCGGAGAATGACTCGCTCTGAGACGAGCCTTCAGTGACCGGCTAATAACCCACAGAAAATAGTCCTGTTGTCTGGCATATTTAGTGAGTTTAGTAAATGAAAAAAACATTTATTATAAATGTTACGTTTGTGGGACCCTGGTATAAGCGGATTAAACAACGAGGAGCCGCATTAGACGTTATGATGTACCACATGGAGTCAAGAACACCACGATGCGGAACGGAGTGGTGCACGGCTCCTCGTTGTTTAATCCTTACTTGATGAGGTGACTCTATTGCATTCTCTTCACCACTTCCACTGTGCTTCTTCAATGCTATTTTCATTTAAGGAGCACGCATGCACACACAATCTTGTACTTCAATCTTAGTGAGGACACTCATACACATAATGTATTACCCAGACCCTAACCCTGAACCCTAAGGCCCTAACTCTAACCTTAATCCTAAACTTAACCCAATTCTAACCCTAATCCTAAAACCACATCTTGACCCTCAAACAGTCCTTCAAATATGTGAGGACCACCCCAAATGTCCTCACTCTGTTGGTTAAAAACTCACACTGGTCCTCACAATGTCGTAAGTACAAGAACACACACACACACACACACACACACGGTACTCCGGTTTCCCCTACCATTAAAAACATGTGCAATAGGTGAATCCTCCAGCCAGGTGTTTCTAAACATCAGCCTGGCTCCACATCTGGAGATGGGTCCCTGGGCACCGGCCCACGCTGGCTGCTCACTACTCCTTCCGGGCTACCCCAGCGAAGGATGGGTCACATCCAGAGGACAAATTTCTCTACGGGGACAATAAAGTACACCTTAACCTAAACGTTAATTGCAATCACACTTGTTTATTTCTGGTCTTCTCTAGTGGTCATCCATCACGTGTTGAGTTGAAGACTGTCCCATTAACCCGGAGCCTCATTTGGCATTTTAGGGGCCGGCGGTTCATTCCAATGCATTTTAAACTCCTGATTACCGAAATATCAACAGACGCGTGACCTTTATCGCTTTGACTGGCCACGACCTGCGCGTGCTCACAAACCACAATGTCTTTCCCGGGAGATTTGTCTCATGAAATCTTTCTGGAATAATCTAGGGCTATTGAAGTTGTTGTGGGTTGCATGAATGAAGCTAAAATAACATGTGTCCATGGCAACGTTTCTGTTAAAGCTAATGATAATCCTTGGGCCAAACACAAAACACACTGTTTGAAAAGACGTATTGTCCTTCTGCAAATCCACAACAAAATGAACCGGTCCTTCTGAAATCACATTTTCTGACAACAATACGGGCAATGGGCTGTAATATGAAGAGAGCTGTAGTAACCCAGGGGAGTCTGCAAGGGGCGCTGTACATCTACATAACTTAAAAAACACTGTATCCTGGGGTTTCAAAGTGTTGCTGTTTTGGTGTTGATGTAACAGGGAAAAATATGTTATAGCCTAACTTTAAATGCTGAAATGCTGAATGAACACAACATAAAACTAAGATAAAGTTGTTGTGTTTTTTTTTTTAAATACTTCCATTAATTTTCAGATGGGAATATCAAGCTTTTGCTACATATAGAATAAAAAGTGCAGTGTAATTAAATTAAATACTGATTGTTGCTTCAAAAACTTACTTCAACGCATGTACTAGAGTAGCTCACATTAACTAACATTTCTTCTAATAAATGTCAAATAATAAATTACCATATTAATTGACTAAAACAGTGGCTACAGGCTACATTTTGATCATGAAATATATAGTATACATAGTATATAAATACTGTACAAAATTTCAATCTCATCTTACTTTTATGTGAATAATTTGAGGTGAACCATTGGAAGCCCCCCTGCAGTGCTTCTGAGGGACCCCGGACCACACTTTTGGAACCACTAATCTAGTTTTTGTTTGAATTATTATTTATTTCCAACAGTAGGAAAAAAGTATGCGCCCGACTAATGGGTAACCGACTGTAGTCACCAACGGCTCCTGACAAAGTCAAATGCAGAGGACAAAGTTCCCTCTGAAAGCACCTTACTTTAAGTCATAGGACAATAAGGTGAAAAAGGTCGATCTACTCAGGACAGCCTGTCCGGAGCTGTGTGCAACTACAGTGAAGCACCCAGGGTCCCATCTCCTGCTGGAGACTTAAAACCAGAGTCAGTGCCGAAACTGAGCAGAGCCAGAGTCTCGGTGTTCTTTGGGGAACCCCCTCTGCAGTGGAGCCAACCGCTCCCATTGAGTGTATCGGCACAACAGAACTCTAAACTCTCAAAGAGATATTTCCCATGAGCATTGTATTTACAAAAAAGAGATTTTTCTATCATCATAGATGTAGTATAAGTGTCAATATGTTTTCTTTAGGCCTGCATACAGCAACAAATTGTGCCTACATTCACCTTGAAATAAATTTTACTTTAACAATCATATTTAAACAAAGTCGGTCCTATAGCGTGCTTCCTCTTTTATAGCTTTTATAGCTAATTCAATTCAAAATCACCAAAGGAAGTTTGTACATGGGTGCTCAATGACCATTTTTAAGTATTGATAAGCATGTTTTTATCTACTACCATACTAGTAGGCCATCAATTCTATGCTTGTAAAGATATTAAGCTGCTTATGCTATTATCAACCACCATACTCGTACTACCCTAAACCTAACCCTAAACAGATTAGTAATACCTTAATACCCTTAATATAAAGCGGTACTGGAAGTTTTTAAATGACCATAATACATAAGATGGAACATACAGTATATCAGTGACAGTGAGGCTGTTTGAGCTTTTTGTGACAGAAAAAGGAGCACTTCTCGATTGGGAGGAGGCGCTTGTCTGCACTCTGCTGTAAGAGCCCCTCTCCCCTCCATTCGGGACATTTCATCCGTGATATCATCCGCTTACTCCAAACTCGGCTGCAGAAAGGCCTCGGTCGGCAGGGGAGCAGAACAACGCGGTGGTGACGTGGTCTCGTTTGTACAGCACAGCCTCTCCACATGAAGATCACTTTTGCCACAACAGAAGAAGAGAAAACGATGAGGCTCAGAAGCAGACAGGCAGCACTCCAATCAAGACGGCACCCGGCGATCCGCAATCTGTGTCCTTCAAGAACTAGAATCGTATTAGCAATATGAGCGAAGGTAACAGCGCATCATAAGTCATACAGGGCATTAGCTTTGATCCACATGATGTTTTTTCCTTCTATCAATCTCGAGCAGCAGTTCTCAAGCTGTGGTACGGCTGTCTCTCCAAACCATGACATAATAGTGTCTCCACTCAGAGAACCGTTCTCAAACCTCTCTCCCCAACCACCAGAGCAGTGTGTGTCCCTATTATAGTTTATTTTTTATTCTTTATAATTATTTGTGACAGAAAAATGTTGATCAATGACTGAATCAATTGAATCACTTAAGCCTAAGCATTGAGTAACCCTTTAAAGCTGGAGGGAAATCCATCCTTCATAAGGCAAAAGACGTGTAGTCATTTCTGTCTTACAACATTACAACGACATGCAGAAGGCAGTCAACAGACTTCCTACAGTCCAGGACAAGACTTTTCACATGGATCTCCCTCAAAATAGAACTAATAGAAATGGGCTCCATGGGGGCCTGAGGCCGCACTTCTGTTGACGGCCCTGGACATGTGTCTTATGGCGCATGAATTGGCTGTTAAATCCCCTATTACCGGTTTTCTTTTTTATTACAAACAAGGAGAGAGGAAACCATCAACCATCAAACTCCTAAGTTATTATTATGCAATTTGTATTTCAGTGCCATAAAAGTAAAAAAAAAGGTTTTCAATGAAACTCATGGATGGTATCGTGTCTCAGGGCTCTTTGAATCACTGACATCAATCTCAGAGACCTGGGATGATTAGTTTTCAGGTTAAGCCCAGTTAAGGGAAAAACTACTGAAAAAGGGTGTTCCACTTTATTAAGCAGATCATCATTTTCAAGCAAAATGGGAAAGAAAAATGATCTCTCTGCTGATGAAAAGCATGAAATAGTTGAATGCCTAGGTAGGTATGAAAGGTACTAGGCATGAAAACCCAGTAGGTATGAGAACCTTAGATATTTCATGAAAGATTAAGCGTAATCATCGTACTGTTTAGAGATTTGTGGCTGATACAGAGCACACTCGGGTTTGTGCAGATAAAGGCACAAACCTTTATCTGATAGACAAATACATCAGATTAAGAGAACAGCTGGTACAAAGCAGCAAACAGGTATTTGAAGCTGCTGGTGCCTCTGGAGTCTCCCGAACATCAAGGTGTAGGACCCTCCAGAGGCTGCAGTTGTGCATAAACCTTCTATCCGGCCTCCCCTAAACTGTTCATTGAATGCTCGTAAACATAAACGGCTGCAACGGCTCAGAAATACATGTAAACTCATTTTCACAACTAATTATCACAGCTGTCTGAGCCCTGAGACACAATACCTTCCATAAGTTTAACTGAAGGTGTACTTGTAGCATCCCAATTTTCCATGGGGAAGACTTTATAGCCACATTTCACCACTTGCAGGGTCACTTTTCATGGTCACTGCTGAATGCTATAAAACTAGCCTGCAAGTTCATGAAATTGATACAAATTCTTCATAATTAGACACATATGTTTTTTCCAACAAATGGTCAGTTATACTTTATTAATCTCCATAGAGAAATTCATCTGTGCTTTTGACCCGTCCAAGATTCCGCTGGGCGACCTGTGGGAGCAGTGAGCAGCCAGCGTGGGCCGGCACTGGGGGACCCATCTCCAGATGTGGAACCAGGCTAATGGTCAGAAACACCTGGCTGGAGAATTCACCTATTGTGCATACAAACTCCACAACTACAGCTACTATAGCACAACTGTTGTAGTAGCATAAGCAACTTCAGGTACCAACCATTCAACACACACTATACTGCTACTATCATGGTACTACTATTATTCCTCAGATATATTTTCATTCAGAAGTTGCTGTGTGCTGCAAAAGTTTGAAAATCCCCTTGCGTAAGTTTGATGTCACTTTGTGTAAAGGTTTGAAGTGACGTTAGTCTCTTTTGCACAAATTGCTGACATTGCGTTAAGATGGGAATAATCCTTTACCTGAAGTGTTTCTGACGACACCTGGATTAGAGAGTCTATGGAGCTCTGCTAATCTGCTCGGCTGGTTTTCCTTTCACAGGGCTCAGGTCGCAAAATTCAACCGTATATATACACACTCGCTACTGGAGTTTCATGGCCCAATATGAGTCTTTTAAAATCGATTTTTAGGTTTATTGATGGGGCCTGTGCTGCCATGAATGTGCTCGAGCGCAGAGAGATTTGGCAACTCTATATGGTTAGTTGACTTCCATTTATTTCCCATATTTTTATTAGAATTCAGAACTGACCCACCAGAATGTTGCTATAGCTCTTTTTTTTTTGTCTGATATGCATACTGTGGTTGTGTTCATGGATGAAACTATTGATCTCTCTCCAGTTACAGGAGTGAGACTGCGCCTGCTTTTAAGTCCCAGCAATCATGGTTCGTTCGCTTCCCAGCTGCGCTGCGACCCACCTCCACCCCCTCTCCGCCTCTTCCATCCATGGCTTCTACCTGCTGCAGCTTCACGGGTCTTCCATACCACCACCAGTGTCCAGGCTCCGGGGGAAGACATCCCTAACTACAAGCTGTTCATCCATACTGACTTTCATACATCGATGTTACAGCCGGGGTCTGATCGCCAAAACGAATATACATGTCAATAAATCTTCCTAATCGCTGCTTTTGTCTGTTTGAGTCTATCCAGGTTGAAATGAAGGGCTTCTCTGCTAAACTCAGACAAAACTAAAATCATCCTAATCATTTCTAGCTTTTCATGTGATACTGAATTGATTAATGATTATATGGATGTTTTATGGTTTGACTTTATCTGCCTTATTGTAACTATACTCATCTGTGACACACACCTTGTGCACAAATTGCAAATAAACGTGCCTTGGTCTTCCTGGTGTTCTCTGACAAAATGGTGCTTGTTGTGCGATCAGTTGTGTTGTGTTATGTTACAGCCTCATTCCAAAATGGATTTCTCTGCAGCAGTCAATCATAAATGCCTTCATGGTTGACTTCTGCGGAGACGGATGTCTGTCTGTAAGGTTCTCCCATTTCCTCAGAATAACGCTGGAGTGCTGTGACCGCGAGGTTCTTGGTCACCTCCCTGACCAAGGCCCTTCTCTCCTGATTGCTCAGTTTGGACGGGCCCAGCTCTAGGAAGTCCTAGTGGTTCTGAACTTCTTCCATTACAAATGATGGAGGTCACTGTGCTTTTCGAAACCTTCAGACCTGCAACAACTATTCACGACCGTTCCCCAGATCCGTGGATACAAACCTGTCTCAGAGGTTTACGGACAGTTGCTTTGCCTTCAGGGCTTAGTTTGTGCTCGGACATGCACTGTCAGCTTTGGGGCCTTATAGATTTGGGTTTCCGTTTCTGGAATCCTCCACAGCGAGCCGCTATGTTGTGTGGCAATCAACAATCTTTACATACAGCTCCAGAGCTGTGGGAAGATATTTTAGTTAGGGGGCGCTGAGGGACAAAATGTACCCCCGAAATACTTTTTCTGTGCATAAATCCTATTTATTAACCTCTTAACTCCCACCTGAACCAAGAGCATTTTCTCCAGTTCAGCTTTACCCAAATCCTGTAGACCAGTGTAACGCCTCATTTGAAAGACCTACAAAACTAAATGGATCTTTTTCCTCACATCAGATTTTTTTTCTTCACTTTTTTGTTGGGCAGTCGTCTCATTTTTGTCAAATTTTCGTGACTTTTTTGTCACTTTTTAGTCAAATTATTCACATTTTTTTCGTCAAATTCTTATCACTTTTTTGTCCAATTTTTCGTCAAATTCTTTGCATTTTTTTGTCAAATTCTTATCACTTTTTCGTCCATTTTTTGTCACTTTTTCGTCAAATTTTTGTCATTTGTGGTCACTTTTTTGTCAATTTATTTGCGTTTTTTTGTCAAATTCTTATCACTTTTTCGTCCTTTTTTTCGCAATTTTTCGTCACATTTTTCTCACTTTTTTGTCAATTTTTGTCATTTTTTGTACATTTTGTGTCACTTTTTCGTCAATGTTTTCTCACTTTTTTCACATTTTCATCCTTGTTTTCGTCTCAGTTTTGTTGCTAATTTTTAACACCTTTTTTCTAGAAGCTTTTGGATTGGGGTAAAGCTAGAGAAAATGTGCTCGGTTCAGGTGGGAGTTAGGGGGTTAATATTGCCTGTAGTTCACAAACTATCCACCAGGGGGTGCTGCAGCGCCCTCAGCACCCTGGGTTCCCACTGCCTTGCACAGCTCCCATGCACATAATGTACATGATTGTGTCTACTCTGGGCTACTGAGTCTGTGATTGTCTCATGTAAAGCGCTTTGTGACTATATGTCTGTGAAAGGCGCTATATAAATAAAGATCTTCTTCTTCTTCTTCTACTGTAGTCGCTAGTGTGTTTTTTCACTGATGAGGAGCCATGTGATCGATTGGGAGGCAAACATAAACATCATGTGACTTTAAATGAAAGGAAATACGCTGTTTATCAATTTACCTGTGATAAAATGTTGGGACTTTACAGTGTCTTGGGTCCAGTGTCCAGAATTGAAACGCTATCTGTTTATTCTCCCAGCCTCTCTCTGTTCCTTGTTGAAGAATCACTTTTGGGATATCGAAATACTGTCTCCTCGTCGTGTCGGGATCGGGACGATATGCTCAGCTCCGCACACCGGTGAGAACCATCAATGATCCGTAACGCAAACAATTAGACGCTTTGTCATTATGTGGTATTGTGTGTAGATTGACGAGGGGGGAAAAAAATAATAATTAGAATGAGCTGTGACATGACGTCTTTTGCATCATGGCCAAATGCAGACTGCTTTGAGGAGGGGGATGACTGTTGCAGAGGGGAATGTGATTTTTTTATTTTTTCTACGCATGGTTGCCCCCTGCTGGACACGGGGGTTAAACACATCACGCACTCTGCCGGCGCAGCACAGTGACAAGTTCAGATCCTGGGTGTTGCTTCTAAAATACAGTCCTCATTAGTTCATCTTGGAAGCTAAACAAAGTCCCCGAGCCAAATCAAACTGATAGTGGGTGTTTTCAAAAGGGTGAGGCCGAGGCAGACCGGGGACTGCTTTCTATCAAAAACAAGGGCACAGCAGTCGATGATTTTATTTATTTATTCATTAATTCACTTGGCTCTTCCAGTCTTTGTTATTTCCAGACTTTGGTCCACGGCATTCATTGTTATTGTACCTGGGATGGAAGAGTCGGAATGATTGAATGACAAATAGCTAATTCTCATCGTCCTCACCCGAAGGTCAGTAACCATGGCGGCGCGCTGTAAACAAAAGGAGACGCTCGACGACTCCGGAGAAAATGGAATAAATCAATCAGTATTTGTGTGTTTCGGGATTACCCCGTACAAAACTCCGTGTCCTGTCTCCTTGTTTGTTCATCCATTTTGTTTCATTGTTGTTTTTTCCACCATAAAAGTTCAAACAAATCCACGCTTGCTTCTTTCCGATGAGAATGTATAAGAAAAGGTTTAAAAAGAAGTGATTCGAACGGTGCAGGAATGTTGACCTGCTCGCCGTCCAAACAAGAGCCAGGAGCTTCCTACTGTTTGGGTCGTAAAGAGTGTCACATCAAACGTTTTGCATCCTCAAAAAAGATGAGATTTATATAGGTTGAAACTCAGGGGGCAGATTTGGAACATTTTGGGCGGAACCTAAAGTCAAGCAGTTTCTACGTTTAATGTGTCCCTACCTTGAGTATTGAGATTGACTCAACTCTGAAAACGAAATTCAGTATTTAATATAGTGTCATTGTCAGTGAAGGTACTTTGAAGGTTCGCATAATTTTGCCAGATCGCGTTCTGCCTTGTTCCTATTGACATTTTGAACATCTGTACCAACAATTGAGCCAATAGGTCGACAGTAAAGGGTGGCACACTGTGTCTCATTTTGTTGTTGTTGCTGTAGGCCTGTCTAACTTTGGGACAGAACAGAAACATGTACAATACAAAGTGTGGTTATTAATCATCTCTCCCAGTCTCCCTGTACGTATACACCATGTGCAACAACAGGTAGTTACAACACTATGTTCGATGTGTGATGTGTCTTGCCTTGTGTGTGATGACGAGGCTAGAGATGGTAGTTGTACTTCTCTTGCGGAAGAAGGACTTGACATCTTCCCATTACCATGATTTTGTGGGGTCTGGTTTTACGCACAGGGAGATTCCCAAGATGCTCCTCTCACTCAGCGCTGCGACTCATTCATATGAAGACCTGGAAGACTAATTTCAGCAGCTCCAGCCAATGATCCTGTCAGCGAAGGTCACACCTCCACCTCGGCCTATCATCGCCCTCGGTTTTATAATAATAATAATAATAAATTTTATTTGTCGGCACCTTTCAAAACACCCAAGGTCACCTTACATGAGCTACAATGATCAAATAAAACACATCAAAGTAAGTAGCTAACTTTAAATAAGTGGGTTTTGAGGCGAGATTTAAAAAGGGGCAGAGAGGTCATTTGACGGAGTTCCGCGGGGAGTGAGTTCCAGAGGTTTGGGGCTGAGCGGCTAAAAGCTGGAGCACCCATGGTGGCTAAGTGGGCAGTAGGTACAGACAGCTGAGGGGCAGAGGAGGACCGGAGGGTGCGAGAGGGAGGAGGCACATGAAGGAGCTCAGTGAGATAAGGAGGGGCCAGGTTATTCAGAGATTTGAAGGTGAGGAGAAGGATCTTGTATTGAATGCGATGTTTGATGGGGAGCCAGTGGAGCTGCTGAAGACCCGGGGTGATGTGATGAGTGGATGGAGTTCTGGTGATTATTCGGGCTTAGTTTTTGGACGAGCTGAAGTCTGTGGAGTGATTTGCTTTTAAGTGGTTTTGCTTTTAAGTTCCAGCATTCATGGCTCGTTCACTTCCCAGCTGTGCGGCGACCCGCCTCCACCCCATCTCAACTCCTTCTATCCACGGCTTCACACTGCTGCATCCTTCGCCGGTCTCTCATACCAACACACTCTCGCCAACCTACCCACTACTGCCGGGGTCTGAGCGCCAAAAATATATACGTCAATAAATCTTTCTGATCGTTGCTTTTGTCTTGAGCTTATCCAGATTGAACAGATTTAAGCCTGTTGTGCTTTTATCAAGTCTACAAACATCACTATGCTTCATTTTACCTTTTTAGCAAGAGATTTTTGGTACAGATGCAAATACCAGCTGGAACAAGGCAAAAGCGATCTGACAAAATCTGGCCAACATGTGCAAATATATAACAGTGCAAATGGCAGGTAACAGGTTGTTACCTGATGGAAGATGAGGGGAAATGTGATGCTGAAGATACTCTCAAATTACAATCTTTCACTGAAAAAACATCATTTAAAAATCTCTTCTTTGAACTACTCCTCAGTTTTAGCCACCATTTTTCATTTGTATCTGTTGATTGGCAGTAATTGAAGTGTTTCGCAAGTACCTACACACCCTACGTCCCTGCTGTGAGCATCATTACCGATATGGGAGCGAGATGTTTGCCAACACATTGTCATTTTTTTTTGGTATCGTCTCCCTATCGTGCACTGTTTGAACGGATCGGAGCCCAGTCTATTTTTCTTTCCCGGCTGTTTATGTTTCCCAAACAGATGAAACTCAACACATGCATGAAAACAGCACGCAAAACACATTTTGATTTCAGAGGTGGCCGTGGAACATGATCCGCTGCGAGTGTGAGCGCGTGGCTGGTGGAGATGGGATGTTTGGATGCGGCTCACGATCGCTGACTGTCTGACTGTGGCGTGCATGATGAACACAATGTACAGTGACTAAGCTCTTGGTTAATGTGGCGCCTTACGTTGCAATGAGTCAATCACAGACAATGACTGAAAAGTATTATTATTAATGCTTGCATGTCTGAGTTCACACTTTTCAAATCTGGTTCTTATAAATATCATTGAAGCTAATCTGCGAGAGAAGTCAGCACAATCCCGGTTTGGAGAAGCAACAACAACAAGAGTTTAGTGTCACAAAGATAGATGGAATTCTATATATATTCTTTATAATGTCAACTGGAGTTGGTTGTGGATCGGTTGCATTTGTGCGTATAATGGTACAAAGCAGCAGTGACTGACATGTTGTGGATTTGTATATCTATATCTCTCTCTATATCTCTCTATCTCTCTCTACATCTCTCTATATCTCTCTCTATCTCTCTCTATCTCTCTCTATCTCTCTCTATCTCTCTCTATCTCTCCCTTTCTCTCTCTATCTCTCTCTATCTCTCTCTATATCTCTCTATCTCTCTCTATCTCTATCTCTCTCTCTATATATATCTATCTCTCTATATATATCTCTCTCTATATATATATCTCTCTATCTCTCTCTCTATATCTATCTATCTCTATATATATATCTCTATCTCTCTCTATATATCTATCTATCTCTCTCTCTATATCTCTCTCTATCTCTCTATATATATCTATCTATCTCTCTCTATATCTCTCTCTATCTCTCTATATATATCTATCTATCTCTCTCTATATATCTCTCTATCTCTCTCTCTATATCTATCTCTCTCTCTATATATATATATATATATATATATATATATATATATATATATATCTCTATATCTCTCTCTATATCTCTCTATCTCTCTCTATATATCTCTCTATCTCTCTCTCTAGATCTATCTATCTCTCTCTCTATCTCTCTCTCTAGATCTATCTATCTCTCTCGCTATATCTATCTATCTCTCTCTATATATCTATTTATCTCTCTCTCTATATCTATCTCTCTCTCTATATATATCTATCTATCTCTCTCTCTATATCTATTTATCTCTCTCTCTATATCTATCTATCTCTCTCTATATATCTATCTATCTCTCTCTCTATATCTATCTATCTCTCTCTCTATATCTATCTATCTCTCTCTATATATCTATTTATCTCTCTCTCTATCTCTCTCTCTAGATCTATCTATCTCTCTCGCTATATCTATCTATCTCTCTCTATATATCTATCTATCTCTCTCTCTATCTCTCTCTCTAGATCTATCTATCTCTCTCGCTATATCTATCTATCTCTCTCTATATATCTATTTATCTCTCTCTCTATATCTATCTCTCTCTCTATATATATCTATCTATCTCTCTCTCTATATCTATTTATCTCTCTCTCTATATCTATCTATCTCTCTCTATATATCTATCTATCTCTCTCTCTATATCTATCTATCTCTCTCTATATATCTATTTATCTCTCTCTCTATATCTATCTATCTCTCTCTATATATCTATTTATCTCTCTCTCTATATCTATCTATCTCTCTCTCTATATCTATTTATCTCTCTCTCTATATCTATCTATCTCTCTCTATATATCTATCTCTCCCTCTATATCTATCTATCTCTCTCTATATATCTATCTCTCCCTCTATATCTATCTATCTCTATCTCTATATCTATCTCTATATCTATCTCTATATCTATCTCTATATCTATCTATCTATATCTATATCTATATCTATCTCTCTATCTATCTACATATATATATGTTTTCATTGCTAAAAGCAGAAGCTACAAACTTAACTTAATTGCCCTCCTGGGATGAATAAAGTTTTCTGAGTCTGAAAATATGGCAGAAGTATTTTGTGGAGAGCGGCCCCTTGGCTGGAGCTGGTCGTAACAGCCGTTAGTGTTGGTTTTAACGGCACTTCAGGAACTAAAAATCATGTGCCTCATGGAATACAGAGATTAGAAAATGCACGTGGCACAAAAACTACAGAAACATTGACTTCATTCACAGATTCCGCTTTGCAGAGTTGTTCTAAATGTTGTGATCCAGAGAATACTGCATGTTTTTTTTTGGATTATATAAAATGTAATGTGTGTGTTGATTACTGGAGTGTGAGCTGGCGTTTTGAAGAACGAAAGACGGACTAAATATGCGCCACTCCAGCTTTTGTATGAGGATGTGTTATCCATGTCAAACACATATCAGAGTCATGTCTGGTTGAAGTGCTGTACATGTCAATCATTAAACATAGAAGAACCACTCATTCACCAAACTAAACAATGGATGGAGGAGGAGTGACACCCCGAAAATAAAGCTGAGGCATCCCGCATTTTATTTCCCCCTTCCTGCCAGGTTTATACCTATAGTGCCCAGTTTTGTTGATTCAGTTTGGTGTTAGTTTTCTGCTGACTTCAGCTTTTATAGCTTAATATTTATGAGCTTTTATTATGCGCACACCTTTTTTTATTGTCTTTTTAAATCAACAGGACAAGACATTAAGTAGATACAAACAACGAATAAAATACAGACGATTCAGTGTCAATCTGACCTTGGTCATAATAAACACACCACAGAGACAACCACACAGTCGGGGTGGGAGGGTTAGGGGTGGGTGGAGATACTATACGGTAATTGATAATGAATTGAAAATAAATTGCATACACGTTTTATAGGTCAGTGATCTCAGATGGAGGGCGCGGGAGACGCAGCTCCCTCAAGGGACCCCCAAAAAACACACAAAAAAGACATTGGAAGTTCAGACTTTGTTGTTGTTAAAGGCACACTGCGTAACATTTTGGACTATACTGTTGCCATCAACACAGAACATGCTCTCAGTGACCAGCTCGACACAGAAAATCTTATTTTTGCAGTGAATAATCAAAGAATGGATCTGGATGAGGACCTAACCGGTTTAACTCTCTATTCTACTGACTTTAATCGACATCTCCATGGAAACGAGCTGGAGACGTACCCACTCCCGGCTAAGTTATAGTCATGTTTTAGCAGAGGCGAGCGGCTTAGCACAAAAGCACATGTTTGTTTGAGGTATTTTACAACGGTGAAAATATCTATCATGAAATAAATGCTTGTATTTCAAGGTGAAATCTTACGCGGTGTGCCTTTAATATTTATTAGATTGTATTTGTTAGTTTGTTGCATGTTTCTGTGTTTTCATGAAGGTGAACCAAGAAATCGGTTCAGGAGGTATCCTATACTATACCAGCGATGTTACAGAGTTGCTCTCCATTAATAACTTGCTCCATAGACAACAGATCAGAAAATTCATACAACCATTTGTCCACTGCGAAACAGCTAAGTTTACATTTTTTTCCAATTATTCATGAGAGTTCTTTTTGTGGCTATAAAGGCAAGATTGGCCATTTTATAGTCTCTTTTATTATGTAATTGAGCATCTTTGTAACCCACTAACCACATGGCTGGACAAAGAGGAAGGAAAACATTTAATATTTTAGAGACCATCCTGACTGTTCGAGTCCAGAAATCCTGGACTTCGGGACATTGCCATAGTATGAATTAAAGTTCCTCTTTGCCCGCAGCCACCCCAGCACAGGCCAGAGGAGTTTGGATCTATTCATTTAAGTTTGGCTGGAGATACATATGCCCTGTGTAGAGTTTTAAACTGTATCATCCCCTTACTGATTTTGGATATTTTAATTGCTTTCTGCCATATTTGTTTCCAATCATGAATTTGACGGCTAAAATCCTGCTACCGTTGAGCTTGTGTTTGGTTTTTCAAAGTATCGTCTATACCAGGGGTCGGCAAATTTGCTCGGTGGAGGGCCGGTTTTCTTCATCGTCAAAAGACCAAGGGCCGGACCCTCCAATTGAAGCCATTGACATAAAGCATCACTTCCTACATATGCCAGTGTTGCACATCATATTAGATAAATGACTTAAAATTGCTTGAATAAAGTTAAATGTGAGTAAATTTAAGATGAGATAAAACCGCTAATGACAATGGAACAAATAGAAATCCCACTGGAAATCAGACAAATTAACTTTTACTGTAAAAAAAAACCATTTCTTTTTCACTTGAAATTATACAAAATAATCTGGATTAAGAAAAAACTTGACAAAAACACGCTTGTTCCATTGGCCAGAATAGGTTTTATCTGCTCTAAGGCCAGACCAAATCTACTCAAACTTTAGATTTAATCTCTTAATTCAAGTAGATTTAAGTCATTTCTTCCTTTAGTTGATTCTTCTTTTAGGATTATGGCCTTAAAGGGTGCTCTGCTAAGACATTTTAAGGAATTGACAGTATTTTTCACATTTCTAGAGCACTTTAACAGGCATTCGATCTCTGAGGGTCATAATATTTCTCAAAATCATCTCGAGGTCCAGAGTTTGATGATGGAGGGCCGGTTTTGGCCCCCGGGCCTGACGTTGCCTACCCCTGGTCTATACTGATGAGCATTTTGTACAACCCTGATACAGGTTCCCCTTCTCACACACAGCTTTTTACATTTCTTATCCATTTCAATATCACAACACACTGCACACCTTTGACAAAAGGGCTGGCAACCTCTTGACATTTGAACATGTACAGAATTATTTCGGATTAAATAAGAAAGTGAACCTGGGATACACATTTTTCAGTGAAAGGTTTGGTTTTTAGAGTATTTTAGCTGTATTTTCCACGCAACACAAATAGCTATGGAATAATCCCAGTTTAGTTGGTCACTCTATAATAACATTGGCAGGATCCTCGAGGTAGGGGGTGTTAGAATCTCCTGCGTCGACACAGAAATGGAAGCTCTAATTAAACCACAAAGGACTTAATTTACTCTGCATTTACACACATGCAAAATCGATCGTGATCTGAGTGCTAACAAGTGCTAACTTTCAGTCATAATCAGGCCCTGAAAGCGAATCGTCCAACTTCAACACTAAGCTTATCTTTTATCTCAGGAACATTCAGTGCACATGAGAAACCGTCCTGCCCCCCCCCCCCCACGTGGTCTGAGCGGAATCCAACATTGCATTGCTACTAAAAAAGAAAAAACATCCATGTGCAATGCGCATATGTTTGGATGCAATCAGCAGACATAATGCAGAGGAAGTCCGAGGAAAACAATGGTGTCTTCTCGGAGAGGAAGCAGTTTGGAGTTTTGTTGATTCCAGTGGATCTGACCGGGCGGTGTGAACTTTGGCTATATTGTGTCCGAGACGAGACCGCACCTTGTTGCTAAATTTGCACGGCATTGACTCTCGCCATCTGGTTTTTAAAAAAAGACGGCATGCGCGATTCCCCAAGAGTCCGGTTCTCCAAAAGGTCAGCTGGAACTGGTGCGCTGAACTCCTGACACGTCTACGTCATGCAATGAAAATAGTCTGTGGATTAAAAGACATTCCTGGGCGAGACACTGCAGGTGAGTAGGGAAAACTAAACAAAAAACATTCAGATGTCGATTTGAAGCGTCATTTTGTGTTTTCAGATAAAAGCTTTATGCGTAAAACTGGCCAAAAAGTCCTATATTTGCAACATCTAAAAAATGAAAATGAAAACGTGCTTTCATTTTCAGCTATGGGCATGCTAGCAGAATCAAGAATCAATGTCGCTGTGATGGACACACTTTGAACATACTCAGAACAAGTCCAGTGGTGGATTATAGGCTTCAAAAATGTGTAGGACAATTGCTTCCTCTATAGAAGCACATGGGGGCATGGCCGAGCTGTGGGGGAAGGAAGCTTGATATGGGAACAACAATCTCATTTTAGACGATAAACTTGTTAAGCGCAAACAAATAATCATATTTTACGCAAATAAAGTTGAGTCAAAGTTGGGTTGTCTTTCTGGTATAAGGAAATAAAGCAGATTGTTCAGTAGACTTCACCTCTTGACCCCCCAATTTTCTCCAATTCGGCTTTGCCCAAATCTAAAGTCTTCTCAACTGGAGCTTACAGCCTGTAGGCCAGTGTGACGCCTCATTTGAAAGCTAAGGCCTCAGCTCTTTCCTCATTTTTTTGGTCACGTCTTCGTCATGTTTTTGTCGCATTTTCACCATATTTTTGTGGCTTCATCACAGTTGCAAAACACACACATAAAAATGCAACAAAAAGAAAGGAAGAAGCGTAGATGAGTTTTGTAGGCCTTAGCTTTCAAATCAGGTGTTACCCTGGCCTATTTGGGTAAAACTGAACTGGAGAAAATGCACTCGGTTTATGGTGGAGATTAAGAGGTTAAAAAACTGACGCTCAAAACCAGCTATTAGCATGTAAGCTAACATTAGCTTTATGGTTAGAATTCTCCCATTTTTAAAATATATATATATATATATATAAATATGGGCTGTTTAAACAGGTCTCTGTATCTTTCTTGAAAATAGGTCCATGATTCAGCATTTGTTAAAGTAGTGGGAGCAGTAGCTGAAAGAGTACTTCTTTTCCCACTTTGTTTTCCCCATAGTCTTGACTGTCTTGCTCACTCGTCCCCATTTACAGCAATAAAACTGTGAAAATGCATATAACAGTAACACCCAGCCATGGTTAAAAATATTTCACTCTTCTAACTGTTGTCATGGGAGTAAACTGTACTTTTTTGGAAGCAATAAAACTCTTTGGAGCCAGGCTTGTAAGTGTTTTTTGGCGTGTGTAAAGTCCCCATTGGTCTCCATGCCATAGCAAACCATTTGGGGACGTTCCCGAAGACGCTGTCTGTATCTATGACGCGACAAAATCCAGGAAATACAGAAGAAGCAACAACCAAAGTGAAAAGTATTAGGCTAGACTCAAAATTGCATTGAATGAAGAAAATAGGACTGAAGGAATGTCTTGTGAAAACTCAAAAAAGTTTGTTTTGGTCATATATTTTTTTTCTTTTTTTACATCATGTTTTGGTCACATTTTGTTACATTACACTAAAAAACTAAACGCAGCCAAAACTGTTTTTTTTAAAGCAATGAATATTTGACAGAAATGCAATGAAAACGCAACAAAACAATAAAAACGTGAGGAAAAACTTGACAAAAATGCAACAAAATGACTAAAAAACAACCAAACCAAAAATAAGGAGAAGCTTAGATGAGTTTTGCAAGTCTTACATTAATAAAAAACATCGAGACTGTGCTCATGAGTCTGTCGTTCTCAGCTTCTCTTAGATAATTTCTTACTGTTGTTGTCTTTCCCCTTAAGGACAAACAGTTCTTGAAAGTTCATTACTCCCAAGCAAAAGAGGCATGCATACCTCAGATCCCTAGATATGCGGAGATAGTAAACTAGAGCAGGTTGTTATGACCACCTATAAAATACGAGAGGGCAGAAGAATGTGTGGACATGTATAAAGCGAGATTAAGGGTGGGCTTGTACGGCTTAAATCAACGTAAATCTGTAAACAGCTGTCTTTTCTCTAATAAATTCCACTTTATGCATGTAATATGTAAACTTGCATAACCACAAGGAAGCACGTAGTGAAGCCTGGGCTTAGGGCCTGGAGAAACTGACAGATGAGTCTTGAAACAAAGAGAAAAGAGACTAAAACAACCATCGCTGACGTTTATTTATCTAATTATTTGCTCATTGTGTTGTTGGGAATAAGAATACAAGTCTCCTCCTACACTTAAAACAGTTGTGGAGAGACGATCTTCATGTTCTGACCATTATTTGGGTGAAACATCTGATAATGATGGGTTTTATAAATGGATTTGGTGTTTGGTAATAAGATCACAGGGGAAGATTCAGAGATTAGTCAAAGATGTGCGAGTGGGTCAAAACTCCAGGTATGATTTTGATGATAGCAACACTGTAACATGGTAAAAAAAAAAAAAAAAAAAAACATCATAATGCATAATTCCGCCCAATTGTGAATACCTCCGCAATTATATCAGCAATAGTAATTATGGGATGCTACTCCTCTTCTCCTTAAAGCTGCACTATGCAACTTTTTATGTAAAAAAGAAGTTCATATTAGTGCGTTTATGACCTGTCAGTGACCCAGTGGCTGTTTGTGGTTAGCTTAGCGCCTTTACTTTCCATCCCGGTGGCTCCGATGATGCATCAGGATCAATTTTATTTCAGGTTTTTTAGGGTTGCTGGTTGGTTTTCGGAACGGAATGCATAATGTAACCATGGATACGGTTCAATCAACAGTGAAAACCTAAAAAGCAATTGATCCTGGAGTGTCACCACCCAAGCATCTGCTGGGTCACTGAACGGTCAAATACATATTAACATAAACTTTTTTGTGTGTTTTTTTTACATAAAAAAGTTTCAGATTGCACCTTTAAGCTTACAGACACATACATATATACAAAAATAAATAAATAAGCAAAAATGTGTGTATGTATGTATATGTATATATATATATGTGTATATATATATATATTTTTTTTTTTTATTAACTTATTTATTTTTATTGTTATTTTATTATTTTATTTTGTTTGTTGTTTTATTTTGTTCATCATTTATTTCACTGGGTCAAAAAAAAAAATATATTGTGTGATTTCTGACTTGCTAATAATGCAATGTAATGGTAACATGAAAATCATAACACAATAAAGTATATAAAAAAAAATTAAGCTTACAGAAACGGTCTGCCTAACGTCACTGAAAGATCTCACAATGAGATAGATCTTAAAGGCCCCATGCCTCTTTTTGTTTTTTATTACAAACAACGAGAAAGGAGGCCACAAAATTAAAGTTAGTTGTGGTCCAAGCTCATTCTTAAAGCAGTACAAAGTAACTTGTTTAATAAATCCTTTTTGTGGTCCTTCTGGGGTAAAACAAGTGTTAATGGGATGATTGGAGGGTCTTTCATCTCCCCCTGGTGCCTCTGTCCAGAAAACCACAATTGCAACTTCTCTGCCCCCGGGTCGGAGTCACCAATACACACTAGTGGAATCACGAAGAAGAAGCTAACAGGCTAACGGGCAAAGCTAGCAGCGGGCTAGCACCACTTAAACAGTATTTACAGCCAAAACATTATCTCCATTGTGTAATTGGATGTCAGCGCAGTATTTACTCTCACGGACAAATAATGAGTAAAAAATCTTAACATGCTACGACACCTGCAGTGGCGCTTATGGCCTCTAGGGGCAAGAGTTACTTAGTACTGCTTTAACCCCTTAACTCCCACCTGTACCGAGCACATTTTCTTTTCAAAAGCCTCTGGGAAAAAAGGTGTGAAAATAGCAACAAAACTGAGACGAAAACAAGGATGAAAATGTGAAAAAAGTGAGAAAAAATTGACGAAAAAGTGACAAAAAATGTACAAAAAATGTACAAAAAAATGACAAAAATTGACAAAAAATGGACGAAAAATTGAGAATAAATAGACGAAAAAGTGATTAAAAAAATGGACAAAAAAGTGATAAGAATTTGACCCAAAAAAATGTGAATAATTTGACAAAAAAGTAACAAAAAAGTCACGAAAATTTGACAAAAATGAGATGACTGCCCAACAAAAAAAGTGATGAAAAAAAAAGCTGATGATGTGAGGAAAAAGATACATTTAGTTTTGTAGGTCTTAGCTTTCAAATGAGGTGTTACACTGGCCTACAGGATTTGGGTAAAGCTGAACTGGAGAAAATGCTCTCGGTTCAGGCGGGAGTTAAGAGGTTAAGATTTCTAACACATTTGTAACATCCTGATTCTTTACAGGGACAAGTTTAAGTTCATACAATTAATTTGAATTAAATTAAAACTTCATAATTAGATGGACCTTGTTTTTCCCACAAATGTCTGAGTTTCCAGTACACGAAAAGAGACGGACCAAACAAGAGCATTTACTGAGCACGGATCCATCTGTGTGCTTCCACCCTGACCCTGGACGTATCTGGAGCGTGGGTGGGCCCGCGGACCTGCGCTCAGTCCGAGGTTATGCTGTGAATGCACAAAGACAATGCGGGATCTCCACGGACCTCCCCGACCTCTGAAGGAGCCCACTGTCTCCATCAGCGCAGATTTCTTTACACGTTACGGTTTTGCATTACCACGAGAGGAGGCTGCCCGGTCAGGCCTGTCCCATAAATGTCAAACCATAAGCTACATGATGAAAGACATGTCGTACTCCTTTCTGTAAGTTAGGAGCGTTTGGAGGTATTCTCTTTCACCCCTGACTCATCGCTAACTGCACTGTATTGGTTTCAATGGCTGCACTGTTGTGGTGATGAGATTCATAACTTTGGTCGTTTTATGTTTACTCAGGCAACAGGGGAAACGTGTCTTCTGTTTGGTCACTTGAGTAGCAACTTGCTTTTTTTCACCTATTCATGGCAATACTTTATTTTTTCCCCCCAAAACAATGAATACATGATTGTTTTGGGCCACCATAGTATTATTTCTGTTCTCATAAATAGTTACTTAAACCTCTTCACCCTCACATGAACGGAGCACATTTTCTCCAGTTTAGCATTACCCACATTTAAAAGCAATAAAGTGGCAAAAGAGCGACAAAAATGTGTCGGAAAAGCAACAATAACACACACATAAAAAGCGTCCAAAAACACACGGATAGAAAGTGATGAAAAAGCAACAAAAACCTGACAAAAATGAGGTGAAAACGTGACAAAAAAAGTGGCAAAAGAGCGACAAAAATGTGTCGGAAAAGCAACAACAACGCAATAAAAAAAGCGTCAAAAATACACGGATAGAAAGTGATGAAAAAGCAACAAAAACGTGATAAAAATGAGGTGACAACGTGACAAAAAAGTGGCAAACGAGGGACAAAAATGTGCTGGAAAAGTAAAAAAAAAGAAAAGAAATGTCAATAAGAAGAAAAAAAAAAGTTATCACAAAAACCTTTCAAAAATGCGACAAAAAAGCGGCGACATCGCAACAAGAACGCTCTGATCACACTGGTCTATAGTCTGTAAGCTCCAGTCGAGAAGTTTTTAGATTTGGGTAAAGCTGATCTGAAGAAAATGCGCTCGGTTAAAAAGGCTAGAGGTCATAGTTGGGGTATTATGCAAAATCAACTTCTTAGAGATTTTTGCCATGCTACAATGTTGTACTCTCATCAAAAAACGCACCCTATTTCATTCCACTGACGCATCTTTGAGTCATCTTTTGGATCTTCCCCATCGGCTGTTCTAAGCACCGAGGCGGCAGCTCCCAAAAGGCTCCTCCTCCTCCTCACCTCTCCATCTCTTGCTAAGCTTAACCCTTTCATCGCGGAGTAAAAATCCTTGTCAAAGCTTCACTATATTAAAACAGCTGCGCAGCAAAAGGGAGAAAGAGCAGGGCAGTGGGAGGGGCTTATGGGGAGATCCCGTGAAAACCAGGAAGTGACACTACTGGATGTTTTGTTTCAGCTGTTTTAGATCAGCATTGCATTTTCTAACCAACAAAGTATAAGATAGGGATAAAGCTGTGTTTGAGATTGTTATCAAGTACCTGCAAAAAGCAAAATACTCATTTGTATTTGCATGATTATATATATTTTTTTATGTAAATCTGTAATACTTTGAGTTGTACTTGTGCAGTACGTTGCAGATGGTGACTGACAGAGCTGGTGCCGTCTGCATCAGCCTGAAAATAAGCGACTTCATTGGTTTGCAGCCTTGGGGCAATGCCTATACTTCCAATCCATTGCCCCATTAATTTTTAGCCTCTGCAGCCACTTTAAGATCTATGTGGGTCAAGTCATGCTCAAACCCTGTCATTATTTCTTGATCGAGTCACTCCCCTCCTTCTGGGCCACCTGCCCTTTTGTACCCAGAGTATAAGAGAATAAGAGAGTAATGTGAAAATCCTAATATTTCCAAAGAAAATGCCAAATACGTTTTTGCCGCTTTGAGGCGTTTTACTCACACTAAAAGTGAGGTTATTTTCCTCAAGCCAAAGGGCAGACTTCATTGTAGTTATAATATTAGAGGGTGGGGAGGCAGCCGGACCTTCTCTGCTAGCCCTGGCCAAATGAAGAACAAAAGTGTGAAATGTCTTGTATATTTAATTTGTAATTTACTTGAATAATGTACAGTTGAGTTGCTTAAACTGGTGTTGTTGAGGTGCAACTGTAATTTCCTACTCAAAAAGTGCCTTAAATTGATAGCTGCTCCTCCTCAGGGCCTGCTGTACAGATTCAGCTGCCCCTGTGATGTCAGGCCGCACACATTATTGACAGCCAGCGTGACTGACAGAATTATCAGCCAATCAAAATTCGATATACAATGACAGTGCGTCCCCCAGGCCCTGCTGTATCTCAGCAGCTACCGCTTCGTTTTCCTCACCTGGGAAAACCGCTAATGTAACCGCGCATGGGCGAGATCGAAGGCTCCAGTCGTTCAGAAGCGCAGGCTCGACTACACCGGATAAACAAATATTTCTCTTGTGAAATGTCTGAACGAGGCAAATGGAAGTGGATTTAATTATTATTTATTTATGTGCTCCGGTATATCGAAGTCAAGGTCAAATTTATCTCTTTAGCACATTTACAACGACCACCAAAGTGCCTCACATAAAATGAAGATCATGAAGATATGATCAATCTGCTCCGAGAAAAAGCTACTCAAATACATAGAACAATAAATAACCATGCGGCTAAACTTTCTTCCTCACTGTCAGGGTTACTTAGGATCCTGTAAAGATCCTGAGAAGACATAAATAGTAGCACCAAAAGTCGTAGTATTAGTTCCATTAGAAGTAAAGTGTTGAAGTTTCTGGTATCAAGATCGTCATCTCCTTTTATTGCCTCACTATCACGTTCTGTGGATGAAGAGTCTTTCCATGACAATCACAGGACGTCGGCTCGGCAAAACATTCAGCCCGTACCTTCCTTATTCCGAGTTCAGCGAAGTGTTAACCTAATATTTGGACAAGCGCTCTGTCAATAGTGACGTTTCCTGAGCGCCGGGGCCACTTTCTCCCCAAATAGTCATTATAATAGTCATTATACTGTAAAAGTGGGACGTGGTTTCCGTAGCGATGGCGTAGCTGCTGAGTGAAACCTTGTAGGATTGAGGTTTTTTTGGGGGGACAGGCAGGTGGAGGAAAAGTGCGAGGGAAGGTCGGGCCAGTCGGACAATCAAAGCATGTCCTTTTTGTAGTTTTCAAGTTTCAGAATAAAAGCTTCAACGTTTTCATGGTTGGGCTTTAACCTTTTTTAAACATCAATATTTTCACGCAGTGGTCAACCATGAGCTAGTTTCCTCCCTTAAAGGAACAGGCCACCGATTTTCCATACTGAAATATGTTCTTATCTGAGCTTAGACGAGTTGATGCGTAACAGTCTGGTCTTTGTGTGTGCCCTCAGTCACGCAAAAAGACCAAAGATGTTGTCAGCAATCAGCCTCTCCGAGCTCTTCCACGTTTCCCCCATTTAAATACAGTTGCTTGAGCCTTTGCACGATCCAAGTCTAGTTACAGAAAATTAAACATGTCGATTTTCTAAGCGGATAAAAAGGGGAACTATATTATGAGGCGTAATAACACCTGGAGCACTTCCACATCCGCGCTGTAATATCGTCAAAGCACTGCAGGTGATATTACGCCTCATTATAGTTCCCCTTTTTACTTGGATCATGTAAAGCAGGGGTAGGCAAGTTTGCGTCGTGGAGGGCCGATTTGTGTCACTGCCAAAACATCCAAGGGCCGAACCTCAACATTGTGGCCTAAAGTAAAGAACTATTTTCTGCAAATGCCAATGTTTTACATCAGTAGTTCCCAGGTGGCTTTGGGATCCACCATTACCCTCGGATGACAAGCTGAGGACCCAAATAAAACTGTAATTTGTCATATATCTTATAAAATATTGTATTTTCAACACAACTTTTTGTTGAACGAGCAGTAGATTTCTGAAGACTGAAATTATGATGAAAACAACCCAATAACATTCATTTTAGCACACAGTTAGTGTTTCCATGCAGTTTCAGATGGAAAATATTGAATAAAAGTTCCCTATAGACTTGCGACCCACTGAAAATGGTTCTGTGACCCATTTTTGGGCCCCGACCCACCAGTAGAGAATCACTGTTTAACATTATATATGACCAAGTGGGATGTTCTGACTCACTTTTAAAATACTGACACTATTTCTCGCATTTTTAGACTACTTTAACGAGTATTTTATCTCTTATTTGCATAATAATATTTCTCAAGATCATCTTGGGGGCCAGAGGTTCTGAGCTGGAGGGCCGGATTTGGCCCCCGGGCCTGACGTTGCCTACCCCTGATGTAAAGCATTACCCAAATCTGAAAAACTAATCTAAAAAGTATTAATATAACAACAAAAAACAGGATGAAAACTCAACAAAAGAGCGACAAAAACATAACAAAAATGTGGCGAAACAAAAAAAACAACTTTGAAAACACAATAAAAAATTGGAAAAAACTCGGCGGCAACTCAACAAAAAAAGTTATTATCAGTTCTTAGCTTTTAAATGTGGCTGGCATGGCCTATAGGCTGTAAACTCCGGTCCAGAAGCTTTTAGATTTGGGTTAAGCCGAACTGGAGAAATTGCGCCCCGTTAAGGCGGGGCTAAAGTGCTGAAAAATGTGAAACAAACTGTCAATTCCGTAACATTTCTGAGCAGAACACCCACTTAAGTCATGTATGATGTACAACAATTGTTGAAAGTGATGCTTTAATTCAGACGACAATTGGGGGGTTCGGCCCATGGTCTTTTGACGATGAAGAAAATTGGCCCTTCACCAAGCCCTGATGTAAAGGCTCGCGTAAGTGTATTTGAAAAGGGAAAACTCACCCCAGTTTGGAGCTATACCTTTCATTACATCAACTGATATAAGACAAGGTAAGAACATATCTCAGTGTGTAAAAACTGTGGCCTGTTCCTTTAAGGTGTGGGTTGAGAGGTTAATTTAACATATTTTACAACAAAGAAAAACAACACTAAAAGACTAAATGAAATCATAAACTGAATGTTGTCCATTAATTCCTCACTCGGTAATCATCATTCATGCAAATAGCCTTTATTGCTCCACAGAAAGTAATTAACACTAAGGGGAAAAAACAGAATCACTTCGACATGAGGAAGCTTCGAGGGGAGATTAACATTCGCCCCGACCAAGAAACATCTTCATTAGCCCTCCGTCCCACTCGGATGCTCCACCGGAGGCCTGTGCTCCATCAAGCGTGCCCCCCCCCCCTGCCTTATGCGTATATGCACCTGCAGCTGACTGAGAACTCAAGAAACAACCATGTAAAAGGATCGCGAATATGTTTGCACTCCTACAGTGATCGGGACAATGAGATTTCAAGGACTTGGATCTAAATCACAATTGTAAAAGAAACTCGTAATAAAGATTTAACAGCCGGTGTTATCAGTGTTCCCCCGTTGACTGAGGTCACAGCAACTCGGTGTGAAAATTTATCGCCGCCGACAGCGGTAATGCCCGTAAATGTCACGTGACTGATCCCACGGCAGCCATGGTGAATGCATGCGCTCATGACTGTCGTTTGTGGAGTGATATACGGGCCGGTTTTTGCCAAAAGGGCGCGGCCGGCCAGATGGAGAGACGTAAACAGAACATAAACATCTGCGACGGCTCCGCTTAACCCTTCAACTCTGGCGATGGAAACGCGCCGGGTGATAAATACACGCGGATAATGTTAATGACAGGTTCATCCCGGTGTCTCAGAGAGGTCACAGAAACTTTGTAATTAACTCACATGTACCAGTTCTCCTCCGATAACAGGTTAAAGTGCTTATGACAGGCTTATATGCTATTCTAGGTATGCCTTAGTTTAAAGTGCATGTATTAAAGGGGGGGTATTATGCAAAATGGACTTTTTCAAGCTTCACATCATGTTATTATGTCATTCCCTCATTAAAAACATGCCTGAAGTGTTGCCTTGGCACATTCACGTATTTTTGAGTCATCTGTAAAAACTCTGATGGCGGCCATTTTAGGGATAGGTTTGCCTGAGTCCTCCTAGGAACGCCCCCACCTCCTGGAGACGCCTCCGAGCTTTCGTCACCAGCCGAGTAACCAACCACTGCTCCTCAGCAGAACCCCCTCCCCACTGATGCCACAGACAGCGTGTGGAGGGGGCGTGTCGGAAAGGCTCAGAGGTTCTTAAAGAGACAGAGGCCTATTTCAAGACATTCACTACAGCCATTTTGAGAGAGCAATTTTGTACAAGGCAGTTATTCTAATTTACTGCATTTACAGACCAACAGAAGGTTTGGTCATCATTGCAGTGTGATATAGACTGGTGCTGTGTGATTGAAAAAAGCATAATACCCCCTCTTTAATGCATCTTAATGGGGTTCTTAAAGGAACAGGCCACCGTTTTTACGCACTGAGATATGTTCGTACCTGAGTTTAGACGAGTTGATACGTAACTGGCTGGTCTTTGTCAAACAACTAATTTATTCCTATAGCTCCAAACAGGGTGAAGTTAGAAGCGACCACGCTCTTCCACGGGCACCCACAAAGACCAGACAGGTACGCATCAACTCGTCTAAACTTGGGTAAGAACATATCGCAGTATGGAAGAACTGTGTGCCCTCAGCCACACAAAAAGACCAAAGATGTTGTTAGCATTTGGCCTCTCCCAGTATAATCCTATAGCTCAGTATCACAGTGTGTCCCAAAGCGCTTTACAGCAAGGAATCACTAACCCATTCACTCTCATTCATACACCAATGTATGCAGACACTGGAGGCAAGGTGGTGAAGTGTCTTGCCCAAGGACACGACAGTGAGCACCTTCAGGAGCTGGGATTTATCTATCTATCAATGGAAACTGTGACGATAGATAGAGAGATAGAGAGATAGAGAGATAGAGAGATAGAGAGATAGATAGATAGATAGATAGAGAGATAGAGAGATAGAGAGATAGAGAGATAGAGAGATAGAGAGATAGAGAGATAGATAGAGAGATAGAGAGATAGATAGATAGATAGATAGATAGATAGATAGATAGATAGAAACATACAGAGATAGATAGAAACATACAGAGAGAGATAGAGATAGAGATAGATAGAGAGATAGAGAGATAGATAGATAAAAACATACAGAGATAGATAGAAACATACAGAGATAGATAGATAGAGAGATAGATAGAAACATACAGAGATAGATAGAAAGATAGATAGTTAGAGATAGATAGAGATAGATAGAGATAGATAGAGATAGATAGAGATAGATAGAGATAGATAGAGATAGATAGAGATAGAGACAGACAGACAGACAGACAGACAGACAGACAGACAGACAGACAGACAGACAGACATTATTGTAACAATACGGTCTAAATGAAGACAATTGACTGCAAACGCTTTTATTTAGATGTATTCATTCTGAGGCTGTCGGACTCACTTTCGCCCGATTCTTAACATTCTTAACAGGATCCTGACAGGACGCGAGTAAGCAGTGCGCAACAGTTCGGGACATTAGTTGTGGCTGTTGTGCCATTAATTGTAACAGGTGGAATCAGGCGCCGGAAACCTCTTCCCAGAATCATCGTGACTTGTCGTTGTGTGTGAACCTACTGTAATTGTGTGTGCTATGTTGGAGTGATTATGAATTAATGAATGAAGCATCCAAAAATAACATCCAAACCGAAAATGCCAGTATATCAAGCACTGCAGCTACACCCATCGCATGCGCTTCAACTTCACCACTGCTACATCAACCGTATAGTGAAAACGTAATCGAGTTATTGTATCCCGTTTCAGTCCACTTCTAGATGTGTGATTCTGTCCCCATAGACCCCCAGAGTGACGGACAAAAGCCATTGAAGCGGCCCAGACTTACGGCCCCTCTGCTAAAAGGGATCAAACAGAGGAGCAGGGGCTGCTGGGAGGCCTATGTTAATGAGAGCGCCCCGCCAGAGTGCTGTGGCGGCTCACACTCAGCATGGAAATAAAACATGCCGGACCTGCAGCGTCTTCAACTCAATTTATTTCAACAACTTTGTTAGCAAAAAAAAGGAAATGGAACTTTGAGTGCTGGTCTGGACAGGCTTTGTAGTGAAGGCATATTGAGTGCGGAAATGATCAGAGTGAGTCTAGTGAAGGAGTGTTTAAAAAGAGTTTGGGAAAGAAGTGCCTTATCACAACATCAGCAGGTGGGACTATTTGGAGCTCACTTGTTTCACATGTGGGACTAAAAAGGGAATTAACATAAAAAGATGTATTCATTCATTCATTCATTCATTCATTCATTCATTCATTCATTGACATCATGCGCAATACTTTATCTGAACTCATACAAATATTGTGATATTTTCTAAACCCATCGAGCGCCTTTGACACCATTAACATGTAAGAAACTGATTCTCAAACAAACTTTCTGAATAATCATTTTGTTTGTTTATGCACTACTGACCTCTCGTAAAAATGTGTGCAATATACTCCGTGTAAGCAGTTAAATAAGACCGTGTTTGCTCTCCTCCAGTCTTATACTATTTCTGCTTACCTGTAATTGCCATTTGCAATTGAGACACTTTAAGTGTTTAAACATAAATGTTTCTTTTTATAGTCATACTCCTGAAGAGGCTGTGTTTTCAGCAGAGCTGTGTACAGGAAGTGGCAAAGGCTGCAGAAACTGTTGGGTCATAATAGTGTCGCTGTTTACAGAGAGAAGGAGGGAGAAGGAGAGAGGGAGAGAGAGAGAAGGAGTGAGCTAAAGGGAGAGAGAAGAGGGAGTACCATACATTAAGAGCCACTTCAGTCTGAGGTTATATCAATAATAATCATATTAGCACTCGTGTTGCACTTTACATCCATGACGGAAGTAAGCCTGCCAGTCTGCACTACATTCATTTACTCACACACTACATTCACACAAGTACGACCAACCTTTGAGTCACAAGACGACCTGCTCTCCCATGAGCCCCACTCAACAAAGAACAGCTTTATCCAGTGTCCAAACCTTCAAACCTACAATGATCCATTTAAAATGTACATCTGATGTTCTATGACCAGAATATATTGAATGACATTTATAAATGTTTCATTTTCATATTCATTTTTTGTCCACATTATGCACCACTGCACTGCACAATGAATGAATGAATATGTATAACACTTAGTCCACATAAAGAACATTTCACATCAGTACATCTTTGCATTCTGAAGTAGAGACCGGTTTCACAGTCATGACCTACGTTTAATCACCTCTTTTACAGCTGATATATGAAAAAGCTCCGGGTGACTGAATAAAGGTGGGCCTCCAGGTCAAAAAGGTTAAGACCTCCAGCTTTAGATCGCAGGATACAGGACACATTGAGAACCTTCCTGACAATGGGCCTCTATATTTCTCGACAGTTTTACAAGCGTTGTCATGCTGCTAAAAGGCCTCAGCGTGAGCAGCCAAATCTATTCTTCACTATTCAACCTTTAAACAGTCCTCCTCAGATCCTGCTTCAGCTCTGGGCTCACACTATCTCTCACTGGGCGAATACCGCACGATCCATCTGTCTTCAAGACGGCTTTGAAAAATGTATTGAGTGGCGGCTGACCGGGGGATCTGTTTCGGGATGAGTGCGGTTTTGAAGTGCCGAGATAAAACAGACGGTGATGGTTCCATTTAGCGCCTAAAGAACTGAGAAAAGACGAGCAGTGTTTCGGCGTCGGGAGTTGGCAACGGGCAAAGCGCTCCTGGCCCCGCGCTGTGCCAGTGGGAGTGAATGGGAAAGGCTCTTGATATTCAGCAACACATCCCTGTGTCTTAAAAGGATCTGAGGTGGAGAGACGGCTGCTTCTGGATAAAGGGGGATCAACTCCAGCACTGTGGATTTATAGGAGCAACTGCAGCCTTTTCAGTTTAGCTACATCGTCAACTCTACCACATCCGAAGCTCATACAGAGACATTTACGCCGAGCGCTAGGGCTGCACGATAGCGATTTGGGATTTTAATATTTTATATATACAGCATGTGTTTCATTTTTCATGCAATTGAGTTTTGAGCTGCATAAATATTCTCCCTCATTATTCAGCTGCATAAGAGCATTCTCTGAGCTGCAAAGCGCTGCTTTTTGATCACTGTGATGGAAAGTAAAGGCGAGTGCTGACCACTCATACAGCCTCTGGGTCACTACAAGGTCAAATACGCACAAATATCAACTTTTTTTTGCATTCAGAGTTTCATAATGCACCTTTAAGACAGTATAATGACACGCCCGTGCAGATACAGGCAGCATCTCTGGAAATGCCCATATATGGTAATTTTTAAAAAATGTTAAGGGGGAAAACCTTTTGGGGAAAAATGTATTTATTGAGAAACTACTTTAACAAATGCAGAATTATATTATTTATTATATATTATATTATATTACATATTAGTTTTCTACTAAATAAAGATACAAAGACATGAAGAGGAGCAAAGTGGTTCAGCAGCCCATAACTACATAAATAACAGAGAAAGCTAATGCCTCATCTTAGCATCGTGCTAATGCTAACATTAGCTAGAGCTAGCTACAGCTGCCCTTTTTTCGCTTCGACTGAACAATCTGCTGTCAATAAACATCCATGGACCCATGGATTTAGACTTGACTTTATTTGTATGTGATATATACCTTTATATTTCGCCTGAAAATGGCTAAAAAGAGTGAAAAACTGTATCCAAAAGATTCTATCCCCCCCCAGCGAGGCCACGCCCCCTTCTGTGACGAGATGCCGTCACAGAAGGGGCGATCGAGTCATCCCGACCCCTTTGTTCGCATTTGAAATGATGCAGCGCAGACAAACATGGTTCTCCTGCACACTCCTGATTGGTCAGCAGCCAAAGGAAACAAGGCTCAATAATTCTGATTGGTGAATATGTCTCTCACTCAAAAGACGGAGGCACAACGCAGGGTAAAAAAAAAAAAAAACTCAAGGGGCACGTTAGCTTATCCCAGTGGCTTAAAGCAGACCTCAGTATCTCTTGCCCCTAGAGGCCATAAGCAAAACTGCAGGGATCGTAGCAAGTTGCAATTTTTTTTACGTATAATTGTCTGTGAGAGTAAATACTACGCTGACGGAAAAGACAAAGAGAGAGAGGGATATTTTACATCCAATTACACAACGGAGATATTTTTTTTCACTCAAACTTGGCTGTAAATACTGTTTAAAGTGGCGCTAGCCTGCAGTTAGCTTTGCCCATTAGCCTGTTAGCTTCTTCTTCGTGATTCCATTAGTGTGTATTGGTGGCTCCGGTCCGGTGGCTGTCAAGTTGCAATTGGGGTTTTCTGCCCAGAGACACCAGGGGGACACATTAACACCTGTATTACTCCCAGAGGGACTACGGAAAGGACTTATTAAGGTAAACCAGTGACTAAGTATTGCTTTAAAGCTCAATTTCCATTCAATTTTTCCGCAATAAGAGTCCGGACTGAAGACGCAGGGCTAAAGGTATGTGGTTATCTCCCTGTTTCCTTTACTACCAGAAACACAGTCGAATAAGCCCTGTCCAGATCATTGTTGTTGAGCCATATCTCCTTGTGTGGATGAGCTATTAATACAGACAATTGTACAAAAGATCCACTTTTGACGCTGCAGAAGCCTATTGAAACAAAGCCACCATGTCTCGTTTCCAAGAGTTTGTGGTGATGATCATTGCGGCTCTATTTGCTGACGTTCCCTTGGATATGTAATGCCAAATGGAATAACACGGCCTGATCTGTTTCCTCTTATCATCTCTATATTTGTTTATTTCAATATTATGCTTTCCTGCTGTTCCTTGAAAGCACCCTACAGATCTATTTTTAACTGATCCCAGAGCGTGATTTAAATCCGTCTCTGCTGCTGTCTAACAAAGCCACGTGTTTTTGAGGTGAACAATAAGGCACAATGCGTGGAAGCAGCTCCCAGATTATTTCCTTCCTTCGATAAGGCGGGCGCTGCTTCAGAATGGGAGAAGGAGAGTCCTATTGGCACCCATGGGACCCGGGGCTGTGTGAGAAGATCCTGTCGTTTTGGACACCCATCCACAAATCCCAGGACGCCTCCGCATTGTCACCAGTTCAGAATGAGTTCAGGGAGGTCGTTGCCGCATGACATTGAAAAACATGAAGATAGATAGCATCAGACTTAAATAAGTTAGGTAGCAAGGTATTTCAACAATAACAATATCTGCAATAAAATAAATGCTTGTATTCTATTATATATATTTGGGTGAAATGTTACGCGGTGTGGCTTTAAATCAGAATATAACTTGATTTTGGAAGCGCATGACAGAACCTGTGCGTATAACACTGAAGGATCAAATGAATAATAATAATAATAATAATAATAATAATGCATTGGTTTTATATAGCACTTTTCTGGACACTCAAAGACGCTTTACATTGCATTATTCATTCACTCCATACCCGGTGGTGGTAAGCTACTATTGTAGCCACAGCTGCCCTGGGGTAGAGTGACGGAAGCGAGGCAACCAGTCTGCGCCATCGGCCCCTCCGACCACCACCAACACTCACTCACTCACTACATTCGCTAGGCTTCCTGGTGTTACTAAACGGTCTCCCATCCAAGTACCGACCAGGCCCTTCCCTGCTTAGCTTCCAAGGTCTGACGGGATTGGGCAGAGCAAAGGCGGTATGACCACAAATGACTATTCTTTATTTCTATTTTTTCTATTTTTTCACCTAGAGTGAATATTGAACTTTATTGAAAAGTTTGAATAATAATTTGAATAATTCATTCCAAAGCGTATCAATTAAAATGGTCGATAATAGTAAAATGAAAGTTGTCTGCAAGGCAACAGCACCACTGCTGTGATTCTTTTACTTCCGTCACAAGTGTGGCAGCAGCTTTGCACGTGTGAGCATTTTTACAAGCCCCGGCCTCGATAACGGCCTTCTGTGTGGTTATATGGATCTCTCAGGGCTCCTGTTGCTTTGTCTTGGATCCGGCTGGTGTTCGGTCCCTTACATAAGGGCCTTTAGCACGTCAGCCGCCCCACTAACGCGTCCCCATCAATCCCAATTCAAGGACAGGGCAGCTCAGAGGAAGACTGATCTTGAAAGGTTTTCTTCTCAGAGCTAAGAAGTTCATACTGAGAAACAGGTAGATGCTTTCGGTGCAATCAGGCCGCTGGGTTGTTTGGGTGTCCCACTTCAAAGCTTTGAACGGACATTAGCGGGAGGGCAGCACAGGCGGGATTGTGTGCGAGATGCTGGTGCGGGCATGGGAAGGGAAAGAGGCTGACTTTCTCATTTCCCAGGAAGCCCACAGTGTCTGTTTAGCTGGCGCAGTGGGGTGAACAGAGCACCGGTGTGAGTGAATGCAACATGAGGATTTTTGACATTCTGAAGATTTGTAAACGTGATATCTTATACGATGTGCCTGCATCTTAAAAACACACTCAAACATATACTTTTATACACAGATAGCTCTACCCTTGTCCTGTACTTTTAAATCCTATGAATGAATTGTCTGCACCCCCAAATATCTTTAGCCACTTTTCCACTGGCAGACACTACACAGCCCAGTGCCTGGTCAACCCGGGTAGGTTAGCTTTCCGACCAGGTACAAGTTTTGGCACCGGCCTCTGGCTGTGGCCAAAGTGCTAAACCGAGACTAATGTGACATAAACAGACGCTGGCCTCTGACTGGCAAACGAGAGAGGACAGCCCTCACTATTAACATGTAGGTCATATGGATTTAATATTTCATAACATCATACCACTGTTCTAATGGGGATTTTGCAGATATTAGCATTTAGCCGCTGTTAGCGCAGCTTTAGCTGGTGTTAGCATAACACTTGCCTTTTGCTTACCTTCATAGTTTGTCTTTTAGCGGCTTCTTTCCTCTAGTATTTGCCTTGGCACATGAAGGATTCCATAAACCCCACTAAAAAGCAGCATGACAGATCAGAATAGTTTTAATAGCCATTATTTGAGAACAGGTTCACACACTAGGATTTTTTTTATAAACAGGTACTAAAAAGAAATTACAGTTTTGATGCTGTTGGTCCAGGAAGTGATTAGGTTGTTTCGGCTCAAATAAACGATTTTCCCGATTTTTTTCTGAATGTTAGGCCATTTTTTTATGCTAATATTGTCTTGTTTTCAGAATTTTTGCACATTTTTACCTTATTTTAGCCAAAATATTTCTAATAAAAAAAAAAAAAAATGGACATCGGAGATGTGCATGGAAGCGCGGGCTGGCATTTACAAGTCTACAGGATTACTAAAAACATGCCAGGATAAAACAGAACAACATATGTAGGCATGTTTTTGATGATCATGGAACAATGTGAAAAGCTCAACAAAAGTCGATTTTAAATTTGTGTAAGACCAAATAAATAAATAAGTAAGCTTGACCTTGCCACATTCCTTTAACGAACCCCCGGCAGCTTCAATATTCATCTTGCAGAGTGAATCATTTAACATTTGCGTAACATCTCGATAACACAATCTTTCCCCATTTACTTCTGGATTCATAAAATGTTTTTTTGCCTCGGTGGACTTGATATCAGCATTCTTCACATTCCTTGATGGACCACGTGATGCTACAAAACAAATCTCTGACTACTGTATCAATTGTATCATAAATCATATCAGCGCGGTGTCAAATATTCCTGAATTCCTTGGTCTGACAATGATCTATCCGTGACTGTTCAGCTATGACTTCCTGCTCGCTCCATGCTGTAAACCCTCTGGATCTTTCCACCGGGCCAGACTTCCTGTGTTGACTGCCAAGCTTTCATTGACGTGTGTTATGCCCAATGTTTTCAGAATCTTCGCTCCCTGTTGGTTTGGCTACACGTTTTCTGCTTGCTTTGGCGCGCATTGTTCTTTTGTCAAGCCCTCGCTCTTCTGCGTGCACTGTGCTGATAGGCTACGGTTTCCCCGTACCTCGGACTCACTGATAGGTTAAAGTTGACTTCACTTCCTGCGGAGTCGAGGTGCTTGTGTTGATCTTTGATGTCATTGCTGTAAGAACATACATCAGCACTTGCCAACTTTATATCAGTCAGAATCTTTGTTTGAGCCATGTCTTTCAGTTCTACGAATGGCTTGTTTTGGGGTTTGGTTCTGCTGATGTCGGTGTCCTTCAATTGTTTCCTTTAGATCAGGCGTCTCATTTTTGTTTGTTTCTTTTTTACACAAGTGGCCCTCTGATAGATTGCATTAAGCACTAGAACCACATTGTCCATGAGGCAGCACACGGTAGTGACGATAACACGGCTGATGTAACGTTCTGAGGAAACAGCCGACACTGCGAAGGGAGATGCAGCACTTCTGCAGACGACTTATACACGTTTTTTCAACAAAGAAACTAAACTAACTGACAAAAGGAGAGAGCAGGAGCTTCAGACATAGGTGCGAGACAGTGAGAGCATGAGGGGAGATACTTTCTGTCCTATGATGTGATAACAGTGAGGTGAGGAAGTGAGGACCGTGGTCTCCATCTCTCCCGCAGAGCGACATAAAGCCTCACAACATGAAGTGTTATGTTTAGTTATGAACAGACAGAAACTGTTTGGACACTGATGATTCCTGTGGAGGATGAAAGATCATTTATTGATGCCCTGAACCTATAAGAGCAATATCATGTGCTGGTCACTGTATCAATAGTTAGTGAACTAATTCATTATTAGCTATAAGATGTATTACACAAAACACGTATTGTCTGTCTGAGTTTGTCATTTCTAAATTCAGAGGCACAGTAATCGGCCTAAAAAAAACAAAAATTAAACGCTTAAAAAGGTACAGATAAGTAATGTATTGTCAGTTTTAAAGAGGGGGTATTTTGCTTTTTTCAATCCCATAGCACCAGTCTATATCACACGACAATGATGACCAAACCTTCTGTTGGTCTGTAAATGCAGTAAATTAGAATAACTGCCTTGTATAAAATGTCTCTCTCAAAATGGCTGTAGTGAATGTCTTGAAATAGGCCTCTGTCTCTTTAAGAACCTCTGAGCCTTTCCGACACGCCCCCTCCACACGCTGTCTGTGGCATCAGTGGGGAGGGGGTTCTGCTGAGGAGCAGTGGTTGGTTACTCTGCTGGTGACGAGAGCTCGGAGGCGTCTCCAGGAGGTGGGGGCGTTCCTAGGAGGACTCAGGCAAACCTATCCCTAAAATGGCCGCCATCAGAGTTTTTACAGATTACTCAAAAATACGTGAATGTGCCAAGGCAACACTTCAGGCATGTTTTTAATGCGGGAATGACATAATAACATGATGTAAAGCTTGAAAAAGTCGATTTTGCATAATACACCCCCCTTTAAAGCATTTTATTTCAAATAAAAAGTTGAAAAGGCTCAGTTTGTTTGAACCCCTGACCAACACTGTGTTTGCATTTTTGGTCCCTGATCCAAATGAGTCTAGATCATAAAGGCGAGAGCAAGTTTCTGATTTGGAGATGAGTGGAGTTAATGACAGTCGGCCCGACCAAGATCTTGTGCAATGGTATGAAACTGCACCGCAGCCATAGAGCGAGGGTAGGATGGGTCTTCATTATTCCATAAAGGGACATTTGTTTCCACAAGCCGACCTGTCAAGTTATATTTCACACCATGACATTGAAAACAGCCAACACAATAAGCATCACAAAATCCACAACATAAAAACAACTTTAAACAAAGTGTACCAAATAAATCAGTGAGATCGCTCGTTGATGGTTGAACAAAGCTCTTATATTATTAAATCATGATTTAAAGCAAATAATAGTTCGCATTATGAGGCTGCATTTTAACAGGCTCTGGTTCTATGGCTCTAAAAATGGACAAAGCCATAAACAACTTATTATAGCAGTGACCACAACACTGTATATCTACTCGTGGTATACTTGAACATGCTTTTGTGGTGAGGGAAACCAGACGCATATGCAGAATTTATATGGAGAAAAAGCAAACCCTACATACTGTAGAAAGGCCCCACCATGGAACCTCCACCCGATGCTTGAGAGTGCTAACTACACACTACTCTGTTCCCTTAAGAATCACAAACTGCCTGTCGGGATTAAGAAGTGGAGTTTGGAGATCCACCTTTCACTTTGCAACAAGGCTGTTGTTGATGGCATTTCCATCCGTTGCCGCACAAATGACACCCTTTCTCCCAGGACGCGGCAGGGCCAAATTGAACCTGTCTCGCCTCTGACCTAGACCCAGGTGGACAAACCAAGTTTAAATACTTTTGGCTCAACCGCTTCACGCAGGGGGAAAACACATCAGTGGCCTGAGACCGGTGGAGAAAATGGAATCCCAATTCTATTAGTTGCTGGAAGGGACCAGATGCAATTTGGACTGACGAGTTTTCTCTTTTTTTTAGGAGACGGTTTGAGTGGTCTGGTATAGCTGGGACACAAAACATCTGTGCAGAAGTTTAGGATTAGGGTAAAACATTGCGAGATCGCTACAGAGAAAAGCCACCTTGTACTTTTTATGTGAACTGTAGCGACACAAGGTCATTTTCTTTTCACTTAGATACAATTCATGCATGTTGAAAGCTGGTAGGAACTCTCCACTCACTGATTTCCGTTTTATCTTTGGAACGTGAGAACATGTTTGTGGTTTGTTGCGATCACGGAGTCACACAAACACCCTCCTGGTTCATCGGCGCTACCATTACGTAATGTTGTGCACAATGGCTCACAGCTGAACATATGGACCGAGGAGGCCTGCTGGAATAATAAGGAAGTCACTGTACCCCCATTAGTTTGGCCTGGTAATGACTGTCTCGTAGGATATGGGCTAATTGAGTTTCATTGTTTCCCGTACCGGTCTCAAAACAGATGGTCTCAGCGCCCCGCACCTTCTGCGCGAGCGAGCCGATGACGTACGTGAGCCGCTTCCGAGTCTCGCAGGACGTTTTTTAATTCATTCGGATTTTCATTTTCTTTATCTAAATGTATGTGACTGAATAAGTGGCTTCTAGGTACTCCGGTGTCAACCTTAAAAACATGCAAAAAGGTCGGGGTAATTCTTTTCCCCATGGTCTCAAGATGGGTCCCAACAACATGTGTATGTGCAGACCGTTCTACAACCTGGAGAAAGCAGCGGACAGCAGCCATTAAAGGCCCTGTACCTGATTTTTACACTGAAAGAGGAAGCCACTAAATTGAAATGTTGGTGGGGGTACAAACTCATCCCTAAGTCTTCCAAACATATAGCATCCCAATTCTTAACAGGGATGTGTTTATAGGCGCATTTCACTACTTGCAAGGGTCACTTTTCAGGGTCACTATCACAAGAATGCAAGAAAACTAGCCTCCAAGTTCATGAAATAGCTACAAATGCTAAATAATTAGATCTACAGCGTTTTCCCCACAAATGTCTGAGTTTACATTATACTTAAGGAAGATGAATTCATTCCATGACCAGAAAAGAAATCAGGTATAGCTCCTTTAACCATTGGCGTTGGCTAATGTTTGAGCAGAGTTGTCCAGTGTTAGCCATTAGCTTGGTGCATTAAGCTAGTGTTAGCGTTATGGTTAGCATTCTCCGTTATTTCTGTTTTTATGGGACATTGAACCACTTTGCTCCTCTCCACGTCTCTGTATTTTTATTTGATGAAATATACATCCATAATTTTGCTTTTTTTTTAAAGTATTTGTCCAGTTATAGGTGAAAAAGTTATTTTTCCCCTAAGCTTTACCCCTCGACTGGCCACTGACCATGCCGTCTGTATCTTCAAAAAAGTAAACCACCATATGTAAACCACAACCATATGCAGATGCCGTTTACTTAACATGAATCGAAGGGCGTTTTCACACAGGCTCCAGTTAGGTCGAGCTAAAGGGACTTTTGGCCCAAGAGTGGCACTTTCAGGTCAGTGTGAATCCAACCGCGGGTCTAAAGAGAAACTCTGAGTGCGGCGGAAACAGATGGTCTCGGAGCCGCTCTGTGGCCCTGCGTCAATTACTGTCCAGTTCAGTGATTTCTCCAGAAAAGCTCTTGAAATCTTAGTTAGCATAGCCTCTATTCACAATCATATGCAAACAGCTGCGGACAAGATCCCTTGGCAGACCTGTAGTAAATTGCTCCAGGTAGTAAAGTCTGTCCTGATTACTGTCAGTTTTGCATGCAGGAAAGACAAATATGTGAGCGGGTCCCCATCAAACGTTGCACTGTGGTTTGGAGCGGGCGTGGTGTGAAGGCGGCCGACCTCAGGCCGAACTACTCTCGCTTTGACGCCTCTTTTTTGCGCTGCATGAGGGCGTTTGGAGTACTGCTCTGATGAGGCAAAATGGATCAACTCTCAATAATTAAGGCAAGTCTCTCTTTCCCGTCTTTCCCTTCCAGCTCATGTCTCAATAATCTTGCACCTGAGCCACTCAGTTCATTTGCACAGAGACAAAACAGCAACAGAGTCACCAGAGGGCCATCAATAATAACGGCATAGTTCCCCATCGCAAGACTGCATTTGGTCAGTCTGCCTTTACATATACAAGTGCAAAGTTATGGAACTCATTACCCATTGAACTTAAAACCATGACCGAGTTTAAAATGTTCACCTCTCGAGTTAAGTCTTGGCTGAAATCCCGAGCCGTGGGAAGATATTTCACTTAGGGGGTGCTGAGGGACCAAATTTACCCTAAAAACGCTTTTTCTGCGCATATTTCCTATTTATTGATATTGCCTGCAGTTCCCAAACTATCCACCAGGGGGTGCTGCAGCCCCCTCAGCACCCTGGGTTCCCACGGCCTTGCTGAAATCGAAACAGAATTGCACCCATTTGTAAATTTATAAACAGCACTGAGTTTGTGTGTGTAAATGATTTATATAGTGTATATAAGTACGTTTTTAAGATAAAATTGAAAATGTTAATTTTGTGTAGAAAGGCCCACATCCAGGGACTGGAGTTGAAAATTAGCAAAATCATCGCATCAGTAACAAGCTTGTTTTGTACTATGTTGACTTGCAATGTCCCTGTCAGATAAATCAATAAATAAAAAATAATTTGCGTATCAGCCTCACTGTATTTAACCACAGGAGAGAGGAGTGACCGCTGCGTAACATCGGGTAAGTGTATTGACAGGTTGATTGTCATGGGAATAAGTTTGTTGAACAGCTGATCGTTGTTACGTGGCTGATGCGATGTTTGGTGTGGGCGATCCTAAAAGGCGCTCCAACATGTGTGCAGAGAAATCTAAAAGTATTAATGGTTTTAGATGTGAATCCATCGCTATTCACAGAAGGACACACAAAGTCAAGTCATTTGTATTGTGTGAATGATGAGCTGGCAGACTTGGCGAGTGTTAAACAGGAGAACGTGGTACCAGCAGCCCCTCTCTTATCAGTGTGATATATGCACTGTATAACTGTGCAGGTTTATGGGGAGATTCACGTTAACTTAATTTATGCCACAATAACTTCCATCACACGGTGTCAACTTTTATGGATGTGTCTTTGGAATGTGTTTTCTTTCTGCAACGTGATTTTTCTGTTGACATTGTGGATGTTTGAGACAACAGCTCAAGACGCAGTATATAGTTGCGATAAGAAGAACGTGTACAACTCACTCTTAATAAGCAGGGCCTCTTAGTTTTAACAGCATTCGTTTTTTTTTAACTGGCATAAAAAGGTGTACGTGTAGCCTATATATATGTATTTTACAAGGATATCTGAAAACAAAAGCTAAACATCCAGGTTGTCACAAGTAGGGCTGGGTACCGTTCGTTTTTTTTCGATACCACTACTTTAACGATATCTGCTTTTTCGGTACCGGTGCCTTAGCGGTACTTTTTCCGATACCTGTGTTATTTTAATTGAGTTAAAATAATGTGCATAGGAAAAGTATCGTTCAGGAGGAAGTCCAAACACGGCACATCAGAAAACAGGCGCAGCAGCGTCACCTGTAACTAACATTTTCTGAGCAGAATTCCCACTAAAGCAGTGATAAAAGAGAGAAAGGACATTATTACCTTCTGAGCTGCAGGAACAGACCAGATCCACATCAGGCACCGTTTTCTTTTAGCTAAACTTTTCTAAACTCACTGCGCTGTTCGACAGTGAAAGCTCCTCACACGTCACAGATCTGTTACATAATGCGAGCGCTCACTCTGTCACTGACAATGCACCATAACTGTTCCAAAAATGGCTAATGCAAAGTGAGCGCTCACCTTTTCCAGAGACAATCTTTGATCCCAAATGCTCCAGTGCAGCTGGAGTTTAAACAACAGCAGTAACTTCAGGCTCTGCGGGGCTAAAGGTAAAGGTAAAGCCCATGTGTTTCTTGTTGTCATACTGTGTTGTCACTGCTTTTCGATTTGTCTAAGAGTTCTAGTTTCTTATTCAGTCCTGGTTTAGTCCTGGTTTTTAACCAGTTTACTGTAAGTCCTGGTTTAGTCCTGGTTTAGTCCTGGCTCAGACCGCGGCTCTGCCATCTCTGATAATGACTGAAGTTTACAGCTTTGCTTCGCTTCATTTATTGACGTTTGGAGAGAAAAAGTATCGAAAATTAGCACAGAAAAAAAAATAGTTTTTTGATACGGCCCCCTGCCGGAGCTTTTCGGTCGGTACCAAGTAGGTACCGTTTAACGGTACCCAGCCCTAGTCATACGTAACAGAGTCCCCCGGCATGAGCACATCCAACTCCACATTTTACAGGACTTTCCCTGCACTTTTCCACGGAAATAAACCTGCTAGCCTGCAAGTTTAGCACTGGCCTCAGCTAAACCTCTGTAGCCAGATATTCTCTAAGATAAACTTTGGTTGTAGCTACGATTCTCTCTTTGAACCATCGCACAGTGGAGAGTGTAAACCAGCCTTAAGACCGGTCTTGCGTGACAGGAGACATATTAGATCGGCCATTGTCAGGTTCATGCATCCTCTGAGGTACTAGTCTCTTTCACATCTCGTCATTCTCGTCATTGTCACTGCTGACCACTTTACCACAGGCCCTTCCTGGAGTCTCCTGGGTGATGCTTCCACAGCTGTGCGTAAACCACCGCGAGGGCTCTGAGGCGAGGAGATGTTGTCATGGCGCTGTGGACCCCTGACTAAGCCTTTGACCAAATTTGAAAAGACGTGTTTTGGAGGTGAGCATGAGGGGTGACGCCAGCCCCTTTACAACGGTCATTAATAGGCTAAGAACCGGAGAGCTGCGCTAACCGAATAAAAGCGGCGCACAGTGTTTAGAAAAGGAGGAGCAAAGAACGTCGGCAAATTCCTCCGACTATTCATCCGATCTCTGCACTTTTACCCAAGACGAACCAAGAATATCCTTCTAACACTGAATGTGTTATTGTGCCACGTATTCTTTAATCTACTCTTCACTGGACAGGGTTTGATACGCAAAACCAGTTCAGATGCTCAAAATCATGAACATCGGGTGCAGGTTTATTGATTTATTTATTTGACTGGGACAGTGCATGTTAATGAACAAGCATAGAATACCTGCATGTAAACGTGCCGGATTTTAGAAGTCTAATTTCCATCCGTGGTCCCACAGGCCAGGGTCACACGTGGGTTTTAATACCTCACTCAAACTAGGCTATCTTTTGTCGAACCAAATCCATATCAACATATAATACGAAATACGTACACAGTGTCTGCCCAGCTTTAGTCTGTAGTGTGCACTGGGCTAGGAGGAACTATTTGATTAAAAAAAAAAAAAGACATATCTGCGTGAACAAAACAGGGCACAGATCAAATAATTGGACGTTTACTGAGAGTTCCCTGGCCTGTAGAGAAGGCAGCTTCACGCCAGGTCAGGTAGACTCCGGTCCTGACTGGGCTGCTTTAGTTTAAACCCGCTGTCTGGTTTACATAAAGAGTTGGACAGGACGCGGTATAGCCCACGGGCTCTTGGCACTTTCTACACTTCATCTCAGCCACCGTGCCGTGCCTGCATATTTCTCAGTGTCGAGCTCAAGTTGCTGCCCCTGTTGCTGACTGCGAGGAGTGCAGCAACCGGTTACAGTCGCCCTTTAAAGTGGAGACAGGGCACGTTTGTTCATAAACATCTATGAGCTGCTGTGGGTATTGTTAGAGGATAACATTAAATCGCCATTTATCATACTGGGTCAGGCTGTACAGTCGTACTATCTCTGTCAAAGCCTTGACTGTGGTGCTCAGGCGCCCACTCTCAGACACTGGATGCTGGCGTATCATTATGACGCTCTGAGAGGGGATTTATCCCTCTTCTGTGGAAGCACAGACAGACTTGAATGGGAGGACTAGCGCAATGTCTCGAGTTCATGTCTCCGGGTCCCGCACCGATGGTAAATAAACTTCTCCTGCATAAGACATCCAGACTGCTGCCTGTTATTCATCTATCCTCTCGAACACCATTGTTACTTCTCTAACAGGTATGGACTGATCAGGACATGAGGAGCAGCCAAATACCACATCAACCGTTTGGAATAAAGGTGGTCCACACCGGAGCTTTCCTGACTCAGTGTAGGCTCCCTCTCTTCTTCAATCATCTACACCCACACTCGTCACGTCATTACGATCATCAGTTCTTGGGATTTTTAAGATATGACATTAATACCAGTGATTTACCATTAATACTCTGGTAGCTGTGTATGTGGATTATTTGTTACTATAATCATTATTATTATTTAGATGAGTGTTTTATGTATTAATAATGGATATAATTATTAGAGAAAAATGAACAACAATCAATCGAATTTCACAAGTGTGATTAATCACAATTTTAAAAATGTATTGATTGGGCACTATCTTGAAGTGGCTATATTTTAAACGGTTGAGGCCCTCTGAGATAAATAGATAGAGCTAATAGATTGTTTCTGTCAGCAAATGTAAAACCCGCTTTCTCTTTCCCTTCCGTTGATCCAACATATTAGATAGTGCAGCGGTTAGTGCTTTTGCTTCACAGCTAGAAGACCCTGGGTTCGATTCCCTGGACGGGGCCTTTCTGTGAGGTGTTTGCATGTTCTCCCCGTGTCTGTGTAGGTTTCCTCCACGTACATATCGGGTACATGTACAATAGGCCAGGATGAATGAGAGTGTGTTTGAGGTTGTGAGTGTGGGACAACGGATGCAAATTGCAATCTGCCGTGGTGTGTTTACATGCACGAGGCCCATACGTTCATTAGCATGCACTGTCCTGACCAAATAAATAAAAATTAAAAAATGTGAGCTAGCTTTGCAGATAGCTAACTGTATTTTACTGGAAAGAATGTAAAAAAAACTGTAATACAGAAGCAAAAATAAGGCACATTACAACCTTATTTGGGGAAATATACAATGTAAACCGAAAATAGGTAGTTTAGAGTTTACTAAAAACATTAGCAAGCTAGCACAATGCTAATAAAACGGTATCAGCACCAAATATTTTCGTACAAATTATGAATTGGAAACATGCTAAAATGACAAAATTTTGTATCTAACTGAAGCTAAGCTCACGATCATCCAAATATGTCTGTGTAAGCTCTCAGTCGTACAGGAGTTGTCCATCTTCAATGAAGGTATTCAAATCGTCTTCTGTACTGGTGGTTGAAGTCTCGAACCTAAAGACCAAAAGGGGAGGAGTTGGGGTTGGCCCGGTCCCTCCCCAGAAACTACCGGTACCCTCCCCGTGCGTAAACACCTTTGAAGTAGAGTGTCTCTAACGAACTGCTCACTCCAGAGCATCGATGTGTCCTGTGTGTCCAACTCCTCACCTTTTGGTCTTTGGTCTGTGAGCTGAACAGAACTTTAGTTTTCGCTGACGAAGCCTTTTGGATGAGAGGCGAAACGTTTGAGACTTCAACCACCAGTGCAGAAGACGATTTGAATACCTTCATTGAAGATATCATTCAAATACGTACAGATATTTCTTGTAGGGGCCAAAATAAATTGTCACAGGCTTTGACTGTTAAAGGAACAGGCCACCATTTTTCCATACTGAGATATGTTCTTACCTGAGCTCAGACGAGTTGATACTTTCAGTGCCCGTAGAAGAGCTTGGTCGCTTCTAACTTCACCCTGTTTGGAGCTATAAGAATATGCTGGGAGAAGCAAAATGTTGACATCTTTGATCTTTTTGCGTGACTGACGGTACGCACAACGACCAGACAGGTACACTGCAAAAAGTAATTAACTAGATAAACATCTCAATTTGAGCATAATAATCCAAATTTTAGTTGTTTTGACTAGTTAAGAAGTTCTTGGGCATTTGTCCTAGATTATTTCACTTGTTCTGAGATGTTTCTGACTCGTTTCGATACATTTCGTCCTTATTTCAGGTCATTTTCTTTGCCAATGGGGTAAGAAAATTGGTCTTATCTCATTGGCAATTTTACTTTCTTATTTCAAGCGAGATTTACCCAAGAACTGGTCTGAAATGTCCTCAAAGCAAAGTAAACTTGGTCCGATCAGGAAAAGTGTCTAAATGAGTAAAAACCGCTCAAAACAAGATACATTTCCTCAATTCAAGTCATTTAAGCCTATGCTTGATATTTACTTTTTGTAGTGTACATATCAACTCTTCTAAGCAAGAATTACGGTAGATCTGCGTGGACAAAACGCAAACTTAAAAAGAAAAGCCCTTTCTCCACAAGGGGGCAGTACTCTAATAGTCCTGGATTAAGTATATAGTTGCCAAAGACTTCCCTAACCTGCCAAGAACACACACACACACACACACACTCCCCAATTTGTGCTCATCTGAGTTCAGTCCAAGCCTTGACACTCGATGTCCTTCCTCACGGATCACTAGTTAATATATAAACGTTCATAATCCTTCCACTGATAAGTCGCTTTGATTCTGTCGTAAAAAAAAAGCCTGTAAAGCCAATTGAAGGTGTCGGGGACATCATCGCCGGCTATAAAACCCTGAGCATTCCTTTCCAATTTTAGCTCCAATAAAAACCCGAAAAGTTGCTCCACATCCACAAACAAGCTCCTCTGCCACGAGCCTCGCGGAAGAATCAGAGGATATCCTATCATGATTGTTGCAGAATTAACGTCGATCTTCTCATCACGAGCGCCTAATTACGTTTCCACGGCGGAAGTCAGATAAGCCCGTCGAATAACATTAAAATCGCATTATAGCCTAGAGCCTTTCGCGATATCCTGAACGGGCCGCGCCAAATATAACACCTTGGAAATGGAGGGGGGGGCGGGGGAGCAAGTGAAAATTACGCTGCGGGAAGTGAGCGTGGGAGGGATGTCATAAGTCACCTGTCGAACCGAAACAATATCTGGACACACACATGCACACAAAAAAGCGCATCAATAACCAAAAAAAAAAAGGAAAGTATTGTGGGCTCGAAATAGCAAGTGGCCATGGGAACTTTTACACGGATTGTCCGAAGTGTTTGTAAAATTGCGATTTGTAAATATGGAAGACAATAGGTTCATTTTTACGCAACGAAACATCTCAATGGGTCACTGACCTGAACTCTGCGAGGCCAGGATACGTCATATAAGGTGATAAGGCAACAGCGGTGTGCCGAGTCTGGGATCAAAGCGAGTAAATACAACCACTGGAGGGGGGGATGAAGGCAGTGTCCGACGTTGCCGTGAGTGCATTGTTTCTTCACAAGTTCAGGTCAAGAAAAATCGTTTCCCGTGATCTCTTCCCGGTGCTCAGGTGGTGCGCTGATCGATAGATTTTTCATGTTTCCTTTCTGGTCTTATCATTGTGCGCTGCTCCCTTTGAGCTCGAAATACCGCATGTGCAAATCTATTAGACGGCTCGCCAATTAGTCAAATGAGTGTCTGAATGTCGCAGCCTGTTACCACGGGTCAGTGCATTTCTGTGTCCCATTTCTGTTTGTCTCCGCCAAAAGTTCATTTCGGTCTCTGCAGAGGAGGCTGTGTGGGACTCAGCTGCCGGGCAAAACGTTCCTGTTTGGCCCGATTTCTTCTCCAGGAAATATAAGGCAGTAAATGAATGGGGTGACTCTGTAAATACCGTGAAACGTGTGTCCTGGGCTGAAATACAAAAAACTGAAAAACTATTCTCTTTTTGTTTTCTAGAAAAGGCTCTTAGCTTTATTCATAGGCTGCAGATTTGAACCTTCAATCCACATTGGTAAATGGTCTCAACTTATATCACGTTTTCCACCTTCATCAGTAACCAGTCACCCATTCACTCATTCATACACCAATGTAAGCAGACACTGGAGCCCAGGTGGGTGAAGTGTCTTGCCCAAGGACACAATGACAGTGTGCACATTCAGGAGCTGGGATTCGAATCCCCAACCCTCCGATCATGTGACGACCCGCTCTACCATCTGCGCCACTGCCGCCCCATTTTGACCAGAAGTGACTGCCCTGAAGAAGACAACTCACCAAGGTGATGGATATTTCATACGAACACTTTTTGTTGTTTTGATTCACTTCTTTTTTAGTCAACTTAACTACCTGGATGACTGAGAAACTACATTGTTTTAATACCAATTAAGTTTTTTGTTCCTCTCTTTTAATTCAACACTGGATGTTCAACAATGGATATTTTATTTACACTGCATTCCAAACCATTATGCAAATTATATTTTTCTCAGACTTTCTAAATTGTCAACTCAAATGATAGTCAGCATAATTTTCAAGTCTTTATCTGTTAGAGGATCATTTGAAAGTAAAAAAACAAAAATAAATATAGAAAACAACTCAAAATGCACTGTTCAGAATGATTATACACAACAGCGTTTCAATACATTTCATTGGTTGTGATGGTATGTATGTGAATGGTAAGTTGTTGAATTTGCAGCATTAGGCGATCATATTTACTGAAGTCAAAAGCTTTTTCAACTGTAAACATCTCAACAAGTCAAGGTACATTTTAACATAGGACCATTATTTGATAAATTCTTAAATCCATTAAACTTAACAGCAGCTGTTCTCTTAATCTGATGTGTTTGTCTGGGAGAAACCGTCCTCATTGTGCCTTTATCTGCACAAACCCGTGTGTGCTCTCTGAATCAGCCACAAATCTCTCAACAGTTCGATGATTCCACTTAATCTTTTATGAGATATCGAAGGTTTTCATTCCTAGTCCAAGGCAATGAACTATTTCACACGTTTCATCAGCAGACAGATCCTTTTTCTTTCCCATATTGCTTGAAAATGATGATCTGCTTAATAAAGTGGAACACCCTTTTTCAGTAGTTTTTCCCTTAACTGGGCTTAACATGACAACTAATCATCCCAGGTCTCTGAGGTTATGGTATCTGAGATTCATGTCAGTGATTCAAAGAGCCCTGAGACACAATATTTTTTTTTACCTTATGACACTGAAATATAATTTGCATAGTCATTTGAAATGCAGTAGACTCAAGGAGACTTAAATGGATATGCAGACTGGAGACTCAAAAACACTCTTTTGAGTATACTCGGCATTGACCCCGACACTGCCTAGTCTGATACTCAAACATGTTTTTAACCAGGGACTAATATTATACATTTGCTAAAAGCTCTAAAAAGTTTGATTTTGCATTACACTTAAAATGAATTTATTAACATTGTAACATGTCACCGCAACACGAACTGTTCAAACGCAATTCTTGTATCTGGAATGTAACTACTCTATTTATTAATTTGCTTACTTATTTATTTAATAAAGGATTTATATTATGCACATGCCCACGAGCATAACCTTCCCTCATCATATCCTGCCTGCGACTGGATTTATCAAACCCCGCAGGGACCAGGTGCAACAGGCAATTCATTTCCCAGGCAGACCTCCAAAACAGATGCGTCTGCTCCAGTGCTGCCATTCACTTTCCTTTCCTCTCCTTTCCACTTTCCATATGCAAATTTCAACTTCAATGCGGAAAAAAAAAGAATCGGCAAATCACAAGTAGCAGAAATTGTGTTTCTCTCATTCCCATGGTGCATATTGGCCAGGGTTTAAAGGAATAGGTTTGTTGAGAGTTTTTAGCTCCCTGACACAGCCTGGTGCATGAAGCTGCTCTTCAGTCGGCTGGACCTGGGCCGGAGACTCCACAGTCTCGTCCCCGGAAGGCAGCTGATCTGAAAATGTGTTCATCACGGCGCCATAGCATGCCGTTAGCTAAAAATGAAAGCTTGTTTTTACAGTTTCATAACGTGTCATTCCTATTGTGGCCTGCCGAGGGCGCTCCAGGCAACAATGTGATCGTGTCCAGCCCAGTCTCTCTATTTTTCATGTTTAAATTATCAATAACCAAAAGCTCAAAATAATGTTTTTAAGCCTTGTGATGAAATGTTTAAATAACTGTAAAAATATGAATGTAAACAGCTCAATAAACAGCTCAATCAATCAATCAATCAATGTTTTTAAGCCTTAATTATGCCGATATCCACTATAGCAAAGTCTCTCTGTCATGGTTTGAAAATGGAAAACATTTGGCACAGACTCTCTCACTTTTGTCAATATGTAAATTTTCCCAAACAACTAAAGGAAGATATTCACCCCTTTGAGGGCACACTAGTATGTTCTCAAGGTTATGTCCCAAATCCTCTATGTATTGCTTAAATCCTCCCTTTGTCCTCCCCCCTGCAGTGAGCAGTACGGATTTAAAAGGAAGTGCCGCCGCTGACGACAATGGCGCACAATGGTTTTTGGGTGGTCTTGTAAAGTGCAGCGGTGAGCATAGGATGAGAGCGGCTGAATGCACAGACCAGGGAGGAGTCGGCTGTTTTCCCCCGGCCTTATCTCTCCGCGGCGGGTGTGTGATTAATAACATCGTCACTGGGACATACTTGAAAACACTGAGTGTGCACAACTGGAAGGCCTGTGAGTCAAGAGAGTGACAAAAAGTGCAACAGGGATGGGAAGTAGTAGGAACGCAACAAACGCAAAGCAGAGATTAGTAGTGTTGCCAAAATGTACTCTAATAAACCCAACACTATACTTGAAAATCTACTTTAATATATGAGAAGTGAAAAGTGTTATGTGTGTGTTATGATTTTGAAACTGTTTTTGCGGACGAATTGTTCCGTACAAACAAACTTGCCTTGCTTAAGTGTTTGGAAAAACTTGCGTACTGAGCATAAACTGTGAAAAACAGACGCAGTATCGCTATTAGCTGCAGAAGCCTTATAGGAAATGGCTCCAGACGTTCCTTGCTATAATGGCTGTTTAATTAAAACCTTTTGGCCACAGGCTTGTCATTCTTACCTCTATGAGTTTTGTCTTAACAACAGTGCCCGATTTTTTTTCTCCTTTAGCTATTTCTATTTTTGCCCTATTGTAAATAATAAAGCTGGCTCCAAAAACCCAGCCCAAATTGCTAGCACAAATAAGCTTCAGTTAGCCCACGCTGGACACTCTCAGTCAATTGCTTTTCTACAGTTTATGGCACTGAGTGGCTGTTTGAGCGGAACAGCCTGATGTATCTTTTGGTCTTGCTCTATTCTGCACAGCTTAAAAAGGAGAAAATTCTGATATTTTCGAAGACATTTAAAATGCTTGAGATGAGGCATAAGGAACAGAAACATTTTGATTATGTCTGCGACGCTTTTGTTGCTTTCACTCGAGTAAGAGATACTGCTACTTCAAAACAATAATGCTCAAGTTAAGTGGAGATATAAATACTGTGTGACAGAAATGCCATCCACAGCCTAATTTGACAGTGCAAAGAGTCCAAAGAGCAGGGTGAACAGGGAGGTCCCATGCATGCACCGGGCCTAGTGGGATGTCCCAAGAGGGGGGAGAGTGGAGAGGGGAGGGGCTGTTCCAAAGCATACTTTTGGATTTCTCATTAATTCACTGTGGCCTTCTCTTTTTGACTGCTTTTTTTTCTCTCTTTCCCCAAAGCCCGCCCCCTGTCCATTATCAGCACCAGCCCTATATAGGCTACTACTTGTTTGTCAGCACACACTCTTTTCCAAGAACTGGAGCTTACCACGTAAACTTCACAGAAAAAAAAGAGGGGCAAAGCCATGAGAGAGTTCAAAAGCAAGGATTTCTGGAGGGCCGTCTTGGCCGAGCTGGTCGGCATGACGCTCTTCATTTTCCTCAGCTTGGTCACGGCCATAGGCAACAAGAACAACACCGACCCGGACCAGGAGGTCAAGGTGGCCCTGGGGTTCGGACTGGCCATAGCGACCCTGGCGCAGAGTCTGGGGCACATCAGCGGGGCGCACCTGAACCCCGCCGTGACGCTGGGGATGCTGGCGAGCTGCCAGATAAGCGTGTTCAAGGCGGTCATGTACATCGTTGCTCAGATGCTGGGTTCAGCCCTGGCCAGTGGGATTGTCTATGGAGTGAGGCCAGACACGACGGATGCTCTGGGACTGAATTCTGTGAGTAGAAAAAATTAAAGCATTGACTGTAGTGTGCTGTTCAGGTGGATTCCTACTTTTGTGGATTGTGTTCAAGTGTCATATTCATATAATTGTAGAATTTTTTTATTGCATATTACACAAAATATGCCATTTAAGAAAAATATCAAAAAGTAACGTAGGAAGTTTCCTTATGCTGTTACATTTCTATATTGCTTGTTATAGAGTAATATATATGCTGTAGTCTAAAAAACAAAACAAAAGCAGCTGTCGTCTGGACTGGGTTGGATCTGTGAGATCTGTCCCAGACAAGTCTCCTCTGCTGCGGATATTAGAAACGGATAAACATAAGATAAACATCTTTTTTTCCCTATGTTTTAACTTTTTATCAAACTCTTGCCAAAGTCAGTTAACTTTTCCACATATGTGCAAGCTCTCAGTCGTGCAGAAGACTTCTCACTCCATAAAAAAGCTTCCCTATCCATCATCTGCACTAAATTAGCAGTTGCTGATGAAGCCTCTTGAAGATGAGTCCTCAAACACTAAAACAACCCAGTACAGATGACAGCTTCAGAACCTTTTTCTGCCAGCCAAACTGCTGTTGCCATGATCACCACAGTGCAATGAGTCAATCTAGAAACAAGATTATGGTTCCAAGTGGTGCGGACTGCTAACTTAATTTGTTCTTTTTCATCTTCTTTCCAGCTCAGCGGCGTTACCCCCAGCCAAGGCGTGGGCATCGAGCTGCTGGCTACCTTCCAGTTGGTGCTGTGTGTCATTGCGGTGACTGATAAAAGAAGGCGTGATGTCACCGGGTCGGCGCCCTTAGCCATTGGCCTCTCGGTGTGCTTGGGGCATCTGGCCGCGGTGAGTTAAAAAACAAAACCGCACGTGATGTTTGCCTATTCGATGGTAGATACCGCGCTGTTGCCCAATAAGTGGGACGCCAGCTGATTTGTATTGCCGTTTTTTCTTCTTCTACAGATTAGCTACACGGGCTGTGGCATCAACCCCGCGCGCTCCTTTGGGCCTGCTGTGATCCTCAATGACTTCACAAACCATTGGGTAAGACTGACAGGATTTAATACTATTGTTAGTATTATCAGTAGTCATCGTAGTAGTAGTAGTATAGCAGCTGCAGTAACTTAAATGTCTGGTTTAAACATGAGCATTCAGGGTAATATAGGTTTTATTTTAATTCATACAACCAAAATAAGAAGGAAAAGTACTAAAGAACTGTCCTGTCTAGCCTTGTCAATAATGGCTAAAAGGGCCAGTTATAAATACACAAACTACAGAGTGATAAGGCCTTGCATAAAGATGACTTGTTGTATAGATATAGTTTTGACTGAAGAAAAGGTTTTGCTATATGTTCTAAAGTTCATTAGGCATAGTTTTTTGCCAATAGAGAAATTAACACTCTCTAGCATACATTTGGTAGCATCGAGCTTAAAGCCACGCTGCGAAACATTCCAGGTCATATGTTGCTGTGTCAAAAGAGCAACTCCAAACTCCAAACATGCCAGCAATACCAAACGTGCCTCAAATGATAAACAGGACATTGATAACGCTATTAGAGCAGTGGGTTATCAAAATAAAGCATTTGGAAGAGGAGTTTATGTGTTTGGCAACCTCTAAACCTTAAAGCAATGCGGCAACATCTCCATAGAGACAAGATGTTGATGTCTCGCTCCCAGCAGAGTTACGAGTTAGGTCTGAGGAGACAAACAAAAACACCTTTATGGAAATATATGCTTATGAGCAAGTGGGTGAACTGTGACACAGTATGGGTTTTAATCTACTATTATCTTTTTTTCAACCATATCCAACCATTAAGATGTCAGCTTTGGTAAATGGTAAATGGTCTCAACTTATATAGCGCTTTTCCACCTACATTAGGCACTCAAAGCGCTTTACAGCAAGGATCCACTCACCCATTCATACTCTCATTCATACACCAATGTACGCAGACACTGGGGGCAATGTGGGTGAGGTGTCTTGCCCAAGGACACAACAACAATGTGCACTTTCAGGAGGTGGGATTCGAACCCCCGACCTTCCGATCATGAGACGACCCGCTCTACCATCTGTGCCACTGTCGCCCCTAGCTTTAATAAAAGCAGATTCTATTTTCTCTGTTCTACCATACCATCTTTTGATTTACTTTCGCAGGTGTACTGGGTGGGTCCCATGTGCGGGGGTGTAGCTGCTGCTCTCATTTACGACTTCCTCCTTTTCCCGAAATTTGACGATTTTCCCGAGCGTATGAAGGTCCTTGTCAGCGGCCCCGTCGGAGACTACGACGTCAACGGAGGAAATGACGTGACCAATGTGGAGATGAGCTCGAAATAACCACTAAGCCCCCGACCCCTCCTCTTGTACATACAATATCTACACTCTTGTAAAAAGGATTCTTATTGAATTTAGTGTCAAAATGCTTTGTTATTACAAAGGTCACTGTCCTGTTTTTGTTTGAGTGGTGGGAGTTCCAAAAAGCGTAAGTGACATTTTGGTTAAATTTGAGTAACTGTTTGTTCAAAAAGTCTTGTTTGCTTCAATTTAATGATGCAGAATACATACGGAGAGAGTGCACAGCCTTGACTGATGACATGCTGCGTAGGCCCTGCTTTTATGAAATTACATTTTTTCTTATTTCATACTTTTCAAGGCCTGCACAATATTTTTTATGTTTTTATTGCTGAATAGTTTTTTTGTTTTTACAATAATAAATCCAACTGTTTTTGTTTCAGACATCTGCAAAATAGATCAAAATTTAGGGGGTTTGGAGTACTTTCTGAATAAACAAATGTACACTTGTGATGATGACTATACATTGTCAAGCAATATATAGTCATAATACATTTACCGCTAATCATAATAAAAAACAATTCCAATCTCTTATGATGTTTATGAGATAATAAAATGGGAAAAGTGCATAATATACCTGTAAGGGCAATTTATTAAGAGCAGTTGAAATGTGAAACTCTTTGCCGCTCTGCCAAAATGTCACTTGCCTGTTTTTGGTTCTCAGCACTTGATGATTTTTAACCCTTTGCTGCCGTCAGTATTCTACATTGAGCCATGTTTTTGTTTTTTTGTATAATGTTTATACAGTATATATCACCCGATGTCTCTAAAGAAGTCTGTTGTTTGTGCACTCCTGAAATGTCTCACTTTTATAAGTAAATAAAACACATTGTATATTTTATCAAAACCTTTTGTCTGAGTTTTTATTAGTTAAAGCGCTGTGGAACATTCCAGGCTATATATTGCTACAACACAAGAGCACTTTTAACGGTTGTAAAAACTCGAAACATGAGCAAGTTTTTGGAAGTATTTTAACAGATCTCTAATGGATGCAACACTGTATCAGTGAAAAACATTTGAGGAACAACTGGATGTGCTGGAGAGCCAGATTTGATCCTCTGGCCTGATGTTGCCCAACCTTAGGAGTTGTAATTGTTATTTTTTTATTCGAGTTGGATTTATTTTTGTTTCGGGAGAATGTGCAAACTCCACACCAAATTAGCGGTGTTACAGAATAAAGTAAAACCTTTTAAAAGTTCATGCGCAATCCCAACTAATAACACAGCTAATAAATCATTATTTTGTTGATGACACAAAGTCAGTTGAGAGTCATGTTGCACTACAAAGCATTTAGACATTTTAGAAGGAGTAGGCAATATTTTTGGTCACACCCATTCCTTAAGACTCCAATGGTTATAGTCCATGGGGAGCAATGCATAATATTATTCCTACCAGTGTCGTGCTGTGTCATTTTCACACATGTTCTTTGTTGACAAAAAAAGACCATATGATATTTTATACTATCAAAGCAGTTATCTTGGTTAAAAAGAAGATGTCACTACTTTTGAGGTGTAACTAACTCACCAGAAATATGCAGAGAATTCAGAGAAGCACAGGAGACCAAGAGAATGCATTAGTTTATCCATTCCTTTTCCCACAAGGCTAACGGAGCTTGTAAAATATAGCCGCCACCGCCCTGAGACGGACTGATCAAAGCATGGCTGCTTCTACCGTTCCTCTGACCCCCATCAACTGAACATGAACACACTAATGCATGGTCAAAATGAATAAACAAGTTATTATCCGCCATTTCTACTTTATTGTTATGAGATGTTTTTGTTGCCCTGGTTTAGCGCCCAGGTTTGAAAGGAAACATTGGCAGATAAAGTGATTAGGATTATCATCGGCTGATTTTGGAGTTCAGAAATGTGTGCTTATAATTAAAATATGCCTTTGTCATATAATAACATTAATATGATTTAATTTTCTGTCTTTAAATCAAATATTGGGTGGAATAAGAAAGACATCATGACACATCATTAACAGGGTTTTAGTACTCTTAGACACTCAATAATTGGAAAAGTCTGTCACATTCCAGGCATTTCTCTTCTTGTCATGTCAACCAGACTATGCAAAACATATTTGTTATCATAAGGACGTGTTAAACATCTGTTAAAATACCTGTTAAAAATATTGTCAAAAGTTTAGCTGTTGGCAACTTCTATAAAAGCTCTACTTTGGGCCACTGTTTAGAGCCCCAGCCCGCTATCTTTTGACTATAGGACAAAAATCGAGCAAAGCCCACCCATGCGGTCTATGCGTTGCACGTGCACTCCATATTTGACATGGAAGATCAATGGTGAAACCTGTGCGGCCTTCGCTGGGTCATTGGGTCAACTCTACAGGAACGTTCCATATAGCAAGTCACTGTTTTGCTACTTCTAAAATGATATCCAAATGTCTGGATAACAAACAAAGCCATGGGTTGTTGATTCACTTCACCAGCTTCAAGAATTACGCACATTTTTTAAGCCTATTGGGGATGTTTGACAATAACAAGGTGAAAGTAGAACATCCTTAGTTTGAGCTGATGAAATAGTGTAAAATTGCCGTCTCTTTAAAAGCTCTACAAGGCTATAGTCTGTCACTTCACACTGAGCTCAATGGCTTATGTGCCACCTATCGTACACACCTTTGCAATTCACACAGGCAATTTGGGTGATCAATTAAAAAAATGTGATAAAGCAGTTGCCTCACAGTTTGAAATGAGACAGATACAGCAGGTAGTTTTACATTCCATCAAAAAGCTGATCTTTCTCTGGTCACTGGACTTCTTTTCTGAAGTGGTATGCAAACATTATTTTAAAATACTTCTATATTCAAATTGATGAAACATTAGTTTGCTTTATTTTCCACTCTCTCATTGTACGGAAAGCACTAGGTTTACACTTTGGAAACAGGTGAACAGACCAAACCATTGTTGCCACATGCTCAAAGCCACATTATCATACAGACAGCCCAAATTATGTACAACGGGAAAAATTGTGAACAAAAGTGAATATAAAGTCATTGAAATAGAGCTCCACACTCCGTAGCAGCAGAACTTACACCGACTGATGCAACCACAGAATGACCCCGATGCACAGGTAGCCATACACACCACAGGACCTGCATTTTTCTAGTTGAATGTGTTGTCTAGTTCACCAGGACTAAACTAAATCAATGCCAAACCAGGCCTACATAAGATATGAGGCACACAACTGTGCGGAGCTATCACAACAACACCGCCACAGCAGCCAGGCCAAAGCAACACAGCAGACACTTGAATGGGAAGACACAACACAACTCTTGACAATACCTGTCAATCTCAGCATGAAACATATTTCCAAGTAGAGCCAAACCGCTGCATTAACCAAACTTTATAATAGGCACTTACTGAACTTTAGTCAGTCTTCTTCAGTCAAAGAGTTTGTGAAGTTGATCCTCTGATCGAAGAGTCGTGAAGCTGCTCCTCTGATTAGCGTCTGACACTCGGCATCCTCTGAAAATACACAGAAAGCAAGTCCATCTCCTTCTACTTTGTTGCAACATTCAACATCCATTCTTGAGAAGTATTAAAAGCCGAACTTACTACACAAACAAAAGTGCTCCGATTGCACATTCGCGGCGGACCGGTGGAGGCGCCAGCACATGTGACCGCTCAGGGGAGACAGTAAGTGATAAGGGGTCAGTGTATGGAGGCTGACAAAGCACCAATGAAACTGAATAGTGCATTTTAACCACACTGTATCCGACGTTGTGAAACGATCGTACATTTGGGGTTTCTTTGAACTAGTGATTGTACATCGTAGGTCGAAGTAATTATGCATCTGGCAAAACAAACCAAAAATTGAGGCTTGAACCCTTAAAAGGAACAGGCCACCGTTTTTACATACTGAGATATGTTCTTACCTCAGCTTAGGCGAGTTGATGCGTATCTGTCTGGTCTTTGCGCGTGCGTTCAGTCACGCAAAACGACCAAAGATGTTGTTAGCATCTGACTATCACGTTCAGCACAGAAGACCCACATGCGTGGCTCAGAATCTTTTTATTAATGTGGTCAAAAGCAAGGATATACAACAAAGAGTTCTCACAAGAGCTGCACAAGGAAGAGAGACCAAAAACAGAAGTGTCAAAAACTTAAAACATACGAGAACAAAATGACATGGTTCCCTGCACAAGGACAAAGACAAAGGGGAAGACTCAGATAATATATACTAAAGGGGCGGGAAGGGCAAAGACAACAGGTGTCACACATTAGGGGAGAGGCAGGTAATCACACAGGCGGGGGGAACAGGGAAGGGCAGGAAGGAAGTCTGAAACGAGAAACAAAAGGTAAGATTTCAAAATTAAACAGAATGACTAAATAGCACCAAAAAAAAAGAACTTAACCAACACCAGACATGACACTGACCTCTCCCGATGTATTCCTATAGCTCCAAACGGTGGTGAAGTTGGAAGCTACCACGCTCTTCCACGGGCACGAACAAAGACCAGACAGGTACACATCAACTTGTCTAAGCTCAGGTAAGAACATATCAAAGTATGGAAGAACTGTGTGCCCTCAGACACGCAAAACGACCAAAGACTTTGTTAGTATCTAGCCTCTCCCAGCACATTCCTATGGCTCCAAACGGTGTGACGTTAGAAGAGACCACGTTCTTCCACAGGCACATACAAAGACCAGACAGGTACGCATCAACTCGTCAAAGCTCAGGTAAGAACATATCTCAGTATGCAAAAACGGTGGCCTGTTCCTTTAAGTGCTGGTTTTGCATATCCATCAGACTCTTTAGCCAGGAGGATTGAGACAATGGGGAGCACTTTGACTTCTCAATCCACAAATAGTGTTTGCAATCGCCATGAATCGGTTCCACCTGTTGCTGTAGTTGTAGCAGCTGATCATGAACGCATGCAAAACCAGATCTGATGATTGAATTGAACCTATTGACTGCATTGATCTGATTTCTCTGACCATGTGGCCGTAGCTAATAAAACAGACAAATGGCAAAGTCCAAGTGAACAGTCAGTAATGAAGACAAAGTTTATGAGGACCGGAGGACATGCCCCCGAATATCCCTCAGCATTTTTACTCCGAGAGCAGCCAGAGCATCTTGAAGTGTCTTGCACAATAACACAGAACTATGAACTGGTCATACCTGGAATAGAACTGCCAGTCTTTTTAACATAAGACGATCATTTGACCTCATGAACTACTGTCACCTCAAAAGTATATTGCTGAAAGATTGTTTAACGTATATGGACATTTGGCATCCATTATAAGTGTATGTTCAAATGCTCTATCACTGACAGAAAGAAATTCTCCGGTCCCCGCAAACCAACATGGTATTTGCCTGACATATAATGCAATGTTGTATGCCGTGATTCATTGTTAGGCAGTGCGCTGACGCAAACAGATGTCGGCTTTATCCCACCGCAAGTGAATTCAAATGTTTATTGTTGTCTCTCGGTGGCACCACTCACATGAGTCTGACTGACTGGGTCGCAGTGAAAACATGTTTGGTGTGACTTCAAATTTAGGAGCAGTGGATAATTTATGAGTTAGCTGTTGTCTACGCAGTGCAAGTGCTGCCAGTGGAAAACAAATATTAATCGCCGGGACAAAACTCTGACCTCGAAATATCCTGTCTGTTGTGAACTTATACAGCGTAATGCACCGGCGATGTTAATGATTTCTGGTGTGTACTGCAGAAGGGAAATTAACAAATGAATCACACCAACGCTACAAAAGTGCAGTCTTCCCTTTTGGAAAAGTGCCACTTTTGCAAAAACCAGAAGGAAGATGAGGAGGAAAGTGAATAAGAACGCACTGGATTTATTCGCATGGTGCCTTTTGGCTTTAAGCTGCTGGTACGACTACATCAAACTCCAGTAAATACGTTTATGCTATTAATGGTGGCAAAGTCATAAGGTTAGGATTTACTTTTTAGTCCCTGAAGGGATTCTCTATATTCCCCATCCTTCCCATGTTGTTTGGGCAGCCTATCTAGATCTTGAGTCAAGCAATAGGAGCACGTGATGGAAAGAACATGCCATCCTCGCACAGAAAAAAGAAGTGAATGCACTATACATTATCCTTGAAATCTAAAAAAAAGTTTAGAATTTATTTGCATCTCTAACACTGCATTCAAACTCACACAGCGTAGCTTTTTGACTGACAGTGGCATAACATACAGTAACAAGAACCACATTGAGAGAAGACACGTTATATGAATGAGCTTGGTTCTTCTGATTCACTGCAATCTTTCATTCAAGCCATAAATCAGGCCAGTGGTCGATTCCCCCCAAGCTGGGTATGCACTGGTCATGAAAAAAACTGTTGAACTCTAGGGCCCAAGTCTTAAATGAATTGAATATAATATTTTTTTCATTTATGACAAAGAAACAACAACATTTAAGAGATTGTTCCACCGCTTTGCTTGACTATTTAAACTCGAGCACTGGAAACACCATTCAAAGGGAGTTGGGGGTGGTAAGTTCTTGATAGTTTGGCTGACTTTGTTCAAAATGATAAAAATGCAAGTTAAATCAAGTTGGGAGTGTGTGAATTTACGATGTATTTGGGGCAAAAAAGACACCTCAACGTGGTAAATGTAAATTGCGCCTAACTCCAGATCTCAAGCTAGCTAGGTTTGGTCATAGTGATCATCTCGCAGGATGACTAGAGCATATTTTTAGTTGATGAGAGACCACGAGGCCCCTGAAGAAACCCATCTCGACGTCAAGGGATCCTGCAATCGCCACAAAGTGCATTTTGTCTTACATTAAATAAACCACAACTTGTAAATGTTTTGTGCCTTTGACGTGAGCCCATCTTGGCTAGCTTCTATCAACTGTTTGGATATGGTGAAGCTATATTTTTTTAAATAGAGATATTAAAAAGAAATCTATCATTATGTTTTATGCTTTTGGGTAAAAGGGTTCTTATCAGTGTGAGCATTTTCAGATGATAAAGTTAGGCAGGTGTTTGATTTGTTGGATCTGTACAAGGGCGTAGTTCATTGGCATGTTCACAGTAAAGTGGGCCAACCAAGTGGTTTATCAAACAGAGGCTGGGGGAGAGAAGCATCACCACATGCATCAAAATCCAGCAAGTGTTTTTGTATTAGGAAAATTGATGGCAAACAATAATCGATTTGTAATATAATGTTTACCCTGGTAACTTGCCGCGTAATATATAATTTTTTAGTGAAGGTGGAAAACAACGTAGTGAGTAGGGTTGAAGAGTGTTAAAGGAAGAGGATATGTTCTTACCTGAGCTTAGACGAGTTGATGCGTAACTGTCTGGTCTTTGTGCGTGCCCTCAGTCAGGACAAAGACCAAAGATGTTGTTAGCATTTGGCCTCTCCCAGCATTTTCCTATAGCTTCAAACTGTGGTGAAGTTGGAAGCTACCACGCTCTTCCAAGGTCACGCACAAAGACCAGACAGGTGCATATCAACTTGTCTAAGCTCAGGTAAGAACATATCACAGTATGGAAGAACTGTGTGCCCTCAGTCGTGCAAAAAGACCAAAGATGTGGTTAGCATTTGGCCTCTCCCAATGTATTCCTATAGCTCCAAACGGGCTGAAGTTAAAAGCGACCACGCTCTTCCATGGGCACGCACAAAGACCAGACAGGTGCATATCAACTTGTCTAAGTTCAGGTAAGAACACATATCAATATGGAAAAACGGTGGCCTAAACACTCTTCTTACTGTGTGCAGCAGTCCTAAACACTAGGCTTCTTAAAGCAAGATTAATCTTTCAAACACTGACATAGACTAAAGTCCAACGCACCCCGAGACGCTTCGATGTGCGGCAGAAAAGCCAACTCTATTATTTTCTGTGAGAGAACACGCACCGAGGTTGCGGTGACGCACTGCAACGCTCAATCCCATGTCACAATTGGGATCTGCTGAGTTCAGACGCTGCGGAGGGGGAGGAAAACACAGCCTTTGCCACTGCAGATGGGTCTCTGGCCTGTGACAGATAGGAGGAACGCTGTGAACTTTGGAGTCCAACTTCAGGACTCCATCAGGACTCCTACTTCAGCCTGAGCAGGTAAACTCAAATCATCATGTTTGCGCTCTCTTGACACAGCACATGGACGCGCGTCAAATGGCGTGCCGCGGTGTGCTGCGTTCATGTGTGCTATGGCCTTAAAGTTTCCAAACCAGGGATACGGGGATCAAAGAAAGACCAAAAGAATACGAAGAGTTCATTTGCAAAAACAGATATCTCCGTTTTGAATTTTTTTCAAAATCGTTTTGCATATTTGTTATTTGCACGCAACAGATGCCACTTATGAAGCAAAAGTTGTGTGAATTTAGTTAAGAACAAGTGACTTCATATTTTTATGGCACTGAAAAAAATCTGGTAATGAAAAACACTGCTATGTAAAGAGAAATGTTGTAGCTTGGTTGAGTTTTTTCAATGGCACTTATCTGTTTTTGCAAATGAACTCTTCATACATGAAATTAAAAAAAACTTTGGAACCACAGACCGAGATTGTACTTAATTGTTAAGAAGAAGAAGAAGAAGAAGAAGAAGAAGAAGAAGAAGAAGATCCAGTTAACCATCCATCCATTAAATTCACAATTTTTGTTTGTTTTTATTCTTCAACACTACTTTTTGAATTAGTGCTCACTTTGACTCTCTGTAGGGAGATGATTCAATTAATATGTCATTCTGCACCAAATCCTACAAATTCCTCTAACAAGCTTACGTATAATAACAATGTTCCAACTGCTTGAACTCTCCTCACATCATTTGCCCCTTCGTCCCAGTGTCTACATTGTACTAAGTGGTGACTAGACAAGGTTGCCCTTTTGACCCTGTCCTCTTTTCCCACACAGACGGGCAGTAATGGGCTGCTTTCCTTTGTTTTGGATAATTCAAAGGGAGCCATTTCCTTCACCGCAGTGTCTGAGACTTGTGTATCCGTCTCAGCGTGACACGCGCTTGTTACAATGAGCTGTCTTCTCAACAATGGACTTCACACCACTCTTGTTTAGATGCCAAAGAGTTATATTAGTGCCTCTATTGTTATGGGCTGGTGTTAGTTACTTCTAGGTCAGGCACTAAATCTTGTTGTTCGAAGAATCCCAGCATGTAGAGGAGGAGGTTCTGAGAGGACTGGAGAGCGCTGAAGGTATTCAATGTGGAGTATCAATCACTTTAATTACAGATGCAGTTCTCATGTCGGTTCTCATGTAGGTTTTGATATGATATTAAATAAACGCGATGCAATTCAACCTAATTAAAGGATCAGATTGAGTTGCACTTGTAAGATGACTCAAGTAGGGATTTATTTCCTTTATGGTTTTGGCTATTATGTTTTTTGCATGTGTTAATTGCAAGTTTTGTGTTTTTAAACCTTGTAAAGCCTTTTCCATCTTGTTGCCAGACCCATGTGACTGTTCCAATCCCGAGCAGCAGCGAATCGGTGAACCTGTGTTGGCACGCAGGACTGACTTTTAAAGGAGAAGTGAGGGGAGCAGAACGGAGATCAGGTGCCTGGGGCCGACGGGGCACCAGTGGTTTGTTGCAGTAGCAGCAAAAAAAGGACGACATTTGCACTCTCAAGCACACTTTCATTCATCCTGGCCTATTGTACATGTTTTTAGTGGTAAGGGAAACCAGAGTACCCGGAGGAAACCTACACAGACACGGGGAGAACATGCAAAGTCCACACACTCCCACACCAAACTTTACGTAAAACCTAAAACCTGTGACCCAAAGGCAGACATTTGAGAAACAGATTTTTTTTTTTTGGTAAATAGCAGACTAAACAGAGTAGAATTCCTTTTTAATAAGATTGTTATAAAAAAATAAAAAACATTCACAAAAAATAATCCAAAGTTGTGAGACAATGTATCTGCAGATATTCATAAGCGTTTGTGTGATTTCTGACATCAATTTTTATCGAAGAAACACGCTTTGCTAATATACAGTACAAATTTCAAAGCTATAAGACTGAAAACACTGATTCATGTTTCTTTCAAACTATTACTGTATGTGCATATGTGTCACTACAGACTGCTGAGAACGCACTACTGGAACATATGACTAAGTGTGTGTCACTGTACAGTTAACTGCCACACTGACTCTACAGCAGTGTTTTTTTTTATTGTAGTAGTTTTGGGGGTTTTTTGATTTAAAAAAAACACAAGCTGCTTGTCCACTCACGCACATTGTGTGATGTCACTTAACCACAACAGCTCGGTTTCCTTCCTGTTTTCAAGTATTGCGTAGAAGCATAACAAAAGATAAAAATCATTAGACAAATAAAGCCTATATGACATCTTTAAGTTCAAATTTCCTTCATTGAGCTATAATTTCCTGTACATAATGGACTTTGTTAAAGAAATAATAAGTGACTGGCTTGTTCAACTCAATGACGACACTGAAAATGGCATTAGGAAGTGAACACACCATGTTAATTTTGGAATATGTGTGAAAAAGACAGTGTGAAATACACTGCTGAGGTATGTTTCAAAGTTGTCTCTTTAGTATTTCATATTTGTGACATGCACTGGTCCATAGGTGGGCCTCCAGGGTGCTGGGACCACTCACTTGTTCAAGGCCCAGCGGGTCAGGACATGAGCCTATCCTGTGCTAACTGTTCCTTCTGTCTCACATGTACACACACACACCCCCCAGTTCTTTGCAGTTGAAATAATACTCATAGATGATCATGTTTAAGCAGATTGAGGCCTTTGAATATAGAATATCTATACGTTTTTAAACTGTATGCTGCTCATTTTAAAAACTGTGATCATATCAAGAGTTTGATATAAGTATATCCCATGAGGTCCCAGCACACATTAAAATCATGCTTCTATAAATCTGCTCGGTATTTTCCTTCCGCTGGAGGCAAATCAAATAGTCCCAAAAAAAGTAGGAAAATAATTAAATATCGTTGGTCCATTTGTGGAACACTGTTTGCAGACATTGTTAACGTAAGTAACTCGTTCATATCTCCAGGTGCACTGCATGGTCCTGGTGAAGGCTGACAGCTCATCCACATAATTAGGCCTGTCTCAGACCAAGCTACTGTCAGTGTGACAAATACAAATGAAAATGTGTCTGAATTTATAATTGGCGAAGTCAAATCTGTTTTTATCAGTGGGGCAATATGTCAAAAGTATAGTTTGGGAAGTTACTTTGATGATTAAAACTATGCTGAAAGAATGAACCAATGAAAGAACACAAACATTTAATCAAATGTTTATATATGTGGTTGCAGTTACGGGGAGTAAATTGTGCAATGGGGTTGGTTTTACCATCCAACCACAACATGAAATCTTTTGTGGTCTTGGCCAGTCTTGATTTCATTTCTCAAAGTGAGTTATGTCCAAGATGATTGAGTACAAATGTGCTCTCCTCATCAAACGATGATCTCTCGAGTACTTTAAAGATGGATAGAGACTTTGTTTTCTTAAGTGGCACTTGGTGTGAAAAGTTCGAGAACACAACGCCCATTATTATTATTATCTAAGCCATATTTATGAAAGCAAAGAAATGATAGAGGTTTAATGCCAAACTGCAAATGCTGTCAGTAGTGCACACAATAAAGCTTAATCTTAAATCTTAATGTTGCAATAATGTTCCCTTTTGAAAGATCTGGGGTTGTGCTTTGTGTGTTTGCTTGTGAAGATTTTGTTTGCTGAAAAATTAGACCTGAATAACTTTCCCGTCTTTGTCAATCAACATAGATTATTTGTAGTATAAAATAGGAACTCTGAATGTGCTGCACCTATTTATATATGTGTGTAGTGTTATTGCATTATTGAGTTCACAGACATTTTTGAATGAATTAGGACCACAACCAAGGTGGCCCTCTGCTCATTAGATGACCACTCTGTCATCGGGGCCTTATTAAGATTTTGTCTTTGTTCAAAGTGCTATGGACGACAAAAATAACAAAAAATGACGGTTGAATGTGTGAAACTTTTTTTGCGCCACATTTCTCCGCATGGTCACGTTCACCCTCCCCCTTTCACACCACCATCTTCAGCATAAAACTAGTAGCTGATCACAAACACATCACTTCACTCCTCGCCGCCATGAGGGAAATAAAGAGCTGGCCGTTTTGGCGGGCCGTGAGCGCGGAGTTCATCGGCATGCTGCTGTTCATTGTTTTCGGGATCGCCTCCGCCATAGGGAGCCCCGGGAACCTCGCCCAGGAGGTGAAGGTGTCCCTGGCGTTCGGGTTGGCCATCGCGACGCTGGTCCAGAGCTTGGGTCACGTCAGCGGCGCCCACCTGAACCCCGCCGTCAGCCTCGGTCTGCTGGTCAGCTGTCAGATCAGCCTGCTCCGGTTCCTCTGCTACACTCTGGCGCAGATGCTCGGGGCGGTGGCCGCCAGCGCGCTGCTGGACGGATTCAGGCCTCGGAAAGTCGGCCTCGCGGTCAACCAGGTGAGTCGGAGCCTGGAAATGAGTTGAAGTCACAGGAAAAACCAGCAGGAATGGGATAAATATTATAAGATAAGATAATCCTTTATTGATCTCACAATGGAGAAATTCACTTGTTACAGTCGGCGTTCAAGAAGATCACTCAGAGTTGTGCAAAAACAGACAGGAAAATGTGCAACCAGTTGTTATTCAGAACGTAGCTCAGGTTCCCATATAAAATTCCAAGATTTATTTTGCACTTGGGTTGAACTGTGTTTCTTTTCTTACGGTGGCTGAGGGCATAGCTCTTTCACCTCACAGCAATAAAGATCCCAGGTTTGATTCCCTGCAGTGTTAATTTCGTCAACTAAAATATTTCTGTCTTAATTTTAGTCAAAGTGTTATTTTTGACGACTAAAATTGGACTAAAACTAAATTAAAAGTTTCTCATGAGACTAAAACTATGACTAAAATGTCCAGATATTTTAGTCGACTAAAATAAGACTAAATAAAAATGAAAGGGAGAGACTAAAATCATCCAAACTTCTATTGACCGTCTGAAAAAGCCTCAGATCATGTAAAAACTCTGTTAAAGGATCAGCTCTGAGCTTTGTTCATGTGGAGCAGCTCCATGAAGCAGAGGAACAAGATTAAATATGATTATAATGAATATTATAAAGGAAAAGTCAACTAAATTAGTCTTAAATTTAGTCGACTAAATTTACTTGCAATTTTAGTCGACTAAAATTGAAGATATTTTTTGACTAAAACGAGACTAAAGTCGAATTACATTTTCGTCAAAAGACTAAGCTGATGCTTAACCTCTTAACTCCCACCTGAACGGATCCCATTTTCTCCAGTTTGGCTTTACCCTAATCAAAAAGCTTCTTAGGAAAAAAGCACCAAAACAGCCACAAAAAATGAGAAGAAAACAAGGATGTGAACGCAACAAAAAGTGACAAAAATTCAACCAAAAAGTGACAAAAATTCAACAAAAATGTGACAAAAATTCAACAAAAATGTGACAAAAATTCAACAAAAAAATGACAAAAATTCAACAAAAAAATGACAAAAATTCAACAAAAAAGTGACAAAAATTAACTAAATTAAATGTTGTCAAAATTAACACTGATTCCCTGGCCATGTGCAGTCGTTCTGTGCCGTGTTTTCTTGTTCTTATCGCGTTTGGGTGGATTTTCTCCAGGCACTCATCAGCCTACACCTGAAAACATTACCTAAGAGAAGCTTAATCTCGCTTTGTATATTATAGCAGGCCATTCGTGTGACGTGTCTTGCCAAGGGACACAACATCTTATGCCCTTGGCCAACGTTCAGGCCAACCCCTGAGCCACTGTTGCCTCTATGATTGTAATTTTAACTATTTTAAGTCATTTAAGCTGAGCCGATTTTGACAGCTTTTCGGCCAATGCTTAACCTCTTACCACCCGCCTGAACCAAATGCATTCTGTCCTCTTTGGCCATATAGGTCTGTGTAACACCTCATTTGAAAGCTAAGACCCACAAAACTGATCTTTTTCCCCGCGTTGTTGCTGTGTTGTGTCACCTTTTTTATGTTGTTTTTTTTCTTTTTGGTCACATTTTTGTTGAGTTTTTGTAATTTTTTTTGGTTTAGTTTTTGTCACTTTTTGGTTGATTTTTTGTCACATTTTTGTTTAATTTTTGTCATTTTTTTGTGGAATTTTTGTCACATTTTTGTTGAATTTTTGTCACTTTTTGGTTGAATTTTTGTCACTTTTTGGTTGAATTTTTGTCACATTTTTGTTGAATTTTTGTCACTTTTTGGTTGAATTTTTGTCACATTTTTGTTTAATTTTTGTCATTTTTTTGTTGAATTTTTGTCACATTTTTGTTGAATTTTTGTCACTTTTTGGTTGAGTTTTTGTCACTTTTTGGTTGAATTTTTGTCACATTTTTGTTGAATTTTTGTCACATTTTTGTTGAATTTTTGTCACATTTTTGTTGAATTTTTGTCACTTTTTGGTTGAGTTTTTGTCACTTTTTTGTTGATTTTTTGTCACTTCTTTGTTGAATTTTTGTCACATTTTTGTTGCGTTCACATCCTTGTTTTCTTCTAATTTTTGTGGCTGTTTTGGTGCTTTTTTCCCAAGAAGCTTTTTGATTAGGGTAAAGCCAAACTGGAGGTAATGGGATCCGTTCAGGTGGGAGTTAAGAGGTTAAGCAAGGAACTTCAAACCACCATTTACACGAAAAACCTACTTTGTCGAGTGCATTGCAATGGCTCATTTTATGGGAGATCAGTTCTTAAAACTCATGTGGTTTTCGTTCATTGCTGACCTGCCCGTTTTCCAGTTGACAGGTGTGTCCGCGGGCCAAGGCTTCGCCATCGAGTTCTTCGCCACTCTGCAGCTGGTCCTGTGTGTCATCGCCGTGACCGACAAGAGACGCAGCGACGTCCAGGGGTCGGCTCCGCTGGCCATAGGGCTGTCCGTCACGCTGGGACATCTGGTGGCTGTAAGTGTCCGCAAACTCTGTGAAGTGGCACACAAACTTCAGCCTCGGAAAGCGTCTGAAATGGCACAGTAAACATCTGCAGGCGACGTGGATAAAGGGGGTCCTCTCGACTGCATGGTTTGTTTATTTGGTCGGGACAGCAGCGATGCCGGCGGAATAATAGAGAAGAAAACAAAATAGTTTCTGTATTGTGAGCAATGAGGTGGGATTACTGTGTTGTTTTTTATGATTATTGATGGGCGGTTCAGCGTTGTGCCATATGGGGCTCTGGGCTTACCGTTTCTGAAATGATCTCTTTTGCAAACTTATCAGACAATGTGCGGAATGCATTTTAATGAGGAAGACACAAACAAATGCATGTAGTATTTACAATTTGATCAGCCATTTTGTGTGCTTGGTAATATATGAGAGAAGTAAGAGAGCAAAAATCAATAGTTTCTTTTCTATATTTATGATGAAACTTCTCCCTCTGTACAGAAAAGGGCAAAAGAGAGAGTAGCATCTGTACTGTGGTCAATGATATATAAGGGCTCTTTTTGCATATTTTTGAGTCAATAATTATGTGTTTAGACAAGTTATGTTTGTTAAATAACAGTTAAAAGTATTTAAAAGTATCTTTTATGTATTTGTAGCTTCTCTGTATAAAAAAAAATGTCAGGTGGCGCAACTGAGTTTTTCTAAAATTTAAAACGTTTCCAATATTTTGTACAAAATCAAATCTTAACCAAGTATATCTTAGAACAGCCTCTCTCCTCTGAGCATTTCATCTGTAATTTGTAACAGACTGATGCTGTAATCAGCAATAAAACCAGAGGATCAAACCAAAACAGTTATCGGTTAATTGTCAGATATTTTAAACCGATATCTGATCTTTTTTTTTTTCTAGTGTTGGCTCTGATAACTTATACCAGTGTTTGATCAGTGCATCTCTAGCATTTTTAGATGGTAATTTGACATTTTTTGCAGTTGCACCACTTGACTGTCTGGTTGCACAATCTGACATTAGCAACTCATTTAAAATTAAATGGTCTTTTATGTTGACTCTTACATTAGCTTTAGCATTTGAAAGCATGGGTAAAAAAAATACTTTTAAAACTAATTAAAACCCTTTACAATAAAATCATATTTTACAATATTTACATTGGTTGTACCACCTGACACCGAAAGTGTGACATTGTACCATCGAGTCGGAAAAAAGCAAAAATGTTCTCAATTATTGATAGAGATTTTCAAAACTTTTCACTCAGCCATGAAGACAACCTGTTCTTCTAGCTGATGTTATATCCTGTTTGCTGATACTATTCTTTATTAGAAAATAACAGCCTTGTTCTTACGGTTGTGCCACACTGATATTTTAAGATTACAAATTGTCGGACAGAAGTTTTTTAATTTTCTCAAAAGCTTTAAAACTATTAATATTCACGATTCATGATGGCTTATTTGTAAGATATTTAACATACAATTATGCCATGATGTTTTATTTTTAATTTGTTACCCTGAAAATACAATTTTCAGAGGCTTTATTAGTCTGGTCATTTGCTCGGACGGTTGCACCATCTGACATTTTAGGGGTTGATACTTAACAAGTATATTTGGGAAACATCTGCCAAAGATCGCAGTTTATCAAAGCTTTACATTTGTTGCATGTACCGTCAGCGCAGCCATCTTTAAATGCTCCTTCTTGGATTACACTGCAAAAAGTAATTAACTAGATTAGTATAAACATCTCAATTTGAGCATAATAATCCAAATTTTTGTTGTTTTGACTAGTTAAGAAGCTCTTGGGCATTTGTCCTGGATTATTTCACTTGTTCAGAGATGTTTCTGACTCGTTTCGATACATTTCGTCCTCATTTCAGGTCCTTTTCTTTGCCAATGGGGAAAGAAAATTGGTCTTATCTCATTGGCAATTTTACTTTCTTATTTCAAGCGAGATTTACCCTAGAACTGGTCTGAAATGTCCTCAAACAAGCAAAGTAAACTTGGTCCGATCAGAAAAAATTAGCGAAAACCGCTCAAAACAAGATATATTTCCTCAAATCACGTCATTTAAGACAATGCTTGATATTTACTTTTTGCAGTGTAGGTGATTCTGTCTTACAGAAGAATTACAGTGCTGGTGGGAGCTTGGAAGTTTCGACCCTTGAGATCAAGTGGAACGCAGCATTAATCTCTCAAACTAGCATAAAATGAAGCAATGAAAAAATTAATAATTGTGAAGTCTGAAAAGTTATCATCCGATTATACAATAGTTCTTATTTTAACCTCCAAACACTACTGAGTCTTCTTGGGAGGTAACACAATGGGCTTCTGTAGTTCTTCTTGATAAAAGTATACCAAAAAAACTGTTCTTTTAGTCGACCCTGAAACCAGGAAGTCCCATTTAGTCGCTCATATCACGGGCGAGACAGACAGCAGGCCCTCAGTCTTCCTAAAGCCTGACTCTGTGCCAGTCGTTTTTCATCCCATGCTTGAGTGCCGCTGAAATGAGCCCGCATTATGCCCCTCATCGCTCGCGCTGTGTGTGTGTGTGTGTGTGTGTGTGTGTGTGTGTGTGTGTGTGTGTGTGTGTGTGTGTGTGTGTGTGTGTGTGTGTGTGTGTGTGTGTGTGTGTGCGCTGACAGCTCGTGAAGATCAGTTTCAGTCTTATGCTAAATGCTAACGCTAATGCCTTGCTCTGACATTCTGACATTCTGCAGATCAGTTACACCGGATGCGGCATCAACCCGGCGCGCTCCTTCGGGCCGGCAATCATCCGCGGGCAAATGGCGAACCACTGGGTAACTTTACCTTTTTCTTTTTTTTTGTCATGAATGGTTGCCATACTTTAGTCTAATTTGAGCAAAGATACGAAGCAAAAATGAAACGTGCACATGTTTGTGGAAACAGATACTCTAGGTTGTTGTTAGCATAGAAATAAAAAGCTAGCTGTTAGCAAGACGGCTAGTCCTGGAAACCTTTTGTCTAGCCATGTTCAATGTATTTTTACTTTAGCTATTAGCGTTTAGCATGTCAGACATCGCAAATTGTGAATGATTCTTGGTGTTTTTTGCTGTTGTCAATCCATCGACCACATTTCAGCTTTGTCAAAGCCTGGTTAGAAATTATTAATACACACAGATTTTTTATATTTTGCATTAGCATAAATGCTAGTGAGCTAAACACTAGTTTCTGCTTTTTCTGGGCTGGATACACATCCAATGGCCCCTAAACAACATCCTTTAATGTGTTCAAGATGTGTTTAGTTAAAAAAAACTATTTAGGTATTGTTAGGCCCGTATAAGCTGGAAGAAAACTACTTAAAGCCACACTGGAACAATCCAGGTGTCAAAGATGAACTAAACTGCTGTAAAGGCAATAATAATGTCGTATTTCAGATGCGATAATCCCTGTATATAAGAAATGCATTTTATTATCGATAAACGGCTGCTGCTGGAGGTTGCCATTGCCATTGACAGTGATTGTTCAGCCGAATATGACCAGGAAGTGACATGTTTAGCCAATTTTTATAAAACACCTCCCACAGCAATTTCTTTGCACTATTAATGTTAAATTAGATATTGTTAAATTTCAGTCTCAATTGATTAACATTTTTGCTTTCTTCTCACAGTTATTAGTCCTTTTATATAAATCTCTACTCGATCTTTATTCTTTAATGGCGCATTTACCTTTGTTGTTTTTAATTGCACATTTTTCTTTTTCTTACTGGATGCACCTTACTTAAAAGAGCTGCTGTAAAACAAGTGAATTCCGTAAGTGAACCACTAACATGAGTTGTCTGGTGGTCGTCATTCTTCTTCCTAACTTGGCTGAACACTGTAAAGGTTGTGTGTCTCCTCTGTTGCAGGTGTACTGGTTGGGTCCCATGTGTGGGGGCATCGCGGCAGCTTTTATCTACGACCTCATCCTCGCTCCCCGCTCGCCCAGCCTGTCAGCGAGGAGGGATATTCTTCTCAACGGGACCGACGAGGCCGCGGATGATAACCTGATCCGAGATGGGGGCAGTCCGGGACCCAGCCAGTGGCCTAAAGAATAAGCCTATACTATGTCACAGCCTTCTCGATGTTCACTGTCTGTTTGTCACCACTAACCACGTGTATGTGGATGCCTCACCGGGGCGGGGTGAGAATCGCAAGACGTGGGATTTTTTTTGCAGCCTAATCAAACAGTTGTGTTTCTGTCTGTTGTGCTCAAACGTCAAGGTTTTTATTATGTCTACAAGTCTGTCTTACAGAGCTAGAGAGTCACTATAAAGTTGGGTCATGTTACTAAAGACTGTTTTTTTTTGTAAGATAAATAATGTTTTGTATTTGTTTGTTGCTCTCATTTATTTTAAAGTTCATCACACCAGGTGCAGCGCTTACATGTTTAATGAACTACATTTTAGTAAGTAATATCACTGAATACAACTCAAATCAAGGAATAGATCTAAGATATGACTTTATTGATTTCACGGTGGAGTGTTAGAATAGTAAGAAGTCATAACAATAGAATAATATGAGACTATTAATGCTGCAAACAACAACACCAAAAACAAACCACTTGACTGGGTCAGTGGTTCTCAAACTGGGGTCCAAGGACACCCCTGAAAAAAAAGTTTGTAATTCAATGATCGTCATTTTAACAGATTTTGTATTGATTCTTACATACTTAAAGCAATACTAAGTGACTTGAGTACTTTAATAAATCCTTTTCGTAGTCCCTCTGGGGGCAATACAAGTGTTAATGGGATGATTGGGGGGTCTTTCATCACCCCCTGGTGTCTCTGGCCAGAAAACCACACTTGCAACTTTCCCTGCACCAGGTCGGAGGCGCAATACACACTAATGGAATCACGAAGAAGAAGCTAACAGGCTAACGGGCAAAGCTATCTGTGGGCTAGCGCCACTTTAGCAGTATTTATAGCCAAATTTGAGTGAAATAAAGGATCTCCATTGTGTAATTGAGTTGAGGCACATGTACAATATCCCTCTCTCCCTTTGTTTGTTCTGTCAGCGTAGTATTTACTCTCACAGACAATTAATGAGTAAAAAAAATAGAAGATTTTACACATGGTTTTGAACTCCTGAATTAATTTTGACATCACATTGATCGAGTCTGGAGGATATTTGGAGGTCCTTGGGATTTTTCTGTTTGGCACTGGGCCTCGGTCTGGGCCAGTAACTAGTTGTGCACCTTCAAATAGTAGCTGGGCTGATTTGGAACAGTGGTGAATTAACCAAAAAGTAGAAAAATAAGAATATAAGAAATTGCACCAGCAGCTCAGGGGGTAGAGCGGGTCGTCCTATAATGTAATAAATATGTTGCCATACGCCTTTGCTATGCTAATCCCGTCAGACCTTGTGATCTGGGATAAGACACTTCACACTTTGCCTCCAATGTCTGCATGTACTGTTGATTGAATGAGACTGTGATCGGGTGAGTGGTTCCTCCATGCTTTAAGTGCCTAATGTAGGTGGAAAAGAGTTATATAAATAGAGGCCATTTACCATTTACACAGTTTTAATAATGTACCAAACATAAAATGCACTGGTTAGACAAGAAGCCTATCGTTTAGGAAGGTTACATAGTGTGACAAAATGTAACAATTACTTTCATCAACTAGAAACAGCAAACTCAACAGAAGTCTTTTACAAATGGGTTGATTTTGTAACAGTTTCTTTGATGTTCTGCAGAGTTCACTCAAGGTCAGCATTCCACATGTGTATTTTTGTTGGTCTATATTCTCCACTTCCCACAACAGCACAATGTAGCCTAAATGAATGTGCGACCTTGTCTTTGGGGCTCATTTATTACACATTGTATACAGTTTGCCATATAGACAGAGCAGCCTCAGTCCAAACACGGGGATCAGGCGATTGTACTTTTCAATTCCAAAAGCGATGATTAGACGAGTTGAGGAGATCACAAAGATTTCCTGCTTGGCCCCGCTACAAGAATGTCCTTTCTCCATATTACGCACATTCACATCCCGTTTCATGGGTTATAGGCACTCGATGGCCCCCACACCCTCCTGTGCTAATCATTGAATAACCCTCAAATGACTTTCACCGTGCCCAAGCCGGATCAACACATAACGCGAGGTCGAAGGGCAAACCGTGCGAGGCTAGCGCGGTATTGTTAGCTAAACGCGCTAATCAGTGGTTGGATGCACGTATACGGTTGCAAATGCCAGATGATTATTAGCTAAATACCTGGCCCGGACATACGTTGTTTTTGCTACATCCAGTGAAGCAGCCAAGTACACGTCACCAAGGCCCCTTTAGTGTAACATTTAAATTGGAAACTCGATGCTAAGCTACTGTCCGGTGGGAAGCAGAGGCTACTGTTTAAGCTCTGCTGATAGACATCGAACTGGGCTGTTTTAATCCTAAAAACAGATTTATAAATAGCTCCCATCCATTAACATTAAGACCTTAACCCATTCTTACCATCCTTTCCTTTTTGCTCCTCCTGGTAAAAGGTGGAGAACTGAAACCAGATATGGTCAGTAGTTAAGTAAATCTTCTAAAGTACTGTACTTGAGTTAAGTTTTTGAGCCTCTGGGCTTATTTATATTTTTGAACCTCTAAAGGCTCTGAAGTAAAAAATAGGACATTTGGCAATGTTTTGTTTATTTCAAAAGCCTAATAGCGTAGGCCTACACTCCAGACCAGTAGATGGCGCTGTGACGATAACTCACGACAATGAAGAAGGTTTGTCCTTGTCATTTTGCCGTACAGAGAGAGGCACAATTTTTATGTTTTTGAAGGGTTACACCCTGCCCTTCCAACACCCCCCCCTCTCCGACATTGAGGTCTAATAGTCGGATGCAGAGCAACGTCCCGGCACTCCCACCTTTTTTCTCCCCCTTTGTCAGAGTGGTGACACTTTTTTCTTTTGTGAAACATCCTGCCATTCCAACACACAAGAAAATTACTCAAAATACGTGGGTCTATTAGAACTAACCCTAACCTTACCTTAGCCCTAACCTTTAGGATAGTGGAGTTTACAAACTAACCCGAATCTTACTTTACCCCAACCTTAAAGGGGGGGGGGGGGTATTATGCAAAATCGACTTTTTCAAGCTTTACATCATGTTATTATGTCATTCCCTCATTAAAAACATGCCTGAAGTGTTGCCTTGGCACATTCACGTATTTTTGAGTAATCTGTACAAACTCTGATGGCGGCCATTTTAGGGATAGGTTTGCCTGAGTCCTCCTAGTAACGCCCCCACCTCCTGGAGACGCCTCCGAGCTTTCGTCACCAGCCGAGTAACCAACCACTGCTCCTCAGCAGAACCCCCTCCCCACTGATGCCACAGACAGCGTGTGGAGGGGGCGTGTCGGAAAGGGTCTGAGGTTCTTAAAGAGACAGAGGCCTATTTCAAGACATTCACTACAGCCATTTTGAGAGAGCAATTTTATACAAGGCAGTTATTCTAATTTACTGCATTTACAGACCAACAGAAGGTTTTATCACCATTGTCGTGTGATATAGACTGGTGCTATGTGATTGAAAAAAGCATAATACCCCCTCTTTAAGGATAGTGGAGTTTACAAACTGAACAGGCTATGCTCAAAACTACTGTCGGAATAGAGGTATCAAAAAGTGTCAGATTGGCTGGATGTCGAAATGAGCTGAAGTTATTCTTCCTAACACTTATATAAACTGGTTTGTGTTTTCCACTTTGAATACTTACTGTATGTATACAGCAATATTACTTTCACTAAAGTAAATTTTTTAGCAACTTTTACTTTTATTGGATTAATAATATGTATTTGAACTATAGTAAGATTAGCCGTATGCTTTAACCTGAACCTTTTCGCAATGCAGAGTGAAATTAAGTTGCACCGATGCTAAAAACAACTAGCCTGTTCATTTGTGAAGGCTGTTATTATGAACAATTCCAGGTCATTTTGCTCCTTGAAAGCTGTGAGACATGCTTTTAAATCCAACCCCGAGACGAATCAACCTATTAGAAGTTGTTTTGGAAAGTTAATGATTTGAAATGAACCAGCTCCGACATTTTGTTTTGAAAAAAGAAATAAACAGTGCAGCCTAAAAAACACTTTCAAAGCTATATGTCACTCTCTGTTTAGTTGGGCACTAATTTGGTAAAACAGTTAAGGTAAGTTAGGCACATACGCCTGTCGTAAAGAATTAATACCAAACAAATGAAAGTTTTTTTTTACACCATATACTTTCACCGTAGCACACACTTTTAACAGCTAATTTTAGCTTATATCCTATATGTGCATGAATACTATTACACACATTAGGCCAGGCCAGCTTCATGTTTGGTAAGTGGATCCATTTTGGGTTGTCGTTAAGGTACTTTTAGAAATATGAAGGAAAAATAGTTGCACCCGCTCAATTAGGTGCCCTCTGGAGCCCCGAATTTTGAGATATCAAAATTGTATTAGTGTGAAAGGACTGCAGGCTCAGTGACACTGGGCTTTTGGACGCCGTGTGAACAGTAAAAACATGGGCCTAAAGTACACTATTACCTCAAATAAAACTCCCAGCCGGGAAAGGTCTGAATAATGTCTTTGTCACCCAACATTGTCTCACCGTGAGCAACAGTGATCAATTTCTCACTTACAGTTATTGTGCCGCAGCCTACACCTCTGACGAAGCGGCCTAGAAACCGTGGAATGTTATCTTGTAAGACAGTCGCCAAAGCAAAAAAAAAAAAACTCTTCCCCTGATTTGACCTCCGGGTTGAACCATTGTGTCAAGCGTTTTGTTTAGAAAACTGTCCCCAACAACAACGAACAATGCTCCTTTTGTCGTTGCTCGGCCATTTTGTCTGAAAGCTCGAAATAACTTGGCGCTATAGCCTAGTGTGCTGATTATCCCATTAACTGGCATGGGAGCGCGTTCGGTGACCCCCCTAATTACTCTATATGTATCTAGTCCAAATAAGCAATTGCGGAAGCCTGGGCCATCACAAAGTGCTTTGGAAAGGTCGAAGTTAATGCCGTAATTGAAACATTTTGTGAGGTTTTGTAGATAAAAAGTGCACAAGTGCTTTTAACCTTAGCGTGACCTGCCCCGGCCCGCCGACTGTTGCGTAGCTCTTATCTCCCGTGCACTCCCTCTCTCTGCGGTCCATCACTTCTTGGCATAGATTCAACAAACAGTGTTGGAGTGAGGAGGTGCATTTGTAAATATAACCAATGAAGCCATTATTCTGTACATCAAGGCCAGGCATCATTGCAAGCTTCATATAGTATGTTGTACAGTTAATTCAAACAATCTACTTTTCAAAGAACAGCATGTTGATCTATGTGAACATTTTAATTGGAGGATCTACCCCATGAAATGAATCATCTCGTTTTCAAGGGGATCCTCGGAATCATGTCCAAAGAAAATAGAATAAAACAGCAGAGCAGATACAATCAAATAAAACCAAATAATGCAACAAAACTTTGCACATGCACACGCAGACACACAGCTCTCACTATTCACCTCCCCACAGTGCTTCCCAAACTGTGGTGTGTGTACCTCTGGTGCAATTCTTCAAGTAGTACTTGGAACTGGCTGCAATTTTAGACTTCATTCATACATTCAATATTTGAAGTAGCCTGTGCTAAAGTTGGGAATTTAAGTTATCGTTAGACATGGTTTTCCCTTAAATTAACCATCATTTAGTCCGTTTTGGAAACATTTTAGACACATTTTATACTATTTTTCAGGCAAGTGTTTAATCTTGGGCTCAGCATGAAGGTGCTTGGAAGGTCAAGCGTTTTAAGAGAGGGCTCTTGGTGTGAGATGTTTGAGAACCACTGGTGGAAACATATCTCATGTAACACAATACAAATCATAGTGTAACACGACATCACAAATACAACTGACATGGTTAACACCTCTGTGTACATATATACATTAACACATGCATATAGATACACATACAGTACACAACATATATTGATGTTAAGTACGAAACAAAGACAAGTATTCTGAAGATGTGTTAACAGAGCAGTTCGGAACAAAGGAAAAGCGAACAGAAGCTGAAAGGTTGCTCCAGTCACGAGGGGCCCGAGCACAGAAAGCATATTCCTCTATTACAGTCACGAGGGGCCCGAGCACGAGGGGCCCGAGCACAGAAAGCATATTCCTCTATTAAATCTAGGGACAATAAAGAAGAAGATCTGCTCGTTGTGACTGAACTGTAGTCAGTGATATTGTCTTCTGGTTCAAGCCTGGACAGCTGTTCATACCTCACACAATGATGTGTCCCATAGGGCAGTGAAGAGATCTGCACAGGCTGTTGTAAACCACATCAAGAGGGTAGACAAGTGGCTCTAGTGTGTGAATATATAACCTGTTCAAAATAGCTTTTCCTTAAACCCCTTTTATGTTTTGTTTTATCCCCCATTTAAAGCGTCTTTGAGTGTCCAAAAAAGCGCTATACAAGTTTGATGTATTATTATTATTATTATTATTATTATTATTATTATTATTATTATTATTATTATTATTATTATTATTATTATTATTATTATATTCTTTGAATGAAAGATCAGCTTCCAGCCAAACACCAAGGTATTTATATGTCTCGGTTGATTCCAGAGGAAGAGAATCCAGAAAATGCAGATTAAGATTATTCATCAAACATGTGGTACATTCTTGAGGTGGTTCTTTGATTCATTTTAATAAGAGATAACCTCATGAATGCTTTAGTCATGTATTTGTTTGTTGCAGGTTATTTTCCCTCTTGTGGTTCAGTTCACGGACTCTTTTGCTCAATTTAGACCCGGTTTACTCCTGATTCGAGCTTGATCACAGCCTGGTGGTGGTACTAATATGTTATGGTACTTGGAGTGAGAGGTTTGAAAAGCACTGGATGTCATGATGTCTTCTGTAGGCCAACAAGGAATCTTACTTTTCTCCAGTTTGGCATTTCATGAATCTAAAAGCACACAAAAAAACAAACACAAAAAGAGGCGACAAACATGACAAAAAAGTGCCAAAACGTTAGAAAAAAATATAAACAGACAAAAAGCATCAAAAGCGCAAAAAACAGGGCAAAAAATCGACAAAAAGACAAAACAAGAGCATGTGACAATTGTAATAAAAAAGACAAAAATAAAACAACAAAAAAGCATAAAAATATAAAGAGAAGCGACAAAAAATACATCAAAAATACGTCCAAAAAGCGACAGCACAGAGAGGAAAAATCTTAAATCAGTTTTGTGGGTCTTAGCTTTTAAATGAGGCCTATAGGCTGTACGCTCCAGGCAGCTTTTAGATTTGGGTAAAGCTGGACTGGGGAAAATGCGCTTGGTTAAGGCGGGGAGTAAGGGCTTAAAGGGACTACACGGAGTATAAAAATGTGTATGTATTTTCCTCCCCCTACATGTTCCAGCCATGTCCTAATGTGTAGAATGAGCTCAGACCTGTTCACCACAACTGCCTCTAAAATCCTGCACTGTCACTCAGAAAGGTGTTACTTCGGGTCCAAAGTGCCGTCATGCACGAGCTTAAAGCAGTAGTAACGTGTTTACCTTAATAAATCCTTCCCGTAGTCCCTGTGGGGGTAATACAAGTGTTTATGGGATGATTGGAGGGTCTTTCATCTCCCCCTGGTGTCTCTGGACAGAAAACCATGTTTGCAACTTGACTGCCACCGGTCCGGAGAAAGCAATACACACTAATGGAATCACGAAGAAGAAGCTAACATGCTAACGGGCAAAGCTAACTGCGGGCAAACGTCACTTTAAACAGTATTTACAGCCAAGTTTGAGTGAAATAAAATATTTCCGTTGTATAATTGGATGCACAGTAACCCTCTCTCCCTTCGCCTTTCCTGTCAGCGAAGTATTTACTCTCCAAGACAATTAATAAGTTAAAAAATCGTAACTTGCTACGACACCTGCAGTTGCGCTTATGGCCTCTAGGGGGAAGAGTTACTTAGTACTGCTTTAATATAGAAGGTGCAGTTACACGTATGACCTGGGGTGGCAGTAGTGAGCATAAAATGACCAATTTGCATCTAGTCTCTAACTGAAAAGTTGCATTTACAAATACTGTACATACTGTCTGTCATATAAAATGAAATATTTTCGATATAAAACATTTTTTTTGCATGAAATCTACACAATATATGTAGTTTGACATTAAATAAGTTCAGATTAAATCTTGGCCTTGGAGGTTTTCATTGAGGAAACAAGATGGCGCCTTAACAGAGCCGGCTGATATTTAGCAAATTTCAATGTATTTTCTCATGAAATTCACACTCTCTATAGACTTTATGGGCCTTGTGTACACCGTTTCATTTTGACAGGTTAATGTATATAGAAATTAATTAAGTTGGTGAATGTTAACCGAAATGGCTCATTTTCTGCCTTCACATGAAATAAGTTTGAGATCATATCACCTCTCCTGAAATGTTGTCTTTCATCCAGAAATGAAATAAACATCTGTGTCTGTTGTGTAATGATGACCTTCAAAAAGACCAGACTGTTACTCGTTTAGACGACTCACACGTACATGCACAAAGGCAGCGCCGTCACTGACTGGGCCTGAAAGTGTCCTCTCAGCTCTCCGGACGTGACACTTCTGACCCACATCTTCACAACTTTACTGTGTTTTCCCAGACATCAGCGCAACAGCGTCATAACGGCCTAACTGCCACTGCGGGGCCTGTAAAAACTGTTGTCAAAGTCTAAGGCGGCCGACGCGCTGCCAACGCGCCCCATCAGAACAAACAGCCCGTGAAATGCCAGTTAATATTAAAACAGGCCTCGTAAAAATTCCTGCCATAATCTGAGCCATTAAGAAAGGCCTTAAAGCATAATCGACCGTCGCATGTCGAGGGCAATGGGTGTAAAATAACAATAGAAGTGTTAGAATAGCACAAGTTCATCAGTTTAATGTATCTTTTATTTGAGCAACATTCAACTAATCAATTCTGTTAAAAGGGAGAGAGAAAAAAAGTATATAGCTGAAGTATTTAGCCTTATGTATAACTTTTTAGAACCTTCATTATTGTTGCAGTATAGTTGAAATCTCAGCAGTGATGTAAGCCAAATTATCCCAGACTTGTGCTTTGGTAATATTTAAGCCAAATACTTTCAATTCAACGTCGTACTTTTCCGCTTGTACTGTACGTATCTAGAGAACTTCATGTACCTCTGTTTTCATACGAGCCGGATATTTCCTCACTGGCGTTGGTGACACGGGCCAGTGCTTCTGACATTGTTGTAACATTTAAGCCCCGCAGCTGTAGTTGTATTTTAATCATATGTCCACAGCACACAGGCAGTTATGGGACATGCAAACACAACCCCCGCTCTGACCCCAGGCCTTTGTGTCATGAGAAGCAAGTACTGTGTGTCCCGAGTATGAATAAATAGGTAAGGTTTTGCTTCATAAAACATATTAGTATTAAATATGAATGTCTTTACAGCACAATAATAATGTCTTTTGTGAGGGGAGCTGAATCAAGCGAAAATAATGGCTCGTTTAGCGTTTATTTTCATCATTACCCTTGAACTTAAAGGTGCATTATGCAACTTCTTCTGTGGAAAAAAAGTTTATATTTGTGCGAAGTGATGCAGTGGCTGTACGAGTGGTCAGCATGGCGTCTTTAGTTCCGATCACAGTGGTCTCTAGGACGCTCCAGGATCAATTGTTTGTAAGGTTAACCCTGCTGCACGACGACTCTCACCAGAAAACCTACAATTTATTTTATTTTCCTGGAGCGTTGTAGAGACCACCGGGATCGAAAGTAATGTGCTCATGTGCTGGCTCACTACAAGGTCAAAGACGCACAAATATCAACTTGTTTCTTTTGCACAAAAAGTTGCATAATGCCCCTTTAAATCCATGCAGCTCATAGACCTGGTTTATAAAGATCTTGTTCAGATAATTTAATGGTATTTACAATCCAAATACCATTTGAAGTTGAACTTTGAAATAAAACGACAAAAAGGATTTGCACTGGGTACTTTGCGAAAGAAGAGCAGAAGGAATAGTAACTCCAATAGTGGACAACAATGCCATCTTTTGGTCAAACTTCGACTTGCACTCTTACAACCAACGGCGCTCCTTCACATCAACACAAAACTTTTCGCTTTTCAGATCTATGATATTTTATTTTTTTGAGTTACATTTTTTTTATAAAGGTTTCCACACAGGGAAAAAAACAACAACTTCCAGCTTAAATGTGAAGCCCTCTCCAACTCCGTAAATGTGATCTTTTTAGTCTGTTTGAAACCGCGCTTCATAAATATGACACAACATTTTGCCCAGTCTGTTATTTTCTTCTTCTTCTTCCATTCCGGCCCATGAAACTATTATTTATGTTCTTTATTTTTAGCACATCCATGTTTGTGTACGGAACGACCCTGGAAACCGTTCCCCCGACCTGGCAACCCACTTCCGCCAGAGCACATCCGGTTGTAAAAGATGTCGCCCTCCTTGTTCATTTTTGGCGAGGCTAAAGACAAATTTGTGGTATTTAGGATTACATTTATATGCCTCACTTGTTCTCTTTCATAAAAGCAGTAACCCAGGCCCAGGCGCTGTTGTCAGAGTGGTTTATTTGACGGATGCGTGTTTAGTTTGCGCACATTTGTTGTCGTTAGCCGTTAGCATGCGAGAGCTAAAGGCTAAATCTCACTGTTTTGTCTATATTTTCCAGGCGTCTGCTAAACATGCTCTGGCTGGCAAGAGCTGCAAACCTTTAACCAACACTTTTAACCAGATGATCGGCAAGTAAGTGGCATTTGCTTGACTCTACCTGGTGCAGTGATTTACGTACTGGAACTTCTCTGTTAAGGATTGATACTTGCAATTCTACTTCGTGTTGTCTGTGGTTGTGTTTTCATTGTCTGTTTTGGATAAATATGTTACATTTGTGTGGATGAATAATGCAATGTAAAGAAGGCTGGAAGTGTAAACTGTAAGATGTATATATTTGTTATTATCATTAATCTACTTTACATCTGTTGCAGTGAAACAGAAAAGAAGACGACCCTTGACCAGGCTCTCCGATGTGTGCTCGGGGAGCAGATTGTAAGTGTCGAAATGGTCTTTCTTGTATTTCATCCTTTGTGTTTCGACATTGAGTGAAAATTAACCGTCGCCTTTTATTACAGAATGAAGTGAAAACAAATGTAAACGAGTACTTGGCTCTCATTGACCTGAGCATTGACGCAGTAACAGAAGGTAAGACTGGTGCTGTTTGTTTTTGCCTCATTGAAAGCTCCACTTTATTGTTTGGGAATACGGGATCTCGATCTTGTATTGTTTTTTTGTTTAGATCCAGCAAAATAAAAGCGCCATCTTATTCATTAGTTCAACTTTCTTTCTGCCTAACTGTTAACAGACAAAACACTTAAAATGTGTTTATTTAATTATATTCTTGAAATGTTGCAAGTACCTGCAGGACTAATCAATGCGACGAGCTGCGTGCTTTTATTTTGGTGTGCTGGATCGAAACAGGAAGTTGCTTCATTGTTATGATTTGAAGTTATGCTCAGTCAATTGGTAGTACTCAGTAAACAGCATATGGAAATCGAATAAAATAGGAATTGCTAAATGAAACAATACAAATAAGATTTCCTTTCTTGAGTCAGTTATGGATTTTATGTAAAAAGACGGCATTATATGCTTTAAAATAGCCTATACTTTCTGAATAATGGATACAGCTAGGTTTAAATTTCTGGGTTTATTTTGTTGTTAACCTCTTAACTCCCGCCTGAACCGAGGATCTTTTTCCTCACGTCATCAGATTTTTTTCCCATCATTTTTTTGTTGGGTATTCAACTAATTTTTTTAACTTTTTTGTCATTATTTTGTAATATCACATTTTTGTCGTTTTTTTGTCAATTTCTTCTGACATTTTTGCCACTTTTTTGTCAATTTTTCGTCACTTTTTTGTCACATTTGCATTATTGTTTTCGTCTCAGTTTTGTTGCTATTTTCACAGCTTTTTTCCTGAAGCTTTTGGACTGGGGTAAAGCCAAACTGGAGAAAATGTAATCGGTTCAGGTGGGAGTTAAGGGGTTATATCAAAAAGAGATTTTTTCCAGTTGGGATGTTGTCAAATTTTTTGAATAAGCTATTAATACAGTGGTTGTTCAAAACTCATCAATCTAGAATAGGAAGTAAATATTTGAAATCATTTAGGAAAAAAATGTCGAATATACTCTAAGGTACAAGACTGGATAATTTGAGTCCACAAGTGGGGATATTCTTTCAAGAGTGTAAAGAAAAGCTCATTTTGATATAACAGAATCTAGACATTTGCTGTGTCCCAGGAAGGAAAAGACCATATTTGAATTACAGCATCATCACTGTCACCTTAGTTGATACCAAACATGCCAATATGAAAGATGACGGAGCGCCTGTAGTTATTCCTGTGAAATTACCGGCAAAATGTCATAAATTAAGCATCGCAAAGGTTGAGTTTGGGCTTTATTTTTTCACCCTGACATTAAAATCAAGACGCTCAGGGAGAAAACTAGCTAAAAATCAACACTGACCACTGTGTCTGACCTGCCGTGTTTCGCCTTAGAAAGCCTGAGATTGTCGCTGTATCCCCAGGTATCAGCTCGGCCACCATGCCCTTCATCCTGCTGGGAGACGTGCTAGACTGCCTCCCCCTGGACCAGTGCGACAAAATCTTCACCTTCGTGGAGGAGAACGTGTCCACCTGGAAATCGGTCAGTCAATAAAACCTCCCAGTCGAGTGTTTTGGCAATCACATCACTGAACATCAGGACTTTCTTTTCCCAGAACACCTTTTACACAGCCGGGAAAAACTACCTATTAAGAATGTGCAACGGTAAGAAAATCACCCAAACCTAAGTCATGCACATCCTCCGCTGTTTTAAACTTGGCGTTAAACATGTGCAGACCTTTTGCGGAGGCTGTCCAAATCCCAGAACACGGTTTTCTGCGGACGCATCCAGCTCTTCTTGGCTCGGCTTTTCCCTCTGTCGGAAAAATCAGGTAAGAATCAGTTTTCGATGCATTGACACACGTGCAAAGAAAAGTGTAACGTCTTTATTTTCTGTCGGGTCTAGGTCTTAATCTTCAGAGCCAGTTTAATCTCGAAAACATCACAGTTTTCAACAAGAATGAACAAGAAAGCACTCTCGGCCCAAAGGTGGGTGAAAAGCGGGATATTAGCATTTTTTTTCTGATGAGTTTTGCGATTATGACTAGATTTGTGAGTTGTGTTTTATGCATAATAGTCGCAAACACATGATGATTTGTTTTTTTCCTCACAGCACACAGAAGAGAAGGGTGAAGGGATGGAGGTAGAGGAAGGGGAAATGGGGGAGGAAGAGGGCCCAGCTCCATGGTAAAAAAAACAAAAACGACTCCTCAAGGTTGTGCCATGATCTACGCGAGTTCCTAAATGTTGCTCTTCTTTGTCGCAGCTCTATCCCCATCGACTACACGCTCTACAGGAAGTTTTGGACTCTGCAGGACTACTTCAGGAACCCCATGCAGTGCTACGATAAGTTCTCTTGGATGACGTTCGTGAAGGTAAGAAGCAGCAGAAGGTCGAAAGTGTTGAATTTTGTCGAATAGAAGCAGCTTGTAGGAATGATTTCTTCCCGCCCAGTACTCAGACGACACGCTGGGAGTCTTTAAGAGCTTCAAGCTGGACGACATGCAGGCGTCCAAGAGGAAAATGGAGGAGCTGAGGTCGTCCAGCGGAGAGCACGTCTACTTCGCCAAATTCCTCACAAGTGAAAAGGTAAGCAGGTGCATGAAGACATTGCAAAAATATTGCAGTGGCTTCTTTTTGCTTCCCTTTAAACTGTTTGTAAAATAGATGGAAAGCTTTCAGTTTAATCTAAGGGACTTGATTTGTTCTAAATTACTTAAAGGGGGGGTATTATGCAAAATCGACTTTTTCAAGCTTGACATCATGTTATTATGTCATTCCCTCATTAAAAACATGCCTGAAGTGTTGCCTTGGCACATTCACGTATTTTTGAGTAATCTGTAAAAACTCTGATGGCGGCCATTTTAGGGATAGGTTTGCCTGAGTCCTCCTAGGAACGCCCCCACCTCCTGGAGACGCCTCCAAGCTTTCGTCACCAGCCGAGTAACCAACCACTGCCCCTCAGCCGAACCCCCTCCCCACTGATGCCACAGACAGCGTGTGGAGGGGGCGTGTCGGAAAGGCTCAGAGGTTCTTAAAGAGACAGAGGCCTATTTCAAGACATTCACTACAGCCATTTTGAGAGAGACATTTTATACAAGGCAGTTATTCTAATTTACTGCATTTACAGACCAACAGAAGGTTTGGTCATCATTGTAGTGTGATGTAGACTGGTGCTATGTGATTGAAAAAAGCATAATACCCCCTCTTTAATAAATGGCCTGTTTTGCATTATTAAAATACCTAATATGAAATCACGTAAACATATTTTACCTTACAATGAAAAAGAATAAGTATAATAGTATTGATGAAATACAGATTCTTTAGCCGTTGAAGAGTTTGCCTAGGGCTCCTCCTGCTGGCAGCTGTGAGAATAACTTATTAAAAAAAACTAACTTTCAGTTTACAGTTGTGGTTTACAGTTTCAGCATGGCCAGAGGAGAACAGCTCAGAATTGTGGGCTTTACTGTTGGTGGGGCAGTAAAAAAAATTAGGATAAAATGGCTAAATTTACATATTGCAGGTCATTGAAATGCATTGTCTCTTAAAATAAATTAAAAATGTAATTTAAAGGCAGGGGGGTTTGCTAAATGTATTTTTGGGGGGGCTTTTTACCATGTTACAATGTTCTCTCATCAAAAACATACTTCGACCTACTCGCACTTGAGTGATCGTTTAATTTTCCCCAGTGTCTTACACTAACAAAGTGATACTGTGTGAGATTATTACTAAATCAAGCACAAAGCACAATACCCTTTAATAAACGTCTTGTTTTGAAATATTGATTTTGTGACAATTTCTGTTATAATGTGGCAATATTATGGCAATGGCAGTTCTATACATCTGGCAGTATTAGATGTCTTAAAAAGGATTACTTAAAGCAGGGGTGTCCAAAGTGCGGCCCGGGGGCCAAATGCGGCCCTCAGGACAATTTTTGGTGGCCCTCTGCCTTCTTGCTGAAGGACACAACATCAGAGATGGACCTTTTTATTTGAAATGGAATAATTCTACACAATTCTAACCAAACAACTAACCTTTTACTGTGAGACAGAGCTGGCATGAAGGTTTTGCGGCACTAACCACCGATCTATGGCCCTTCACCCTGTGTACGCTTCAGTATGCGGCCCCACAGGAAAAAAAAGTTTGGACACCCCTGACTTAAAGGCGCTAAACTCAATGTCAATATGTGACGAAACGGTAAACCCCTTTTTGTCACATATTGACTCTTTGGGCCAGCCATACACAACATCAACCAGTCATAACACAATGCATTTCTTCACAAATGACTATTTTTACAAAGCATTTTCATGTGGCAAAAATAATGTTTCCCGACAACAACAAGAAATGTCAGTTATAGGTCCTTTAATGATTTTCACCATGTATTTTTTTGCTTTTTTGCGCAGCTGATGGACCTCCAGCTCAGCGACAGCAACTTCAGGCGGCACATTCTACTGCAGTACCTCATACTCTTCCAGTACCTCAAGGGACAGGTCAAGTTCAAAAGGTGAAGAAGCCTAAAGATTGTACTTGCACTTCTTTTCGTTTGTTAAAACATAGAATTTCTTTCTGATCATGCAGCTCCAGTTGTTCCCTTAATGACGACCAAGCCACATGGATCGAAGACACGACTAAGCTAGTTTACCAGGTCAGAATAACACTTTCCCAAAACCAGTTCTTGATCAAAGCTCCTACATCACGCTTTATTCAGGCTTTTACAACTACTTTATTTTCAATTATTACTTGAAATAACATTCGTATCCAAATAATATCCCTATGTTTAACGATATGATAAAATGCAGTTATACTTCAGGCAAGTAGAGTGCGCACTTCCCTCTTTAATATACATTGGAATGATGACAAACATTGAAACTCATGACACAGGAAGAAAGTGAACAATAAAAATGTACAAAAATGTCATATGAGGGAAGCTAAAATGTCGAGCCTTTGTTTTAGTAATTTGGTCGTGAATGGTGACCCCAAACTCCTCTGTTTTTATACTCTTCGAACACTCTCTGATGTGCTGTTGTTGTGGTTTCTCTCAGTTGATAAAGGAGATTCCCCCAGACGGAGACAAGTTTGCCACAATGGTGGAGGTAAGCGAATATCCCTCTTTCTCCATACCGGATTTTGAGACTTGCCGTGCTAACTGAACGCCTCGTCCGACAGCACATGCTCAACGACGAGGAAAACTGGAACTCGTGGAAAAACGAGGGCTGTCCGAGCTTCGTCAAAGAGAGGTATCACCGCCGTCTGTTTTGAGCTTTCACGAAATAAAACGTGTTAAAAAAAAAACTGGTGTAACACGTGTCCAAATGTTGCGCAGGGCGGTGGACGATAAACCCAAGAGGCCCAGCAGAAAGAGAGCCGCCCCAGAGGACTTCCTCGGAAAAGGCCCGGACCGCAAGATCTTCATGGGGAAGTAGGTTCACGATTGAAAGAAGTCGGCATTTTAAGGCCCCGCCCACATGAAGTCAAGCTCAGGACTAACATTTTTTTTATCAATCCAGCAAAATGTGATTATTATGATGATTATTTTAAGATATTTTGTGTTTTACCCTATTAAAAAGCATCTCTTGGTTTAAGCTCTGCCCTAATCAGAAATACTGAATATCCAAATATTTTTTGTCTTGTCAGTGATGAGTTGACCCGACTATGGAATCTGAACCCGGACAACATGGAGGCCTGCAAGTCCGAGTCCAGGTAAGCCTCTGACCTGTCCATAAATGGGCGTTTCTGACTTGAATCTGCTCCTAAATCAACCCGGGCGTGTGTGATTTCAGGGAGTTCATGCCTTCGTTGGACGAGTTCTTCACGGAAGCCATTGAACAAGCCGACCCGGTGAACATGGTGGAGGAGGAATACAAGTCAGTGCTTTAATAACAGTGGATTTCTCTTTTCATGACTGAATTTTAGTAATGGCTTGTGTGATTTTTGTTTTGTTTTTAGGGTTGTGCGTAATCCTAACTATGGCTGGCGAGCTCTGCGGCTGCTGTCCAGGATAAGTCCACATTTCTTCCAGCCGACAAATCAGAAGTACAAGAGCCTGGCGGACTACCTGGACAGTATGGTCACCAAACTGGCCAAGGAACTGCCGGTAAGCTCGCCCCCAGCTTTGTTTCCATCTGTTGTTCTGGTCTGGATAGTCCTCAGACACTCTGCACATTTCGTAACACAGAAGGACATCCCCTCAGAGGAAATCAAGACGGGAGAAGAGGACGATGACGACAACGGAGACAATCTTCTCAAAGAGAGCAATGACAGTACGTTTTGTATAGTTACCAATCATCAGCGTTGAACTATGCATTCTTAAAGGAATAGGCCACCGTTTTTACATATGTTCTTACCTGAGCTTTGACGAGTTCTTAAGGACCTGTCTGATCTTCACCCGTGCCTTCAGTCACGTAAACACAGCGCAGACGGCGTTAGCATTTCGCCTCTCCCTCTCTCCTCTATAGCTCCAAAACAGGTCAAGATAGAAGCTACCAAGCTCTTCCACGTTTTCCCTATTTAAATATGGTCACGTGAAGTGTTACACTACAAAGTATAATTACACAAAATTAAACAATTAAACAATGTGGATTTTCTAAGCGGATAAAAGTAGTTTGAAATCCGCGCAGTAATCTTCACTTTACTGTGCAGATGCCAAACTACTCCTGGTATTACTACGCCTTACAATATAGTTCCCCCTTTTATCCCTGCAGTGACCTTCTGATTATAGCATACCTGTCCCAGACGCTGCCTTGTGTCCCTCAGCCCTGACTGTTGTTAGGATCTGGTTCTTTTGTATCACGCGAGAACAGTTTTTGGATATAGCCAAAGCATACACTGGAGATAGAAGTCGTCTCAAAGATAAGGCTTTTATTGCCATTGTTCCTAGTTACAAAGTTGTATAACCAGCTGGTGACTTCAGAGAAAGAGAAGAAGTGAAGTCCAGAATTCCGTTGACAGTCGCCTTTTATCCTAGTCTTGCACTTCTCTACGCAGAGAGGCTGACTGCCTATCAGTGAGTCAGTTGTTTGTGTCTATGTGTTTGTATATTATCTGTACTTTGCGTTATGTTCAGAATGATTATGGTGTGGACCATTGTCTATCAGCTCATCTCAGTGACATGGTCTTCTTGTTGTGTAGCGTGTGAGCAAAGCATGAGTCAGAGGTTTGTTCAGATTTCGTTAGAATCCTTACAATCCCCCTGTTACTTACTCCCTAAGAGTAAGTATAATATTAAAATTTTAAAACTAAACAGTCTAAATTAGCCTTTAATTAACTCTAAACTAACTAAATTTCAGCTTGTGTTGTGTGTGATCCTATGTATAGTGACATTCCACCTTCACCTCCATAGCTAGGCGTGGCTTTAACGTGATGCTGACCACCTCCAAATCAGCTCTGCCACCCTTTCAGTTCCAGTCAATGCCAGCATGTAGCGTGTTTTTTTTTTTTTTTTTTTTGCAAAGCACATAGTGTATTATTTTTATTACTAAACATCGTGTACCTCCCAATAATCTAATTAAGCAACCCTACAACTATTTCTAGCAAAGCACAGCGTTATCATGTGTGATTAACTTTAGCAACATTGTGTATCAGTAATGTAGACCCTAGACTTTCACGTCCAAGAATTCCAGCCTCATGATCTCCATCTCACCAATATCTGTAACAGAATGAGGGGGGGGAAAATGGGGAAGTTACCCTACTCTCCCTCACCCCCATGTCTACCTTTGTTATTTTCCAATTGTCTTACCTGGTAAATTTGGGGTTTGTCTTCTATACTTTTATAAATGACTGTGTCTATGGCCTTTTTTAATTCAATTCAGTTCAAAAACATGTATTGTCAATTCTTATCCCAATCAAAAAATGTATCTGTCTTATGGTCAATCCCCAGAAATACGAGACAATTACTATTATTTGTTATTTTAACTAAATTAATACCCAATATAGTCCCCTTTCTTCCAAAGTTTAATCCAAAGAAAAAAGAAAAAAAATGTTTTTGAAAACTGCTAAGCAAGAAACCACCACCAAGGCCAAACCACACTCCAGGCCCAACAGTCCCATGAACAGAGCCCCAAACATTCCCCTATGACCCAAACAATCTGCAATGAACAGCACACACAAGGCTAAACTGAAACAACCTCCCCACAAGAAAACCAAGTATATCATAAGTACTAAATTTTAAAATACAAAATCATAATCAAGAGGCTCTTACCACCTCCGGCTGTTCAATCTTCTCATCCCCGAGTCTCCTTCCTGTATTTACTCCAGGACCCTGTACTTGGGTTCCTCGACAAGCGTTTCCTGTGCACCTTGGGATAAAAACTTAACAGCAGAGTTTAGTATTCTCATATATTCAATTATTTACTAGTGTTGCTCTTTCAACAATATTGTTTTGTCACTTGGCCCTACATTCAGAGGACATGGCCTTTTTGACCTGTGAGATCCTCATGGAGCTTAAATCCACAGGCCTCCACAGGGTGAGATCTCATTCCACATAGCACTATAGTGCAGTTAGCCATTTAAGTTTTAGTTTATGCACATACCCCCTGTTTAATTTAGACTGTCCCCCTGTTCACATTTAAAGTAAGCAATTGCCTGTGATTCTTGTTTCATGACCAATCACAATTATTTATTTTTATTTGTTTATTACTTTTTTATTTTTATTAACATTTTTTGTAGTTTACCTAGTTTTCTCAACGTGTTTGCGCACGGAACAACATTTTTATTTTATATTTTTGTATTTTTGTATTTTTTTTTGTTTGTATTTTTGTATTTTTTTTTTTTCATTTTTTCTAGTTTACCTAGTTTTCTCGACGTGTTTGCGCACGGAACAACATTTTTATTTAATATTTTTGTATTTATTTATTTTTTTGTCTTTCTTTGCGCGCTTTTTTTAGAAACTCAGGCCTGTGGCTTTTTTTCGGTCCTTGACCGGGTCCCTGACCAGCCCGCTTTTTACGGTCCGTGACCGCCGCAAGTTTATATAGTGGTCCCTGACCCCTGCGGATTTCGCGTAAGTAACGACTTTTTTTCAGTCCCTGACCGGGTCCTTGACCAGCCGCCGCAAGTTTATATAGTGGTCCCTGACCCCTGCGGATTTCTATCTAAGTAACGACTTTTTTTCGGTCCCTGACCGGGTCCTTGACCAGCCGCCGCAAGTTTATATAGTGGTCCCTGACCCCTGCGGATTTCTATCTAAGTAACGACTTTTTTGCGGTCCTTGACCGGGTCCTTGACCAGCCGCCGCAAGTTTATATAGTGGTCCCTGACCCCTGCGGATTTCTACCTAAATAAATGAATCCTTGTAAGAAGGAACGGCAAAAATCTTTTCACTTTCTCTTGCCTTTGATCAGTGTATGTCAAAATTTAAATAGGGAAGTACCAAACCTTAAGAGCGAGGCCACTCAAATATAAGGAAATATCACGCGAGAGCGTGGCAGAAATTTAGAAAAGGTTTTCTGCTTACCTTGTTCTGTGGCGCCTTTCCCCTTTGAGTGGCCACGTGCTCAGGCTGCGGCTCCCACGTCCTATTTGGCCTGTCTTAGCACTGACGAAAAAAAAAAAGTACAATAAATATTTTCAAAAAATAAGAGCGATCCTCTACTCTCGCGAAGATATCCGGGTCACGGCACCAATTGTTAGGATCTGGTTCTTTTGTATCACGCGAGAACAGTTTTTGGATATAGCCAAAGCATACACTGGAGATAGAAGTCGTCTCAAAGATAAGGCTTTTATTGCCATTGTTCCTAGTTACAAAGTTGTATAACCAGCTGGTGACTTCAGAGAAAGAGAAGAAGTGAAGTCCAGAATTCCGTTGACAGTCGCCTTTTATCCTAGTCTTGCACTTCTCTACGCAGAGAGGCTGACTGCCTATCAGTGAGTCAGTTGTTTGTGTCTATGTGTTTGTATATTATCTGTACTTTGCGTTATGTTCAGAATGATTATGGTGTGGACCATTGTCTATCAGCTCATCTCAGTGACATGGTCTTCTTGTTGTGTAGCGTGTGAGCAAAGCATGAGTCAGAGGTTTGTTCAGATTTCGTTAGAATCCTTACACTGTTGCCCCTCGTGTCTGCGCAGGTCCGAGCGTGCAGGGCATCCAGAACAAACTGGTGTCCAACCAGCAGATGGACGACGTGGCGGCGAAGCTCGGCGTCCAGTGGAAGACCCTGGCCTCGCAGCTGGACATGAAGGCGTCCGAGCTGCGGGAGATCGAGGCGGACAGCGAGGACATGGAGATGCGCGCCAAACTGCTGCTGGTGTCGTGGCAGGACCGCGAGGGCACGCAGGCCACGGTGGAGAGCCTGGTCACAGCTCTCAACGCCGCGGGCTTCTCACACATCGCAGACGGACTCACGGAAGCTTAGATTTAGGGAAGCAACGTCTTATCAAAACACTGTTGTATACGTTTTCTATGTAGTTTTAAGTTTCAACCCATGTTTTCCTGTTAAGGATGTACAATAAATGTTTTTTTTGTAATTATCTGCAATTGAAAGATTTTTGATTAGTTAGCATTACAAAGGCTCATCATAGCTGTGCTGGGAGGGTGAACTCTGAACCTATTTCAGTTCAAATAATGGGCTCTTTCTTTTTAGAAACAAAGATGGCATGATTAACTCTTCATAATACCTTTTCTCCTTGGCTAAAATATGGACCTCACTGTGGTTTAATGGCTTCCAGATAGAGGACATACTAAAAAGACATAAATAAAATAAAACTAGGATCTTTTCTTATGTGCTCGCGGGAGGAAGGCATCTAGGTTGTGGATTCACAGGGACCCTGCTGTGTGCAGCTGGTTTGGACCCGCAGTCACAGGGAGGACAGGGGCTGCGTGTGTCCTGGTCTAGAACATCGCCTGTTGGAGCACAAGGTTGTTGTTTTTTTTAACTAATATCACGATTTTCACACATGGCACATTTTAAAGCATAAACTGCTAAAATGACGAGTGAAGGAAGTTTCTTTTGTACTGTCAAATTTGTCACATTAGAACAATACACAATCTACTCTCAAAAACATTTGGTTTTATGTGGCAGCGCCCTCTGCTGAAAGAAAGTTTGGCTTCCACCTTTCCCCCCCGACATTCAGAGTAGCTCTGGGGGACAGCAACGTGACTAAAATAAGTCCGGGATTGAATCGCAGAGTGTCTCAACACTTAAGATAAGTTTGTCTGAGTTTCCATAAAGCAGATTTTTATCTGTTGCAGCTGAACCAGAGATCAGAGGCTCCACAATTTGATTAGTGAACATCTGTCACTCATACTAGAGACAGAAGAAAAATCGATAAACCTTTCAGCCTAGTCCAGAACCTTCAGCTTCCCAACCCAGCCTCCTACACCCCTGAACTACTGCCACCACCACCGGTTAAGTGTGGTAAAAGTACGTTAAATTAACTCATAATATTCAAAGTGTGCTTCTGTTCCTGTGGTTAAGTTGCAGAGCATTTCAAAGTTTTTCCTCCTGCCGAGAGGACATGGGTTCAAGTCTGGGCTGTGAGATTTGTCTTTTAAAAATATTCCAAAGTTTTAATCACCCCTATTTGATGCACTGGGTGTCTGTATGTGCGTGAGGGATACAAACTCATAACTTTGGTATATTTCACGACAATGCTTCCTACCCATTGGACTTCTGTCACCACCAACCAGGACCCATCATACATGGCATTAATCACCCTAAAATAGCAAGACTAGTCAACACAGCTCACCCTAGACAGTGGATTGTGCTAAGGTTGCAGCCCACTGAACCCCACCTCAGACCTGAAGGTAAATGGGGTCAAGGTGCTTTGTAGCTACAGAACAAACCTTGTGGGATCAAAGAAAGTGGGCTCGACAGTCTGCACTTTACAACCACCACTCACTCAGCGTCTTGACAACACAAGGGGGGTTTGTGGTGAAGACCGAAATAATCATCTCACGGTTTGAAAAGAGAAAATAAAAAGTGCATTAAATACTGAAGCTTTTATTTGTGTGCAGTTCCATCAAGGCACCTGCTCTGAACCAGCCCTTCACACACTTCATCGAAACACAGCAGTGAAGATTTGGCAGAAAGAACATCAGTCAATTCATTTGAACCCTTAGATCGAGTGTTTACGGGGGGCCGGTCCGTGCGGTGCCGAAATGCCGTCCAGGCGGTTGTTTCGATGCCGCTTTGTGACGTGGTCTTCTTAATCAAAGGCTTCCACAGGATACATGTGTATAAAACATTTAATGAAATTGCAAAGAGAGACTTAAAACCCTTCGTAAAGGCTACAGTCCAGGAGGTGCCTCCGTTTTGTCAAAGCCCACAATGGTTTAATATTTAACAACATTTGACAATTCCTTTCACAAGCATTTTGTGTTGGTTACAAAGAAACAAAAAAACAAAAATTATCAAAATGAAAGTAATAAATTTAATCTCTTGCCACCCGCCTTAACTGAGTGCATTTTCAACCATTCAGCTTTACCCAAATCTAAAAGCTTCTCGACTGGCTATGGCTTACAACCTATAGGCCGGTGTTGCCGTGTTGTCACCATCTTTTTCATTTTTCATTACTTTTTTATTTTTAATTGCGTCACATTTGTCACTTTTTTATTGTACTTTTGAAAACTTTATTCTCCCCAATTTTTGCCACTTTTGTGTTATTTTTTTGCTTTTTTTTGTTGCTATTTTGTTTGTTTTTTTGTCACTTTTTGGTAGCTTTTTCCTTCTGGTTCTTGACTCCATTTTGACGCTCTTTTGTGACTCTTTCCCCCACAATTTTTGTCACTTTTTTTTGCACTTCAATCATGGACGCTTTTTTTTTAAATTGCGTTTCCTTATCGTTTTTTCCTACAATTTCGATGCTTTTCTTCAAGGCAGCTTTTCGATTTGGGTAAGGCCAAACTGGAGAACGTGTGCTCGGCTCCGGTGGGGGTTAAAGAGGTTAAAGACACTGGTTTTATTGCACGTGTTTTTGCAGACAGTGCTTGAGAGATGGCGATCGATGGATGAGTTGGATGTGGTCTTTGTATAAACAACTACTGCTCCTGCGCCTCCATTATCTCTAGTCGCCGCGGGCCGTACAGTAGAACGTACGCTATGTGCCAGTCTCCGCCCCCCGACAGGCGCAGGATGTCCTCCGGAGACACCACGCTCACCTTGTCGTCGTCGAACTTCACCCACTCATCTGAAGGGAAAGAGCGGAGACGGTCATTCGTGTCGCTGGAGCGGAAGGAAAGTGCGACCAATTTTGACTCCTCGACTTTTATTACCTTCTTTCCTCTTGACCCATCCCACATAGTGGCCAGAGGAGCTGGAGCGGCCCTGGTGAGTGAGCACGGCCTGCAGGTCGTAGTAACCGCTGTTGTTTGATCCCACATCTGTCGCAAAATCGGCACATTTCATTTTTATTCACATTCATACATTCTTTATATTTCATTTACCATCACCACATACCATCAGAGAAAGAAAAAGGCTCATATTTCACTTCTTTTTTGGCATCTGCTTTCTTTAACACCTTTTGAGACACAAAAACACCCAAAACATGAACACTGTCAAAGCCTAGCGATTTTTTTTTTAATACCGTTCGAAGTTCGGGAGCGACCTTTTGCTGCTGTTTCTCAAGCTTCTTGTCCTCCATCTCCTTAAACCTGGATCTGATGGAGAGCATTTTCTCTTGGAGCTCCGAGGTGCACAGCTCGTAGACGTCAAGCATCAGCGGGAACTTGACATCCTTTCGGAAAAAAAAAAAAAAAAAAAGCGAGAACTGTAATTTTTAGGCGTTCTCTTTCGACGGGAATGACCTTTGAAAAGTATAACAACACGACGACGAGGCAAACCTTAAGGACTTTGGCATTCACCGACTCCTTCTCTTTGTAGAAAAAGCGAACCATCTGAACCGTCAAGTAGGCAGGAAGTCGGCCGAGTTTAGACTGTAAAGAAGAACAGAAATATTACAGCGTGAAGAAATGACAGAAGCCATTTTAAGCATTGAGAATGAATGGGAAGACTTACAGATTTTATGTACAGTGCGTTTCTTTCAAGGGTTGGAGACATTTTTGTGATTTCCTCCTGCAGCCTCTGGAGGACAAAGGGACGGTTTTGGTAAATTAACGCAAAATCTATTCATCCGACAATGTCTGCGCACGTACCAGTCGTAGCCCCGTTGCCAGATACTTGACTTCCTGGTTGATGAAGCAGCTGAGTTGAAGCTGGTTCTCTTTGCCCTTGATTGGCTCCTCTTCTTCAGACTCTGTGCATTTCATACTGAGCAGCAAAGTTAAAGAAATAAGTCTCCTCATAAATGCAACACCCGCACATTAAAAAAAAAGCATAGTTTCACATCTTGAATAACAGAGTGTGATTCCCAAATAACACAATACGGTGAAAGGATACGAAGTTTCAAACTCTACACCAAAATACTGGTCAATAAAATTCTTTGTTGCCGAGGCGGAGGCGGCTCCACTTCCGGACTCCGTCTTAAAAAAACAAGCCCAAGTAAGTAAGTATGAGAGAGAGAGGCTATATTGTTTTGCTACTGCAAGAGCCTCACCTCCATGGGGGCCTCTGAATCTAAAGGCTCAAGCTTTTGCTGAAGGACCCTCATCATCTGCAGCCAGCACTCGTTGGCGTCCTAAAAGCGACTCAAAGTTAGCGCCAGTGCATTTCACTTCAAAAACAAGATTTGATGGAGCGTGTTCGACCTGCTGCATGTACTGGCCCTGGTCTCCCTTCTCGGCGAACTGCGGGAAAGCCATGTGGAGGAACTGCAGCAGGATGATGGGGGGCAGGCTGGACGAGGTCTTCTCCATCGTCTCGTAAAGGTCACGCAAGGCTTTTGAGGAGAAGAGGTTGGGATTTAGTTATTTGTTTTTAAGCAAATGAAAAGGATGACGTTGTACCTGCTGTGATGTATTCTGAGGGCGCGTTGGCCCCTGAAGATCGCAGAGCACCTGCATACCGTCTGAGGGCAGTCTTCAGCTCGGGCACAGATCGCAAACACTGCACTGTGGCGTTCATGTAGCAAGTGTTGCCCAGGTTTGTGAGACCGCAAGGCAACTCCATCTGAAAAAGAAAATCAACTTTGTGTCAAATATCCCGGTTATGACTTGATCCAGCTCTCCTCCTTCAACAAAACAGCTTGTGTAGAGAATAGTTATAACAACAAAAATGGTGATGTGACTGTTGACGTGTGGTGTGGGGCAGTGGGCAGCAGACTGACCGCAGAGGCGAGCTGCTCCTCGGTCATGTCCTCCACAAACATGGGCCGATCAGCGGGAGCTTCAGGAAGAGCCTCGGCTGAGCCCATCATCAGCAGCGTCATCCCCTGCGGCGGATTCCACAATTACACAAATAATAACAGTCAAGAAGAAAAACAACCGAAAGAATAAGAAAGAAAAGAAAAAACAAGCCACTGCCAGGTCACAGGGGCAGAAGCAGAAAGAGCGCAGAAGTTTGCCTTGTCTTTCACAAGTTTCTATTCTTCACCACTGAGCACATATTTTATAAGATGAGATTTTTTTTGGACTTACATTTTTGATTTTGATGTTGCCCCACTCGTCGTCCTAGAAACAAAAGACAATCCAATTTTACTACAAATAAACAGCTACAGGCATGACAAGTAAATAGATCAGGGACAAAGCACATTGCCTATAGTAACTGTACCTATAGGGCTGAAACAGCTAATCGATTAATCGACGACTAATCGATTATTGAAATAGTCATCAACTTTTATAGTAATCGATTCATCGTTTTCTGGTTCACACAAACTAAAATGGAGCAAAAATGACATAAAAAATGTAGTATTTTTCATGAAAACCTACTTTGATTTTATATTTAGGGTCTGTAGTGTTTTGTACATTGTAAATTTCATTAATAGGTAGCGTTCACGATTTCGAATGTGATGATGTCATAATGTCAGATGGAGGGCAGGGCCAATGCAACTCTATGGGAGAAATGCAGTTTTTGGCAGAAATCTCCAAAACGAAAATTGACAAATGTTTTTCCTCATCAGTATTTGATCGTGATCGGATTCACAAACCTGTGATATTATTTTTTTGTCTGAAAGTCCTTTCTATTGGACAACATCATGGTCATGTTTTCGCATATTGTCACCACTTTTTGACAATTTTCAGAGATAATAATTGTACATTAGTTCATATGTGCTGACAGAGGAGACGGTGAACTTTGTGACAGTTTTTGTTTCATGTGGATTCCTCCAGTAATGACTGAGATATGAGCCAAAAAACAAAGACATAAAAATATGCATTTTGTCAGTTACCACCGTTACCATAGTTACCGTCAGTTGACCTCCACCTCAATGTTAAACTATAGGCTCTTTAGAATGTTGTGATGTCACGTGAACGCTACCTATAGAGCCTTCAAAAAAACATTTCCCTTTAGTTTAGTCCATCAACACAACTTAAGCGCCACTTATAATGTGATAAAATTGAAAAAATAAAATTTTCCTACACCATTTACAGCCAAGCGATTAATCGATTAAACGTAAAAATAATCGATAGCGAAATAATCATTAGTTGCAGCCCTATGTACCTATATCTGTTGTCTGTAATGTTGCATGTATCTGTATGTATGTATGCAATGAACACAGGACAGATAATAAATCCCACCAACGCTGCTGTTGATTGATGATGATTCTGATTGTTCATCCATATCAAAAGTAAACATGGTGCCTTGTGTCAGTAAAAAAGATCAATCAACAATTGAAAAGAAAAATCCAACTAAGGCACCAAGGCTTCTGGCAAATCAAAAGACTAATAATCTGAGGAATACACAGATACGGTATGTCTTGTGGGAGATATAATCTACGATAAGCCGATCCCAGAGTCTCTTGCCAACAAACAGAAAGTAGTGTGGTGGACTTGGAAGGCAGACATTGACCAGGTAGAGGAAAAAAAAAACAGAAAGACAGACGGGCATTGACCAAAACATAGGCACGCCATTGCATATTTAGCTTTTCTTCTTGGAATAAAGAAACTGATCAATGTCTCCACAATCCTCTTCCTGAGACTCCCAGCACATGGACCGTTGTTTGCCAGGATTAACATGACCCACACTCCTCACCATCAGCCCCCTTGTTGTTGTTGTTGTTGTTGTTTACCTTGAGAGTGCCTCCCTTCACCATCACCTTCTGCCTCTCGGGAGCGACTCCTGTCAGAGCGAAGAGCTGAGCCTTGAACACCACCGGCGGCTCCTCCGTGTTCAGCTCCACCGCGTCGAACTTCTCTTTGCCCCATTTCACATTCACTGGAGGGGGACAGCACAATAACCAGTGATGGAGGGGCGTAACGTAACTTTCTCCTGCTCCAAGGTGCTGTGTCATACGCGCTCCAGCCTCTGCGCTACGACGAGTTACCGCACGGTCCATAAGGCTAACAAACAGCTACTTAGCTATACTGCTATTACTACAATTCTGGCGTGACATAACGAATAAATAATCGCTATGGCAGACGGTCCAGGTTGAGGTTTAGTCATAGTAAACGTAGAATTTAGAATGAGTTTGTGTGAAAAGGCTTTTCAACAGTTTCGCATGTGGCTAACGCTAGCTAATGCTAACACCTAGCGTTCACGTTAGAGCTGTCAAAGCAGTTTCAGTTTCCCTACATGCAGGAGCGGACGTAACTAAAAACAAAATAATACGAGACACGTCGCAACAAAACAGATATTATCTCAGCAAACCAGTGTAATACCAATAACTAACATTTCCCAGCACGCAGGGGTTAATATTCCCAGGCTAAAACTTATGCTAGCTTGATGGCAGCAACTTAAGCGGCTAACAGTATCTCTCAAAGTTTGATGACTTTTTCGACATCGGTGCAAGTGACAATGATGCACACCTTTTATTCATACTCATTACATGCGATTGAGAACGATAACTGAGTGACAACTTCAACTGTAGCACAAAATCTGGCACACTGTACTCCCTTAGCATGCTAGCAGCTTGTCACGCTACTTAGCTTAGCTCCGACGCTCCACTCCGGCTACAGACTCACTAAAACACGTGAAACTTTCAATCCACTGCGATCCCGTCCGTTCAGAATGAAGGAGCGTGATAAAGCGACGCCGTACCTGAAAACACCGGCATGTTTAGGGCTCTGTGTGGCTCTAAACTCTGGATTTTGTGCACAGTTCAGGTCCAGTGGCGAAGGGAGAGTGAGCTACCAGTCCATTCAAACAAACAGAATGACGCTGCAACAACAACACGCCGCTAAGGTCTTATCGATGCGCTCCGAGTCTGCTGCTCAGCCTGGCCAACCCTGCAGCTCCGGAGCGTTTCTCTGCATCGTCTATGTAAAAGTACTGCGAAAATACTATCCTTACAGTTTCGTCCTTTGCTTTTTTCTCGGGAAAGTTCCACAAGGGAATGAAACGGGACACTATTGTACATGTTTTTAGGCGTACAGGAAACCTATGGCCACTTCCCACTTAGTTTGAAGAAAGACATTGCTTGTAAATTGTATCATAGATCTTTTTTTTTTGGTTATAGATTTATGAAAAATGTATATATATATATATATATATATATATATATATATATATATATATATATATATATATATATATATATAGGCAAGTATTCCACGTTTTTTTTTGCAGTTTTCCATCTCTTGTCCCTTTTATCTTTGAGTAAACCAGTTTTGACGATGTAGCTTTTATGTGTTTCTTGAAGTCATGTCCTTTTTTTTCTTTTCTTCCATAAACGTAATTCCTGTCACTGTGACACAGTTCCTTCCATGGCTTTGGAATTGGATCTGGGGATTTGAAAGGGGTCTGTGCCTTTCAAGATATAGTGATTCTCTCTTTTAAAACCTTTGTTGAATGTTCATTAGCCATATTTGTTTGTTGGCTGATGTGCCTGTATACTCAAGTAAGAGGGTGCAAACTGCGTTGACATATTTTGTCATTAATAGTAATAATAATAATAAAAATAGGTCAAACCAGAGGGGCCTGGTTGGCCCCTGGTGAACGAACCAGCTCAAATGCTGAGAAAACGATGATAATAACGGCCTACACTTAAAGTGCACTTTACAAGCTAGTGTTGACAACTTTCTCGGCCGTCTCTGTGCGGTTTACAATGCTGCTCTTAGAATAAGGTCAATTATTCAAACTTCCCAAAACTTTCTAAATAAACTGAACAAAAAAGACATCACAAATCCACCATGTTTCTGTCAGTTTATTGATCACTGCTCTAAGTGCTCCATGGAGCTGCACAGTCAGGAGGCACCGCTGCAGCACCGTCTCACCTCAGCTGGAGCTCCTCTTTGTGGACTCTGTGCACTCCAGTGACCTGCCACTTCCAACAAGAGAGGAAGACAGCGGGTCGTCCCATGATCAGAAGGTCAGGGGTTGGGATCCCGGCTCCTGCAGGTGCACACTGTGGTTGGGTCCTTGCCTCGGTACCTGCACACATCGGAGCATGAATGAGAGTGTAAAGGGGTGAGTGGTTCCCTGATGCAAAGCGCTACATGCTTTAAGTCGAGACCGTTTACCAAGAGCAGCTCCTCCTGAGAAATCACAGGTCCCACGTCCCTCTGGAGCTGTGTTGGTGGGGTGTTGGGTCAGGACGCCCTCTGCTGGTGCCATGTTCACTCCCGGATGTGGACGGCTCCATGTTTCCTGTAAACAAACAAAACAAAAACACACACACCCTACCAAGGAAAATACACTTCTTTTTTCCCTTTAATCTTGTAGCGTTAGATGAAAACCATGCAGCAGTTTTGATTTTAAAACAACATTTTATGATTCTATTTTTATCAACGATAATAAGCCCTTTCTCTACACGTTTCACACCTTTTAAAATAGTTTTTGTATTTTTGACAAACCAAAATCAAGTGCAAAGAGGCCAGTCAAATCCTTTTATGACACAGTACATTTTAAACAAGATAAACGGGGAAGGAGGGAGTGTCCCACAAACTGATGAGTTCATGGACAAACCCAAATCTCCGCGTTACAGTTGATCACAGTCAGTGTCTCCAAAGACACACTTACCTTACAGTACAGCAGTCAGACATTCACCCATTCACTCTGTCCACCCACACATCCACACTGGAGGCAAGGCGGGTCAAGTGTCTTGCCCAAGGACACAATGACAGTGTGCACTGCCAGTATAGGAGATCGAACCACCAACCTTTGAGTTAGAGGTCAAACTCTACCAGCTGAGCCACTGCTACCCCACAACAACAACAACAACAACAACAACAACAACAACAACAACAACAACAACAACAACAACAACAACAACAACAACAACAACAACAGGAGAACAGGGATTGTCCGACCAGCTCGTCCACAAACCCAGACCTCCTGATCCAAACGTTCAGTTTAAACACGGCCAATATAGACATGAAGTGGAATATTTACACAAAACGCACAGTGAAGGAGTCGCACCGGCAACCCTCGGGTTATGGGGCGATTCTGTCTAACCCTCCTATGCCCAGAGTAGAACTAGTTAAGGCGCACGTCGACAACTGTAGGAAAAGTGCAAACGCACTGACTTAAAACCTTTGGCTTTTTCACTTAAAGCACAAACAGCCACGACTAAGACCAAAAGTAGAACGGACCATTTTTTGGAAATATATAGTTTTTAAAACACACACACCTACCTTTAAATGATTTATAAAACTGGAAACAAAGCTACAACAACAACAAGAAAGATTTTTTTTGGTCTTTTTGCTTTTAACACACACACAGAAATACTACTATTACTACTACAAGAAAGTTTTTTTTTGTCTTTTTACTTTAAACACACACAGAAATACTACTATTACTACTACAAGAAAGATTAGTTTTGTCTTTTTGTTTCTGAAGCTCACACACCTACAGCTAAGTAAAGACTATATACAGGTTATAAGGCGGCGATGAGGAAGGTGGTAAAAGTGGCCGATATGAAGCTTCCAGGTCCAAAGCTCGGAGGCTAAAACTTAGTCCTTGTCCGACTCTGGGTCCTGGAGCACGTGGGACTAGTTCAAGTAACTCGCAGGTGAAGTCCCTGGACGTTTTCTTAGGAGGAAAGACGCGGGCGCTTGAAGTGGTCGTCCTCGTCTTCGTCATCTTCATCCCTGCTGCGCTTGGATCTGCCGAGGGGCAGAAAGTCCAGAGCAGGGTCTGAAGACACATCCAGGACGGGAGAGGAGGGCGCAGGGGGAGAGAGCTGACCGAGGTCCTGACGGTGAAGCGCTTCCTCCAACATCCTCTGCAGGGCGCTGAAGGCTGGAGACGGGCTCTCTGCTCGCTGCTGTGGGGCAGGGATCTGGGGAAGACCCACCGGCTCCACAGCTTGAGCAGGAGGGGCCCGCCAGCCAGCCCAAAACTCTTCTGGAGGAAAGCGCTGGTCGTCCTCTTCACCTTCCTCTTCCTCCGAGAGACTGCTGTCGCCAGAGTCCGTGTCTTCCTCCTCTTCGCCAGAGTCCGCAGAGTCTTCCTCGTCTTCCTCCTCCTCCTCTTCATCAGAAGACAGAGGAAAAAACAAAGGAAAACCATCTACCTCAAACGGATCGCTGTCCTGGTCGTCCTCCCACGGGTCGTCCGCGTCCACCGGCTCCTCCCACAGGTCGGCCAACGGAGCGTCCCACAGAAGGTCTGAAACACACAAACATGAGCATTACATCAAAGGAACATGTCAGAACTATTCACCAATTCATATTCATTCAATCCTATCCACTTTATTTACAGAGCACATGTTAGAAACAAGCCTTTCCAAAGTGCTGCACATCAAATCCACAGTACATGGGAATAAACACAATAGATAGAATAAAATCAAGTGAAAATAAAACTAATTAAGAATAAAATAATAAATATGAAAACATTATTTCTTAATAAAGAAACATTAAAACTATGACAATAAGTAAGTTAAATATTACTGACCTCAGTCTGGTGTGGCTTTTGCGTAAGTTCCCAGGGCCCCTGACAGAGCCTCTAAACCGAAAGATGCACAAGTGTCAATTGACGCAATATTGATCAGCTTTTTAAAACTTGCCAAAGCATTTGTGAAACAAATCTGCCACTTTAGAAAGTTGGGCTGGAAAGCTGACATAAAACATCCATGAATGTGGACTCCCAGAAACTAAACTTTCTTTGTTTTCCAACAAATTCCTTGATAATGTTTTACGTAAGACTCCGACTTATGAAGTGAAGCCATTTTAATCAGGTTTTAACCAGACCCGAAAAAAAGTAATCGAGTGAAAGTTACCAACTAAGTAGTAGCTGTAAACTTGACCAGTTCATCAACTTGACCACTTTTGACCAGAACAAGACGTCCAGAAACTAAACTACCTTAGTTTTCCAACAAATTCCTTGATAACGTTTAACTTAGGACCCCTACTCACAGATTTAAGCCATTTTTATCAGGCATTAACCAGGCCCAAAAAAGTAATCGTCGAGTGAAAGTTATTAGCTACCTGTAAAACTAACCATTTCGTCAACTTGACCACTTATGACCAGAACAAGACGTCCAGAAACTAAACTACCTTAGTTTTCCCACAAATTCCTTGATAACGTTTAACTTAGGACTCCTACTGATACATTTAAGCCGTTTTTATCAGGTAATAACCAGGCCCGAAAAAGAAATCGTCGAGTGAAAGTTGCTAACTATGTAAAAGTGGCCATTTCATCAGCTTAAGCCTTAGCAAAAGGCCCATATTGCCTCACACGGACACAACTGTTACTAACATTGAACATTGCAGCTATTTTAGCGATATCTGCTGATAAACAAGAGCAAATAGTAAAGATACTTACCCAGGAGAGGGAACCGCAACTCCAGATGCGAAGGCGCCATCGTTCAGTAGTTTTGTAGTTTAGTAGTTTGTAAATCTGCAAAAACACACGCACAAGCACAGAAACAAAGAGTTAGAAAGTGTTAGAAAGTGTTTTGAGTGTGTTTTTGACCAATAATTGACATTAGCTTAATAAGAAATGAAGATACAAACCTCACGTGTCGAGGGTCGAAGTGAAAAGAAAGATTGTAGTCAAGTGGCTCTTTAAATAGTCGCTCTCGTTGCTATGGCATCGACGCACGTACGTGACTCCGCGCGCGTCTATCTGGATTTTGAAGAAATATTTGTAAAACAAGATGAGGAGCCTCATTGCAATGTAGCTTCTTTTTATTGTATTGATGTTTGATTTGATGTTTGAACCAATTCCAACAGTTGGGCCGAGCAGAACTGTGAGGGAGCGTCAAAGAGGTCCAGCATTGGCGTCAGACGCTCAGATCGTTTGTTTCCAGGCCCAGATCAATAAATATACTGTTTACATTATCTCTGATTGTATTTTCTGTTTTGTGTATTATTTGGGGTATTTTTTCTGCAATTGTAGATCCTACATTTGCAAAATATTTACAGAACTTTTTTTTCTCCTCGGATATTTCAATATTTTCTTTAACAAAGTAATTTGGGTATGCACTTTTGATTTTGTTTCCTACAACACTGTTAATTATACCCCATGTAGCCTTTACGTTATTTTTGTTCTCATTTAGTTTTTCACTGTTGTATTCCTTTTTCCTTTTCCTGATGATCCACAGTAATTTATATATTAATATAATATAAATATAATATATAATAAGTTCTAATATAATATAAATGAACTGCAGAACCACTAAACCACTGTTGTGTGGTCAAAGAACATAGAATATGGAAAGTGTATTTCATATGGGGGGGGTCCACCAAGATAGTTTGTACCCAGGGCCCAGAATGTGGTGCCAAGCCCCTGTCCACACTACAGGCAACTGAGAAACAGAACTAATGTCATTACAGCAGCGCTCGTTCAAAACTGCATCCAATAAACCAGGACTAAACAAGCACCAGCTTCCCTCTCTCTCGGTACAGCCAGAAGCTACACATAGATGGAAATAAACGTGTTTTATTGTAAATCTACCAAAGGAAACATAAAGAGACGACGCTAAAGACAGATTTAATCATTTATTTGAACAACAATCGTCTCCACAGTGTCAGGTCATGAGAAAATCAAACATGTCAGAAAACGTTTATCAGTCGACACAAGGAACACAGAGCTTTATTATGAATGAACTCTTTCTGTAAACACTTGTGTCACGACTCGTAAAAAAACATAAAAAGTCAAAACTTAGTTGACAGAGACTCGAGAACGGTCAGTTCTCCGCAGACGACGTTACGGCGACGCTGAAGGTGAAGAGGAACAAAAATCAATGTGGAACTTCTGCTGTAGATCACTGACAACAACACAGACACAAATGTAGTTATGTTTTCATAGAAAAATAAAGACATTCACCCTCAGTCGCCCTTACTCGCCCCCGTCACATTTTTGTGGCTGTTTTGGTGCTTTTTCCCCAAGAAGCTTTTTGATTAGGGCAGGAGAAAATGGGATCCGTTCAGGTGGGAGTTAAGAGGTTAATTAGAACTTTTTCCTGAACATTACTGTAGTGGCCAAAATGTACCACCTGGCCTATAGGTGTCACTACTGGGTGAAGGGTGTGACCTCTGCCTTTTTAAAGGGTGCAATCAGGCTGTGATTTGTTGCACTTGTGAGGAGAAACAGTCTTTTCACCGTGTTACAAGAGGAAATAAAGGACATTTTGCTGCACATATTTGGAGTATTGGGCTCATTTAAGAAGCAAACACGCGTCCGAAACTTCTACCAAACCGGTGCATCCCAGTGGCTTTGTGGCACAGGGCCACTGGCTTCTAGAATCACTGATACAATCGAGGGAAAATGTTTTGTAAATTCATGTAAAATGTATTATTCAGTCAGATATTTCCAGCAAAACAACTTTGTGAAAAGATCAGCCTGATGCCTGAAGTTTACATTTGTGGATCTGAATAACCCACAAAGTGTTTTCTCTTGTTCGTGTAATTGTGACTCTGTGGCTGTGATCACATTCTGACCTAAATGTTTAAAACATGAGGTTAAGTTCCTTTAATGTTTCATTTTGTGACATATTAGATTTGCTCAGAAGGTTTTTTCTTTTAGTTTTTGAATAAACTCGTTATTGTATGTTTGTGAAGTTTATAGAAGCTTAAGTGTAGATGTTGTCAGAGTGTGAAGGTCAGTGTGGCACGTTTACATGCATGTGTCCCATGTGTGTTCATTAACGTGCACTGTCCCGACCAAATAAAGAAATAAATATGAAATGAGTCCAAATATTTGATCTTTCTCTGATGCTTCGATTCATTTCTGAAAGCTGATATTTTTTAAAACTTTTCAAACAAACACGTCATAATGAATCACTTCCTCTAAAGTAGACATTTTTACAAACGTAAAATATCACTAATGATCCTGAAATATGCCTGATATGTGCACTTTGATAGCAATGGAAAGTGTGTTGCGAGAGTCCAGTGAAGCTGTAGGCCCTATGTTACAAATGACAGATAAGCAATACATTTTTTGGGTCAATATTTATCGTCTGTACATTTATTTGCATTTTTCCCCCATTTTTCTAACGTAGTACTTTTTTTTCATTGTTTTTCATGTTTATATTTTAAGAGAAAGTATCATAACATGTTGAGTTGAACTATTGGACCCTAAAGCAGAGACAGAAGCCAGAGGTAAGTTTAACAGTTTATTTTTCTCACAGACTTGGAGCAGGCAGTGGAGGCAGGGAGCTGGACGAGGAGATCCAGGACGGAGTTATCTGGCAGACTGGTGCTGAGACATCCAGGAACATCACACTGAGGCTGATCTGCGGCGCCAGGAGGAGTCGGCCACGCCCCCTCGCCACAAACCGCTCTGCTGCAAAGAAGAGGAAACAGAGAGGAGGCAGCAGACCAACCAAATCAGAACACAACAGCTTCAGAGCAAGTTTCTGAGGCATAACTCCCGCCTGAACCGAGAGGATCTTTTTCCCCACGTCATCAGATTTTTTTTTTCATCTTTTTTTGTTGGGTATTCAACTCATTTTTGTAACTTTTTTGTCATTTTCGTCAATTTTTATCACATTTTCGACATTTTTTTAATCACATTTTTGTCACATTTCTTGTCACATTTTTGTCATTTTTCTGTCAATTTTTAATCAAATTTTTTCGTCATTTTTTAATCAAATTTTTGTCATTTTTTGGTCACATTTTTTTGTCATTTTTTGTCACATTTTTTCATATTTAAATCAAATTTTAGTCATTTTTTCATCATTTTTTGTCAATTTTTTGTCAAATTTTTATCACATTTTTGTCATTTTTTTGTCCATTTTTTGTCATTTTTGTCCAATTTTTATCACATTTTCGTCACATTTTCGACATTTTTTAATCACATTTTTTGTCCTTTTTTTGGTCAATTTTTTATCAAATTTCTGTCAATTTTTTATCACATTTTTTCGTCATTTTTTTATCAATTTTTCGTCATTTTTTGTCAATTTTTTGACCAATTTTTATCACATTTTTTGTCATTTTTCTGTCAAATTTTTATCACATTTTTGTCCAATTTTTTCGTCATTTTTTAAGCAAATTTTTTTCATTTTTTGTCACATTTTCATCATTGTTTTCGTCTCAGTTTTGTCGCTATTTTCACAGCTTTTTTCCAGAAGCCTTTGGACTGGGGTAAAGCCAAACTGGAGAAAATGTGCTCGGTTCAGGCGGGAGTTCAGGGGTTGAGCTCACACTAACCATGGCGTTTATCAGGCTGTAAAGTGAATGTTACCACGTGATATGAAGAACAATCGAAAAAATGGTCAGTACAAGGTCAAATATGTAAAAATATAAACTTTTTATTTTTCACAGCTAATCATGTCAAACAGGAAGATTCAATCACGTGAAACATGTTGACGAATTGTATTAAATGTCTAATTTCTATATGAAACAGGAGAGAAGTAAGTAAATGTTGTTCCCTATTCACCTGCAGCGCCTCGACCTTAAGTCATTCCCACTGAGACGACTAAATCTCTTTTTCAGGGGAGTCCCGGCCCCAGCGAGGAACCGATTGTGCATGTTTTTTGTGGTAGGGGAAACCGGAGTACCCGGAGGAAACCTATGCAGACACGGGGAGAACATGCAAACTCCTCCGTGCCGCCCTTAATGGTGCCTTTGGACACCACTGTCTGTACAAGAATCACTGGTGTAACCTGGAGAGAGACAAACAGTGTTAAGGACCTTCGAAAACCTGAAATGAGGAAGCAAACAAGGGAGACAAAAAGACGTTAGTAAACACGGCATAGACATTAACATGACATTAAAAGGACATGACCCCTCTCTATAATTTTGTACGTTTCTGGACATGTGAACAGTGCTACGAACAACCAGCATGATGTCAAAGTGGAATTTATTCAATTGTGAGCAAGGGATAAATTTGACATCAAAGTGATGTGGAATCAGATAAAGTTATCCGCAAAGGAACGGCACTCGTTGGTCCGCTGCTGCATTGAGTCACCAGCCAGCGAAGTTATCGCAACCTCGCTTGCTGGTTGGGTCAATACATCAGCGGGACAAACAGTGAGTATTCGAAGCCTCGCTATTGGCTACTGTTAAGGTGTTGGGCCTGCTCAAACCTCCAGAGAACCTCGGCGCTGTTAAATCTGCAAATGCCCAAATGTGTCCGCCCTGCGTTCCCAGGCACCTACTGTATGTTCCCTGTTTGTACGACGGCGCCCCGAGATACAAACTGAGAAACTTGGGTACCGTGGAACTTAAAGGTCGGACCACGTTAAGACCAATACATAATTATAAGCGGTTTCACAGGTCTCCTATACCTATAACCCCACTTAAAACCTACCTATAAACCCACCTAAATCCTTCTAGATTCTAAGCGGTTTCACAGGTCTTCACCTATAAACCCACCTAAATCCTTCCAGATTCTAAGTGGTTTCACAGGTCTCCTATACCTATAAACCCACCTAAATCCTTCCAGATTCTAAGTGGTTTCACAGGTCTCCTATACCTATAAACCCACCTAAATCCTTCCAGATTCTAAGTGGTTTCACAGGTCTCCTATACCTATAAACCCACCTAAATCCTTCTAGATTCTAAGCGGTTTCACAGGTCTCCTATACCTATAAACCCACCTAAATCCTTCCAGATTCTAAGTGGTTTCACAGGTCTCCTATACCTATAAACCCACCTAAATCCTTCTAGATTCTAAGCGGTTTCACAGGTCTCCTATACCTATAAACCCACCTAAATCCTTCTAGATTCTAAGCGGTTTCACAGGTCTCCTATACCTATAAACCCACCTAAATCCTTCTAGATTCTAAGCGGTTTCACAGGTCTTCACCTATAAACCCACCTAAATCCTTCCAGATTGTAAGCGGTTTCACAGGTCTTCACCTATAAACCCACCTAAATCCTTCCAGATTGTAAGCGGTTTCACAGGTCTCCTATACCTATAAACCCACCTAAATCCTTCTAGATTCTAAGCGGTTTCACAGGTCTTCACCTATAAACCCACCTAAATCCTTCCAGATTCTAAGTGGTTTCACAGGTCTCCTATACCTATAAACCCACCTAAATCCTTCTAGATTCTAAGCGGTTTCACAGGTCTTCACCTATAAACCCACCTAAATCCTTCCAGATTGTAAGCGGTTTCACAGGTCTCCTATACCTATAAACCCACCTAAATCCTTCCAGATTGTAAGCGGTTTCACAGGTCTCCTATACCTATAAACCCACCTAAATCCTTCCAGATTGTAAGCGGTTTCACAGGTCTCCTATACCTATAAACCCACCTAAATCCTTCTAGATTCTAAGCGGTTTCACAGGTCTCCTATACCTATAAACCCACCTAAATCCTTCTAGATTCTAAGCGGTTTCACAGGTCTCCTATACCTATAAACCCACCTAAATCCTTCTAGATTCTAAGCGGTTTCACAGGTCTTCACCTATAAACCCACCTAAATCCTTCTAGATTCTAAGCGGTTTCACAGGTCTTCACCTATAAACCCACCTAAATCCTTCCAGATTCTAAGTGGTTTCACAGGTCTCCTATACCTATAAACCCACCTAAATCCTTCTAGATTCTAAGCGGTTTCACAGGTCTTCACCTATAAACCCACCTAAATCCTTCCAGATTCTAAGTGGTTTCACAGGTCTCCTATACCTATAAACCCACCTAAATCCTTCTAGATTCTAAGCGGTTTCACAGGTCTTCACCTATAAACCCACCTAAATCCTTCCAGATTCTAAGTGGTTTCACAGGTCTCCTATACCTATAAACCCACCTAAATCCTTCTAGATTCTAAGCGGTTTCACAGGTCTTCACCTATAAACCCACCTAAATCCTTCCAGATTGTAAGCGGTTTCACAGGTCTTCACCTATAATCCCACCTAAATCCTTCCAGATTCTAAGTGGTTTCACAGGTCTCCTATACCTATAAACCCACCTAAATCCTTCTAGATTCTAAGCGGTTTCACAGGTCTTCACCTATAAACCCACCTAAATCCTTCCAGATTCTAAGTGGTTTCACAGGTCTCCTATACCTATAAACCCACCTAAATCCTTCTAGATTCTAAGCGGTTTCACAGGTCTTCACCTATAAACCCACCTAAATCCTTCCAGATTGTAAGCGGTTTCACAGGTCTTCACCTATAAACCCACCTAAATCCTTCCAGATTGTAAGCGGTTTCACAGGTCTCCTATACCTATAAACCCACCTAAATCCTTCCAGATTGTAAGCGGTTTCACAGGTCTCCTATACCTATAAACCCACCTAAATCCTTCTAGATTCTAAGCGGTTTCACAGGTCTCCTATACCTATAAACCCACCAACTAAACTCCTGACATCCCCTCCAAAGTCCATTCACTGTCACATGTCCAGAAAACTACATTGACTCTGTGACTTAAGCCAATTCGTCCAGAGTCAACTCTAAAACCATTTTCCCTGCGCCGTTGGAGTCACACTCGCCCCCTAAGGCTGCACCGGGGTCTCGTGCACCCTGAAGTTGTAAAGGCAAGTGTACTCGCTGTTTCCCCAGTTGCTCTCCACGTTGAGTCGGACGTCCTTGAAGGCCTTCTGGACGGCGGGATCCACGGGGAACGTCTGAAAGGCTTCTCCGCTCGCGTCGAACTCGAATCGACCCAGTAGCGTCTCACTGCTGTCGCTGCTTTCCACTCCCTGAAAGCACAAAAAAAACAGACATTACATTTAACAAACAACATAATATTAATTTACCATTGGCTTTAAATAATGTCTCAGATACTTACATGGACGGAGAACAGTCTTGGCGCGGAGGGGTTTTCTCCTGTCGGGGACTGGGCTTTGGTGATGTGTCCCACCGTGACGTGGCTGATGTGGGTGGGTTTGTCCAGCTGGACGTGGAGTTGGCCAGCAGATCCTTGGAACGGCCAGCAGAACCCAGGCACCAGATTCTGCCATTTGTGAAGAATCCAGGCGTGCTTGGGAAACATCCAGTTCAGCATTTTCTCGATGTAGCCCATGCGTGCGTACGTGTCTGAAGAGCGGGATCCCAGGATCGTGAAATCTGAGGAAGACAAAAGACTTTCATAAGTACACGTGTAGTCTTTAGGCTTAACCTCTTAACACCCGCCTGACCCGAGACGATCTTTTTCCTCACGTCATCAGATTTTTCTTTTCCATCATTATTTTGTTGGGTATTCAACTTATTTTTGTAGCTTTTTTGTCATTTTTTGTCACATTTTTGTAGTTTTTTTCTTCAAATTTTTATCAAATTTTTGTCAATTTTTTGTCAATGTTTCCTCACTTTTTGTCACATTTGCATCATTGTTTTTGTCTCAGTTTCGTTGCTATTTTCAGAGCTTTTTTCCAGAAGCTTTTGGACTGGGGAAAAGCCAGTGTGTGCTCGGTTCAGGTGGGAGTTAAGGGGTTAATAAACATAAGACATATTTTATTATCAACTGAGCTGGTCAAGAGTTCGTCTAGAGCTCCCCCCTCAGGCAGCAGTAGGAATAACTTAACTAATCTAAAAACAAACTTTCAGACAGAGCGATTTACCATCTATTCAGAACCGATCCAATGTTGTGTTATGGGTTTTAAAGAGTGTACACATTGGGGCACTTCAACAGCAGAAGAAGCAGTGACCAAGTTAAACAGGATCACGACTGGATTACGCAAAACACTATGAATGGCGCGGTACGTTTTAGACGAGGGAACTATATTAAAACATTACTTAAACCTCCAAAAAGTTGGCTTTGTATGCCTGTAATACTGTACAACATTACTCTGAATATACCTTGTGATTTTCCAGGGAAGTTCCGCTGTCCATCCGGCTTTGGCGACAGGATTGTCTCGTCGCTCGGCGTTTTCAGCGATTGGTCTGGGACCGACGGCTGGACTGACTCGTCGCTCGGCGTTTTCAGCGATTGGTCTGGGACCGACGGCTGGACTGACTCGTCGCTCGGCGTTCTCAGCGATTGGTCTGGGACCGACAGCTGGACTGACTCGTTGCTTTTCATTTTCGGCTGTTCGCCCAGCATCAACGAGATGTAGGTCATGCCGATGCAGGAAACCCAAACGATGACGCAGAGGGAGATGATGAATGCATGACCCATCACAAAGCCATCGACAGCTGGGGGCGCTGTAGGGGACCTCTGGCCACTCTTTTTTGGTGACCTGGAAGAGAGAAACATGTGTTATTAGGGGCTGGATCAACACATTTGCATTCCTTTACAGTTTAAAGGCTCTACACCTATTTGTTTTATGCTCACAATGAAATAAAGAGTATTTTCAGCATTTTAAACTGTTAACTGTAGCTCACACTCATTTCTAAGTATCGTAGTACAGTTTTAACACACCACGTCTCCAGAGGGATTGGTTTATAAAAACATGTCTCAACTTTAAAGGCGTCGTAACATAAATAACAATAGTGTACCATCAATAAAATGGCTGCAAAGATACTCACCTGCGCGGAGGGTCACTGTAGTTGATCGAGGGCCTCCCATCAGCGCTGTAGTATCCGTTCTCTTGAAGACGAGGGCTTCTCCGCCTCTCTGTGAAGAAACAAGGAGTTATTAGTGACAGTGAAAGCAAAAAACATCATAAAGTATGTTTTTGTCGCAGTAACATTGATAAAAGCGAAGCAAAGTTGCCTGCTTGAGTTCAGCTATGATTTAAGGTCATGTTTTGACACTATCAATAGTTTTTGAAGTCTGGAAATTGCACTAACAGGTCTCAAGAGCCAGATACGCTCACATATAGTTTAAAATACACATAAAATCCACAAACTATGGTCAGGTAGATGTTACAACATATTTTAATGCCCCTTCCGTCCCTCACTTGATGTAAGACCAAGCCAAATAATAATAAAACGCTTATTAGCACTTGAAACCATGGAGTTAGTGACAGTGAAACCACAAAACATCATCTTAAAGTATGTATTTGTCGAGGTAACATTGATAAAAGCGAAGGAAAGTTGCCTACTTGAGTTCTGCTATCATTCAAGGTCATGTTTTGACATTATCAATAGTTGTTTAAAGTCTAGAAACAGGGCTAACAGATAAAACCCAGAAACTATGGTCTGGTCGATGCTACAACATATTTTGACGTCTAACCCTCTAAAACTCGATGAAAAACCAAGCCAAACGCTTATTAGCACTTGACACTTACCGTCCATGGCTCTTTTGAAGGTTGAATTTAGATGTTTTGTTGAGATAATTTGCAAAGAAACGACTTCTGTGCCACCGTGCGATCAGTTTACTCTCACCTGAAGAGTAAAGCTGGCTAGAATGTGCTAGTTGCTATAGATACACTTACATACCGTCATCTTTAGAATGAAAAAACATGGATTATTTAAATTAGCTATTGCCACGGCAACCGTCATACAACTGAAGGAAACATCTCACTGAAATCATGATTTTTCACTCTTTTTACCGTTTTCAGGCGGACTATAAACATATTTGTCACACACCAATAAAGTCGAGCCAAAATCGAGTCCATTTGAGAGCTTTGTCACAGCAAATTGTTCAGTAGAAGCAAAACACGGCAGTTTGCTAACGTTAGCATAGCGTGGCATAAAGCTAATGTAAGCTTCCTGTTAGCATTGTCTGTTTTTGTGGATTGTCAAACCATTTTGTTCCTCGCCATTTTTCTGAATATCCATTTATTAGAAACATCATGTTTCTATGTGTTCACAATAAAGCATTTGTTCCAGTAAATAGAGAAATTTCAGGGGTTTTTCGCTTTGTTTACGCCTTTGGTTGCTACAAACATGACCTTAACGGCACTTCCCAAATGCTAATAATTATAATAAATAAATAAATAAATACATACATTTGGAAAGGAAATGCACGTTTATTTGTTAAAAAGTAACTTTAATGATATTAATAATAATAATAAGAATAATAATAATAATAAGAATAAGAATAAGAATAAGAATAAGAATGATAATGATAATGATAATGATAATGATAATGATAATGATAATAATAATAATAATAATAATAATAATAATTATTATTATTATTATTATTATTATTATTATTATTATTATTATTATTATTATTATTATTCATTCATTCATTCACTTATGTTAAATTCTCTCAGGGCCCCCAAGCAATAATCATTGAAAAGGCAAAGGCATTTTCTTATCATTTTATAGTCAAAATTGAATAAAAAAGCAACATAGCAATGTCTGTAGATTTTGTTTTTCAATGTACTTGTTTTAAGGGAGTAGGGGATAGCTGCAGACCCGGAGCCGGGACAGATCTACCGTGAAGCGAATCCACCGTGATAGTGCGCGATAGTGCGCCCTCTGCTGGTAAGGACAGATCTACGACGATATTTAGCTCGGAGACTACGGATGGAAACTAGCCATCTAGCCATTCAGCCATTTAGATAGGGCACTCTTGAAAAAGAGATTTTTAATCTCAACGAGTTTTATCCTGGATAAATAAAGGACAAATACATCTTTAAAAAAGTTATGGCACCATTATTAATGGCACATTGTTGCATGTATATGATATACATTTCATTTTTACACATTATTGACAAGTGTTGATCTTATGCTTTAGTGAAGTTGAGGAATTCAACAGAAAGATATGTTTAATTCAAGAAACAGGGGAGACCCTGAAGGTACAAATTTTAGTATTTTACTTTGTTATTGCATCTGAAAGCTAACATTATTAACCCAATGATTTCCCTCCTTTTCTGTACTGATAGCAATGGCCATAATAAAAAATGTATTTTGTTCCTAAATATTGTCTCTGTCCCTTGTTCCTTATTACTACGAACAAATGAAGGCACCATATTGAAATATTGGAGTAAAACATACTACTAACAAACTACTTTAATTTGATAATAATTTAATAAAAACAAATAATAATTCATGTAATTTAAATTCCATGTCAACACATTCTAAATTACACAAAATAATCCCAACAATACAACTGTAAAACATGAGCTAAATACCGTTGTAGATCCGTCTTTACCAGCAGAGGGCGCACTATCACGGTGGATTCGCTTCACGGTAGATCTGTCCCGGCTCCGGGTCTGCAGCTAAACATTATTGGTTGGGAACATTGATTTGATCAACTCAACGAACGCGAGACTTTAACCGAGATATTTCATTTTTTGATTTCTTATGAACCAATTTTGAAATTGTAGATGCTTCTGTTGTTTGATCAAGCTAATATGACACATTATGTTTGATAAAGATCAGATGACACATTATGTTTGATAAAGATCAGATGACACATTATGTTTGATAAAGATCAGATGACACATTATGTTTGATAAAGATCAGATGACACATTCATTTTCTGCTTAAGATAGTGTTTACGCTAGTTGCAAATTAGTAAAAACAATAATTAATCCCAATTACATGCTACCCAAAAATGCAATTGCAGAATGTAAAGTAAATATATAATTTATTCATAATTATGTATTACGGGAACCTTTTACTTTCTGTGGCAAATTATTGCATATTTTAATTTGAAAGAATCTTGGCCTGCACACTCTTGAGAGTTTTATCCTGGATAAATAAAGGACAAATACATTTTATTTTTTTTAAGTCATGGCACCATTATTAATGGCACATTGCTGCATGTATATGTCATTCCAGACTAGTTTTGACTGTAGTATTATTATTATTATTATTATTATTAGCCCAGAAATACAACATTTGATGTTTACACATTAATGACATGAAGTTGACAGAAAGATGCTGCTGAATTTAGGAAACAGGGAAGACCCTGACGGTATGTTTTGTTTTTTTACTTTGTTATTGCATCTGCAAGCTGACATTATTAACCCGATTTCTCTCCTTTCTTTACTGATTACAGGAATGGCCTGTTACCACAATAAAAATGTGATCTTGTTCCAAAATATTGTCTCTGTCCCAAATGAAGGCACTGTCCTACAAAATACAATGAAAGGAGTAAAACATACAGTTTTAATTTCATAAAATAACCCAAACATACATGTAGCCTAAACTAAGTTACATGTCAACACATTCTATATTACACAAAATAATCCCAACGATACAACAGTAAAACATGAGCTAAATACCGTCGTATATTTGTCTTTGCCAGCAGAGGGCGCACTATCACGGTGGATTCGCTTTTCACGGTAGATTTGTCTTGTCTCCGGGTCTAAATATATACATATATATCTGCAGCTAAACATTATTGGCTGAAGTAGCGAGTGATGACGTCATCCCTTAAACGCACGCTGACGTTTCCATGGTGACCACAGTGTTTTGATGCGGTCATGATAAATAGACCTTTGGTCCAGTTTGTTCCCGGTGGTGCGATGGCCGAGCGGACAGCGCGGGTCCACGGTCACATAAGTCGCACCACTGGGAGTTGTCCCTGCCGCCTCCAGGACGACTGGCCGGCCGGGCCGTGTGGCGCGCCCACACGGACCGGTGCTCCGTGGAAGAGGGACAGCTCTCTGTGTAACGGGGAGGGGAAAAAGTTTATTTTTTGGAAGAAAAAAAACACACGCCGACTCTAAGGTCCCGGGTTCGAGCCCAGGCAGGGTCACATTAACACAAGATATTTCTGACATGTAGGGCCGAGGTCAGGGGTCAGCAGCCTTTTTAGAGCAGCGGCTGCTTCAAGAGCATTAAGTCATTATTATATAGTTTGGAAACTTTTTGGCACTTTCGTTATGGGTTTTGGTTTATGGTTATTTTGGCCAAATATACTTTTCTTCAAATTATTTGGTTGAAGCAATCATTTTCCTAATCATCCTTTTGGTATTTGCTATTTTGGTTTTGTCCTATTTTGTTTGGTTATGTCGCGATATCAAAACAAAGCTAAAATACTCTGTTTGTGCAGATTCGCCTCTATAGCTACTGAAGTAAGAGGGGGCAAACTGCTTTGAAATGTCTGCTCTTCATTATTAATGATATCAAAACATCTACAATAGGCAGATCCTCCAGCCAGGTGATTCTGACCATCAGCCTGGCTCCACATCTGGAGAGGAGTCCCCGGGCGCTGCTCTGCGGCTGATGCTGCTCCTTACAGGTGGTTCCAGCGGCGTTGGTCGGGCGGGTCAAATGCAGAGGACAAACTTCATTGTGCAGTTTTGTATCATGACAAATAAAGCACCTGAACCTTAAGCTTTACAGGCCAGTAACTTCCTCAAAGAGCTTCAGTCGGATTGTTTCCTCCAACCTCCCAGAATATGTGAACAGTTTTAAATTCTGCTACTCTGTGTTGAGTTCTCTCCAAATAGAGTAAATACAGTTTCAAAGGTCGTGATTGGAGAGCCATAAACCTCCAGAGCAAATTTGAAAAGCCTCAGAGCTGAATGTGTGGCGTGTCCACAGGCGTTCTTCTCCGGGACCCGCAGCCTGTTGCCCGTGTCCAGTCCGTTTGGTTCCATCTAGACTCCTCAGAGCCGGCCCAAAACTGTAGATGACTTTGTACCGTCTGAAAAAGCCCTAGTGTCTCGGAATCACTGGATTTGCCAAAAACTAAAAGGATCTCGTCTAAATGACTCATAACTATTTGACCTGTTAGGGCCAAAACACAAACTATTTGAAACTACTCGATGAGAGAGATTCAACAGTGGTGCAGCTGAAGGAAAAAACAAAAAAACTCCCCTGTCCCTCATTTGGGCAGCCTCTCTGCACTCGCAACAAAGGTCAATGATTCAAACTTCCCAATACTTTCTAAATAAACTGTGAACAAAAAAGACGACACAAATCCACCATGTTTCTGTCAGTTTATTGATCACTGCTCTAAGTGCTGCATGGCGCTGCACAGTCAGGAGGCACCGCTGCAGCACCGTCTCACCTCAGCTGGAGCTCCTCTTTGTGGACTCTGTGCACTCCAGTGACCTGCCACTTCCAACAAGAGAGGAAGACAACGGGTCGTCCCATGATCAGAAGGTCAGGGGTTGGGATCCCGGCTCCTGCAGGTGCACACTGTGGTTGGGTCCTCGCCTCGGTACCTGCACACATCGGAGCATAAATGAGAGTGTAAAGGGGTGAGTGGTTCCCTGAGGCAAAGCGCTACATGCTGTAAGTCGAGACCATTTAGCATTTACCAAGAGCAGCTCCTCCTGAGAAATCACAGGTCCCGTGTCCCTCTGGAGCTGTGTTGGTGGGGTGTTGGGTCAGGACGCCCTCTGCTGGTGCCATGTTCACTCCCGGATGTGGACGGCTCCATGTTTCCTGTAAAGTTTATTCTATGGTTTTCAGCTGTTTACTTTCACATTGCACAGTTTCATAATATCAATATCGTAAAAAATATTGCCTGCAAAATGGCACCTGCATATCTCGGCCTAAAAATAAAAGGTATTTTAAAAGTTCACCACATTTCTCCAGGGAGAAATGACTGGCATAACAGCAGGTGTTTGTCCCGAACATTGTAGAAGATGAAACGTGAGCTTTGGATGTTTCTGGAGCAGGTTTGGTTTCTGTGGACGTCCATCGATGACAGCAGGTGATCCTCCTCAAGGCTTGGATTAGTCTAAAACAAATGTAGTGAATTCAAATCAATTTGTTGCACAGCCAAGTTTAAACGACACATCCAGAACACATTCAGGAGACATTTGCAAAGCTGATAATATATACATTTCCTTGTGAAGAAATACAGACAAAAGTCCTGTTTATGTTGTTATGTACCTGTTTATGGATGGACGCATGGTTTCATTAAGGACTTTCTGTAGATTTTTCATTTAATGACCTCATCTTTAAGACCAATTCTTATGTCTCTGACGGAACAGAGTTGCTTTATCTGTCATAGAAGTGTTCCTGAAAGCACAACAAACATTTATGTAGCACCAAGATTTAAAATGGATAGAAATGATTTAAGTGACTTGAATGAACTTGCTTTTGGATGGTGATCTTTAAATGAAGGGACCGTTGCTCCAAGAGCATACACCTCTGCAAATAATTAATAACTAATCAACTAATGCACATGTAACAACATGTTCTTACCCTTTTCATACATGACATAACACTTACCATAATGTGAGTGGTTGAAGCTCCAGGAGTCATGTTTCTTAATCACACTGTTATTCCCAGAGTTGATTGTAAGAATCCTTTCCACGTTCTAAATGAAAAAACAAAACATCTATAAAAGCACATTAAGACAAACTGAAGCGTTAGTGACATTATACTTACATAGTGACACAGGTTTGGGCCATAATCAACCAGGTGAAGGTGGACAGGTTCACTTGTGTCAGTGGAAGCACTCAAATAAAAGCTACTTTAGAAAAGACATCCACAGTGCACATTTTACTAACTCTAGATACCATAGAATCAGAGCCAGATGTGAAGACACAAATGTCTCTGTCCACCTCAGCCCTTTTCTCATCTGTCACCTGCAGTGTAGGTTTATATTGCATCCGGAACTTCCCCTGAAAAAAGATCATAATTTACATTTTCCAGGTGAAAAAAAACCCACAATAGTTAGGCCTATGTAATACAGCATATATGCACTCACCTGTGGAAATGACAGATGAAAAGATCCATATCCACAACTTGAAACATTTCTACTAATCCAAAATGACCATTGTGACACTACAAAAAGAAACAACAATATTTAAAGTACACTGACACAGATTGAGCTTTACATAAAAATGTGTCTTTTTTGTTTCTTCTATACTGCTCTGCTCATGTTCCACTGATGACAAAGATCTTACGTAATACGTAATCTAAACTACAGCACATTACCATCACCTCTTCCTGTCACAGCCCTTACTCATAAAACAAACAAAAAGTATTTGACTTTAAAAATACTGACATATAGTTTTACAACTGCTTAAGTGCAAAGTAAGAAGTCTTGATGAGAATGCCCTATGATAGCCACGCGCTGTAAATTAAAAGACGACAGTAAAAATGACCCGGTGAGGCGCGGTGGTCTCTCCTGCCATGGTCGGTCACTGGGACGGTCAGCGGAGGCTCACCACGCGCCCGCATCGTCCCTGTGTCATGATATCTTCACAGATTAGCTGCAGAGCAAACTGGGGCAAACAGACAAAGAGAACACAAATGAAAATGTTGAGTCATGTAATGTTACATTACAGTGAGCAACACAAACACGAGTCTTTTCTTGGATAATATCTAGTAGTATTTGCCGTTAGCATTGCCTAGCTCAGCTTAGCTTAGCTTTAGCAGCTAGCGTAGCGCCGAATGCATTTGTGCTGTTAATATAGCTGCTCTCCTGTCTTCCTGCACGATAAAAGCAGTAGTATTTGAGGGATAAAGTTTCACGAAGGGCTCTCTAGTCTACTGAAATACTGAAGACTGAATCAGACTAACACTAACACTGATGAAAACTAACTAGCTGAGGCGAACCAGGCGGACGAGGCGGACTCACGCGGAAGAGTAGCGTTCAATATCAAGTTTCACAACACTGTCCTGAAGGCTTATGATGAAAAGTGACCTAAAACAGATATTTTGATTAAAAATAATGTGTTTTACATGCCTTAAAACGAAGACTGTTGAGTTTTCCTGGAGGAAAAATGGCGCTCCAGCCAACCAGGTTTTTCTAGTTTACCCCTGAAAGGAGGTTAAATGGTGCTCTTGAACAAACCCCAGAATTCTACCCCTGCCTGGGATGCAGCATTTCAAAATGTGGCAAAAAAATAGTGGAATAAACACCAAACATTTTACACCTTTACACTTTTCTGCCTAACACCCAGGTTTGTGGTAAAAGTGGCCGATATGAAGCTTCCAGGTCCAAAGCTCGGAGGCTAAAACTTAGTCCTTGTCCGACTCTGGGTCCTGGAGCACGTGGGGCTAGTTCAAGTAACTCGCAGGTGAAGTCCCTGGACGTTTTCTTAGGAGGAAAGACGCGGGCGCTTGAAGTGGTCGTCCTCGTCTTCGTCATCTTCATCCCTGCTGCGCTTGGATCTGCCGAGGGGCAGAAAGTCCAGAGCAGGGCCTGAAGACACATCCAGGACGGGAGAGGAGGGCGCAGGGGGAGAGAGCTGACCCAGGTCCTGACGGTGAAGCGCTTCCTCCAACATCCTCTGCAGGGCATTTAAACTCTGTCAAGATGGGGGCACCAAAGTGATCAGCAAAACAAATGATATATTGGTGATTTGTGGAGTGTTGTGTGGGGGTTAAGAGGTTAAACCATGGACTAAACATCGCCCATTCATTATTTTCAGTCAAAAAAGGTTATAATGTGTTTAATATGCTGTGATCATTTCAATAACAATAGTAAAAAACACAGCTTTATCTCAATCTCCTGCTGAAGTAGCGAGTGATGACGTCATCCCTTAAACGCACGCTGACGTTTCCATGGTGACCATAGTGTTTTGATGCGGTCATGATAAATAGACCTTTGGTCCAGGATGTTCCCGGTGGTGCGATGGCCGAGCGGACCGCGCGGGTCCACGGTCACATAAGTCGCACCACTGGGAGTTGTCCCTGCCGCCTCCAGGACGACTGGCCGGCCGGACACGGTGTCGCGCCCACACGGGCCGGTGCTCCGTGGCAGAGGGACAGCTCTCTGGGTAAAGTTGGCGGTTGGGGAGGGAAAAAGTTTCTTTTTTGGAAAAAAAACACGCCGACTCTAAGGTCCCGGGTTCGAGCCCAGGCAGGGTCACAATAACACAACATATTTCTGACATGTAGGGCCGAGGTCAGGGGTCAGTAGCCTTTTTAGAGCAGCGGCTGCTTCAAGAGCATTAAGTCATTATTTACTTTGGAAACTTTTTGCTACTTTCGTTATGGGTTTTTGGTTTATGGTTATTTTGGCCAAATTTACTTTTCTTCAAATTATTTGGTTGAAGCAATCATTTTCCTAATCATCCTTTTGGTATTTGCTATTTTGGTTTTGTCCTATTTTGTTTGGTTATGTCGCGATATCAAAACAAAGCTAAAATACTCTGTTTGTGCAGATTCGCCTCTATAGCTACTGAAGTAAGAGGGGGCAAACTGCTTTGAAATGTCTGCTCTTCATTAATAATGATATCAAAACATCTACAATAGGCAGATCCTCCAGCCAGGTGATTCTGACCATCAGCCTGGCTCCACATCTGGAGAGGAGTCCCCGGGCGCTGCTCTGCGGCTGATGCTGCTCCTTACAGGTGGTTCCAGCGGCGTTGGTCGGGCGGGTCAAATGCAGAGGACAAACTTCATTGTGCAGTTTTGTATCATGACAAATAAAGCACCTGAACCTTAAGCTTTACAGGCCAGTAACTTCCTCAAAGAGCTTCAGTCGGATTGTTTCCTCCAACCTCCCAGAATATGTGGACAGTTTTAAATTCTGCTACTCTGTGTTGAGTTCTCTCCAAATAGAGTAAATACAGTTTCAAAGGTTGTGATTGGAGAGCCATAAACCTCCAGAGCAAATTTGAAAAGCCTCAGAGCTGAATGTGTGGCGTGTTCGCAGGCGTTCTTCTCCGGGACCCGCAGCCTGTCGCCCGTGTCCAGTCCGTTTGGTTCCATCTCGACTCCTCAGAGCCGGCCCAAAACTGTAGATGACTTTGCACCGTCTGAAAAAGCCCTAGTGTCTCGGAATCACTGGATTTGCCAAAAACTAAAAGGATCTCGTCTAAATGACTCACAGCTATTTGACCTGTTAGGGGCATCACACAAACTATTTGAAACTACTCCATGAGAGAGATTCAACAGTGGTGCAGCTGAAGGAAAAAACAAAAAAACTCCCCTGTCCCTCATTTGGGCAGCCTCTCTGCACTCGCAACAAAGGTCAATGATTCAAACTTCCCAAAACTTTCTAAATAAACTGTGAACAAAAAAGACATCACAAATCCACCATGTTTCTGTCAGTTTATTGATCACTGCTCTAAGTGCTCCATGGAGCTGCACAGTCAGGAGGCACCGCTGCAGCACCGTCTCACCTCAGCTGGAGCTCCTCTTTGTGGACTCTGTGCACTCCAGTGACCTGCCACTTCCAACAAGAGAGGAAGACAACGGGTCGTCCCATGATCAGAAGGTCAGGGGTTGGGATCCCGGCTCCTGCAGGTGCACACTGTGGTTGGGTTCTTGCCTCGGTACCTGCACACATCGGAGCATGAATGAGAGTGTAAAGGGGTGAGTGGTTCCCTGAGGCAAAGCGCTACATGCTGTAAGTCGAGACCATTTACCAAGAGCAGCTCCTCCTGAGAAATCACAGGTCCCGTGTCCCTCTGGAGCTGTGTTGGTGGGGTGTTGGGTCAGGACGCCCTCTGCTGGTGCCATGTTCACTCCCGGATGTGGACGGCTCCATGTTTCCTGTAAAGTTTATTCTATGGTTTTCAGCTGTTTACTTTCACATTGCACAGTTTCATAATATCAATATCGTAAAAAATATTGCCTGCAAAATGGCACCTGCATATCTCGGCCTAAAAATAAAAGGCATTTTAAAAGTTTACCACATCTCTCCAGGGAGAAATGACTGGCATAAGAGCAGGTGTTTGTCCCGAACATTGTAGAAGATGAAACGTGAGCTTTGGATGTTTCTGGAGCAGGTTTGGTTTCTGTGGACGTCCATCGATGACAGCAGGTGATCCTCCTCAAGGCTTGGATTAGTCTAAAACAAATGTAGTGAATTCAAATCAATTTGTTGCACAGCCAAGTGTAAACGACACATCCAGAACACATTCAGGAGACATTTGCAAAGCTGATAATATATACATTTCCTTGTGAAGAAATACAGACAAAAGTCCTGTTTATGTTGTTATGTACCTGTTTATGGATGGACGCATGGTTTCATTAAGGACTTTCTGTAGATTTTTCATTTAATGACCTCATCTTTAAGACCAATTCTTATGTCTCTGACGGAACAGAGTTGCTTTATCTGTCATAGAAGTGTTCCTGAAAGCACAACAAACATTTATGTAGCACCAAGATTTAAAATGGATAGAAATGATTTAAGTGACTTGAATGAACTTGCTTTTGGATGGTGATCTTTAAATGAAGGGACCGTTGCTCCAAGAGCATACACCTCTGCAAATAATTAATAACTAATCAACTAATGCACATGTAAAAACATGTTCTTACCCTTTTCATACATGACATAACACTTACCATAATGTGAGTGGTTGAAGCTCCAGGAGTCATGTTTCTTAATCACACTGTTATTCCCAGAGTTGATTGTAAGAATCCTTTCCACGTTCTAAATGAAAAAACAAAACATCTATAAAAGCACATTAAGACAAACTGAAGCGTTAGTGACATTATACTTACATAGTGACACAGGTTTGGGCCATAATCAACCAGGTGAAGGTGGACAGGTTCACTTGTGTCAGTGGAAGCACTCAAATAAAAGCTACTTTAGAAAAGACATCCACAGTGCACATTTTACTAACTCTAGATACCATAGAATCAGAGCCAGATGTGAAGACCCAAATGTCTCTGTCCACCTCAGCCCTTTTCTCATCTGTCACCTGCAGTGTAGGTTTATATTGCATCCGGAACTTCCCCTGAAAAAAGATCATAATTTACATTTTCCAGGTGAAAAAAAACCCACAATAGTTAGGCCTATGTAATACAGCATATATGCACTCACCTGTGGAAATGAAAGATGAAAAGATCCATATCCACAACTTGAAACATTTCTACTAATCCAAAATGACCATAGTGACACTTTCTACAAAAAGAAACAACAATATTTAAAGTACACTGACACAGATTGAGCTTTACATAAAAATGTGTCTTTTTTGTTTCTTCTATACTGCTCTGCTCATGTCCCACTGATGACAAAGATCTTACGTAATACGTAATCTAAACTACAGCACATTACCATCACCTCTTCCTGTCACAGCCCTTACTCATAAAACAAACAAAAAGTATTTGACTTTAAAAATACTGACATATAGTTTTACAACTGCTTAAGTGCAAAGTAAGAAGTCTTGATGAGAATGCCCTATGATAGCCACGCGCTGTAAATTAAAAGACGACAGTAAAAATGACCCGGTGAGGCGCGGTGGTCTCTCCTGCCATGGTCGGTCACTGGGACGGTCAGCGGAGGCTCACCACGCGCCCGCATCGTCCCTGTGTCATGATATCTTCACAGATTAGCTGCAGAGCAAACTGGGGCAAACAGACAAAGAGAACACAAATGAAAATGTTGAGTCATGTAATGTTACATTACAGTGAGCAACACAAACACGAGTCTTTTCTTGGATAATATCTAGTAGTATTTGCCGTTAGCATTGCCTAGCTCAGCTTAGCTTAGCTTTAGCAGCTAGCGTAGCGCCGAATGCATTTGTGCTGTTAATATAGCTGCTCTCCTGTCTTCCTGCACGATAAAAGCAGTAGTATTTGAGGGATAAAGTTTCACGAAGGGCTCTCTAGTCTACTGAAATACTGAAGACTGAATCAGACTAACACTAACACTGATGAAAACTAACTAGCTGAGGCGAACCAGGCGGACGAGGCGGACTCACGCGGAAGAGTAGCGTTCAATATCAAGTTTCACAACACTGTCCTGAAGGCTTATGATGAAAAGTGACCAAAACAGATATTTTGATTAAAAATAATGTGTTTTACATGCCTTAAAACGAAGACTGTTGAGTTTTCCTGGAGGAAAAATGGCGCTCCAGCCAACCAGGTTTTTCTAGTTTACCCCTGAAAGGAGGTTCTCTTGAACAAACCCCAGAATTCTACCCCTGCCTGGGATGCAGCATTTCAAAATGTGGCAAATAAATAGTGGAATTGCTGGGTTGCAGGTTCTAGAATGTGATGATGTCATCGGACCCAGCGGGGGGCAAGAGCCAGTTTTTCCTATTAATAACATTACACTTTCACAAGTCATAGCTAAAAAGAAAATATATGAATTTAAAAAATGATCTTTAATATCAGTCACTGGGTCCAAGATCTCTCTGTACAAGACCAAAAATTTCCTCAAAAACAAAATAATTTTTCCTCTATATAATAGTATAGGCCTTTAGAATGCTGTGATGTCACCTGCAACCCAGCAATAAACACCAAACATTTTACACCTTTACACTTTTCTGCCTAACACCCAGGTTTGTGGTAAAAGTGGCCGATATGAAGCTTCCAGGTCCAAAGCTCGGAGGCTAAAACGTAGTCCTTGTCCGACTCTGGGTCCTGGAGCACGTGGGGCTAGTTCAAGTAACTCGCAGGTGAAGTCCCTGGACGTTTTCTTAGGAGGAAAGACGCGGGCGCTTGAAGTGGTCGTCCTCGTCTTCGTCATCTTCATCCCTGCTGCGCTTGTATCTGCCGAGGGGCAGAAAGTCCAGAGCAGGGTCTGAAGACACATCCAGGACGGGAGAGGAGGGCGCAGGGGGAGAGAGCTGACCCAGGTCCTGACGGTGAAGCGCTTCCTCCAACATCCTCTGCAGGGCATTTAAACTCTGTCAAGATGGGGGCACCAAAGTGATCAGCAAAACAAATGATATATTGGTGATTTGTGGAGTGTTATGTGGGGGTTAAGAGGTTAAACCATGGACTAAACATCGCCCATTCATTATTTTCAGTCAAAAAAGGTTATAATGTGTTTAATATGCTGTGATCATTTCAATAACAATAGTAAAAACACAGCTTTAACTCAATCTCCTGCTGAAGTAGCGAGTGATGACGTCATCCCTTAAACGCACGCTGACGTTTCCATGGTGACCATAGTGTTTTGATGCGGTCATGATAAATAGACCTTTGGTCCAGGATGTTCCCGGTGGTGCGATGGCCGAGCGGACCGCGCGGGTCCACGGTCACATAAGTCGCACCACTGGGAGTTGTCCCTGCCGCCTCCAGGACGACTGGCCGGCCGGACACGGTGTCGCGCCCACACGGGCCGGTGCTCCGTGGCAGAGGGACAGCTCTCTGGGTAAAGTTGGCGGTTGGGGAGGGAAAAAGTTTCTTTTTTGGAAAAAAAACACGCCGACTCTAAGGTCCCGGGTTCGAGCCCAGGCAGGGTCACAATAACACAAGATATTTCTGACATGTAGGGCCGAGGTCAGGGGTCAGTAGCCTTTTTAGAGCAGCGGCTGCTTCAAGAGCATTAAGTCATTATTTACTTTGGAAACTTTTTGCTACTTTCGTTATGGGTTTTTGGTTTATGGTTATTTTGGCCAAATTGACTTTTCTTCAAATTATTTGGTTGAAACAATCATTTTCCTAATCATCCTTTTGGTATTTGCTATTTTGGTTTTGTCCTATTTTGTTTGGTTATGTCGCGATATCAAAACAAAGCTAAAATACTCTGTTTGTGCAGATTCGCCTCTATAGCTACTGAAGTAAGAGGGGGCAAACTGCTTTGAAATGTCTGGTCTTCATTAATAATGATATCAAAATATCTACAATAGGCAGATCCTCCAGCCAGGTGATTCTGACCATCAGCCTGGCTCCACATCTGGAGAGGAGTCCCCGGGCGCTGCTCTGCGGCTGATGCTGCTCCTTACAGGTGGTTCCAGCGGCGTTGGTCGGGCGGGTCAAATGCAGAGGACAAACTTCATTGTGCAGTTTTGTATCATGACAAATAAAGCACCTGAACCTTAAGCTTTACAGGCCAGTAACTTCCTCAAAGAGCTTCAGTCGGATTGTTTCCTCCAACCTCCCAGAATATGTGAACAGTTTTAAATTCTGCTACTCTGTGTTGAGTTCTCTCCAAATAGAGTAAATACAGTTTCAAAGGTCGTGATTGGAGAGCCATAAACCTCCAGAGCAAATTTGAAAAGCCTCAGAGCTGAATGTGTGGCGTGTCCGCAGGCGTTCTTCTCCGGGACCCGCAGCCTGTCGCCCGTGTCCAGTCCGTTTGGTTCCATCTAGACTCCTCAGAGCCGGCCCAAAACTGTAGATGACTTTGTACCGTCTGAAAAAGCCCTAGTGTCTAGGAATCACTGGATTTGCCAAAAACTAAAAGGATCTCGTCTAAATGACTCACAGCTATTTGACCTGTTAGGGCCAAAACACAAACTATTTGAAACTACTCCATGAGAGAGATTCAACAGTGGTGCAGCTGAAGGAAAAAACAAAAAAACTCCCCTGTCCCTCATTTGGGCAGCCTCTCTGCACTCGCAACAAAGGTCAATGATTCAAACTTCCCAATACTTTCTAAATAAACTGTGAACAAAAAAGACGACACAAATCCACCATGTTTCTGTCAGTTTATTGATCACTGCTCTAAGTGCTGCATGGCGCTGCACAGTCAGGAGGCACCGCTGCAGCACCGTCTCACCTCAGCTGGAGCTCCTCTTTGTGGACTCTGTGCACTCCAGTGACCTGCCACTTCCAACAAGAGAGGAAGACAACGGGTCGTCCCATGATCAGAAGGTCAGGGGTTGGGATCCCGGCTCCTGCAGGTGCACACTGTGGTTGGGTCCTCGCCTCGGTACCTGCACACATCGGAGCATAAATGAGAGTGTAAAGGGGTGAGTGGTTCCCTGAGGCAAAGCGCTACATGCTGTAAGTCGAGACCATTTAGCATTTACCAAGAGCAGCTCCTCCTGAGAAATCACAGGTCCCGTGTCCCTCTGGAGCTGTGTTGGTGGGGTGTTGGGTCAGGACGCCCTCTGCTGGTGCCATGTTCACTCCCGGATGTGGACGGCTCCATGTTTCCTGTAAAGTTTATTCTATGGTTTTCAGCTGTTTACTTTCACATTGCACAGTTTCATAATATCAATATCGTAAAAAATATTGCCTGCAAAATGGCACCTGCATATCTCGGCCTAAAAATAAAAGGTATTTTAAAAGTTCACCACATTTCTCCAGGGAGAAATGACTGGCATAACAGCAGGTGTTTGTCCCGAACATTGTAGAAGATGAAACGTGAGCTTTGGATGTTTCTGGAGCAGGTTTGGTTTCTGTGGACGTCCATCGATGACAGCAGGTGATCCTCCTCAAGGCTTGGATTAGTCTAAAACAAATGTAGTGAATTCAAATCAATTTGTTGCACAGCCAAGTTTAAACGACACATCCAGAACACATTCAGGAGACATTTGCAAAGCTGATAATATATACATTTCCTTGTGAAGAAATACAGACAAAAGTCCTGTTTATGTTGTTATGTACCTGTTTATGGATGGACGCATGGTTTCATTAAGGACTTTCTGTAGATTTTTCATTTAATGACCTCATCTTTAAGACCAATTCTTATGTCTCTGACGGAACAGAGTTGCTTTATCTGTCATAGAAGTGTTCCTGAAAGCACAACAAACATTTATGTAGCACCAAGATTTAAAATGGATAGAAATGATTTAAGTGACTTGAATGAACTTGCTTTTGGATGGTGATCTTTAAATGAAGGGACCGTTGCTCCAAGAGCATACACCTCTGCAAATAATTAATAACTAATCAACTAATGCACATGTAACAACATGTTCTTACCCTTTTCATACATGACATAACACTTACCATAATGTGAGTGGTTGAAGCTCCAGGAGTCATGTTTCTTTATCACACTGTTATTCCCAGAGTTGATTGTAAGAATCCTTTCCACGTTCTAAATGAAAAAACAAAACATCTATAAAAGCACATTAAGACAAACTGAAGCGTTAGTGACATTATACTTACATAGTGACACAGGTTTGGGCCATAATCAACCAGGTGAAGGTGGACAGGTTCACTTGTGTCAGTGGAAGCACTCAAATAAAAGCTACTTTAGAAAAGACATCCACAGTGCACATTTTACTAACTCTAGATACCATAGAATCAGAGCCAGATGTGAAGACCCAAATGTCTCTGTCCACCTCAGCCCTTTTCTCATCTGTCACCTGCAGTGTAGGTTTATATTGCATCCGGAACTTCCCCTGAAAAAAGATCATAATTTACATTTTCCAGGTGAAAAAAAACCCACAATAGTTAGGCCTATGTAATACAGCATATATGCACTCACCTGTGGAAATGACAGATGAAAAGATCCATATCCACAACTTGAAACATTTCTACTAATCCAAAATGACCATTGTGACACTACAAAAAGAAACAACAATATTTAAAGTACACTGACACAGATTGAGCTTTACATAAAAATGTGTCTTTTTTGTTTCTTCTATACTGCTCTGCTCATGTCCCACTGATGACAAAGATCTTACGTAATACGTAATCTAAACTACAGCACATTACCATCACCTCTTCCTGTCACAGCCCTTACTCATAAAACAAACAAAAAGTATTTGACTTTAAAAATACTGACATATAGTTTTACAACTGCTTAAGTGCAAAGTAAGAAGTCTTGATGAGAATGCCCTGTGATAGCCACGCGCTGTAAATTAAAAGACGACAGTAAAAATGACCCGGTGAGGCGCGGTGGTCTCTCCTGCCATGGTCGGTCACTGGGACGGTCAGCGGAGGCTCACCACGCGCCCGCATCGTCCCTGTGTCATGATATCTTCACAGATTAGCTGCAGAGCAAACTGGGGCAAACAGACAAAGAGAACACAAATGAAAATGTTGAGTCATGTAATGTTACATTACAGTGAGCAACACAAACACGAGTCTTTTCTTGGATAATATCTAGTAGTATTTGCCGTTAGCATTGCCTAGCTCAGCTTAGCTTAGCTTTAGCAGCTAGCGTAGCGCCGAATGCATTTGTGCTGTTAATATAGCTGCTCTCCTGTCTTCCTGCACGATAAAAGCAGTAGTATTTGAGGGATAAAGTTTCACGAAGGGCTCTCTAGTCTACTGAAATACTGAAGACTGAATCAGGCTAACACTAACACTGATGAAAACTAACTAGCTGAGGCGAACCAGGCGGACGAGGCGGACTCACGCGGAAGAGTAGCGTTCAATATCAAGTTTCACAACACTGTCCTGAAGGCTTATGATGAAAAGTGACCAAAACAGATATTTTGATTAAAAATAATGTGTTTTACATGCCTTAAAACGAAGACTGTTGAGTTTTCCTGGAGGAAAAATGGCGCTACAGCCAACCAAGTTTTTCTAGTTTACCCCTGAAAGGAGGTTAAATGGTGCTCTTGAACAAACCCCAGAATTCTACCCCTGCCTGGGATGCAGCATTTCAAAATGTGGCAAAAAAATAGTGGAATAAACACCAAACATTTTACACCTTTACACTTTTCTGCCTAACACCCAGGTTTGTGGTAAAAGTGGCCGATATGAAGCTTCCAGGTCCAAAGCTCGGAGGCTAAAACGTAGTCCTTGTCCGACTCTGGGTCCTGGAGCACGTGGGGCTAGTTCAAGTAACTCGCAGGTGAAGTCCCTGGACGTTTTCTTAGGAGGAAAGACGCGGGCGCTTGAAGTGGTCGTCCTCGTCTTCGTCATCTTCATCCCTGCTGCGCTTGGATCTGCCGAGGGGCAGAAAGTCCAGAGCAGGGCCTGAAGACACATCCAGGACGGGAGAGGAGGGCGCAGGGGGAGAGAGCTGACCGAGGTCCTGACGGTGAAGCGCTTCCTCCAACATCCTCTGCAGGGCATTTAAACTCTGTCAAGATGGGGGCACCAAAGTGATCAGCAAAACAAATGATATATTGGTGATTTGTGGAGTGTTATGTGGGGGTTAAGAGGTTAAACCATGGACTAAACATCGCCCATTCATTATTTTCAGTCAAAAAAGGTTATAATGTGTTTAATATGCTGTGATCATTTCAATAACAATAGTAAAAACACAGCTTTATCTCAATCTCCTGCTGAAGTAGCGAGTGATGACGTCATCCCTTAAACGCACGCTGACGTTTCCATGGTGACCATAGTGTTTTGATGCGGTCATGATAAATAGACCTTTGGTCCAGGATGTTCCCGGTGGTGCGATGGCCGAGCGGACCGCGCGGGTCCACGGTCACATAAGTCGCACCACTGGGAGTTGTCCCTGCCGCCTCCAGGACGACTGGCCGGCCGGACACGGTGTCGCGCCCACACGGGCCGGTGCTCCGTGGCAGAGGGACAGCTCTCTGGGTAAAGTTGGCGGTTGGGGAGGGAAAAAGTTTCTTTTTTGGAAAAAAAAACACGCCGACTCTAAGGTCCCGGGTTCGAGCCCAGGCAGGGTCACAATAACACAAGATATTTCTGACATGTAGGGCCGAGGTCAGGGGTCAGCAGCCATTTTAGAGCAGCGGCTGCTTCAAGAGCATTAAGTCATTATTTACTTTGGAAACTTTTTGCTACTTTCGTTATGGGTTTTTGGTTTATGGTTATTTTGGCCAAATTGACTTTTCTTCAAATTATTTGGTTGAAGCAATCATTTTCCTAATCATCCTTTTGGTATTTGCTATTTTGGTTTTGTCCTATTTTGTTTGGTTATGTCGCGATATCAAAACAAAGCTAAAATACTCTGTTTGTGCAGATTCGCCTCTATAGCTACTGAAGTAAGAGGGGGCAAACTGCTTTGAAATGTCTGGTCTTCATTAATAATGATATCAAAACATCTACAATAGGTAGATCCTCCAGCCAGGTGATTCTGACCATCAGCCTGGCTCCACATCTGGAGAGGAGTCCCCGGGCGCTGCTCTGCGGCTGATGCTGCTCCTTACAGGTGGTTCCAGCGGCGTTGGTCGGGCGGGTCAAATGCAGAGGACAAACTTCATTGTGCAGTTTTGTATCATGACAAATAAAGCACCTGAACCTTAAGCTTTACAAGCCAGTAACTTCCTCAAAGAGCTTCAGTCGGATTGTTTCCTCCAACCTCCCAGAATATGTGAACAGTTTTAAATTCTGCTACTCTGTGTTGAGTTCTCTCCAAATAGAGTAAATACAGTTTCAAAGGTCGTGATTGGAGAGCCATAAACCTCCAGAGCAAATTTGAAAAGCCTCAGAGCTGAATGTGTGGCGTGTCCGCAGGCGTTCTTCTCCGGGACCCGCAGCCTGTCGCCCGTGTCCAGTCCGTTTGGTTCCATCTAGACTCCTCAGAGCCGGCCCAAAACTGTAGATGACTTTGTACCGTCTGAAAAAGCCCTAGTGTCTCGGAATCACTGGATTTGCCAAAAACTAAAAGGATCTCGTCTAAATGACTCACAGCTATTTGACCAGTTAGGGGCATCACACAAACTATTTGAAACTACTCCATGAGAGAGATTCAACAGTGGTGCAGCTGAAGGAAAAAACAAAAAAACTCCCCTGTCCCTCATTTGGGCAGCCTCTCTGCACTCACAACAAAGGTCAATGATTCAAACTTCCCAATACTTTCTAAATAAACTGAACAAAAAAGACGACACAAATCCACCATGTTTCTGTCAGTTTATTGATCACTGCTCTAAGTGCTGCATGGCGCTGCACAGTCAGGAGGCACCGCTGCAGCACCGTCTCACCTCAGCTGGAGCTCCTCTTTGTGGACTCTGTGCACTCCAGTGACCTGCCACTTCCAACAAGAGAGGAAGACAGCGGGTCGTCCCATGATCAGAAGGTCAGGGGTTGGGATCCCGGCTCCTGCAGGTGCACACTGTGGTTGGGTCCTTGCCTCGGTACCTGCACACATCGGAGCATAAATGAGAGTGTAAAGGGGTGAGTGGTTCCCTGATGCAAAGCGCTACATGCTGTAAGTCGAGACCATTTAGCATTTACCAAGAGCAGCTCCTCCTGAGAAATCACAGGTCCCGTGTCCCTCTGGAGCTGTGTTGGTGGGGTGTTGGGTCAGGACGCCCTCTGCTGGTGCCATGTTCACTCCCGGATGTGGACGGCTCCATGTTTCCTGTAAAGTTTATTCTATGGTTTTCAGCTGTTTACTTTCACATTGCACAGTTTCATAATATCAATATCGTAAAAAATATTGCCTGCAAAATGGCACTTGCATATCTCGGCCTAAAAATAAAAGGTATTTTAAAAGTTCACCACATTTCTCCAGGGAGAAATGACTGGCATAACAGCAGGTGTTTGTCCCGAACATTGTAGAAGATGAAACGTGAGCTTTGGATGTTTCTGGAGCAGGTTTGGTTTCTGTGGACGTCCATCGATGACAGCAGGTGATCCTCCTCAAGGCTTGGATTAGTCTAAAACAAATGTAGTGAATTCAAATCAATTTGTTGCACAGCCAAGTTTAAACGACACATCCAGAACACATTCAGGAGACATTTGCAAAGCTGATAATATATACATTTCCTTGTGAAGAAATACAGACAAAAGTCCTGTTTATGTTGTTATGTACCTGTTTATGGATGGACGCATGGTTTCATTAAGGACTTTCTGTAGATTTTTCATCTGATGACCTCATCTTTAAGACCAATTCTTATGCCTCTGACGGAACAGAGTTGCTTTATCTGTCATAGAAGTGTTCCTGAAAGCACAACAAACATTTTTGTAGCACCAAGATTAAAAAATGGATAGAAATGATTTAAGTGACTTGAATGAACTTGCTTTTGGATGGTGATCTTTAAATGAAGGGACCGTTGCTCCAAGAGCATACACCTCTGCAAATAATTAATAACTAATCAACTAATGCACATGTAACAACATGTTCTTACCCTTTTCATACATGACATAACACTTACCATAATGTGAGTGGTTGAAGCTCCAGGAGTCATGTTTCTTAATCACACTGTTATTCCCAGAGTTGATTGTAAGAATCCTTTCCACGTTCTAAATGAAAAAACAAAACATCTATAAAAGCACATTAAGACAAACTGAAGCGTTAGTGACATTATACTTACATAGTGACACAGGTTTGGGCCATAATCAACCAGGTGAAGGTGGACAGGTTCACTTGTGTCAGTGGAAGCACTCAAATAAAAGCTACTTTAGAAAAGACATCCACAGTGCACATTTTACTAACTCTAGATACCATAGAATCAGACCCAGATGTGAAGACCCAAATGTCTCTGTCCACCTCAGCCCTTTTCTCATCTGTCACCTGCAGTGTAGGTTTATATTGCATCCGGAACTTCCCCTGAAAAAAGATCATAATTTACATTTTCCAGGTGAAAAAAAAAAAATAGTTAGGCCTATGTAATACAGCATATATGCACTCACCTGTGGAAATGACAGATGAAAAGATCCATATCCACAACTTGAAACATTTCTACTAATCCAAAATGACCATAGTGACACTACAAAAAGAAACAACAATATTTAAAGTACACTGACACAGATTGAGCTTTACATAAAAATGTGTCTTTTTTGTTTCTTCTATACTGCTCTGCTCATGTCCCACTGATGACAAAGATCTTACGTAATACGTAATCTAAACTACAGCACATTACCATCACCTCTTCCTGTCACAGCCCTTACTCATAAAACAAACAAAAAGTATTTGACTTTAAAAATACTGACATATAGTTTTACAACTGCTTAAGTGCAAAGTAAGAAGTCTTGATGAGAATGCCCTATGACAGCCACGCACTGTAAATTAAAAGACGACAGTAAAAATGACCCGGTGAGGCGCGGTGGTCTCTCCTGCCATGGTCGGTCACTGGGACGGTCAGCGGAGGCTCACCACGCGCCCGCATCGTCCCTGTGTCATGATATCTTCACAGATTAGCTGCGGAGCAAACTGGGGCAAACAGACAAAGAGAACACAAATGAAAATGTTGAGTCATGTAATGTTACATTACAGTGAGCAACACAAACACGAGTCTTTTCTTGGATAATATCTAGTAGTATTTGCCGTTAGCATTGCCTAGCTCAGCTTAGCTTAGCTTTAGCAGCTAGCGTAGCGCCGAATGCATTTGTGCTGTTAATATAGCTGCTCTCCTGTCTTCCTGCACGATAAAAGCAGTAGTATTTGAGGGATAAAGTTTCACGAAGGGCTCTCTAGTCTACTGAAATACTGAAGACTGAATCAGACTAACACTAACATTGATGAAAACTAACTAGCTGAGGCGAACCAGGCGGACGAGGCGGACTCACGCGGAAGAGTAGCGTTCAATATCAAGTTTCACAACACTGTCCTGAAGGCTTATGATGAAAAGTGACCTAAAACAGATATTTTGATTAAAAATAATGTGTTTTACATGCCTTAAAACGAAGACTGTTGAGTTTTCCTGGAGGAAAAATTGCGCTCCAGCCAAGTTTTTCTAGTTTACCCCTGAAAGGAGGTTCTCTTGAACAAACCCCAGAATTCTACCCCTGCCTGGGATGCAGCATTTCAAAATGTGGCAAATAAATAGTGGAATAAACACCAAACATTTTACACCTTTACACTTTTCTGCCTAACACCCAGGTTTGTGGTAAAAGTGGCCGATATGAAGCTTCCAGGTCCAAAGCTCGGAGGCTAAAACTTAGTCCTTGTCCGACTCTGGGTCCTGGAGCACGTGGGGCTAGTTCAAGTAACTCGCAGGTGAAGTCCCTGGACGTTTTCTTAGGAGGAAAGACGCGGGCGCTTGAAGTGGTCGTCCTCGTCTTCGTCATCTTCATCCCTGCTGCGCTTGGATCTGCCGAGGGGCAGAAAGTCCAGAGCAGGGCCTGAAGACACATCCAGGACGGGAGAGGAGGGCGCAGGGGGAGAGAGCTGACCGAGGTCCTGACGGTGAAGCGCTTCCTCCAACATCCTCTGCAGGGCATTTAAACTCTGTCAAGATGGGGGCACCAAAGTGATCAGCAAAACAAATGATATATTGGTGATTTGTGGAGTGTTGTGTGGGGGTTAAGAGGTTAAACCATGGACTAAACATCGCCCATTCATTATTTTCAGTCAAAAAAGGTTATAATGTGTTTAATATGCTGTGATCATTTCAATAACAATAGTAAAAACACAGCTTTAACTCAATCTCCTGCTGAAGTAGCGAGTGATGACGTCATCCCTTAAACGCACGCTGACGTTTCCATGGTGACCATAGTGTTTTGATGCGGTCATGATAAATAGACCTTTGGTCCAGGATGTTCCCGGTGGTGCGATGGCCGAGCGGACCGCGCGGGTCCACGGTCACATAAGTCGCACCACTGGGAGTTGTCCCTGCCGCCTCCAGGACGACTGGCAGGCCGGACACGGTGTCGCGCCCACACGGGCCGGTGCTCCGTGGCAGAGGGACAGCTCTCTGGGTAAAGTTGGCGGTTGGGGAGGGAAAAAGTTTCTTTTTTGGAAAAAAAACACGCCGACTCTAAGGTCCCGGGTTCGAGCCCAGGCAGGGTCACAATAACACAAGATATTTCTGACATGTAGGGCCGAGGTCAGGGGTCAGTAGCCTTTTTAGAGCAGCGGCTGCTTCAAGAGCATTAAGTCATTATTTACTTTGGAAACTTTTTGCTACTTTCGTTATGGGTTTTTGGTTTATGGTTATTTTGGCCAAATTGACTTTTCTTCAAATTATTTGGTTGAAACAATCATTTTCCTAATCATCCTTTTGGTATTTGCTATTTTGGTTTTGTCCTATTTTGTTTGGTTATGTCGCGATATCAAAACAAAGCTAAAATACTCTGTTTGTGCAGATTCGCCTCTATAGCTACTGAAGTAAGAGGGGGCAAACTGCTTTGAAATGTCTGGTCTTCATTAATAATGATATCAAAATATCTACAATAGGCAGATCCTCCAGCCAGGTGATTCTGACCATCAGCCTGGCTCCACATCTGGAGAGGAGTCCCCGGGCGCTGCTCTGCGGCTGATGCTGCTCCTTACAGGTGGTTCCAGCGGCGTTGGTCGGGCGGGTCAAATGCAGAGGACAAACTTCATTGTGCAGTTTTGTATCATGACAAATAAAGCACCTGAACCTTAAGCTTTACAGGCCAGTAACTTCCTCAAAGAGCTTCAGTCGGATTGTTTCCTCCAACCTCCCAGAATATGTGGACAGTTTTAAATTCTGCTACTCTGTGTTGAGTTCTCTCCAAATAGAGTAAATACAGTTTCAAAGGTCGTGATTGGAGAGCCATAAACCTCCAGAGCAAATTTGAAAAGCCTCAGAGCTGAACGTGTGGCGTGTCCGCAGGCGTTCTTCTCCGGGACCCGCAGCCTGTCGCCCCAAGTCCCTGGACGTTTTCTTAGGAGGAAAAAAAAAAAAACAGACCTCTCTCTCTCTCTCTAGAATTTGTCAAATTATTTCTATTTGCTAAATGCCAGAAGAATGAGATAGAATAGAATCTACACGGGTTTATATTACATTTTACAAAACCATTGCCTTTAAACTGTATAACTTGGGTCAAACATTTCAGATATCCTTCTCCACCTTCTCACAATAGTTGGCGGATAATAAACTCTTTTGCATTTGTTCTTGGGTTGAAGTTCACGTTCATCTCTGGGACACAGAACGTTGCTCCTTCAAGTGTCTTGAAATTGCACCTGAGGATGAGCCAGACTTGTGCTTCCGAGGACATGACGTTGCGGGGCCGATTCAACCCACCCACTGGTCCAGTCGTACGGTCACTTAGCAACAGGCCATAGTCACAGCCTCCACACCAAACCACCCACTACGCGTTCAGCTGACTCATTAAAGTCAGCGATCATGGCCATTCTATGAACTTTTCATGCTCACTTATACTCACAGAGGTGTGTTTCCAACCAGAAAACTACGAAGCCTCTTAAGGGGAGACACTACAGGCAAAACTAATTTTTTTCAGTTTTCAGGTTTTGGGCCAAATTGGTCTCTGAACATACAAGCTTTCACCCGGAAACAGAAAATACGCCTAATCTTCACAATAACATGTTTAAATATTGCGCTGATTCAATGTTCCCCCATAGACTTATATGGGAGAACACAATTTCAAGGCTCTTTTTCCCAAAATACATTTTTCTGTCATTGTGGCGACACTATGTCCACGTCAGTCGGACCTAAAGACTTCAAATGTTCGAGTCTTGGACTGAACAATGTTTGGAAGATTTTTTCAGAGAGATTTTTTATTATCTAATCCCTTAAGCCCCATTTATTGAGTTTTGAATGTCAAAAAATAAGGCGAAAATTACATTTGTACAAATTTTTCCACAAACAAACAGCTTATTTAAAAACTAAACAAGAAATCCAAAATCCCCTCTGAAAAAGTCTTGGTAACTCATTCATCAATAAAATGAAACCATAACTTTGAATGTAGCTCTATCCATTATTCAGATTTAGTCGCCGAAAAGATGGGAAATTTGGGGCATTTTTAGGCATAAAACACCTTGTTCTTATATGAAAAGATAAAATAATAGAAAACTTGCCATGTATTTTTTTCTCACATTGATGCCAATAATCTACATTAAAAGTTTGAAATTGATATCTGTAAATATATTTTGTTTCCCTATTCACCTGCAGTGTCTCGCCTTAAGGGAGAAAAACAATGTTGTATGCTCAAAAAAAAGGAAAAAAAGAAAGGCCCAGCCCAGGCAAGCCCAGTGGTTACGCAACTGGGCTTTCCCAAATTGCTTAAAGGTATAATAATCTTAGTGTATGTAAACTCCTGACTTTGTCTAAAAAATTATCTCTCTCAATTCGGTTTCATGTCAGACAGTGAGAAATAAATGCAAAAGTGCCATTTTATAAAGTGTATGTAATCTGTTTCCCAATGTATGTCTATATCAGTGGATCTCAACCTGGGGGTCGCGAGACAAATCTGGGGGGTCGCCAGGTCATGTAGATAAAAAACATATATATATTGTTATTATTTTATTATACCATATGTGCTATTTCACCAGAGTTCCATTAGTTGTTCTGCATTTGATTCATTTTATTTTAGCCATTTGTTTTTTTCTTTGTTTTTTAACAATTATATAGGTTATGTTCCTGTTTTTCCCATGGTGTGACCCGGGCGGGGGTCACGATCCCAGTTAACTGTTGTAATGGGGTCGCGGCTCCAAAAGGTTGAGAACCACTGGTCTATATAATATACTTTCACCCCTTTTTGAATCTGTTTGGCTTGTTTTGTACGGTTCAAAGCTCAGTAAGCCACATTCGTATTGTAGTTCTATGTCATATGCCTGAAGGGAAAAAATATATCACAGAAAATGGAAAGCAGTGAGTAGAATGTTGATTTGTTCTTTTTTGCTGATGACCAATCATTCGAGTGTTACGGCACCCATGTGATCAATGAAGTCCAGAATACCTTTAATTTAAAGGCTCTATACCTGATTTCCACAACTGTCAGGGTTACTTTTCAGGGCCGCTCTCACAGGGATGCTAACAAAAACCTAGCCTGCAAGCTCACAATTGCTAAACAATGCGTTATAATTACAGGGACAGTCTTTTTTTTTCACAAACCACCATCATCCAGATTATGAAACATTATTTATCTATAAAACACCCATTAATAAAAAAATAAAACAACGCCTTCAATGATCACTTTTATCCATTAGCCTCTTAACCTCTTAACACCCGCCTGAACCGAGAGCATTTTCTCCAGTTTAGCTTTACCCAAATCCTGTAGGCCAGTGTAACACCTCATTTGAAAGCTAAGACCTACAAAACTAAGTTGATCTTTTTCCTCACGTCAGATTTTTTTTCATCACTTTTTTTTTTGTTGGGCAGTCATCTCATTTTTGACACTTTTTCGTCAAATTTTTCGATTTTTTTTTTTGGTCTATTTTTTGTAATTTTTTCGTCTATTTTTTGTAAATTTTTCGTCAAATTTTTCTCACTTTTTTGCCAATTTTTTGTCCATTTTTGTCATTTATTTTTTACATTTTTTCGTCCACTTTTTGTCACTTTTTTTCACATTTTCATCCTTGTTTTCGTCTCAGTTTTGTCGCTATTTTCACACCTTTTTTTCCCCCAGAAGCTTTTGGACTGGGGGTAAAAGCTGGAGAAAATGTGCTCGGTTCAGGTGGGGGTTAAGGGGTTAATTCACGCTAATACTCATCAAAACACAGCGCGAGCAAATCAAGATGTAACACAAGTGAATGATAACGATATGTTTATTGACATATCCATCAGTGCGGACTCCAATGCAATTAACCATGCAAATTATCCAAGACAAGAGTAGATCATAGTTCCAGTGCTTTTTTTTCTTTTTTTTCTTAAACTGAACAAACGTTTCAAATAAAAAGATTGCGGAGGTATTCCAGAATCCTTGTGTCTTATTATATATATATATTTACACTGTAGGGAGATTTAAGCATTTCCGGGACATGGAAAATATTAAGAAACGGCTTCTCAGATAAAAAAGCTGAAGGCGTTATTTTGACACACGTGGGCTCGCTTTGGAGAAACAACACCATCCCGAAATTTGTCATGTGACGCGTGTGTGTGTGTGATATGAATGACGTCCGTGAACTGTTCTTACTACTGCAACGTGTCGATAAGGAGGTAATCCAATATATATATTTATATACTCAAACCCGAGAGAAGGTACGTTGCGATAAAACCACAAAATTAGCGGCGATTTTCTGTTTTAAAAAAATAACTTGATGGAAGTGTTTTAAGATTTGTCTTGTTTTGTGGAGGGAGGGAAGAAGAAGAAAAGATGAGATATGGCAGTAAAATCAGTATCTGAACGTTAAGGCACTAGGTGGGCCAAAATGCTACACCTGTTAAGTCTTCTACAAATAATTTACATTTCAAACAGTGCAGTTTTACATATGTTAACTTAATGTTTTTTCCTTTTGAACCATTTATCTATGAATCAATGTAAGGCAATACATTACAAAAAAAAAAAAAAAAATACAAGAAAAAATATTACAATGTACCAAATAAACAGAAAAAAAAAAAAAAAAAAAAAAAAAGGTTTTAAGTTTTCGGACTCCTGTTTGCCATGACGACGGAAGCTTCCTTTATGGCTTGGAGCAATAAAAATAATTATAGTAAAAAGAATGCATAGGTTGTTGTTGTTTTTTTTTCTTTAAATGATGATCTTGCATACTCCTCCCACCGGAAATACTCGTGTCCCAAAACCTGATAAAGTGATGAGGAAAAAAAAAAAAAAAAAAAAAAAGGCAAAACGAAGATGAAGGCCATCAGTCATTTCTTGCGGTTAGGAAGCAAAACGGATATCATTTTTTTAGACGTGAAGTGTCCTCTGCCTCCGCTACGTCCATGTAAAAAGAGAAAAAGAAAAAAAAAAAAAGAAGTGCGGCATCTTCTAGTCGATATGCTGGTTCATGGCCCATTGCTGGAGAGGATATGTTCTCAATAGGTTTCTTTAAAAGTCTAATTTTGAGGAGGAGAGGGGAAACTAAAGTCCAAACAGAATCCGATGGTTCAGATGGTTAGCTGAAAGACAGGAGAGGAAACAGAAAGTAAATTCAAAGTCACGTGTGATGTTTTTTTTTTTCGTTTTAGTTAGTAACAGGCTAACTCCTAAATCAGCAAACATAAAAAGAAAGACTTTACAGACATTACAAGCTATTCCAACATGTCATCAAAAGTAGCCAAGTTTTCTAGATTTCTGCTGAGGTACCTGATTTTTCCTTATTTTCAAATATGGTGGCAAAAAAATACATCTCCTACAAGAAAATAGGTCTGGTGCCCCGGCTTTAAGGTTCAACAGCAGACATTATATCAGACCATATCTCAAACTTGGCTACTTGTGACTGCTAGCGCTTTATGCTAGCTCCCTCTGACTAGCCTCTACGGCACACGCTTGCATCATGGGGAGGGCGAAAGCTGTAGGTGCGGTCTGTGTATATGAAAGAGGACGTTAGTTACCAAGCCCAACAATAGAGGTAATGCATGTCATGTCACAAAAGGAGTGGAGAAAGGCTAGCGGCCTGTTAGCATCACATAAGTAAAGGCAAAGTTAGCCCATAGTAGCGGTGTTAATTTTGACATAACATTTTTTAAATTAGTTTCAGTCTTATTATTATGCCACAAAAGTAATTATTTTGTAAGTCACTTGACAAAAACGCCACCGGCCGCCATATTGGATAATGTTTCTGATGCAGATGATGTCAAACTGAACCGAAATAACAAAGCTACTAACTAAACATCTATTGTGCCTTTCTAGCTGTTTAACAGTCACAGAAAGGCAATAGGACCATGGGCTAATGTGGTGACATCTTAAAAGCCTAAAAATAGCTATATTGTTTAGCCTAAAATGCTAACAGATGGTTAGCAACTGTGATTAGCTTACACACTGCAAAAAGTAATCATGAAATAAGTAACATTTTCTTGAAATATGTATTTTCATTTGAGAGTCTAATTTCAAGAAATCTGGCAATGGGGCAGATTTATTTAGACTTACATTAAGATGAAAAGAATGACCGTACTCAAAACTAGATATAAAATCTTAATATAGGCTACTTGATATAAAATGGTTGTAAGGTGTCTTAATTTAAGTGTAAATATCTTGCCCCATGGACAGATTTCTTGAAATAAGACTCTCAAAACAATGACTAATATACTTATTTCAAGAAAATGTGCCTTATTTCAAGAGTACTTTTTGCAGTGCAGTATAATGTAATGTAATATAAAAAGATGCCGTGTGAATGTCTTAAACGTTCAGTGTGTGTGGAAGTGCTGCTGGCCAAAAGGCAATATGGTTTAATAGTTATTTCTAACTGTTGCAGATAAATATATTGATCAGTTCTGCCTAGTTAAACTTCACAGAAAGCTGTCGGTTATATCACAGCTGATCTCCCCGGTAACGTAGGATGGTGTTAATTAACCAATTTCGTTTTCGTTGATGAAAATTGCATATAAATTTAGTTGCCTAAATCTTAATCTTGCGTTTAGTCAAAATGATATGAGGCTCTTTCAAACTGTAATGGAAAGTTGAGATATTTTTAGCCTATACTTTTCTTACACTGCATAGAAAGCAGAGAAATGTTTGACCAATTTTCAAGTCAAACAAAGTTTATTTCTACAGCACTTAAGAAAAGACCGGCCACAATGTTGATTTTTTAGCCACTCGCGTGTGAAACAGTGACATTTGTGCACTACCTCTTTACAATAACGCCGAATGGAAAATAAAAGAACCCAAAGAGCCCCAGGTTCACCGACAAACGGTGTCTCGTGTCAGAAACACCCTTTTGAAAAGATAAAAAGCTAAAGGAGGGGGGGAGCTTTTTTAAAAATAAAAATATGAAGTAAAAAAATCCAACAACATCAAGGCTTTTTTGAAGAGGCTGCTGTCAACAAGTGCTGGACGTGGTGTTTGCTGCGTGGAGGTTGGACTGCGCTCGGCTATGGACAAAGAGGACAAACAGCAGGTCATGTGACTGACTCAACCACTTCCCATCCCATTCCACGGGACGCACAAGAACAAAAAACAACTGCAACACAGCCTGGAACAATGGTACACTCAACATGTTAAAGAAAATTCATCCTTTAGTTTTTTTGTTACATTAATTCAATCTAGTACAGTAATTATTTCTGCTATTATCGGTGTGTTCATTACCTCAGCTTCCCCGTGTTGCTTTTGGGGTTTTTGCGGAAAGACTGGTTCGGTCCGGAGCGGGTGGACATAGACCGTGGAGAGACTCTGGAGAACGTTGGCGGGGTTTTGGGGATCTTCTTTCCAAGATGGCCGATCCACTTCTTCTGCTCGTCCTGGGACAGGGCCAGCAGGAGCATGTCCCGCGCAGAGGTCACGTCGTAGTTTACTGTCGAGAGGGACAAGCATTGGTAAAAGGTCCCCAATGAAAATATGTCACAATGGGTCGGGTCTGCATTAGGCCAATTATAATCAGAGGACTGAAAGTACAGACTCTCGCCTCCTAACCAGGTCCCGACCTGGGTGCGGCCGGGGGGAGTTTAGTGTGTTGACTAGTGGTGTCCCGTATTGATTTGTGGTCTACCCACCATGATTTCTTGAGAATGAAAGACTAATACAAATACACCAAAAAGATTTAGCGTGGGGTAGTGCGTAATACCACACAGTAGGAAATGAGGCAATGCGGCTGTTTTATGAGAACGAGAAAACATAAAAGTTCCAAAACATTTGGAGTTTCTTTACAGCAGTTCTCATCTTTGCTCTGAAAATTACTGTGAGCCCTGTGTCAGTCCCAGACCCAGGCCAATGTATTATCTTTGGCCGGGCCTCGCTAGTTTCCACATTTGATATTCTAAGATTATGAGTTACTACAAATAAATGTCCACCCTAGTCCCTATAACCCGGCCGTCACTCAGTATAGCTGTAGACCCGCACTAAGTAGACCAGTGGTTCCCAACCGTTTTACTGTAAGTCCCCCTGCACATTCCATTCCAAAGCTATGGCCACTACAAATGTATAAAAGAATGAATGCTAAAAATAATGTCAAACAAACTGCAATTGGAGTGTTTTATGCACCCGTGCTCCTTTCTTACATTTGATGATTGTTACTCATGACCCTTTGACCAGACAAAGCTCTGAGCCTCTGCAATCCCAGAACCACTGTAATGACTGTATAGTCTAGTCCAAAGTTACCTACTCCTGCAGTGTGCAGAGGAGTGAGCCCGTTGTCCAGAGCACCAGCAGAATGAGCCACTACATTCACAATATGTTCATTGAACTCAGAGAATAGAATTCAAGAGACAGTGGAATATTCATGGATAAATATTAGGGGTTCAGCTCTCACGGTTCGGTTCACGGTGCAGGACCTGCGGTTTGGTGCATCATGGTGCAAGTACAATCTAAAAAATAATAAGGTTTTGAAATGAAATAGCCTAATGATCGTCATTAGGCAGTATTTATAATCTTAGAATACAATTGGCAATGCTTTCAAAGCTGCTTTAGAATAAAATGTACCTCTGGGCTCACAATACGTGAAAGTAAAATGGAAAACAAATGGTAAAACACCAAAGTAAAAAAAAAAGAAAAAAAGAAAGACAACGCAGTGCAGGCCATGCGCTCGGTAAGTGGTGGTTGGACAACATTCTGCATGTACTTTTTTTTGGAGCGTTTTATATTATGCCACAAATGCAAAAAAAAGAAAGAAGCATATACAGATCAAACAGAGAAATGATGACAAATGTTCATATTTAAAAGCAAATTGGATACAAGAGGCAACTTTTCAGGCAAATGACGGAACCAAAAAAACAATGTCATATTTCTCCCAATGAATGTTTAATTTAAGGCCTGTTTGAATCCAATTAAATACTTTAATACAAATGGCATTTAAGCGCACCCACACATCCTGTTTCTCCGAGATGTTACCTTTGCATGGAGTGATGACCTCCTCCTTCTTGTCGAGGTGGTCTTTGTGGCACTTGACATGGCAGCGGCGGCACTCGACCGCGGGCGGCGGCTTGAAGACGTGCCACAGCGGTTTGGCGCAGGCCTCGCAGTTGGAGGGGAAGTGGTAGAGCGTGGGGATGAACTCGTGGCCTTTGTGGGGGAGGCAGTTGGTCTTGTCCCCCGGAGAGACCGAGTCCCCGTCCGCCGGGTCTTTCCGGACCTCGCCCTCATTGGCATAAAGGATCTGCAGGGGCGGCAGAGCGGGACATGAGGGTTTCGATCTTGTCTGAAAGCTTATTCTTAATCTAATATCTTTTTAAAGAGAGGGTATTGGTTAGAAAATGCAATATTTCTCTTAAACAGCAAAAACAAAATATCCACTAGTTTCACTTCCTGGTTATCCAAGTGAAATAACCCAAAGCTCTTCCCACACCCTCGTCTTGCTCCCCATCTGAGAAGATTAAAGTACTCAAAGATGCGCTAGCGGCTGGAAATATAACTCCGGGTGTGTTTTTGATGAGAAAACAACAGTGTAGCCTGGTATAAAGCTCTAAAAAGTCAGTTTTTTGGTAAATTAAAGTGATTGTCTTTCCAGAGTTCACATACTGTACTTAAGACCGTCTTGGTTAAATAAAAAGTGGCGCAAAAAACTCCCAACCTGGAATATTCTGGGGATCTCGTCTGTTTCCGCGCGGTACACGTCTCCTTGTGTCACCGGCCTGACGTGGAACAGTTTACTGCGAAGAAAGATTCAAAAATCAAATGACAAAAAGACACCTGAAAATAGAATTGATTAAGAAAATAAAAACTATACTTACTCTATATCAAGTACCATGGAGGGATTGGACTGCTCCTTGTCCTGCTCATCGTTGTAAAACAGGATTTTCTTGCTGCTCACGACCACATACTGAACGTTCACAAAGAGAGAAGAAGCAGCGTTAATTTAAGTTTAAAGTGAGGAGCGGAAGTCCGGATTTACCCCCAAAGAACCCACCTGCTTCTTCCAGCCGTAGCGCTTGATATTCGCACGGTTAGGAATAGACAGCCAGCCCTCCAGCCGGGATTCTGAAAAGCAACAAGATGTTAAGAGACGTCTGAATTTCGGACGGAAGTTTGGAAGAACCGGGCCATGCAAATCCAAAAACTCAGCGAGAACGAAAGCAAGTCAAGTAATCACTGAAAGCAAAAGTATCAGGTAAAATTGTGAGGGACTTCTGCAGCTGAACAGACTGCTTACTGAGATATGGTTCAAAGTGTAGGGAAATGTTGTCCCTCTAGGTGGCAGTGTTGCTCCACAAATTGCTACTTTCCACCACTGCTCAAAATAAAGTACCTACAATTTAGAGCCAGAATCTGTACTTTCTACCGCACTACAACTGCAGGTAAAAGTATTTAGAGTTTTTGTAAATCTAAAAGCGGCAGCAAAGTAGTTCTGATCAGAAACTTAAGAAAAATATAGTCAGAAAACCCCAACCGCACACTCTAAATCTGAAATGACAAATTTGAATACAATAGCAATAACAATTTGCCCGCCATTTCCTATTGCAGCTCTTTGAAAAACAACTGAAGCTTTGAAAACAAAGAGTTAGGTCACTATTCCCATGCAGGTTACACATTCCCATAATGTTATTTCAAAAGACCGCAAAAATGACTGCAAAAGACTCCATAATTCTCCAGGTGCATGCATTTGAACTACACAGCTTGAGAGGGAGAGGAGGAAACAAAGGGGAAACATTTATTCGTGAGCACTACTTCTGTGTGGTCATGCTACTATAATGAGCGTATTCCAGGACGGTCTTTCAATTAAAAGGTTTTATTGAATTTAGCGAATAGAAAACCATAGCTTTTAGTATTTTGTCCCGATGAGTAGAGCCAATATCAAGTTAAGTACATGTATAAAGATAAAGTGCGTCTTTTTTCGCAGGCTTTTCTGCATTTGCTCTTCAAGGATTCTGGTATAACACTTTCGTCAGGACATCACGCTTGTGATTGAAACGTGTCTGCATTCTGTGATGTCCCTGCTTAATTAAAGCCTCGGATCGCCTCCTTCCTCTAAACACTCTAAAATGAAGAGTATGTAGGGAGCTTTGCGTTTATCACGTAGTGAGTACTATACTGATTTGGTGTATTTGTAAGATTAAGATGTACTATCTATTTACAAGATAAATAATTGAAAAAAATAATAATAAATCTATGCATTTGAAATGTCTACACCTTCCAGCAAATAGTGGAATAATAGGGGGGAAAAAAAGATATTCAAAAGCAATGAGAAAAAAATGTGTAAAACTGACTAAACCTGTAACTGAATGTGTTTTGGGTCATATTTTGTCAACTTAACTTGTCAGCATTGAAAAAAGAAAGAAAAGATTGCATCCATATGTATATACCTTGATACATAATTATATAAAGGTATATACAAATATATACCTATGTACCATTTTTAAAGGTAGATGTCTGCAAGATGCAAAATGAGAGAAAGTTTAAATCTGAGAGCCTGTATCCCTGCATATAATCCTGCGAGATTCTGACTTTTTGCTGATCAAATTATACTTACTTTACATCAAAAAGCCGGCCCAGAAGTATATCAGTCAATTATATACTTGTCAATTTGCAACTAACTTAACAATTGCTTTTTAAGGCCTAAATTTTAGCACAATTCTTTAACTGACTTCAACGCTTTTGAACACCCTGCTAAAGATATCTGCTCCATCAGACGGATCACATGAAACTATTTATCATCATATCGCTTCAACATATCGCTTCCTTAAAAACATACGTATTTTTAAAGTAGTTAAGGATACTACAAATAAAAGAAAGCTAAGGTTGGAAACAGAATGAATAAATAAACAGCAGGCACACGACATGGGCAGACCAGAGCAGGCATGAGGATGTTACCATGTTACTCACTGAGGGGAAAGTATAGGAGTTACAGAGAGAAGGAGAGCGGACAGGAGAACCCACTGGGCATGAGGAGATGACAGACGGACTGAACCAGAATGGAGCTGGGAGAGAGATGGTTAGTTCATGTGCAGGAGAAAAAAAAACAACGTGACACAGTAAAGAACTCATCTGTGACACATGAGTAATGACAACAGAGCCCGCTCGCAACCGACACTGGCGCTGGGAGGGTTCGGATCATGGCACAGGACCCACCACTCGATGCATCATAAATAAATACAATAGTTGTATTTAATTAGACGGAAAGGCGAGAACGTGAAATGGGAGTTGGAGTCTGTACCGGCGATGTTGCAGTCCGTCTCGTCCGTCTGCAGGCTCGTCACGCTGGAGTTGTCCATCCTCTGCTGCAGGTCGTTGAGTTTCTCTCGGAGCTGCTCGATGTCGCTCTCCTTGCTGTCCAACTGCATCTGCAGCTCGTTGCGATACGTGCACTCCTCGGACAGTTGCTGCGGGAGAAAAGACGGGGTTCATATTTTGTAACGTTTCTATCTACGGAGGTTCAGGAGGTAAAAATCACTTCCACAGCAAAAACCTCAAAATGTTGCTTAACCGTTTCCTGTTTCTGTTTTATTCCTATGGAGAGTTGGCCGTTTCTTGCTGAAATTATAATTTTTTCTATCAAAGAGTGTAGTATTCAACAGCTACTTCTTATCGGCCACGTACTATTTATAACATGTTAAAAACTTTACTCAGGATGTAAATACTTCACCAGAGGAGACTTCTGTGTTAATATCTGCAAGTCTTTTAGCATTGAAGCTACATGCTAACGTTCATTTGACGCTAATAAATTTAAAAAATAGCTTCACAATCTGAACTTTATCAATATGAAACACACTTGGCTTGACATTCATTTAAGTTTTCTTCTGTTTGGTTAATCTCATTTGGTTTTTAATTCAGGTGAAAATGTGGACAGGAAGTTGTCTTCAGGCTCCACTGGCCGACAGGAAGTTAGCCAAAAAACATTCCACCCACAGAACCTTGTAAAAGGGCGGCTAACGGTGGAAGCAAAAGTACTTTTTTCATTACTTGAGTAAAAGCACAGATACTCCCGTTCAAATATTACTCTACTACAGTCAATTAAAAGTACTTAAAAGCATTTTCAAAAACAAACACTTAAAGGGACTATAAGGAGTTTAAAAATGTTAAAATTAAGTATTTTCCTCCCCCTACATGTTCCAGCCATGTCCTAATGTGTAGAATGAGCTCAGACCTGTTCACCACAACTGCCTCTAAAATCCTGTACTGTCACTCAAAAATGTGTCACTTCGCCCGAATTGCCGTCATGCACGAGCTTAATATAGAAGGAGCAGTTACACATATGGCCTGAGGTGGCAGTAGTGAGTATAAAATGGCGAACTTGCTTCCAGCCCCTTTAAGTATTCAACGTAGAAAGTACAAATCACATTAAATGTTGGGAAGAACAACTTCACAGCTCCAGAAACATTAAGTTCACGCCTGAATTCTCTTCTCGTGCAGCAACACGACCGGGACAAACCTTCTTCCTGGTTGTGAGTCAGCGACATTAACGGTACATGTGCACAGCGCCGCCTACTGTTCTGGAGTGAGCATTACACAGATTTTAAATGGGACAATACACACAGCCTTCAAGCCTTTATAGAAATGTAGTGGAGTAGAAACTATATGTATCAATCTTTTAAGCCCAGTAGAAATGAGTTCTCAGCAAAAGTACGATACAGATCCTCAAAATCCATCCTACACAATGAATCTGAATCCTGTGTGACCATATTTGTAAATTGCAAATATTTGACACCTCCTTCTTTAAATCCTTAATATCCGAATTTTTCAAAAGCGTCTAGGCTGTGGTTTCCAGTCTTTCTCGCCTCAAGTATCCCCTCCAACTTGAGTGTCACAACTAAAACAACCGCCGTGCCCAATAACTAGCCTTCTGCAGTCACACTCACGGCCTGCATCTCGCTGAGCTCCTTCTGGTACTTGATGGCCATGTGGTTGAACTTGTCCTTCTCCTGGTTGAGCTCCAGCTGCAGCTTGCGGTTCTCCTTCTCCTTCTTCCTCAGGTCGGCCGTGCTGCCCTTCTTCTTCTGGTCCAGCTTCATGTCCTTCCTGTTCATGATCTCCGCCAGCTTGTTCACCGCCTGCAGGTAGAAATGCGTAAACTTCACTAATGGATTCCCTAAGTGTGGAATAAAACTGATTATTCCCTTGTTAGTTTTACCTGTGTCTTGAGCGTGCGCTCCGTGTTGAGAACTTTGTCGTACGCGGCTTTGATTGAATTTTCGATTTCTTCCTTTTGCGCTATGTATTCTGAGGAGATAAAGATATATACACAATTGTGGAATGATGAGCAAAAAGTAGATCCTCTATAGTTGTCAGGGTAGGCTCTTTTCATGCAGAACACTATAAGCAAGTAAATAATTTCTTAAAGATCCTTTTAAATTTGCCTTACCCTCCTGCTGAGTCTGCAGCTTGTCACTTAGCTCCGTCCTCTCTTTACTCAGATTCTCCACGTCTTTGGTCAGAGTTTTATTCGACTCCTCGAGCTGCACAAACCGATTTAACATTTTAGCTCCGACCCTTTTGACAGCTGCCGAACTTAGTCCTGTGACTCTTTCCCGTACCCTGCTGATGGTGGTGTCCTTCTCGTTCATCTCCTGCCTGTGCCGAGCCAGCGCCTTCTTGTTCTCCTGGCTGAGCTCGAAGTACTGCTCCTCCTGCAGCGCCCGGGCCAACTGCTCCGACTCCGCCTTCGTCACCGTGAGGTCCAGCTGAGCCGACAGCGAGTCCCTGCGAGCGGCACAAAAGAACATGACGTTACCTTCAAAGGCAGCAGTTCAACTGGTAACGACTGATCAGTATTTGTAAAAGCACGAGTACTTCACAAATACTGAACTGCAGAGGTCGACCGATATGGTTTCTAAAGCCAATTTTTTGGTCGATTTTTCCAAATAAGTGATCTATAATCCTGTAAAAACATAAATGTTTGGCCTTTCCATTTATTTCTTCAGGTGATGCATAGTTTCTGTCTAAGCCTTGATCAGTTGCTGTTAGCATTAGCATACGGTTGCTAGCTGCGGAATTTTGTACGGCGATCAAAAATACAATGTGTGAGGTTCAAACTAACTGAGCGATTGACTTCTCCAGGTTCTGTGCTTCAACATGACACGCAAGCACGTCCATATTCACAAAATTTTAGTGAAACTAATTTCAATTGCGTATTTAACAAACATGTAGCGAAACAATTGTCATTGCGATGTTTCTCTGTTCCCCTGAGGCAGAGGGAGTTGTGGGCCTCGTTTTATAACGCTGACTTCGCTCTTTCCAGGGCAAAAACGTGAACTTTCCGTCCTGGAGATACCAGTGCTAGATCGACCGATAGCCGATATTGCAAAATCCCCAAATATCGGTCTGCTATATGGCCCCTATGGTGTGTAATTATTTTGTAAAAAAAAGTTACATTTTGGTTTATTTTGTCATATTCAAAGTTTGTTTTCCTGAAAGAATTGGAAATTGTTTTTGGTAAATACTTGTGATGTCACCAATATAATACATCAAACTTCATACAAAAGAAGTTTGGACCTTTTCATAGAACAAAATATAGGATTTTTTTTTTTTTTTTCATTTAATAGGCACAAGCTCCTTTATATTAGAGTAGAAGGGATTTTCAAAGGCATTTCTGGAGCCTGGCTTGGGAAAAGCAGTGAAACATCCAACTTTAACGTCCCCGTCCAGTCGATAACATTAAGAACCCCTACAACAGCAAAAAAACAACAAAAAAACAACAACTCCTGGACGAGTGAGAGTTCACACAAACAAACTCCGTACCTTTCACTGCACAAGTCCTGCACCTTCTTCTGCGAGTCCTGAACTTGCCGATTCTTTTCATCAATCTCTTCTTTCAGCTCCTTGACCTGAGTTTTGTAAAGCGTCTGGAAGAGAAACGTCACACACTCCTATTAAAAATCGCCTTCATGAAAACCGGAATTAAAATTAGATTTACTCACAGAGAAATACTGCTCGGCCTCCAGCTGGTCCTGAAGTTCCCTCATCTGTCCTTCGTTGCCCCTGTACTGCCTAAAAACACATTTATACGGTTCAATAGAAGTTACCGGTTGTGTGAGAAAAACAAGAAATGGCTGTTTTTGAAAGAAATAACCAAACAGAAAATTCTTTGTGCTGATAAAGACATTGAAGTTTAAGCTAATTTCTGTTTCATGTGGCTAGGTCAGGTATTAACAGAGATATTGACCATAAACAAGGTCAAAACATCTGCATGGGGACGTACGCACTGATATTTACGTTTTAAAACTTTAAAATGATGTCTCTGTAAACAAAAAACAGTAATTTGGAGGGACTGGGCTGGTCAGGATGCCAAATATACCAGTAGCTCCCTCTGCAGGCAGCAGCGGGGAATGAAACAGGAAAAAAAAACACTTATACAAGCTTTCACTTTTGGTTAACCACTTGCTGGCTTATCAGTGGTGCTGGGATGAACACACTTTGAGCGCAGATCTGCTCAGAACCGCTCCAGTTACGGATTACGGGCTTTAAAAGTGTGGAGGACAGGATTGTGTTTCCTCTATGATGCACTATGATCTAGGAAATACAGATCGGAGCACTTCCGCTGTAGAAGATGAAAGCACCAAAGTGAACAGAATTAATCAAAACTGTGTGACTAAAGTGAAATACAACTCCAGCTTTGTTTATGACACAGAAACAATATTATAACATGGTTTAAAAAGTCAAAAAGGCATGTCTTCTTTAAACTATAGGCGCTTTAGATCGTTACAGCTCCAAGCGATTACCTATTCAGTACTTTCACAACAAAAAGAATCGAGGCGGAATCAGACGATGCTAGATGGAGCCAGCGGATTACAGCAGAGGTGTAAGGGCCTGGATGGATTTAAGCTAAGCGCTAATCCGTCCATGTAAACAGTGCGTTTCCGAGCGGCTTTGGCACGGTCTCCCCCCTAAGCTCCAATAATAGCACTTATTTGAAAATAACTGCCCATTCTACAACAATTTAGGCCCAGACTCATAAAGAGCATTAAAGTCAAGTCGTGGACAAAATAGGAACCCTTTGGCGTTGGCAGGCTTCCACAGACTTTTCTTTCTCTTTTGGATTTGAGACAAGTACAGGATATTCTTAATACAATTAGAGTAAGACGTCTAAATGTGTATAAAAGAATGTGTATATAAAACATGCGTGAAGTCGTACTTTGTGAGCTGCGCCAGCTGAAACTCCAGTGATCTCCTGGTCTCCAGCGCCGTGTTGATGTCCTGCTTTATCTGCTTCTCGGTGCACCTCAGGCGGTCCACCTCCTGCGTGCGGCTCTTCAGCTCCGTCTGCGCCTGGATCCTTTTGCTCAGCTCCTGCTCCAGCTGGATGCGCACGCTCTTCACCTGCACAAGCACCAGGAAAGAGTTGATCTCTCTATCTCTTTGATCTCTATCTCTAGCATCGCAAAAGGTGAGTTTGGTCTTTCTTTTTAGCTCGGCGTTATAAATGTGTAATGTTTTGGGAAGTCTATATCGTCTGAATGAACCCACCTCATCCTCGAACCGTTCTTTCTGCTTCATGAGTTGCTCCATCTTCTGCACCGACTGCTTCAGGTCGAACTCCAGCATGGAGCACTGCTTCTCCACCTCCACCACCCGGCTCTCCGCTCGCATCCGCGCCCCGTTCTCCTCCGACATCTTATGCTGCACAGCTGGAAGACAAATACACACAACCTTTCAAACCTACACATTCATATCTTCATGACTTTACACAGAGGAATGAAGGAGAGTTTGGATGCTTTAAACTAAACTGAATACGGCATCATTTATTTGTTTAGCTGCATGTTAATGAAGACTCATGGGGCTCATTCATGTCAACATTGCAGCCTAGTCTAATTTCCATCCGTTGTCCCATTATTCACACTCAACCTGGCCTGTTGTACATGTTTTTGGTGGAAGAGGAAACCTATGCAGGGACAGGGAAAACATGTACTCCCGAACCTTCTAGCTGTGAACAGCTACACCAGTATGCCACCCCATTTTAGTATTTTTGACAAACTTGTAGAGTAAAAAAGTTGAGCAATGTCATTTTGATTTTAATGCCTGCTGGAATCAGATGTAATGCCACATCAGGGTTTATACAGGCAGAAGCAAGTCAAATGTAGTGCTTTTTAATGCCCAAATATGGTATTTTAATGTCACAGGGGCAGAAAAAAAAATATTTTACTTCTTACGATTCCTAAACATTTTATCAAACAGAAATTTTGAGCAAAAGATGTGGTAAACTTCAGCCAAAAATACTTATATTTAATGCCAGTTTGAATCAAATTTAATACTTTTTAATGACATTTAAGGCCTTGACTTGGGCAAAATTGTCTGAATGACTTTTAAAAGGGGAGGTATTATGCAAAATCCGGTTCGCCCTGTCGGTGCTTATTTTCCCGATAATGACCAGCGTTCTATACGTTATCCCGCTTATTATACGGCCATTTGCCAACTGAACACACACAACATAAACTTCGTACACTTTTATGAAGGTCGAAAGGTTTATTTAATGACATCCGCAACAAATAGTTCCCAAAAGGTTGCGCGTTGCTCAGCAACTGTTTTGCTAGGCTAGAAGCAGCAAGGCTAGTAGCTAGCCTAGCTACTTAGTTGAAGGCGCAGTTGGAGGAATGGTGGTGAATCTATGGGTAAATTGAAAGTCTGACTCACGCTAACTTCACGAGCAATTCCCCCAACTTCTCTCTCAGTGACGGGACAGATAGTGTCGCTACTACGTACGCACGGAGTGATATGAAAGCACGAACTCCGTTGCCATTGGCAGCGTCATTATTTTTTTCAGAGGTCCTTTATCAGAAAATAATGACCGGTAGACCGTTGGAAATCCCATTCAAATCAACGGAGCTTCTACTTACGTTGTGAAGAGTCGTATAATAATGCTTTTTAATGCCCCGTGGAAACTATATCTAATGACATTTAAAGCCTTTTTTGATTTAACAACTTTGAATGCCCTGCAAAAACCCTGTAATGCGTTTTTACTTTGTATCTAGCTTACAAGAACAAAATAAATAAAATAGGTGCAGGCCTAACGTACCGTTCATGGCGGCGGACTTGGCCTCCTCGATGGACTCGTAGTTGTGCGTGAGCTGCGCCCGCGTCACCCGGTGCTCCGTCTGCTCCTGCTCCAGCCGCTGCTGCAGGGTCTTCAGCTTGTAGTTCAGGTCGATTTCCAAGTTGTTCTTCTCCTACAAGACATTACAGAAAATTGTTTCGTTTACAATGACCCCCCTCAGTGGCGTCATTGGTCATCACGTACACGCTGGATGAACCAACGCTGTACTTACTTTTTCTAGATTGTTGCTCCGCTCCTGTGCGTGTTTGCGCTCAGATTCCACTTTCGACAAACTGTGCTTCAAGTTTTTGTTGTCCTCCAGCACTCCAGACATCCTCGCTGAAAACAAACAGAGTCAGAGTTCAGAGAGTAAACGCATTTTAGATAATAACGTTGAGCCTCCATTATTGTGCTTAAAGGTGCATTATGCAACTTTTAACGTGGGAAAAAGTTGACATGTGTGTGTATTTGACTTTGTAGTGACCCAGCAGCTGAATGAGTGGTCAGCATGGAGCCTTTATGTTCGATCACGGTGGTCTCTACAACGCTCCAGGATCACTTGTTTTATAGGTTTCCTGGTGGGAGGCTCCGTCAGCAGTGAAAACCTTCCAAACAATTGTTCCGTCAGCGACAACAGAGACCAGTGCGATGGAAAGAAAAGGCGCCGTGCTGACCACTCGTACGGCTGCTGAGTCACTACAAGGTCAAATACACACAAATATGTACCTTTTTTTTCTCACATTAAAAGTTGTATAATACACCTTTAAGATTCAGTAACAAATTGACATTTATAACCGGAAAAACGGTCTTTAAATCTACCCTAACCTTTTGGGTGCTAACTTTTCTATTCTATTCTATTCTATTCTATTCTATTCTATTCTATTCTATTCCTTGAAAAATAACTGGATACTTGGCTTTGGGACATTTCTTTGATATTTTGCCAGTGAAAACAAATCACAAGCTTTTCATTAGACGTTGAACTCAATTTGACCAATGATGTCTCAACACCCAACATTACGTGATATAAGAACATTGGCTGCAATTATTAAATTAAAGAAATGTCCACAGTCAGAAATAAAAATCATGAGGTGTTTTTGTGAGACTAATCTTGAAGTTTAAACGTCAAACATGTTTTTATCTCTCAGTATATTGAATCTCGATATCTCGGTCCGTGCAGTCACCTTGCAGGTCGTGGATCTCCTCGGAGCCCTGGCTGTAGTTCCTCCTCTCGGACTCCAGTGAGCTCTGCAGGACCATGATCTCCTTCTCCAGCTGGGCCTTCTCCGCGTCGGCCGCCCGCGCTCGCTCTTGCAGCTCGCGGTTCAGGCTCTCCAGCTGGCTCATGGACTTGGCCATCTCCGACTGGTTCTTCCTGAGGCGCGCCGCCGTGTCCGACTCGGCCCGCAGCAGGTCGTTGGCCTCCTCCAGCTGTCGGGGCCATACGAAATATTAGGGAGGTTTACGGCAGCCTGATATTAGACTGATCACATCTTGGAGAAACGAATGATTCACTTGGCGTTCGTTTCCTATGAAAGGGGGCTCATAGGTGCACGTGAACGCTCGCTCAAGTCGAAAAAGATTTAAGAGGCTACTTTCCCACACGCATAAAATCGACTAATTTGTTTATTTATCTTTTTTAGATGAGCTCTTTGTCTAAATAATGCGTCTTTTCTCATTATACCACCTGTACGTTGCGTTTTACTCACACAGATCTTTTTTCTTTTTCTTTTTTCAACTATTTATTTTCATCATTCTTTTTTCTTCTTAACAATAAACAGAAAAACAGAAACAGAAAACAACGGCAAAATAAATAAATAAATAGCTAGATAAATAATGTAAAATAAAATAATAATAAGATAATAAAATTCTTCATTTATGTCAGCAGTGTGAATTTTGCAACGTCACACAGATCTTTAACATATTTAAGAAAAACTACAAGGTCTGAGCTTTCAAATAAAGCACTGCACCGGCCTATAGGCTATAAACTGAAAAGCAACAAAAAAGCCATGAAAACATGACGAAAAAGCGACAAACACATGAAAAAGCGACAAAAAAAGTGATAAAAAACTATAACATGACAGAAAAGCATCAAAAGCAAAAACAAAAAAAAACAATAACCAGCCCATAAGCTCCAGTCAAGAAGCTTTTAGCCGTCACTAACCTAGGATCAACAAAATGCGATAAAAATTGCTAGGATATTCTAACAATTCAAGTCAGAATAATATTTTTTTCACTTTCTGAACACCACATGAACGCAGCACGGGATAAGTGATTCGTTGACTGTCAAAACACGTTGAGGCTTAAACAATGCGACTGAAATATATTGATAATAAATCTAGATCCCCCTTAACTGAACCATCCATGAGTTCGTAGCCCATACCTGGTTTTGTAGCTGAAGGATCTTGTCATTTGAAGCCTGGGAGTTCTGGCTGATCTTCCTCATGTCTTCTAGCTGCTCTTTTAACGTTGACACTAAGGCAGACACAGAGAAAACTCATTTACAAAAAGCAAAAATATGTAAGTTCAGAATGGTGTTACTTTAAAAACAATTTGACTCAAGGAATAAATAGCAATGATAAAAAGTAAAAGAGAAAAATGAATACTACTCGAAAATACTACTTGAGTAGCCTGGCATCCAGACTAATCTCCGATGTTTATTAATTAATAAACAGGAGACTAGTCTGGCGACCCTGTCGTAGAAAAGCTACTGCTTGAGGCGGGACTAATGTGGGACAACCGAAGCGCATAGCAGCCAATGAGAACATAGCGGATGTGACGACAGAAAAAGCGACAAGGAAGTTGTCGTCATTCGGACGTTAACAATGGCGCTCCTGCCACACGGAGTTCAGTAAATGACTTCTGTCGAATATGTCAGAAAAACTTAAGAATACAAGCATACCGGAGCATTACGTGAAGTGGTTGCTTGTGTTGAAAAATTACAAAACAACGTGACGCCCGTTCAGGGAGCTGCTCTGATTGGTCGGTAGGCTCCATATCGCTGCGTCACTTCTTTTGAAAGCGCGCAATGGAGTGTTGCCAGACCCTCCTCTGTAAAGAAGCGGAGTCTGGTTGGCGAGACTACTACTTGAGTGCAGTAGGTGTATGATATTACTGGTTTCATGGCAGTTAAGTCGATTATTAAATAGATGTAAAAGGTACCATAGCGAGCAAAAGTTGTTATTATTATTTTGAAATATTTCCCCTGTTCTTTGACCTCCTTGATCGCAAAATGACGTCAGTGCTGTTATTTAACTTATAATAATATACCTCAGTCCCAAAAAATGTCTAAGATCTTCTTTGTCCATAGAGAAACAGTCGCGCCGGTTTCCCCTTTGCAGACGCTTACCCTCGTTTTCCAGGTTGCGCCTCTTCTCCGCCTCCTGGTCGGCCTTTCTCTGGGACTCTGTGAGCCTGTGCTGCATCATCATCTTCTCCTTCTCCAAAACAGACATGCTGGCCTCTGTGCTTTTCCTCTGGTTGGCCTAAATCAGGAGGACAGGAGCCAGGTGATCAACTGCTTCTTATTTAAGGGAGCCGCAGAAATAGTCCATGTTTCGTGACTGTACCTCATCATCCAGTTCTTTCATGATCTTCTCCATCTTGGTACTCGAGGTCCTGCGAGGGGACAAAAGGAAAAAGGCGTTTAAATTTTCTCCTTCCCACCCCCTTCTGTTTGTGGTACAGTACCTTAAAGCTGGGGTACCAGACTTTTTGTTGCTGAAAAGTAAATTTGTTTTTACCACCTCAGGGTGAGTTATAAACACAGCAAAAAACAGATATTGTTAAATTGTATTCACTTAATTTTTTATTGAGTGATAGAAGATAGAAAGACCACTTTAAATGAGGGGTATTTTTAAGGGGTGGTCACCACTTTTCCACTTTTCCACTGCTCAAAGCTGTACATGGGCGAGAAACGTGCATATAAACAATTTGCTAGAACAATTTGGACATGCAGGAGGGATTGTGAGTGCTAGAAATTAGTTTGGGCCAAATGAAAAAATGTCAAAGTTTGTGTGGGAAAAATCAGGTACCCCAGCTTTAATTAAGAGTCATTTATCTGCACTCAAAATATCAGCCAGCAGAGGGTGCATTTCAAACAATGAAGAAGTTTGAATAGAGCTATAAACAATAGCTGCTGGCTATTGGGATGACTTGAGTTAGAGTGGAGTAAGGTTTAAAGGCACACTGCGTAACATTATAGATATTCTAGCAATACATAAACTTCTCCTAATGAGCCGCTCGACACAGAAACTTATATTTTTGCACTGCGTAATAAAAGACTGGATTGGGAAGAGGACCTAACCCATGTAAATCTCACATTTGGCCTTTATACAACATCTCCATGGAGACGAGCTGGGACGAGAGGTGAGCCGCTTATAGCAAACACACACGTTATAATAATAAAACATATCTGATCAAACAAATGCTTGTATCTTGTTCAAATGTTACGCAGTGTTGACTTATTTCAGGAGTGGATGCATTTCTTGTTTGGTCACAGTGTGATGTGCAAATTATATAGATTAGGAAAAAGCTAGGCTCGTGCCCATATGATTTAACCAAAAGAATTCAGCCTTTGAGACCTGGCTAAATTTGCATGTTGTCCTTAGTTTGAATACCGCGTCCCGTATCACGGTCTGGCCTCATACCTGCACCTCTGCTCCAACTCATCCTTCAGCTGCATCTCGCAGTGCAGCTGCTCCTCCAGCTGGTAGATTTTTTTCTGCAGGTTTTCGAGCTGAAACATGAACAGGCCCGTCAGTGCTTCACTTTCTAAAAGACAGAGTGAGGCCAGTGAAATTATAATGATACGCACATGGCTCTTGTCTTCCTTTGTGGTGCTGCTGCGCTTGTCGCTGGTCTTCGTGCTGGAAGGGCTGCGGAGGAGGCTGGGAAGACATTCAATGAGTCATTTTAAACATTTCTACTTTTATATTAACATTTCAAAACATTTTTTTTTCTTTCATGCGTAGAAAAATGTAACGCTAGCTCCCTGCAACTGTTTAAACTAGGGCAGGGGTAGGCAACGTCAGGCCCGGGGGCCAAATCCGGCCCTCCAGCACAGAACCTCTGGCCCTCAAGATGATTTTGAGAAACATTATGACACAAATCAGACAGTACTTCAACATTTTTAGGGTTAAATGGGAGAAATACTGTCAATACACCCAATTAGGTCATATTATGTACAACTCTGGCATTTGTAGAAAGTGCACTGGAAAAATAATAATAATTTTAAGGAAGAAATGACAGAAACCTACTTGAATTAAGAGATTCAATCTAAGCTTTGAGTAGATTTGGTCTGGTCTTAGATCAGATAAAACATCTTATCACCAATGGAACAAGTCATTATCCTCTTAAGTCAGATTATATTGTATAATTTCAAGTGAAAAAAAAATCTTTTTAAAAGTAAAGTTCATTTGTCTGATTTCAAAGTGGGTTTTATGCCTGTTCCATTAGCAATAGCATTTGTATCTTTAGCTTGCATTAGTCCAAACAGACTCGAATTCAACATAAAGAACCTTTATTCAAGCAATTTTAAGTCATTTTTCTCATTTAAGATGGTATTTTTTCCAGTGTATTGCTTTACTTTGGTCTAAAATCGGCGGCTTCGGCCCTCGGTGTTTTTACAATGAAAAAAATTGGCCCTCCGTTAAGAAAGCTTGCCTACCCCTGATCTAGGGCTTCATTCATTATTTTTTTATTTTTAAATGAGTATTTCTGATAAGTATGCATTTCAAAACATGCTCGTAGAAGTCTAAACTACAGGTGTAGCCAGTTTAAGACAAAGTAAGACCACATCGAGACTGAGTATGTTGTGGTCTGCTGAAAAATGTTATATGTCCTAAATAATTACAGTCTTTGCAAATAGCTGACCAGTAAAACTTTGATTTCCATTCCAACTCATACTAAACCCAGGAAGTGCAGATCTGAGCACTTTAACAGTAAAAAGAAGAAACAACTAGAGTGAGGAGGATTATTCAAAACTGTGCGAATAAAGCGAAATACCAATCCAAGTTTGTTTTCGACGAGGGAACGTTATTAAATTGTTTACAGCTAAAGGAAAATGGACTTTGCATAATGTCTTCGACTTTCACAATGACAAAACTTCTTATACTAAAATGTTTGATATGTTTGGACTTGGAAAAACAATACACACAATACAAACTAATCGTTTTCAAACAGGTAGGTGACGTTGAAAATATATCAACATATGAATGCAATTTCCAGTTTAAAAAGCATTGTTTAATTGGCCAAATATGTAAGTACTATTATTAAAGTATAAAGTCACTCCTTCAAATCTGGTAACACCTTTGGAGCGCGTGAAGAAAAACGTAACCGAATGCCTCAAATGGCGATCAACTTACTGCTGGCTGCTGTAATAGGTGAAGCCTACGAATGGGAGCTGGTTGCCCACGAAGGCCTTGGGGATGGGGAAGGTCTCCTCCTCCCCTCGATCCTCCTCGATGTCGTCAAAGTTACTGGTGTCGGTGTCACAGCTCAGTTCGGGCACCACCGGAGCAGCCGCTGCAGGTTAACAGCAACAAAGTTAAATTTAGCAAAGCGGTTGCTCGACTTAAACAAGACGTAATAAGTACGTGTGCGTGTTCTTACTTTGACAACGATCAAAGCTGCGACAGGTGAACCCCCTTTCCCCACAACTATTTGCCAAACTGTTTAATGTAGATTAGTCTTCGCGCTCACAATCCAAGCCTGCAATTGTTTTCGTGCTTTAGGCGGCATCTTTAAAACCTGATCTCTATTCATTTATTTAAATCCTCATTGTTATTATTATCTAAAGTAGCCATTTTTGATTTAATGTGTCCTTTTCTCACCAATTAAAGGACCGGATTACATCTGGCCTTCGGTGTGTATGGGAGTCTCCATTTCTTCTACATTTCTACAGAAAACTGATTGGATCCCAGTCTTGGCTAGGGCTGGGTACCGTTAAAAGACACCAGTATGGTATAAAAAAAAAGGAATACAAACATTATTTTTCTTTAGATGCCAAGCACTGAAGCCTGGTAGGTCACAAGACGGCACTAAAGAAAGCTTCCCAACTCAAATAAATGATAAAATTAGTAGTTTGGGTCAAAGAAAAGCTCTTTTATGGAATGCCTGACTATCCTAATGTTTTATTCTACAAGTACAGTTAAAGTATTGGCATCGAATAACATTGAAAGGCACCAGTCCTAGTCCATTTATAGATGTGTTTTATCTTCAGTTGAGTTGTGAACATATCTGAACTTAATCTGCAAACATAAAAGAGCAAAATGCACAAAAAGTCGAATACCCCCGGGTTCAGACAAACAAAATGCAGATTTTTCTTCTTTCTTGATGTAAAAGAAAGCCCCCTCCGTTAGCACAGCGGGTGTTTTGAAGAATACTGTACGCGAGGCAGACACAGAAGTGCTGACTTTAGCCGGCTGCAGAATTAAATATAAACCCAACAAAGAACAGGGTGCACTTAACCGGATTTAGATCTCCTTTCTAATCTCCCGCAGCAGAGTCAATCCTATTTCAAATGAACAGTTTTCACATTTTTTTTTAAACAAATAGGATCCAAAGCATTGCTAGAATACAGAATATCAACAAGCATTTCCTCCAGGAGCAGGTCGAATGGAAACGGAAATGGATTAAAACAATACAAGTCCACTGTCAAATGAGGACAAACATGCAAACACTGCTCGAAACTTGTTTATATATGACTCTCCTCGCCGTTTAAAGGTTAAAACTAAAAGTAGAAAGGGATCTGAATTTGCATTACACAAATACTTACTCTCTCTTATGACTTCCCACGTCCACTGGTCATTCTTAAAGAACGGATGCCTCTTGATTTCATCTACACCATTGCGACCCAACCGCACCTCCCTGTAGGTTTGAGAGAAAGCAAAATGGATGTTTGAATAACAGTTCATCCATCCTCTATTTTTGTGCGTTTATCTGTGGGGGGGGAAACGGCTGGACATTTCTGTGGAGATTCCTTCCATGCCGCAAGAACAAGCACGTCTCAGAAAAGGAGAGGGTCGTTAAGATAAGGCCATCGAACCTGTCAGTGAGGAAGGCGCAGATGAGATTCTTGGCATCGTTGGAGATGTCGCTGTCGTCGGGAAACGTCAGGGCGTTCTTGTGGTTCATGATTTTGCTGTAAGTGCCGACCAGGGAGTCTGCGTAGAACGGAGTGTCGCCTGCACAGGAAAGAAGGATACATTACGATCACAGTCAAGCAAATTTAATGTATCTTTTCTTTTCCTTTTTGGCCGTTTATGGAGCATATTTACAAAAAAATAAGGCTGAAAATAATAATTGCTTTAATATAAAATTAGTAGTGATTATTAGAATGTAAACAGTGTGCGATGGTGAATAAATAAAATGAACTTGCAGACAAAATAGCTTTTCATCAAAAAATCTTCTTACAGCACTTGGTCAGTTCAGATAACAGTTACTGAACAGCTAAATTAGTCAACGATTATTTCAGTGATAAATCAGTTGTGTTTAAGGCAAGCTACAAAATAAATCACCAATTTCAGGGTTTCTACAGGTGGCAGCAAGTCAAATTTAATGTTTTTTAATGCCATTTTAATGCCTAAATACTAAATTGCAACAAATGTGACAAATGCCGTATATTTCTTTTTGTGAGATTTGTGAACATTCAATCTAGGGGGACTTTTTGATATTCAAAACTTCTGAAAATTTCAGTCAGAAGTTACAACTGCAGCTACATTTGATTTAGACCATAGTTTTTTGTGTTTTCGAGAAATGTATGCAGTAAAAATAGTTGAGTTATGTCATTGAGAAGGTTCTGCCTCTAAAGAAAAAATATAATTTCTAATAAATTTAATGCTAGTTTAATGCTTTTTAATGACCCTGAATTTATAGATCCTGGAACATTGGGTGACGCCACCTTCATATTGCAAGAATCCACAGCTACCATGGAGATCCGCCATCTTTGCAGCTGTTAGCATACACTTCCATTAACTAACATTAGCTAAAAACAGTAAAAAAAAGTGGGTGAAAAAATAGCCGCAGAACGACTCCGTTAGTTGCCGAGTTACTGCTGGTAAATACATCTAACACACTGTGGTGTCCAAGTGTTTTAATGTGAACAATAACTCCAGTATTTTAACTTTCACTTCCCCATTAGTTTACAATGGCTGCTAATCCCATAATGCTTAGCGATATGACATCACACTCCCGAACTCTATATACCGCAAACTAAGGTCATTCATCTGATTGAGATTTATACTTTTTTGGCAAGTCCTATTTTAGTCCTGAATTTCCTACTTCACTTTTAATTTTCGTCTTGCTTTGTCCTGATTTACTTTTATTTTGACACCGTTTTAGGAAAAAGGGAATTGCTGACAGATTTAAAGGCACACTGCGTAACATTTTGGATTACACCGTTGCCATCAGCTCTAAACAGACGATGCTACTTCTGCAGTGGGTAATCAAAGAATGGATCTGGATGAGGACCTAAACTGTTTAAAACTCAAAACTCTGCCGACTTTAGTCACATCTCCATGGAGACGAGCTGGAGACGCACCCACTCCCGGTTAAGTTACAGTCATGTCTTACGAGAGCTGAGACGCTCACAGCAAAGGCACATGTTTGTACATTTATCAGGCATTTTTCAATTATGAATGCTTGTATTTCAATTTCATTTATTGAGTAAAATTCTACGCGGTGTGGCTTTAAAATTGAACATTGCATTTTTTTCTGATATTGTGCCCCAGTCATGTTTCTCCTCGTTTTGAACTCACCAACTAGCATTTCGTAGAGGAAGACGCCCACGGACCACCAGTCGCACTCTCGGCCGTAATACCCGTCTCCTCCCTGGGATTTCAGTACCTCGGGCGAGATGTAATCTGGAGTCCCCACCGCCGTGTCGCATCGTACCATGCCGTCCTGCATCAAAGCGTCGCACATTAGTGGCAGTTGTTCAGAACGATAAGCCGGCATTGTTGTCCTGCAGCAGCTGCTTGTACCTTGTTCATTTTCATACAGGTCCCGAAGTCTGCGAGTTTTAAGTGGCCTGTTTTGTCTAGCAACATGTTATCTGGCTTCACATCTCTGCAGAGGAGGAAAGAAAAGATGAAAACAAAGAGAACAATAGTACTGTCAGACTGTAAAATACCAATGCCTGGATGCCCGAGAGCTGAGCTAATTGTCTGTAAAAAGTAACTGTACAAATTGTGCGCTATAAAAATCAATCAACTTTTATAATACTCCGAATGACCTGTTTCTTACTTGGCTGATTCCAAACTTTGGCAAGTGTCAATCAATCAATTTTGAAATGATTATTATATATTAGTCTTTTTTAAATTGTAATTAATAAGAGCATAAAGTCACGGCAAGATGGGAATATTACTATTTGGAAATACAGAGAACGTGGGAATACTGCAAAAATAAATAATAAATAATTTAGTCCAAAAAGTTATATAGTCATGAGTTACCACATAGCTAATAGGCTGTGACATGATGCTAACTTCCTAGGGTAACAACTGTTTCCTGTCTGTGTTTTATTCCTATGGAGAGTTAGCCTCGTCTCACTGAAATAAATATATATGGAACAGTACATGACAGAAAGCAAGCAGCTGTTGGATAATCACTTACAAACATGTTAAAAACTGTACTCAGGATGTAAATACTTCACTGGAGGAGCTGTATTAGCCTTAAAGCTAAAGGCTAGCGTCAATTTGAAGCTAATAAAAGGTAAAATAGCTCCACCTGAATTCATTTTTATGAAACACACTCGGCTAGAGGTTTATTTACGCCTTCTTCTGCTCTTTAAAATCGTATTTTATTTTGAATTACCGTTAAAATGTGGACAGGAAGTAGTCTTTAACTTACACTGACCAACAGAATTCAAGCAAAAAAAAATCTTTAAGCTTTTAACCCAAATATTACGTGCTATTTCTTCAGGAACTATAAATGACCACCTACTTTTGAGCTTCAAACAAGTTCACTATAGCAGGGTATGATGGTTTCTATGGCTAAATCAGTGTGATATTTTGAAAGGCTTCTATGAGGCTAAATCAGGCCGCCCCTCGAGCCCCTCACCTGTGAATGAACCCCATGGAGTGGATCCCGTCCAAAGCCAGCACCACCTCCGCTGTGTAAAACCGCGCCCACTTCTCCGGGACGTCGTAGTTACTCATTAAATTCACTAGATCTCCGCCCGGCATGTACTCCATCACCATGTAGAGGTAGCGGTCGTCTTGGAAAGCGAAAAAGAGCTGCCGGCACAGAAATAGAACAAAATGTTTAGTCTAGTGCATATATTGACGTGGCTTGTACATATTTAGTGCTAAGTAATATTGCCTGTAATACTATTGTCTGTACCTGCACAACCCAGGAGCTATTTGCAAACGCCATGATGTCCCTCTCCTCCCAGAAGAAAGCCGAGTCCGATCTCTTGATCATCTCAAACTTGCTAAGCAGCTTCATGGCATAAACTTTGCTTGTGGCTCTGTGTCTCACCTAGAAAACAACAACAAAAAACTCCTTAATATTTGTGCTAGCAGCAAGACTGAACCTGCTGCATTTTCAGATGTTAAATCCTTACCAGCTGGACTTCCCCAAACGCTCCTCTGCCGATAACTTTGACAACTTCATAGTCCTCCGCTTTCATGCGCAGGTCACGTATTTTACTTATCGTTTCTTTATCTGTACAAAAAAAAAAAAAAGATGACATCTAGTCAGTGTATCAGCGGCCAAATAATCTGATCACTTCCACTGCTGAACCAAAAAAGTCAAGGTGTCTGACTGTTGAAAACTTTTACCACAATGGAACACTACTGAAAAGTTACAGAAAGATGTAATGAAACTGAAGTACATTTTTGCTTGATTTTTGGGCCGCACTTAACTTTAGCACAGTGAGAGTAATTAGATGGAAACAGCCTGATATTTAATAACTTGGTAATTATAGTAATTACATGGAAAAAGGACGTAGACAACAACTATTCGTATTATTATTAACAAGAGCCCAAACCCAATATAAAGACTGTTAATTACGTAGAAACAGGACTAATGGAGCTGAGATACGCTTTTGTTATGAAACAATAAGTATCACGATGCCGACACGATAGTAAGTATTGTGATGTTCTACAACTTTGAAAGAACATCATTTTTTGTTAAAAATGGGAGCAGAAGTTAAAAACAAAATCTGACATTTATTGAAGCGTTAAGATTAAAAAGTACATGACAAAATTTCAGTTTATCATAAAGTGCTGAGTAATTGTTCCTTAAAGATAAAAATGCAGGCTCTAAACACATATCAGCCAATAAACTGAGGCCTATTGCTAATAGCTTAAAGAGCGGTCTGTGCTGCATGGCCTTTTTACTTTTAAAACTATTAAAAGCATTGATACTTTGTGCGGCATGACGATTTGGTATTGCAACACAAATACAGCAATATATTGCAAAACGATGTACTGTCCTAAGCCCAGTCTTTTCTTGGAATTAATATGGAAATGGATGTAAAAAGCATAATCTCTCTCCTCGTTACTTACCTATACTTTACCATGCAATCACTGTGCTGTCATGTAAAGAGCAGCGCTTTGCTTTCATTCTTACAGGCCCTATAGTAACTGATCTTTAGTCTACTGGTGGAATAAAACGTCCAACAGTATATCATAAAAGCAGACATTTGTATATACTGTATATGAAGCCTTATTCTGTGTCCCTGATAGTTATGTGCTTATAAACCTCTCACTCTTTCATTGTCCTTTATTCAATGTGTTACTTTTGAAATTATGTTACATTCATTTATTTAACTTTGGCTTCATTAATAATGTGTTAGACGAAGAAAAACCATTAGGAATAAAAGTTTTCACCAATAGCTGTGTTTTTCTATTATGATTTCATCTATGTTAAGTGTCAAACTGTGTGGTAGCATTTTGAATTGAAAATAAGAGCAGCATTTTCCCTCCCACATGCGCTCTTATATGTGCGAAAAGAAGCAAATGGTGTTTCTGTTCCCACCGTGGGCGTGCGTGTGTTTTGATGTTCCCTTTTATGACCCTATGATAATGAACTGAGGTAATGCGGTAGTGCGATAGACCATAAAACCTGAGCTATCACTTTAAACTGGGAGAACCGCCTCCCTGTTGACACGGCTTCCCCCCGGGGGACACTTTAGACACTGTTCAATGAAATTAGCCACTCAAGGGATTATTTTCAATGTAAAGGAGTCACAATTGTTGCAAATAGGTGCATGTTTTAACGCAGAATTTAAAGTGACTGGATACAAAGAGCTGATGTAATCCAAATACAGTGCGTGGATTACAGGAGGATCTTCCTGTCATGGAGGCCTCATGAGACCCATCCATTAGTCCATATCTGTCAATGCATTTCAGCCACTCGTGATGCGATACACAAGGGAAGTGTAGCAAAAGTAATTGAGGAGATGCGTAATGGCAGTTTAAGCCACAGGGGTTACGTGGCTTAGGTCAGGATATCATTACACTATATTCACTGGTCTGTTTCTTACAGGTTAGTTTACAGCAGCTTTGTTAGAAAATATTCTAGCACTAAATTTGAACATAGACTACATTTTCACTTCTTTTTTTTTCAAAATACAACTCACAAATCAATATCAAAAAACTGACAGTGAGTGCGCTATTACGGTAGCAGTCACATTCACTGATTCATTTTGGTTGTATCTTATATGGACGCAACAAAGTATGAAGCAATAATACAAGACTGGGGACGCGCTAGAATTGTGTTTATGATTAAAAAAAAGAAGCAAAAAGGATACATTTGTCATGCCAAGTTGTTCTGCTTTTCCTATTTGAACCAGTGGGGTCAAAATTTGCCTATGAGGGGTCACCATAGTCTCCTTTACTAACAGGAAACACTAATAATTTCCATAAAGTTGATCTCACACTGGTCTGAAGGAACAGCTTAATCAACTCTGATGCGCCGTGAAACGTATACCATACATGTCGTAGTTGGGAAAGATCGCAAGCAACTCGGGTACATATAAAAGATGCTTGATATTCATGAACTGAAGTTTGGACGCTGCGAAAAAAGTGGTCCTAAATCACTCAAAACATTATTCAGCGCCGTAGTTCTTAAACATTTCACACAAATTGCCACCCAATATTACCCCTGATCACTAGGAGGTCTAAATCAGAGCTATCCCAGGCATATGTCAGAATTAAACCACCAAACTGGTCTAGACCTGCAGAGGAGCCCGTGCGTCTAACAAGGCAATAACATCTTAAAATATGATGCTCCCCCGTTCTGCAGGTCCAGCTAAAGGGCGAAGCCGTCACGATGGGCATCATATGGGTCACCAGCCATTTATGAAAGCCTCTTTGTTGGGGACACTGGGCAGCAGACAACCATTGTGTCCAAGCGCGCATTCGGAGCGGTGACCCAAAAACGGACTCCTCTTCTTCTGCGCCCGGGCTCGCTCGCTGCCGTGCAGAGAGTGCTAGCACAAATGCTCGGTGCGGACTGCGGCAGTGGGTCGCACTTACATCTATTCAAGAAATTGTCAATGCTCTTGTTTTTCCTCAGGGCAGGGAAGTCGAGGTCGTACACCAGAGCGTCGAGGCCGTCCTGCAAGAGAACAGGGAGGAAGGTTAACCAGCGGTCTCTAGTTGGGTAGAACAGAAATGGCAACAGATAATATATTTCATGGTAAAAAAAAAAAAGAAAGAAAAAAAGCTAATATTAAACTTCTCAACACAATGCAACATGCAACAATTTCAGTTTTGGGAGCTCTGTAATTGACTGTATTAACTATTTTGGGTAGAGGACATTATGAAGTTTATGATTTGAAAGGCTTCCGCAAAGAATCCATGAATGTTGTTTGTACTAATAATGTAATAAAAGAATAAGTTAATCACTTCATGTACGCTAGCCAGCACATGTGACAACCATCTATCCACAAGATTCACGTGTCCACAAATGACATAACTCGCTACATCAGAGTGTTTGGAATCAAATGTTAACAATTTAGACCAAACATTTGCTGCAAACAATAGGCTCTGTGCACAGACACAACATGATGCTAACTTCCTACGCTAACGTCCATGTCCTGTCCTGTTTCTTTTATTCCTATGGACAGTAGCAGTGTCTCATTGAAGTAAATACATATTTAAACGGTGCATGGCAGAAAACAAGCAGCTGCTGAATAATCACAACGTAAACTTCTCACAAGAAATAGAGTTCGGGAAAGTCTACAGTTACCATGGAGATCGGCCATCTTTGCAGCTGTTAGCATACAATTCCATTGACTAACATTAGTTAAAAACAGAGAAAATAGCCGTGGAACAGCTCCGTTAGCTGCTGAGTTACTGCTGGTAAATACATCTAACACACTGTGGTGTCCAATTGTTTTAATGTGAACAATAACTCTAGTATTTTAACTTTTAAAATCTCCATTAGTTTACAATTGCTGCTAATCCCATAATGCTTAGCGATATGGCGTCACATTCCCGAACTCTATACTTCACCAGAGAAGAATTCTGTGTTCATTTCTGTAGTTGTTTTAGCCCTGAAGCTAAAGGCTAACGCTGATTTGACGCCGACACAATGTACACAAATAATGCCACAATCTAAACTAATATTTATGAAACACACAAGCCTTGACATTTAAGTTTTCTGTTGTTTTTTTAATCTTATTTTAGTTTCAATTTGCGTTGAAATGTTGACACAGGAAGTAGTCTTTACCCGACACTAGCCAACAGGAAGTTAGCCAAAAACATTCTGTGAACAGAGCCTAAACAATTAAATTAAAAGCTGTGGAAAAATAACGCTGTCTCACATTTTAGCAATTTATCATAGAATCTGCCAGGTATTCAAAATCAGTTTTGACAACACTATCCCGAGCACTATTAGCATTTTATAATGCCAAAAAAACGCCCTAAACCTCTTGTTTTATTGATCCGACTTGACTTGTAAGCAAGCCCGGGCAGAAATAGCAACTTCAAAAAGTGATTTTTATTGCCTAAACGCATCTGCCAAAAACTTAATTTCCCAAGAAGCTAACATGTCTGATTCTAACGCCCCCGGGCTGATGTTATTGATAGTCAAACTCAGAAAGGGCTGCCCTGGATGTGCGTGGACATGTGCGTGCAGAGTCAAACTGACACCCAGCAGCTAGAGTCAGATGCTACAGAAAAAAATCACACTTGGAATAAAGTCAAGCCTTAAATATTTGATGCTACATGCTAAGTAATACATAGAGCTCTTTAGCAGTTAGCATGTAGCATCAAGCCAAAAACGGCAAACAATAAAGAGCGTAAAAATTGTTTAGAAAGGCCTAATCTAATCACAGCGGGTTAAAATGAACAGTTCAAACACAGATTATATTAGAGTGTGTACAAGACAACTGATAAACTGCCGACCAAGCAAATATTTTTCTACTACTTACTGCTGCTAGCTAGCGTAGCAGTGTCGACATACACAATCTGTTCCTCACATTTACTACAGCTGTAAAGGGATTGAGTAATGTTGAATATTCTTATTATGTCATCATGTAGGGCTCCAGTCCAGCGGTTCCCAACCCAGGGACCTGCAGCTTTGTCTCGTGTGAGGATCGAGTTACAAGGAGTATTTGAACAAATTAAATGTTGACTGAGAAAGGATGAGATGTGCACAAAACAACTGTAGTTTCTGTTAATGTGTTGCATTTAAGAGAGTTGGAAATAGATTAGGACTAAAGGTCTATAATAATTAGTCATACAGCTTCTATACTATTTACATTATTTGTAATATACTGATTATTGAAAAATGCATTTCGTCATTTTAAATCATCATCTATGCCATGTGCTAATTGTGGCATTGATAATTAGTGCTTGCTATTATTTTAACACAAAGTGATGATGTCAAAACTCAATAAACAATCTATAGATGATCATAAACATGCTATCGTCAAAGCAAGAGGGTCCCAGGTTCTATTCCCAGGCCAGATGGGGTCCTTATGTGCTCTCCTCATGTCTATGTAGGCTTCCTCCGGGTGCTACCACTAAAAACATGTACAATAGGCCCCATCCTGACTCCTCTAAAAAGCCCATGTGTTGATTGTATCAACTAGATATGATTTTTCAAATATGCATATGGATAGTATTGTTTATATCAGTGTTTTTCAACCACTGTGCCGTGGCACACTAGTGTGCCGTGAGATATTGTCTGGTGTGCCTTGGGAAATTATCCAGTCTCACCTAGTTGTTGTTTTTTTTTAAACAAATGCATTATTATCCACAAACAATATACCGTTTTCGAGTGTCGATGCCGTCTAGTAACCATATTATACTCTTCCATATCAGGTAGTTAATTTCTTTGAGACAAGAGAATTAGTGATGTATTGAGGCGTTGTGGCTAGTGAGACTATACGGCGTTCCTAGCCAAGACACTTTGATGAGAATATTTTCTGCTGGTGTGCCTTGTGATTATTTAAATGAAAAAAATGTGCCTTGGCTCAACAAAGGTTGAAAAACACTGGTTTATATGAACTGCATAAAGATGAACTGTATCAATGGAATGAAATGAAAGGCAACAGCTATTGTTCTGACAAGGCAAGAGGAGGTAGGCATTTATAAATTACCTTCCACCCACTCCCTTTGGAAATACTGTTATGCTGCTACAAATGTAAATAATGATCTGGGACTTTTCTTTTAGTTAAATATAATGTTGTTCAAAAACGTGTAAATAGCTCATAAAAAGGCAATTCATATCTGAGAATCATAGAACTCAGCTAAATTAGTTGCAGTCCAAATGTTCATTATTATAATTGTTTTCCGTAAGTGATTTACTACCACTGTACAAAAATAAATAAATAAATGATTCAAGTGCTGGATTTATCCCTGGACCGGATATTGTCTGAAGCGCGGCAGGATCATGGGTGCCACTGGCTGGATTGAGTGTAATCTACCATAATCCAGAGTGGCTAAACAAGCCTGGCACACAAACACGGCATGACCGCGCGCTCCCGTCCCCTCCGCTGTGTCATAAGTCGCTTCGCCCGCATTTCAATTCCTTAAAGGGAAAATGTCAACACAAGCTGGCCATTATCATGCAAATGAACAATGTCATCCGTATTATATGTGCTGTAAAAGGCAAAGTGAAGAATCCGGTCTTTCCAGTTATCGTGAATGATCTGGTGCTCGAGCGTGACGGATTTCTTTTCTGCATCTCGCAGCAAAACAATGATGACACACGGTGAATCAGCAGCTCAGCCGGGGCAGCAATCCTCTTAAGTAACGTGTGCGCCACTGCATGGGTCAACAACGCTGCCGCCACCCCCCACACTCTCCCCTATGGCACCAGCCAGTACATGCACGGGACAGGAGAGGTGGACACGCCATAGGAGAGACATCTGCTCTGTCAATAAAAGGGGTAAAAAAACAACAACAACGAATACTACGGCTAAGGCTACGTCTATAGGTATCTTTTGTTGTTGAAACAAAACATGTGGAAAAGCAAAAAGTAAACAGAAGGGACAAAATGATCTGCTCCTCTGAACAAATTATAATAAAATGTCCGTGCATAAAACATATTTAACATTGACTAGAAGTATTATAGAATACCTTGGCCACATTGATCAAACTCCATCATATAGATGCAGACAGCACCGTGTCATACTAGGGGGCGTGGCCTATTTTTGCACTGTTTAGATGTTTACCTGGGGGCTATAAGCATATTCAGCACATACAAATAAAGTCAAAAGTTGCATCATTATGAATGTTTTTACAGATCAGACTTATTTATTCATTGGTTTATTGGTCGGGACAGTGCATGTTAATGCACATACATGGGTCTCATGCATGTAAACACACCAGACCGGACTGTAGCCATGGGCTAATTTCCATCCGTCGTCCCACAGCCGCACTCTCAAACACTCTCTCATTCATCCTGGCCTATTGTACATGTTTTTAGTGGGAGGGGAAACCGGAGTACCCGGAGGAAACCTAGTACACAGACACGGGGCGAACAAGCAAACTCCACACAGAAAGGCCCTGTCCATTTGGGAATCGAACCCGGGACAGTCCCGGACCCTGGGAGGTGTTAGCTTGTATCATCTTGGTTAGCATGCTCTGTTGTTTATGTACTTTATGGGCTGTTGAACCACTCTGCTCCTCTCCATGTCTCTGAACCTTTATTTGATAGAAAATGTCAGCGTTTGTTAAAAGTAGTGGTGGAGTAAAGAGGGTGTCCTTTTTTCTGAGGCCATTTGTGGGTGTTCCCTAAGACTATAAAAGTAAGAAAAAAATAAAAATATTACAAAATATCGAACAAAGCAAAAAAAGTATATCTGTCAAAGCAAAATAACCATTTTCTGTCAAAATGAACACAGGAGCCATCACCTGTTTTTGTCAGTATGCCCCAGGGCAGTTATGGTTTTAAAGGTTGTACGCTGTTACTGTGCTCAGTACAAGTTCTGTAAAAAATAAACTTTTTTGTTTTCAATGAATAAACTGATGGAAAGGTATTTATCAGTATTCATTCATCTTAATCATCTTCATTTTCATGGTTATTTCACAGGGAAAAAAGTGACGCACACAGCAGCATCATCTTACTGTATGTGACGCTAATATTTCTCTGTGTTGTTTTGTTAAGTGAGCAGCAGACGCTCTTTAACCTGTCTGCTATTGATTCAGTGTAAACAAGTGCAGACTGTATTGCTTCAAACTCAAGTGTGTATCCAAAACTCAGTAACTCCTAATGTGCCGCCTGCTTAACCATCGAGTTGTTCATGATCATTTGCGAGGCCCGATAACTGTTGTAGATTGGGGGAATTTTTATACTGATCAAAATCACAGGGGTGGTTGCAAATAGTGTATTCTATGTCAATTTTTGCATAGTTTTTATTATTTGTGTCTTACATGTTTGTCCTCTCCAAATAAAGCATATCAACAGCCCATTGGAGGAAGAACATCCATAACCATGTCTATTGTTTACTGTAAAATGTAAAATAGAAAAATAATCATCTACGTTATCTTAGCAGCTTAGTAGTGAGTTGATGTAAACACTGGCAGGTTGGTAGTCGTCTTCATGGAAAGGAAAGCTATAATGTAGGAATATATCTTTAATTGGGCTGACCAAAAGAAGTGAGGGAATGCTAAATGTACATCACATTCATTACTTAAAATATTTTCAGGAGGAGCTATTTAAATTTAAGGGGAAACCCAAGCCAACCCGCGAATTTGAAAAGCAAATCATCCTAAAAGGTCATCATTAGAGCACGTTCCCAAATGAAAGAAAAACTGGAGAGCATCCACAGCATCCACAGGAGAGACACGGGGTCCCTGCTGGCCGCACAGTGTCCCGCTCGTACGACCCTAATCACAAGGCTGGACCTCAGCAATGCACGTTTGCATAACTTCCTGCCACAGAGAACTCTGGACGGCCGCAGTAGCATTCCTCAACAGGACTGTACACGTCAGAGAGCTATTTTAGGTATGTGGCCAAACAAGTTCTCAACAAAAAGTGAAGGGAGGGAGAGAAAAAAAGAAAAACCCCGTCCCAGCTACAAGTACGAGGCTTACGGCTTAAAGCAGACACTTGAAAAAAAAGAAAGAAAAAAAAGAATCTGCTGCGCTAGGCCAAGAGAGTCGACGCAAGAACAAATGAAGGAAAAAACAGAAACATAGGAAGTGGGACATGTTTTAAGCGCCCTACACGGGGCACTCACGCCTAAAGAAAATAAACCGGGCGTACAAACATGCGAAATATGCCTTACACAGCAACTCACCTATTTCCTATGTTGCCTTTTCACAAACAAAAGAGGTGAAATTCCTCTGCAAGAATGCCGTTTTATTTTCCTCTTTCTGATGGGTGAGTTACAGAGGTCCCGGTTCGAAGGGTGGAAGTTTATTTTCAAAAGACAAATCAAGCCCAGATTGATGGCGAGTAGGGCGACATGACAAGAAAAAATTATATATATATATGCAATATTTTGATAAATATTTTCTACACAGCAAATACCATTTAACTTATCCAAATGTATCAGAACAAGACTTTAAAAATATAAAACAAATCAGCACCAAAACAAGGCTAAAACAAAACTAAAGAGTCAAAAAAAGGCTTTGTGATATCTATATTGTGATAAAAATGGAGATGTATTGTCCAGCTGTAATGGATCAGCCCAGCCTCGTAAGTGGGGTAAGTTAAAGCTCCTCTAAGCGATCCCGTTTTGCTGTTCCGGCACCGTTGCGTTCCCATCAAGCCCCACTAGATGCGCCGCTAGATGCACCACCATGTGTGCCACGCTCGCTAACAGCAGAAAGAGACCGGCGCCACACCTCCCTCACCTCACAGCACACCCCCAACACAAGCCTCACCCGCCCCATGCCCCCCGCACCATGTAAACACAAACATGTGAACAAGAGATCAAATGTTTGAAGCAGATGACGCAGCAACAGTTAGCGGCTAACAGTTTAGCATCATGACTGAAGTTTCTGACCGACCTGCTCTGATGCAGCTTGTGAAATGTCCATTTGTTTATTAATCCGATATCTACAGGAGCTGTCGGGTCGGGTCAGTTTCCTCCTTATGACGACAAAGCAAAGCAGCACCGGAGGAGAGGCTGATGCGTTCAAGGGTTGCGGGAAAAAAAGGTTTCACACTGTAAACTTTGTTATAAATGGAAATATTATGTTCCCCCAAAAAAGAGACTTTCATGTAAGTTGCAGTTTAGCAAATAATAAGTCTCAAAATGTTTACTGTCACAAATCTTATTTATGCTGATAAATGTGTGTTTCACAGAGTAATGAGATTTCCTCATCTCATTGAACACAATCAGAGCAGCTTGTAAAGTGTGGAGGGGAGTGAGGGGCGTGGGTGACACAGGAAAGCCAGGTGGGGTCACTCCTGCAGCTGTTCAAGGCAACAAATCATCTGTCATCGTCAAGATCACTGGTCACCTGCCTACCTACTGTCCGTGGAACAGTAGATACAGCATATGGTAAACAATAAATGTACATAACTTGAATCCATGTTATAAAAAAAAAAAATGATTATATGTATTTCAAGCAGGGCTGCACGATTTTGTAGAAATACCTGCAATATTTCTGAAAAGAATTGCGATTTGCGTTTTATTTTCACATAAACTATAGTTTGATGTGCACAATATAAACAAGAGCAGGCGTCTTTAAATTTGAAAGATTTTAAGGGATTTAAAAAATGTTAAATGATGTATTTTCCTCCCCGTACATGTTCCAGCAATGTCCTAAAGTGTAGAATGAGCCCAGACCTGTTAATTCCGTCCCGAAGTGCCGTCAAGCACAACCTTAATATAGAAACTACAGTTGCATCTAGTCCCTTTAAATGTGAACTACTAAACTAATACAAGAATTGGCGGTATGTGCGTACAGGTCGACAGTGCAGGGTTAGCAGGTAAGACGTAGGACTCCATGGACACAGGACATTTAGTAGTCTGCAAATGATCTTCCACGGCCGAAAATAACTGCATTCAATTTGATTCTGATTAATTATGCAGCAGTAATTTTGACGAAGCAGAACAATAGCACATGCTTTAAATATGGAGTCCTGGGGAAAAAGCTGAGTGTTCTTCCATTTCTGCTGATGCCGCTGCAGCCGGAGGCATCACATCTCTAGGATTACTAATAATATGAAAAACCACCTTACGCTCTTGCGAGTCCAATGTGGCAATTATGTGCATTGAAAATGCACTGGGCTGGTGGCTGATATTAAATACACCAATTACTCCTTGCTTTAAGGCAGAGAAATGTGTCCACACCAAACGCACAAAAGCTCTTTTCCAGACACTTAAGTGTGAGTTACACTTTCCAGCCACATCATCCCCGGTGCATGCCAGTGCGCGGCATGTGGACGGGCCCTACTCACTTCCTCTTGTGCCACCTCTTTAAAAGACAATATGCTTTCCACATGGGAGAAGTAACTGTAGGGAGTTCAGCGCTAGTCAGACCGCTGAGCAAATAAAGGCAGTGCCCGTGTAAACTGCTGGGATCAGCCAAATCAATAGTAATAACCATAATAAAACTGTATATGGACTCAAGTGGTGCTTCTACATAATGGTGAGTCAATAAATGCAAGACAAACGCCTTGTACTTTGGCTTAGTACATTTTCTGCAATACTGAAATACACAAAAAAGCAAACTAAGGCTTAATATTGCCTTCAAGTGCTGTACTGACCATCACAGAATATTGATCTCTGAAATATCCTTTATTGCCCACACTCTTACCTTGTCTTCAATATCGATTGCTCATTCAACACAATACATTTTTTCTCATAATTACAAGCAGAGGTGGTGAGTGAAAGCACAAATACTGGTCAAATATTACTCAAATACAAGTAAAGGTTGCTCTGTCACATTCTTAAGTGAAAGTATGTTGAGTATTTGCTATAGAATACTTAAGAATACAAAGTAAAGAAAAAATCAGTAGCAAAAAAAAAACTGCAGCTTCAAACACACAATTGTCGTCCAATTTCCCTGTGTACGGCAACACAAAGGGGACAAACTTTGTGTTGCCGTACATTTCTTCCTCGTTGTGGGTCAGTGGTATCTGACAGTACATCTGCACACCTACAGGAGAGTGCCTTATTATTAAAAAGAACTAAACACATGGCCAAATTTACTGTATAGTTTGGAGCCTTTATATAAATCTAGTGGAGTAGAAAGTATTTATATGTTTCTTTCAAATGTAGAGAAGTAAAAGTAATCAACAGAAATAAAGTTCAGATTCTCAAAGACTCTGAGTGCAGTACTTAAGTAAATGTACTTAAAAACTGACCACCTCTGATTGCAAGACATTACGACTATCAAGTCAAATTGGAGACTAAGTAAGCGGAGAATAAACAATGAAACATTGGACAAAGGATTTCCTGTGTGACCTCACCGAGAAGTAAAAATGTTTGGTAGGAATACAATGGATGTAAACAATAAAAAGTAACTACGGTAAGTCTTAGCAAAAAAACTAAAAATAATTGCTTAGGATAAATTGATGGATAACAACCATGGACTGTGAAAAACATGGACGTAGCATCGTCGCTATTAGCTGCTGATGCCTAATAGGAAATGGCGGCAGGCTCCGGAAGTTTCTATTAAATCTGTTTTGCTTCCTATGTAGAGTTGCCATTCTTATCACGTGTTTGTCTCAACATGAGCAATATTGGCTTATTTTCCTCCTTTTGGAGCAGGCCCCCCCAAAAAACGCTAAACGGCTAGCATGAACAAGCTGCCATTAGCCACTGCTGAACGCTAAGGGGGAACTTAGCCATCCTCAGTTATTCTACAGTCTATGATAACAACCCAATTACCAGAAAGAAAACCCATTTCTTTGACAAGAAATAGGGCTGCAAAATTAGCAAATATGTCGAAATTGCAATTTGAATGGCTGCCATTAGTAAATGTTCTTAATATTCTCTGCAAACAACAAAAACTGTTGTCTCCAAAGGATCAGATGATTATTCAGTCTTCTCTCAAACACTGACGCTCCAGGACATGATATGTAGATTGAACTGAATGTTGGCTATTTCTTTTTTTTTTTTTTCCAATCATAAATCGCAATACTCATGAAAAAATAATTGCAGCTATAGTGTTTTCCAAAAATCGCACAGCCCTACGAGAAAATGCCACTTACCTAGAAGCACTGCATGTCTAAGTCGAGTGGATAAAAGGCAGTGACAGAGAGGCCAGGGGTGGCAGGGACGGGGCATTCCTGCTCCTCAAGAGGTCCAGAATCACTGTCACAATCGCTCCCCCATCAAAAAAATATCCAAGCGTTCTCCCGACAGCGCGTGATCACGTGTCTCGGTCCGAGCGAGCCCGGTGTTGTCGAGCAGAACTTTGCCTGACCGGGGGATTTCTGACCTCACTCCAGCGAATTAACTTCTTATTAAAGATAGTGCATTTTGGAGCCGCTCCGGTAGACGATGCCCCCCCCCCCCCACAGAGTTGTGTGTGCGGGCCCGCAAAGAGCAGGATTTAGGTGCTCAGGGGAGGAGAGGGAGGGAAAAATGTGAGTTTCATGAAGTTCAATGGGTGAACAAGGCAAGATGAGGCGGGGAAATGTGCAAGTCTTTTGGAGTTGCATTCAAAATTATGCGCCAAGAGGAAGAGATGAGGATTGAGGCCATTTCAAGACATTTCAGATCAAAATGGAAACAATGACAACATATTTATGAACCAGTCGGTCTGTGTAGGACAACAGTATCTCCAGATGATATTTGTACAGCATGAATCTGTATGTCATAGCATAGTTTAACCAGGTCTTAAAACGATGCAACACTGGTAAGACCCCTAAAATGACAGCCCTACTGAAAAAGCTGGGGCTAACATTCATTTTTCAGCGTCCACGTGGGGTCCGTGTCTGCTCTGTTCTCAGCCGGAGCAGGCGTTATCAGCTTAGGCCAACACCTCACAGGTGAGGCTCTCCTTAGAGCCAAAGGTCGCTCCAAAGGGGCCTCTTCCCTGTTGCACTGCTGCAGACTGACTCACTGTGAGCCAGAGGTGGGTAGTAATCGACTCAAGTACATTTACTTCAGAACATTTGGAAAGAAATTGTACTTCTAGGAGAAGCTCTATCACAAAGTGCATTTTACTTGTACTGTGCCATCATGTGACTAAAACATTTGGCTACTCTTTGCGTAAAAGACAAAGCAAAAAATGTGCAATTTATCTTTCAAATAAATGCTACTTGATCAACTTGTTATGGTGTACAAGAAATATTAGGTTTTGTACATAAACTGTATTGTATGTTGGATTACGTCACTACTACTTTTACCTTCCAATTAATAATTAAATGCATTTACTTGTTCTTGAGTAAATAGTGACTTACCCACCTCTTGCACAGCGAACAAGAGCCTTCTCTCTGCAGCTGTAGGCAATTCACTATTCAAGGATGATCTATTCTGCACTTTTCTTTTTTTTCAATGAGCGACGAGTGATGTCATCCAAAATACCGGTCGATGACAGACGGGTTGTTCCCATTCATTTCGATTCAAGAGTGAAAGTCACAATGATCTACTGGTGCCTCCAGGAAAAGTATCAACTACAAGGTAATCACATTTAAATCGGGCGAATAGTGTGTTGGTAATTACACGAAAACTGAACATAGGTCTGCCTATTTTATGAGGAACACATAGAAAACAGATAAGCCATATTCTTTCAAAATACATTGGTGTCACGTAAACAAAGTCTGTGCTCTGTCAGCTGCTTCTGCTTGGTCTCCAAAGGCCAAATGATCTCAGAGAGGCAGCGCCAATTATTGGAGTTTTTAGTGCAGAGCAGGTTCCTCCGATACCAACACCGGTGATTCTAGGCCAATACCACCGATTTTTCAGGCATCCTATCTGCAAGCACCTGAACACAAATCAGACATCATATTAAATGTTTTCTAACCCGAGTTTGGACACGTGCTACGAAGTTTGTTTTGCTAACGGTGCGGCTGGTTAGCGCATGAAGAAGAACGCACAGAGCTGCCGTCATTGAACCCCTGTCCTGCTGGGCCGGGTGGTTCCCGTGACTGAAGAGGGACTGGGGGGGGGGGGGGGGGGGGGGTTCAGGAACTGTCCCCATGATGAACTGTTTGGTGCAAAAATGCCTATTATGTTCATATCAACTCAAAATACTGGCTCACACCATCTTAAATAACTGGCTGAGGAGGTTCTGCAGACACTAAAACCTCTGATAATCACATGTGTTAAGATTTTTGCTTCCTTCATTTGATCTTTAGAGTGGAAGCAGACCAAGTGGTATCGGACTGGTGCTCAATATCAGTGACTATTCTGAGCCCAAGCATCTATTGTGATCGGATTGGGGAAAATGGCACCGGTACAGCTCTGCAGAGCCTCCGCAGTCGGTGTTTATGCTGCTAGCGTAGCCATTAGCTCCACCTCCAGTCAAAATCAGCTGCAGTTTTCATTCAAATGATATTGCAATGACACAAATTCACACCTCCTTCCAAAAACACACGGTTACAATGATCGGCGGTGTGAAACGTCCAAACCCCGCTAACGCCGCCACATGTCACTCCTGATTCAAAGCAAGTCATCAATCGTAAACAACAGGAGAGATAGGCAATGTCACCAAGCGCTTACGTTACAATCCCTGGCATTCTGCTTTCCCTCAATTGGTGCTTAGAAGGCGGCGGCAGCACAATGACTGGGGAGGGGGCAGCCCATCCAGATAAGGCACCCTTCTTTACAACAGGATTTATTTAGGGCTCAAGATAAGAAATACAGGGCGGGCAGGGGATGCAGTGCGCTGTTGGCGAGCTAATGCATAACTAAGGGTGGGTAAATGTTCGATACTTTTTCATGCCAATACCTGGCTTTCGATATCTGTCTATCCATCGGCTAATCCTGAAACAGCACAACGCAAAACAAAGAAGGTGCATGTCAGCAACGGTTGTGTTTTGAGTTGATATTATGACACCCACAGCTGCGGGGATGGGCCAGTAGATTACACGTGCTGAAGGGAACATAAAAATTTGACTTCATGGATCTATAGTACAGTAAGAGCACTCACTCTCTTGTCACTCTTGATTTTTGGTACAAATGCCAAAATGTACCATAGATACAGACAGCATCTTTGCAAACGCCCATATATGGTCATGTTCGAAGCAGCCAGAACTGAACTTTCTCTCATTTCTCCACCATTACTTTAAAGCAGAAGTAAGTACCTCATGAAAATGGTTTATTAAGCTAAACTTACTTACTTAGTTCTTTAGGAAATGCTGTATTTTAAACATATTTTTTCTTTTAAATAAAAATACAGTGGCATGAAGCGGAGCAAAGTGGTCCATAAATACTTAAAGGGGGGATATCATGCAAAATGGACTTTTTCAAGCTTTACATCATGTTATTATGTCATTCCCTCATTAAAAACATGCCTGAAGTGTTGCCTTGGCACATTCACGTATATTTGAGTAATCTGTAAAAACTCTGATGGCGGCCATTTTAGGGATAGGTTTGCCTGAGTCCTCCTAGGAACGCCCCCACCTCCTAGAGACGCCTCCGAGCTTTCGTCACCAGCCGAGTAACCAACCACTGCTCCTCAGCAGAACCCCCTCCCCACTGATGCCACAGACAGCGTGTGGAGGGGGCGTGTCTGAAAGGCTCAGAGGTTCTTAAAGAGACAGAGGCCTATTTCAAGACATTCACTACAGCCATTTTGAGAGAGCAATTTTATACAAGGCAGTTATTCTAATTTACTGCATTTACAGACTAACAGAAGGTTTGGTCATCATTGTAGTGTGATGTAGACTGGTGCTATGTGATTGAAAAAAGCAGAATACCCCCTCTTTAAATAAAAATACAGTGACATGAATAGGAGCAAAGTGGTCCATAAATACTTCAAAAACGGACGAGCCGGAAAGCTATGCTACTAGCTTCATGCTTCGTTTAGGAATTCGCAAAGCAATGCTAACGAGTGCCGTTTCTTGCTTCTACTGAACAATTTGCCCTAGAAAAAACATCCATACGGACCCGACTGGCTCGACTTCATTGGTGTGTGATAAATATGAGGACAGAAGAGAGACTGGCTGTGCGTGTCAAAGGCAGTCAAAAAGGGTAGGAGGCACTCCGGAGTAGCAAAAATTAATTAAAAATCCTTTATTGGTGCATGGACAAAATAGATTAAAAAACGCCAACGCGTTTCGACAGCTATGTCTTCATCAGGGCGATCTTATAAATATGTTTAAAGTCTGCCAGAAAACGGCTAAAAAGAGTGAAAACTTGTGATTCCCATGAGGTTTTCTTCCCCCTCAACTGAGCCACGCCCCCTTGTATGAAGCGTTGCTGTCTGTATCTATACACTGCAGCCTCGTGTTTTGGTTAAAAGACAGTCAAGTTTGTGCGATGATCCCGTGCGCTCTGGAGGCAAAAAAATGTCCCGTCTCTCTTGTTGTCCTGTGCTTTTCTCCTCTTTACTCACAATCACTGAACCCGAGTTTTCTTGTATAGTCCAGGTTCAGTCCTGGCTTAGTTCTGAACAAGACCCAGTTCAGACATGCCCATTGCCATCTCTAAAAAAATGTTATTGAGCTAAATGCCAACATCAGACTGTTAACTGTACCCAACCCCATGCATAACCCACTACATCAATAGTCCCACAATAAAGCGATTCAGAGTATGTAAAAGCAACCAAATACAATCGACGAGTTGAATGAGCCGACTTATTCTGAAGGTCAATTTGCACCAACCACTTTCGCGATCCCTCATCTCAAAATGGCCCAATATGTCGCTTTAAGATCTCTGATAACAACAGTAAATCCACAAATTTGAACTATTCATGCACCCGTGGGAACCCCTCTGTGCCAGTACTTTGCCAAAAACACAACAGCCCCACACATCAGTAAAGAAAAAAAGAAAAGAAAAACCCGGGTTCAAGAGTCGCAGGTAAGGGGGGAGGCCCGGGGCGGTAAAAAAAGGCGCGCATTGTGCATTCTGATGGAAGCGATTACTCATAGGCAAACATGTCGGCCGCTTTCGCCAGTTAAATGTCCCGATTCAGAGCCCTGGAGAAACACGAGTCCTCAGTCCACATAATTTTGGTTTATGGGGAGAGAGAGCGAGTCCACACCCAGCTACCTCAGCAGTGCCGTGCCTGGTCCTGTTCCTCTCGAGTATGCTCCACTTCTCTTTGGTCAGAAAGGCAGGGAGCAGGGGAGGGAGATTTTGACAGCCTCGGTGATACACGAGTAAAAGGGATCGCTGTGTCCTTGGGCGAGACGCTGCTATAGTAAAAAAACACAAGACCTCAACTCACCCAAAATCTCTATTACAATAAACTGAGATTAGGTGCCATATTTGTAAAAGCAATATACATTTGTTTTAAATATTATGTGTTTTGCAGATATTTGGCGATAATGTCAAACACATCTGTATCACGATCTTGGTTAGAAAACGCAACGCAGCTCTAAAACAGCGGAAACAAAATATCTAGTAGTTTCCCTTCCTGATCCTCCATGTGACCAAACAAGCTCCTCCCATCCCCCTGCCCTTGCTAGCCGCGTAGCTGTTTCGACAAAGATTAAGAAAAGAAAAGTTTGTGTTGCTTGTGTGGCTATAATAAAGCTGTGGTGAATGCTTTCACTTTGCAAGTAAAGTATTAATTCCAGTATTTTCCCCACTTGAAAATAATGACTTACGACCTCAGAGCTTTCCAGCTGAATAAACTTGTATGTAAACAAAACAGCTAACGCTACAACAGTTAGCCAGCAAGATGCTAAAGCTATATGAATGTTTTATTACACCAGATATAATTCAAAACACAATAAATAACGTTACATTGAAGGCTTTCACGTTCACATCCCTCGGGTGGTGGTTTTGTTACAGTTTCGTTACTAGCTACACTTCCCCATCGGTCTCCATCTTTTATCTGAACTCGGACCACTCTGATCATCTCCGAGTTTGTTGTAATCACCAGTTCGAAAGGCGTTCCAAGGCAATTCCCCAAGCAGGGGGTCACGAATGTATCCACTACCAGTCTCTTGGAACGCAGCATAAGAGAATAGCCACTGGAGAAAACCCAAAAATGACTCAAAGATGTGCTAGCAGCTCGAAACAACAATCTAGGTGTGTTTTTAATGTGAGAACAACTTTGGAACATGGTACGAGGCTCTGCAAAGTCGATTTCACATAATACCCCTCTCTTTAAAAGGAATAGGCCACCGTTTTTACATACTGAGATATGTTCTTACCTTAGCTTTGACGAGTTCTTTAGGACCTGTCTGATCTTCCCCCGTGCCTTCAGTCACGTAAACACAGCGCAGACGGCGTTAGCATTTAGCCTCTCCCTCTCTCCTCTATAGCTCCAAAACAGGTCAAGATAGAAGCTACCAAGCTCTTCCACGTTTTCCCTATTTAAATATGGTTACGTAAAGTGTTCCACTACAAAGTATAATTACACAAAATTAAACAATGTGGATTTTCTGAGCGGATAAAAGGGGACTATATTGTAAGGCGTAATAACACCAGGAGTAATTTGGCATCCGCACAGTAAAGTGAAGATTACTGCGAGGATTTCAAACTCGTCAAAGCTAAGGTAAGAACACATCTCAGTATGTAAAAACGGTGGCCTATTCCTTTAAGAAAAGAAAAGTTTGTGCTGCTTGTGTGGCTATAGTACAGCTATGGTGAATGCTTTCACTTTGCAACTAAAGTATTAATGCTGCGTTCCAGTATTTTCCCCACTTGAAAGTAATGACTTACGACCTCAGAGCTTTCCAGCTGAATAAACTTGTATGTAAACAAAACAGCTAACGCTACAACAGCTAGCCAATCAGATGCTAAAGCTATATGAGTGTTTTGCTACACCAGATATAGTTCAAAACACAATAAATAACGCTACATTGAAGGCATTAACGTTCACATCCCTCGGGCAGTGGTTTTGTTAGTTTTGTTACTAGCTACACTTCCCCATTGGTGGCCACCATTGCGGTCTCCATCTTGTATCTGAACTCGGACCACTCTGATCATCTCACATAATACCCCTCTCTTTAAAACTGAAAAATCCAACTGAAAATTGTTTTAATAAGAAAAGTAAACCAAACCTAACCCTAAGTGCTGTAAAAATCAGAGCAAAAAACATGGCTGAAGGAGCATCCCAGAAAGTGACATTTTGTAGAGCAGCACTGACTAAAAAGCGACACATACAGAGTCCAGGCGAGTCGAACACAAGAGGTTATTTGATTTGCGTGGAATTTTATTAAGAAGTGGGTGGGGTTCAATGTGGCAGTGAGAGTAGCGGTGGGCAGCAAAAGGCCTCCATTCATTGATCAGGAGCGATGGCGGAGGGAGGCGAACAACACCCCAGTGTGTCCCTGCAGCGCCCTGCCGCTAAAAATGCAGCGTGTGAGCACTTTTGGGTGCGCGTAATTTCTTCTTTCTGCAGTAGCATGGGAGAATGAGTTTCCGTGTTATTTTTTGGATTTTTTTTCTTTTTTTCCCCTAAAGAGCCCACTACAGAAGAAGGCTATAAACAAACGCACCAAAGTTAGAGAGTGTGGGTGGAGTTAAGAACCAGACTCTCTTCCCAAAACATACAGCGTCACAAGAAAGATGAGAGAAGTCCCTTTTGCACGGGGGAAAAAATAACACCAAAACAGCACCCTGGCAAGTTACAAAAGTACCATTCAAAATACAAATGCAGGGTCTTATAGGCTCTGTGCACTGAATGTTTTTGGCTAACTTCCTGTTGGCCAAGTGTAGGGTAAAGACTATTTCCTGTCCACATTTCAACATAAATAAAAAATAAAGATTTTCAAAAAATAGAATAAAACTTATAAACGTCAAGCCAAGTTGGTTTCATAAGAATTTTCTCAGATGCTACGGTGCCATTTTAGCATTTTTTTAAGTATCATTAGCCATTAGCTTCAAGGCTAAAACACCGTTATGAACACAGAAGTCTCCTCTGGGAAATATCCCGAGTAGGGCTGAAACAACTAAACGATTAATCGACAACTAATCGATTACTAAAATAGTTGTCAACTATTCCAGTAATCGATTAATCGTTTTCTAGTAAACACAGACTAAAATTGAGCAAAAAAGACATGACAATTATGTATTTTGGATGAAAATCTACTTTCCTACCTGTTTTTTAAAGTTAGGGTCTGCAGTGTTTTGTACATCATAAATTTCAAAAATATCTGTCTTTGTCTCGTCCAATCAAAGCAGAATTAGCACAAAGAGCCTCCTACAAACGTTTACTTTAAGTTTACTCCATCCACGTGTCCTCAAGCGGCGCCACTTTAGCTTTATGTGATGAAAAAATTGAAAATAATACTATTTCCATGCACCTTTCACAGCCAAGCGATTACCAAAATAATCGTTAGTTGCAGCCCTAATCCCGAGTAAAACGTTTCACATGCAAGATACTTCCAACAACAGTTTTCTTCCGCACAGCCACCGTTTATATATTTCAGCGCAACAAATGCTAACTCTCCATGGGAATAAAACACAGACAGGAAACAGTCATCATCCTCCACTGAAATCCAGGAAGTTGCTAAATTGCCAACCGACTTATTAGCTGTAGAAACGGTTTGGATACTTTAGTCTTTACAAACCATTTCATTTACACCATTTCTGCACAATTATTAAGAATGGGACGGTTTGCAAAGTTCACAGTCAATTTTTTTTCACAATTTGAAGTTTAGAACTGTAACACCAAACCGGCAAATCCTCTACGACTGAACACCTTTTTCATTTAACTTGTCAAACTGGTGTAACTATCAAACCTCTGTCATGCCATTTTTCAAATAGTTTGATTTGACATGTTCATCATCATCATCAAACAAACCCTAATACCTGACACAATGAAAACATTCACTTCGTTGCTGTTGAAGACGTCTTAATGATTTATCTGCACGAGTGTTGACATTGCCAATTCAACACAAATTCCTCCGTGTGGGACAGATAAAAGGTATCTTCTGTTTTGCACTATTCCATCAGAGTCAAATCAATAGTCTTTTGTCGTGACGGATTTTTTGTCAGGTGAGGACGGCCGAGGAACCACGCAACAATCACACAGTATTCAAAACAAAACAAGACGTCAGATTTTCTTCGCTAAAAATGTTCCTAAAAAGCTTCCATTCCCCGGTGAGCCAACGTTGTGAATTTGCATAAAAAGCCACAACATAGTGTCACTGTGTCACCAAAACCCACACCTGCATCTGTGTTCAGAATCGAAGTAGTCCAAACTGAAGCGAAGGGGATGACACTGACGAAGCGAATGCAAACAGGAAGTGGGAGCTGAGGAGCCGTCATCACCAAGTCTTGTGAATGGGAACTCCACAAATTAACCACAATTCACTACAATGCGCCAACAGTTTGAACGTTTCTCTGGTGCTGACAGACAAACTCTCCGTGCTAGCCATTATTGTGAACTGGTGTGGTTAATGGTCATTGGACTGACAATGAATGAATGATTGTACAGTCATTTGCCTCTAAAGGTGCGCTAAAAGTAGTGCATTATTTTAAATTTTGTTTCATGAAGAGGTGGTTTTTCAGATTTAAAATGAGTAGGTCGTCAACAGTCAATGTTTCCTGTTGATGATCTATTTCATTAGAAAAAGACAAAACAAAACAAATGCTGAGCCTGCCTGTTTTGAACTTGAAATATGATCACCAAAAATAAGAACACAAGCAACTCATGATGATTAAAACAACAATGTTATGACTTTCAAAACTTTCCGAATTGATGCGTGAGGACTGAGGAGTAGGACTGAATGATACAAATCGCAAATCAATTGAAATTGCCATATTAATAAGATGATGCTCAGGCCTAATTAATGGGTACAGAAGACAAACAGACAAAAGGAAAATTTGTTGATATAACCCGGAGCAAAAAGTGCAAAATAAAACTCCCAGGCAGTTACATGATATCTAATCACAAGTGCAAGATTCGTCAGAAAAATTGCACTTGAAGTATTTAGACAAAATCAGCTCTCGTGAGGAGTCGTCTTCTGATGAATGACTCGTCAGTAGGCTGCCCCAGTGCCGCACTAAATGCACAGTCACTGTGAAAAACACTGGGCTACTGTCACCAGAACTGAAATAAACAAACAGTTGACACAACAGAAGCCACTATCCTCGGCATCCTGTAGTTGTGAGTCACTTCCTTGGATTGCCGATTGCGACGCTAACCCCGAGAGGAGCACGTGGAGGAGCTCACCTGAGTTTTCCCACACATAAAAAGTCATTACGGAGCCGTCACCCGCGAACAGGAAGCAGCCGGGGCCAAATGTGGCCCGACAAGTGAACTCAGGCAGGTTCGAACAGGCTCATCCACGCACCTACTCTTCTAATGGAGCAGACAAAACAACACACCTCCACACGACGAGGAAGCTGGGACAATATGTACCACTGCAGGCTAAACACAGCATCAGTTAGGGAAGTAACAACATCAGATAGAAAACTGCATGGCCTTTAATAACTTTATACACTTAACCACAATACAAAGACTAAATGACACAAAGATGAACAAAACACCCATGCGTCTCAAAGTCATCGGCTAGATTATAATGTTTTTGTCATAAAACCATCACAGCTCATGGTAAAACAACAGATCAAATCAGCACCAGAGCAGGACAGGATTTCTTACAAAATATCACTGTAATGATAGGACATAAAGCTTGACTGTCTACACCACTACAAAGATATTTTTCTAATTGTAAAATATTATAAGGCTACCATATCTTATCTTATCTTATCTTATCAGGAGTATACCGTAACCTCATTCTCACTCATTTCTTGTTCATCACTAAAACTGACCATTTACAGGCTTCAACTGTGAATTATTAACTTTGTTGTAACGTCACACAACAACCAATATTGAATCGAACGCCTCACTACTTCCTTTCACAGCAGAAAAAGGTTAAAACCGAGTGACACACTTCGAGTTGAACCCCATGTTGCATTAAAAGTACACAAACTGCACACACACACAGTATATGGTGAAGAAGACCTACAGTATACAAATGTGACCGCACTGTTTTACATGCCAGGTGCTATAAAGGACGTCTACTTCCAAGCAACAGGACAACTTGAACGTGGCCATTGTGCTCAGTGCAGTGTTAATTTCGTCAACTAAAATATTTAGTCTTAATTTTAGTCAAAGTGTTGTTTTTGACGACTAAAATTGGACTAAAACTAAATTAAAAGTTTCTCATGAGACTAAAACTATGACTAAAGTGTCCAGATATTTTAGTCGACTAAAATCAGACTAAATAAAAATGAAAAGGAGAGACTAAAATCATCCAAACTTGTATTGAGCGTCTGAAAGAGCCTCAGATCATGTAAATTCTCTGCCAAAGGATCAGCTCTGAGCTTTGTTCATGTGGAGCAGCTCCATGAAGCAGAGGAACAAGATTAAATATGATTATAATGAATAATATCAATGCAAAGTCGACTAAATTCGTCTTAAATTTAGTCGACTAAATTTACTTGAAAATTTGAGTCGACTAAATTTACTTGAAAATTTTAGTCGACTAAAATTACTTGAAAATTTGAGTAGACTAAAACTAGACTAAATCAAAATATGTTGTCAAAATTAACCCTGGCTCAGTGCAGTGACTGGAAGGTTCATTCATAACAATCATTTGCAATGAGGAACAACATCATACTTAGAAGAGAGGATGTGGATAAGTCAATGTCACGTCTGGACTCGGATAATATTTAAGGTTACTGTTAAAACACAAGTTAGTTTGTTGACCTGGGCTTAAGCATAAAAATAAGGATCCCATATGTTTCAAGCACATCTTTTCAAAGTTTACACCAGCTTTGGCGCCTGTAAACCCACAAACCTCAAATCACGTTATGAATGTGTCACCTTTGATTCTAAAAGATGCTGAGATTCTGTAAAAACTCCCACTAAACACTACAAACATGCCACACTAGTCATGGCTCCGAGCAGGAGTCTCTGACCCCGAATGGCTGGTGCTGTGAAGTTAGCAACTTTAGCCTGTTAGCAATCTCCCAAAACTTACCAGAAGACAATCCGTATTGATCTCCGACTTCGGGTCCTTCAACATGGCATCGATTTTGTCAAACCGAGCCTCCAGGGGTTCCGCAGTGGACATTTTCACAGCCGAAGTCCGTCCCCGATGCTCGACACGAAACAAAACAGCGAGGCTAGCTTACTTTTAGCAGCCTGCGGAAGCTAACCGAGTGTTTCTCTCTCCGCCTCCCAACTTTGCGCTTCAAAGAAAAGACATTATTCTCCCCGAGCTCGCGCCGACGATGAAACGCTTCAGATCGCGCTGGATGTTCAAAAGCCACATGATCGGCGTCAAAGGATGTTTTTTCCGAGTGTGCGCGAGAACTTCAGTGGCAAAAGATAAATGCGGCGACAGATTAGTCCGCAGGATGCCAGAGGATAAGGGCTTAAAATGTAGCAGCATCCACACAAAAGGCAATTAAAAAATCTGCAAGTAATGTCCACTCGGGAGGTAAGTTCGCGTTACTAATACAATCCAGGCCCGGCGCCCGCTGATACGCCAGGCTTTTTGCAGGGAAACGCGAGCGTCGGTGACAGCTCAAAAGTAGAGGTGGTTGGAAAAAACTTCTGCTTCTGACAAAAAATGTCTCTGTCTGAAACGCGGCGTCGCTACACCGTCAAATCGTAGTCCTTCCGCCGCGTCCGGAGCGTTGTCATCGCGTCGAGAGCGTTTCCCCGTTCAAGATCCTCAACCTCTCAGGCCCGAAACTGATGAATAAGATCCCGAAGAGGATCGGTTTCCGAAAAAGACGCGAGCGGACGATGCCCGATTTTCTTTTCCCGCAGCAGCCTGACCAACATGTCCGCCTTCCTGTTCGAACCTCGCTTCAAAAATGCCCCGCAGTGCGCATGCGCGGGTCCCAGGGCGCATTCAAAGCGAGCCAAGCTGCGGGCCGGAGGCGCCGCGCGCTCAGGACCGCGGGTTTTGTTTGCGGCAATCGTGCGACATGAAACAGAAAACTGGAAAGAGATAAATAATTAACTATGAAAACTATAAAACTATGAGGGCAAGACGTTTTAGCAGCACAAAAAAAGGATTAACAGCTGATATGAGAGAATTAATGTTTTTGTTTCTGTTGGGGGTCACTACAAGGTCAAATACACACAATAATCTACTTTTTTTTTCCACATAAAAAGTTGCATAATGCACCTTTAAGATAATAATTTTTTGTTCCACAACAGGAACAGTATCAGATCTATTCAAACTTCTAGGCTATTCATTATCAACACATTCGTGTAGCCTATTAAATATTTTTTGCAGGAAATTGTATTTAAATAAAATAAAACATAAAGAATATTAATAATATTAATAATAATGATAAAACAAGTAGCTGAATCACATTTGAAATAATAATAAAAAATAAAATAAATCATGTGATTGAAGTAGCCTAAACATTAAATCTGTCTTTAAAGTGTGATTAATTACCGTTTAAATAAAATATTTACTTTTACTTTAATTAGTTTGTTGCGTCTTCCGAACAGCAGATGGCACCGTTCCGACAATTGAGGGTCCTAGATCTGCGGCGGCCCTGAATCTGCAGTTTCGGTTTGCAGGTCCAAGCTATTGAGAACTGTTCGCAAACTGTTGCGAGCAACATGTTGCTGTCGCTGCTGCAGAAGCGCCACCGCCGAGCCGCACTGCCTCACTGTCCATGAGCCGCACTCTCTATGAGCCGCACTCTCTATGAGCCGCACTCTCTATGAGCCGCACTCACAATGAGCCGCACTGCCAATGAGCCGCACTCTCTATGAGCCGCACTCTCTATGAGCCGCACTCTCTATGAGCCGCTCTCACAATGAGCCGCACTCTCTATGAGCCGCACTCTCTATGAGCCGCTCTCACAATGAGCCGCTCTCACAATGAGCCGCACTCACAATGAGCCGCACTCTCTATGAGCCGCACTCACAATGAGCCGCACTGCCAATGAGCCGCACTCTCTATGAGCCGCACTCTCTATGAGTCGCACTCACAATGAGCCGCACTCTCTATGAGCCGCACTCTCTATGAGCCGCTCTCACAATGAGCCGCACTGCCAATGAGCCGCACTCTCTATGAGCCGCACTCTCTATGAGCCGCTCTCACAATGAGCCGCACTGCCAATGAGCCGCACTCTCTATGAGCCGCACTCTCTATGAGTCGCACTCACAATGAGCCGCACTCTCTATGAGCCGCACTCACAATGAGCCGCACTCACAATGAGCCGCACTCTCTATGAGCCGCACTCACTATGAGCCGCACTCTTTATGAGCCACACTGTCCATGAGCCGCACTCTCTATGAGCCGCACTCACTATGAGCCGCACTCTTTATGAGCCACACTGTCAATGAGCCGCACTCACTATGAGCCGCACTCTCTATGAGCCACACTGCTTCACTGTCCATGAGCCGCACTCTCTATGAGCCACACTGCCTCACTGTCCATGAGCCGCACTGCCAATGAGCCGCACTCTCTATGAGCCGCACTCACTATGAGCCGCACTCTTTATGAGCCACACTGTCAATGAGCCGCACTCACTTTGAGCCGCACTCTCTATGAGCCACACTGCTTCACTGTCCATGAGCCGCACTCTCTATGAGCCACACTGCCTCACTGTCCATGAGCCGCACTGCCAATGAGCCGCACTCTCTATGAGCCGCACTCTTTATGGGCCACACTGTCAATGAGCCGCACTCTTTATGAGCCACACTGCCAATGAGCCGCACTCTCTATGAGCCGCACTCTCTATGAGCCGCACTCACTATGAGCCACACTGCTTCACTGTCCATGAGCCGCACTCTCCATGAGCCGCACTCTCTATGAGCCGCACTGCCTCACTGTCCATGAGCCGCACTGTCCATGAGCCGCACTGTCCATGAGCCGCACTGTCTATGAGCCGCACTGTCTATGAGCCACACTGTATCTGAGCCACACTGCCCATGAGCCGCACTGCTCATGAGCCGCACTGTCTATGAGCCACACTGCTTCACTGTCCATGAGCCGCACTGTCTATGAGCCGCACTGTCTATGAGCCACACTGTATCTGAGCCACACTGCCTATGAGCCGCACTGTCTATGAGCCACACTGTATCTGAGCCACACTGTCTATGAGCTGCACTGCCTATGAGCCACACTGTCTATGAGCCACACTGTCTATGAGCCACACTGTCTATGAGCCACACTGTCTATGAGCCACACTGTCCATGAGCCGCACTGTCTATGAGCCACACTGCCTATGAGCCACACTGTCCATGAGCCGCACTGTCTATGAGCCACACTGCCTATGAGCCGCACTGTCTATGAGCCACACTGCCTATGAGCCACACTGTCCATGAGCCGCACTGTCTATGAGCCACACTGCCTATGAGCCGCACTGTCTATGAGCCGCACTGCCAATGAGCCGCACTCTCTATGAGCCGCACTCTTTATGGGCCACACTGTCAATGAGCCGCACTCTTTATGAGCCACACTGTCTATGAGCCACACTGCCTATGAGCCGCACTGTCTATGAGCCACACTGCCTATGAGCCACACTGTCCATGAGCCGCACTGTCTATGAGCCACACACACTATGAGCCACACTGTCCATGAGCCACACTGTCCATGAGCCGCACTGTCCATGAGCCGCACTGTCCATGAGCCGCACTGTCCATGAGCCGCACTGTCTATGAGCCACACACACTATGAGCCACACTGTCTATGAGCCGCACTGTATATGAGCCACACTGCCTATGAGCCACACTGTCCATGAGCCACACTGTCTATGAGCCACACTGTCCATGAGCCACACTGTCTATGAGCCGCACTGTATATGAGCCACACTGTCCATGAGCCACACTGTCTATGAGCCACACTGTCCATGAGCCACACTGTCTATGAGCCGCACTGTATATGAGCCACACTGTCCATGAGCCACACTGTCTATGAGCCGCACTGTCTATGAGCCACACACACTATGAGCCACACTGCCTATGAGCCACACTGTCCATGAGCCACACTGTATATGAGCCACACTGTATATGAGCCACACTGTCCATGAGCCACACTGTCTATGAGCCACACTGTCCATGAGCCACACTGTCTATGAGCCGCACTGTCTATGAGCCGCACTGTCTATGAGCCACACTGTCTATGAGCCACACTGTCCATGAGCCACACTGTATATGAGCCACACTGTATATGAGCCACACTGTATATGAGCCACACTGCCTATGAGCCACACTGTCCATGAGCCACACTGTCTATGAGCCACACTGTCCATGAGCCACACTGTCTATGAGCCACACTGTCCATGAGCCACACTGTCTATGAGCCGCACTGTCTATGAGCCACACTGTATATGAGCCACACTGTCTATGAGCCACACTGTATATGAGCCACACTGTATATGAGCCACACTGTATATGAGCCACACTGCCTATGAGCCACACTGTCCATGAGCCACACTGTCCATGAGCCACACTGTCTATGAGCCACACTGTCCATGAGCCACACTGTCTATGAGCCGCACTGTCTATGAGCCGCACTGTCTATGAGCCACACTGTCTATGAGCCACACTGCCTATGAGCCACACTGTCTATGAGCCGCACTGTCTATGAGCCACACTGTCCATGAGCCACACTGTCTATGAGCCACACTGTCTATGAGCCGCACTGTCTATGAGCCACACACACTATGAGCCACACTGTCCATGAGCCACACTGTCTATGAGCCGCACTGTCTATGAGCCGCACTGTCTATGAGCCACACTGCCTATGAGCCACACTGTCCATGAGCCACACACACTATGAGCCGCACTGTATATGAGCCACACTGTCCATGAGCCACACTGTCTATGAGCCACACTGTCCATGAGCCACACACACTATGAGCCACACTGTATATGAGCCGCACTGTATCTGAGCCACACTGTCCATGAGCCACACTGTCTATGAGCCACACTGTCCATGAGCCACACTGTCTATGAGCCACACTGTCCATGAGCCACACTGTATATGAGCCGCACTGTCCATGAGCCGCACTGTATATGAGCCGCACTGTATATGAGCCGCACTGTATATGAGCCGCACTCTCGATGAGCCGCACTGCCTATGAGCCGCATACTCTATGAGCCGCACTGCCTATGAGCCGCATACTCTATGAGCCGCACTGCCTATGAGCCGCACTGTATATGAGCCACACTGTCCATGAGCCGCACTGCCCATGAGCCGCACTGTCTATGAGCTGCACTGCCTATGAGCCGCACTGTCCATGAGCCGCACTGCCTATGAGCCGCACTGTCCATGAGCCGCACTGGCGTTTCATTTCCCCTGAGAGTGTGCACAGTAACAATGGACACCAAAACGCTAATCTGCAGGTCTGTTTGGGTCATGAGTAGAGTGACTCCCAAAACCATTAACATTACTCTTTATAATTAGGCTTTAAAACTAAAACTTAGTATTACAACCTACTGGCAAAAGGAACTGCAAAAATATATCATGACAAGCATTCATTACTCAACGAGGCAAACTGTTTTTTCCCAACCAGGGGCACGAGGATTGTTAAAAAAAAAAAAGAGGTTAAACTGAGTCGAATCTCATAACTTTCAAAGGAAATTAGTTTTAGTGAGGTTTTTCAGGAAAAGGTTTGAACTTGAAAGTATTTAGCTTTATTTTTATCACAAAACTCTTTAATAGCTTATTGATTGTGTTGTCTTTCTTTCTTTTTTTACTTAGATGTATTATTTTTTCTCTTTTTTTGTTGTTGTCGTTGTCGTTGTCTTCCTCGTCGTCGTCGTTGTTGTTGTTGTTGTTGTTGTTGTTGTTGTTGTTGTTGTTGTTGTTGTTGTTGTTGTTGTGAAAATTACAGCTGTAATACCAAAGCTGGTATATTGGGTTTTATTGAAATCATTATTCTCTGTTGGTCCGATCTGTTCACTAGATCTTCTGAGATCTTTCATATTAGATTTCTTCTAGTTATAATTCAAAAAATTCTATGTGATATGTTTATTCAAGCTGCTAAATTTTGGCAACACAGCCCGACATAAATACAGCCCGTTTCGGAGCCTACCATTTCCAGGCTCCTCTCGTCTTTGAATGGTCTGTGGCGCCCTCTGCTGGGAGACATATTTTACAACAGTCTCAGCCTCTTCCGCCTAGAATTGCAGTTTTTTTTTTTTTAGACCAGGCCAGGCGTTCCCAAACTCCCCCACTTTACAGTCTGATTTGTGACGCTTGTTTGAATACTATATATTTGGCTTAATTTCACTAAAATCTGATGTTTTCAGTAAAAAATGCATCAGATTCATTGACATAAATGTAAAACATAATTGTCTTGAAATCATCTCATGACCCGCGACCCCACCTCAGTGTCCCACCTCCCCAGGGGGTCCCGACCCCCACTTTGGGAGCTACTGTTTTCGACTACCCAAATTGCCAGTGCCAAACAACGGAATTAAACGGACTTTGCCCATAGATTATAATATATTACCGTTATACATTAGATATTAGGGCACGTTTGTTTCAAAGCCTATAGTTGCATTGAAAATATGGTATTTGGCAACAACAGGGTTCGATTCCCACCTGGACGGGGCCTTTCTGTGTGGAGTTTGCATGTTCTCCCTGTGTCTGCAGGTAGAATGAGAGCGTGTTTGAGAGTGGGCATGGGGGATGACGGATGGACATTAGTCCATGGCTACAATCCGGTGTGGCGTGTTTACATGCATGAGACTCATGTATGTTCATTAACATGCACTGACCAAATAAGCCAATAAATAATGAAAAATAAATAGAAATAAAAAAAACTCTAGTACTTACATTTGCAGTTTTAATAAGAACAGAAAATAAACTTTCTCTAAAAAGCTTAGAATAATTGATATAGTGGCCTATCAATTATTCTGAAGAAATGTGTATCTGCCCTTATGTGTATCTGCCCTTATGTGTATCTGCCTTATGTGTATCTGCCTTATGTGTATCTGCCTTACGTGTATCTGCCTTATGTGTATCTGCCCTTATGTGTATCTGCCCTTATGTGTATCTGCCTTATGTGTATCTGCCTTATGTGTATGTGGCCTTATGTGTATCTGCCTTATGTGTATCTGCCCTTATGTGTATCTGCCCTTATGTGTATCTGCCTTATGTGTATCTGCCCTTATGTGTATCTGCCCTTATGTGTATCTGCCTTATGTGTATCTGCCTTATGTGTATCTGCCTTACGTGTATCTGCCTTATGTGTATCTGCCCTTATGTGTATCTGCCCTTATGTGTATCTGCCTTATGTGTATCTGCCTTATGTGTATCTGCCTTATGTGTATCTGCCCTTATGTGTATCTGCCCTTATGTGTATCTGCCTTATGTGTATCAGCCTTATGTGTATCTGCCCTTATGTGTATCAGCCTTATGTGTATCAGCCTTATGTGTATCTGCCCTTATGTGTATCTGCCTTATGTGTATCTGCCCTTATGTGTATCTGCCTTATGTGTATCAGCCTTATGTGTATCTGCCTTATGTGTATCAGCCTTATGTGTATCAGCCTTATGTGTATCAGCCTTATGTGTATCTGCCTTATGTGTATGTGGCCTTATGTGTTTCTGCCTTATGTGTATCTGCCTTATGTGTATCTGCCCTTATGTGTATCTGCCTTATGTGTATCTGCCCTTATGTGTATCTGCCTTATGTGTATCTGCCTTATGTGTATCTGCCCTTATGTGTATCTGCCTTATGTGTATCTGCCCTTATGTGTATCTGCCTTATGTGTATCAGCCTTATGTGTATCTGCCTTATGTGTATCAGCCTTATGTGTATCTGCCCTTATGTGTATCTGCCTTATGTGTATCTGCCCTTATGTGCATCAGCCTTATGTGTATCTGCCCTTATGTGTATCTGCCTTATGTGTGTATCTGCCTTATGTGTATCTGCCCTTATGTGTATCTGCCTTATGTGTATCTGCCCTTATGTGTATCTGCCTTATGTGTATCTGCCCTTATGTGTATCTGCCCTTATGTGTATCTGCCTTATGTGTATCTGCCCTTTTGTGTATCCGCCTTATGTGTATCTGCCCTTATGTGTATCTGCCCTTATGTGTATCTGCCCTTATGTGTATCTGCCTTATGTGTATCTGCCCTTATGTGTATCTGCCCTTATGTGTATCTGCCCTTATGTGTATCTGCCCTTATGTGTATCTGCCCTTATGTGTATCTGCCCTTATGTGTATCAGCCTTTTGTGTATCAGCCTTATGTGTATCTGCCCTTATGTGTATCTGCCCTTATGTGTATCAGCCTTATGTGTATCAGCCTTATGTGTATCTGTCCTTATGTGTATCAGCCTTATGTGTATCTGCCCTTATGTGTATCTGCCCTTATGTGTATCTGCCCTTATGTGTATCAGCCTTATGTGTATCAGCCTTATGTGTATCTGTCCTTATGTGTATCAGCCTTATGTGTATCTGCCTTATGTGTATCTGCCCTTATGTGTATCTGCCCTTATGTGTATCTGCCCTTATGTGTATCAGCCTTATGTGTATCAGCCTTATGTGTATCTGCCCTTATGTGTATCAGCCTTATGTGTATCAGCCTTATGTGTATCTGCCTTATGTGTACCTGTCCTTTTGTGTATCTGCCTTATGTGTATCTGCCCTTATGTGTATCAGCCTTATGTGTATCAGCCTTATGTGTATCTGCCTTATGTGTATCTGCCCTTATGTGTATCAGCCTTATGTGTATCAGCCTTATGTGTATCTGCCCTTACTGTATCTGCCTTATGTGTATCAGCCTTATGTGTATCTGCCTTATGTGTATCTGCCCTTATGTGTATCTGCCTTATGTGTATCTGCCCTTACTGTATCTGCCTAATGTGTATCTGCCTTATTTGTTGTGATACGCGCTAATCTAGAAGCAGCCAATCACAAGACCCGGAGAGCTCGGACCACGCCCACTCCCTCAGATCACGAGTGGGGTCCGCGTGCGCCCCCTGCTCTTTTGAACCAATCAGGAGCCCCGCTGTGAGCGCGAGGGCGGGGGAGGTGGCAGCTCGAGCCCTCTGTGACAGCTCGCGATTCAGTACTGCACCAAAGACAGGGCAAATACAGGAGGTCTCACTCTGAAGCTAGAAATTACATTTACGTTTGAATGTGGTACACCATTCATTTGCTCCCCATACTCGGTAGCTGCAAAATACCCCCATCAAACCGTCATAAATGACTCATAGACACAGCAGGCAAGATGGATGAAGTGTCTTGCCCAAAGACACAACAGTTTACACTGCATGGTCACAGCAGATAGCAAACTGACTCATTTACAGTTGCAGGTATTGAACCGCTGCTTCCTCACGGGTAACAAGGACATTTTTTTTTATTGTCAATTAAATAGACAAATTGTTTGATGTTTAACATACATTGCTATTTTCAATGGTTCTTGAGTCATCTTCTGTACTCTGTAGTGGAAGTGTAGAACGTTTCGCCTCTCATCCGAATGGCTTCATCAGCTACATGACATACTTGAGCTGTAGCCTAGAAGTCCAGGTATGTTGAACAATACTGAATTTACAAGTTGCGAAGCTAGATTGAGCAAAGATTTCGTTGACTAAAAGTGCAGTCAAGAGTTAGCCATTCTTACATGCTCTTAAACCCTTTTTAGAAAAAGTAATTTTGTTTAAAAGTTATTTTAGACCACAACAAAAACTGGAGCAGAGTAATGTAAATGCACAAGCTTCTTACATTTTCATTCCATATAAGCTACTATTGTGTAAATTGTGTATCTGCAATTCTGATGCAATGGTTCTTTTAATGTTCATAGTTGTTACATGTAATTTAGACTTTTTAGATGAAAGTAGTTTTGTATAAACTACACAAACTAAACCCAGGGTATAGTTGGTAAAAACAGTTGAATTAAGGAGTCAAAATATCAAGGTTTTGTTTCCAATGCAAAGAAGAAAACTATCAATAAACTCTAGGATCAAAATGTCCAATCCATTTTCTTTCATTTCACCCAATGAACAGAAAAAAATATACAAGAATATATTTTATTACTGCCACTTTCATCATTGAAATGCTTAAAAAATGATGAAACACACATGTGTTTTGTTCTTGGTGGCTCACGCCTCCATACACCTCACTGTAACTTCCCTGGGAGGGGACTTAAAACAGCCAAATATGAGATTTAAATAGGCATGGTCTTCATCCAAATCCATACTTTGATTACCCACAGCAAAAATAGCGTTTTTTGTGTCTAGCTGGTCATTAGGATCATGTTTTTTGTTGCTGGCAACAGAACTCACGTTATTTCGGAAGTTGGCTTGGGCGCCGCCCCTTCTCCCCTATCAGTTTACATAGGACTGGAGAAGTCCAGATAAAACAGTTACTACACGAAAACAAAGCTGACAAGGTTTATTCCGTGCAGAGAAACGGTGCAGTGTTGACTTGTTGGTGCAAATGAACGTTGGACATTTTACACAAATCAATCGACTAAACATCAGATTTGAGCGGCGAACATTTCCCCTTGTTCTGGCAGCATTCTTAGCAGAGATTCCCAGACTTCTCTATCCACACTGAGGCACGTCTCTCCAGCATGTCCTCTGTATAGGGGTGATCGCCGTGGCTCTGATGCACAACACAAATGTATAGAGTTCGAGAATGTCCACAGTTACCACAGAGATCCGCCATCTTTGCAGCTGTTAGCATGCATTTCCATAAACTAACATTAGCTAAAAACAGTATAAAAAGTGGAGAAAAAAGCAGTGGAACGACTCCATTAGCTGCTGAGATACTGCTGGTAAATACATCTAACACACTGTGGTGTCCAAGTGTTTTAATGTGAACAATTACTCCAGTATTTTAACTTTTAAAATCTCCATTAGTTTACAATGGCTGCTAATCCCATAATGCTTAGCGATATGGCGTCACATTCCCGAACTCTATTAGATAGATAATAGTTCTATGATGGGTCAATGGTTCTGTACCGCAAAAGATCTATGATTTCAAGCTCCTTACTGGGGTTAGGGTTGAACTTTGCCAAACATTATATATAGCAATATTCACAGTTCTTTGGTTGTTGGGTGATTCATATATTTAATATTTAATAATACACAACTTTAAATGTATATTATAATTATAGAAACTTTACCTACAGTAGATTTTGTAGTAGATTTTGAACACCATATTCTGTATTTGTAGCTCTACTTTTACTCACTACCATAATTTGTACGAATGTGGATAGTAATTGTCGATCCCCCCTTACTTTTCGAATAGAAAGGGCGATTTTAGGTAAAACTACACAAGTCATATTTTGCCTGACAGCGAGTGAAAGTCTTTCCATGTCTTTACTGTACTTTGGGTTCAGCGTGCGCTTCGGAGTGAGCGCTCGCCTCCACAGCGGATCTGTGTGGGCTGCACTCGAAAGGGAAAGGAAACACTTCTCCATTTCCTAAATCCCCTCCCGCTCTGCCTTTAGCTCTAACCTACCGTGTGTTTGATCGATCTAAAAGGCTTCGAGTAGCTCTCCTTCGCTCATCTCAACCTCTCCCGGTTGATTTTTGGACTCCCCCTCTCCCTTTAGACCCTACTTTTCCACCGCTACTTTCATTATCTTCTCGCCAGATCCCGGGCGCCAGATTTAGCGAGCCAAAGTTGACAGGCGAAGCTAACCCAAACTAGCCCGGATATCACTCTCTTTACCGGGGCGTCATCTCGTCTACTCGCCCCCAGCTGCTTGTGGATACCTCCCCCTACACCCGAAGAGTATCTACGGTGGGTTTTATCGCTGGTAAGCCGGTTGTTTCCAAGCAGGCGTGCTCGATTTAGCCTGCTAGCTAATACCCTGCGCATTTAGCCTGGAAGCCAATACAAGGCCGCAGTCCAGCCCCAAAAGCATCTGCCACTAAGACTATTTGCATCGCCGTGCAGTGATAGTTGACAGGTGAGTGACAAACACGCACAATTCCCGTTCGCGAATGTCCCAGGAGCTGTAAACTAATCGCAGGCGTCGGCGTCGTCAGTGTTGTGTTTAGCTAGCTTCGATGCTAATCACATTTTAGCTCGATCCCGAACGATGGGGGTTGGGGACTCCGCGAAATCACGCCGGAGGTCGCCATCTTTCATTGGATGCTGCTGCAAAAAAAAAGGGCTGCGCTCGGGCTAGCTAGACATGGCCGTTTGCTCGACTGAACTTTGGTGTAGTGTTAGGCTGTGTTTACGCCCGGAACTCGGGGTTTGTGCTCGTTTTTTCTCCCCCCCGCCGTGTCGATGCGTTCGCGTGAGGATTCGCGAGGAGAAACGGTTGTGAGCCGCGTTGTTGTGACACAGGGGGAGACGGGGCAAAGTTGCGTTCAACTCCCAAAAAATGGTACCGCCCAAGGCCCCAAATATTAGCCACCAGGGCTTGACAACACTAGCCAAACATGGGGAGGTTTGTGTTTGGGCTAGAAACCGGTGTGCCCCTGCTAGCTACATGGCTATTTTACACACTATGAGTAAATAAACATCGTACACCGAAAATGTGCCTACGACATGCGCCTCTGTTGTATTTTACAGAGAAATCTACATACAACGATCAACATTGGAAATACGTAAACACGCGATTTTAACCTAAATCTGTGGCTAGTTTTGTAGAAGAAACACTCAGAGGCAAGCACGTAAATGGTTGTTGTCAAATTGTGTTTGCTAATTGTTGATATGGAGGGTCTAATGCTACTAAGGGTTAACGTTAAGATGTTTAAATTCCCGAAATTGTTTTGTGTAAGTCTGGATGATACTCGTGTTTTTATTTTTATTTGATCTGATTAAGGACTACCCAAAAGAAATGTGTCATGTATATGTGTAATGCTGTAGCAAAATAACGAAAATGCTATTCTCGGATATTTAGGTCAATTTTGTTTGTCTGAATTTGAACAGCTGGCACTAAATGTTGTCAATACTCAAAGCAGGCAAACTTAAGAGAAAATAATGTGTTTTTGAAGTATTCTAGCATATAGGTTTCATGGTAGTAGAATGAAGAATGAAGAATTTAGGTAGATTTTACCACTAAAAATACGATGTGGCCTAACATCCACTCTCAACAGGCCACTATACACTCACACCTCACTAGAGGGTATACAAATTGGACATGTCATTGGTCTAATATCGATAACAAATAGTGGATAGTAATGACAACAAGGAAGTGGCAAGATGGCAGAATATATATATAATATAAAGTCCAATATGACTATAATATTCACTGATAATGACAAGAATGACAATTGTTATGATAAATAACAATAACTACTAATCACATTTATTACTGTTGTTTATTAGCATTGCTGTGTTAATGATATGAAATGGTAAAACCTCCTTGTTTGCCAGTGCTGCAAAAGTCTGCTGATCCTATGTTGACAATTGTAACAACAGTAGGATAAAACTTAACTCACAAACACATATAGGTATATATTTGTGTTCTGAAACGGATATAGAACACTCAGATTGTATTTTGCTTATTTAATGTAAATGTAAAAGTAATGTATAACTGTAGCATCATGAATTGCACATGTAATGTACGTGAACAAGGGGTCGGCACTTATAAGCTTTTGCTTCAGTCGACTCCCTTTGAGCTTCCATTAACTGTATGATTGTGAAACTCTGGAGAAAGAGAAAACGTTAATTGCTCAAATAAACTACACAATCAATCAATCAAACATCTATATCACGATATAAAAAATGAATATCACGATAGAGATATATTTGGAGCTAAAATCGACAATGGACAAATTGCAAATCCCAGCCTTACGCCTATTGGGACGATTAATTCAGTGAGATTTTATTATTATTTTCAACGGCATGCTAATTTCCTCGTCAATATGATCTACTCGAGCAGTTTACATCATTTCATTTTACTTTTTAAGCACCTGTCTCCGTGTTCTACAGTCAGAGTTTATGCTGCTCTGATGGAGCCGAGCGTAGCATAAATTATATCGTGTCCACAATGATATAAATAATTACGACGATATCAGAAATGTATATCGCGATAACGATATGCGATACGATATGGCCCAACCTTAATTGTGGGCTTAAAGATTTTTGAAGAATCTATAATTGCAATATGTTTTCTGCTGCAGCTTTGTTTTAACTGCCGAACTGCTAAACTGAGTTGTTTTGTTTTCCATTTGCATTTTAAATAATTGCAGCTTTCGTGATGTCATAATCGCTGCCAAGTTTGATTTGACTGTAGTGCCTTTTCAAAATGTCCTGGCACGCCTCACAGCCTATTTTCAAACCGCGTTCAGCACATAATTTGTTCTCGATTTATAGCCAAAACGTGAAGTGTTGCCTCCCAAACCACAGCTCGGTTTACCTTATGTGAACGCAAGCCTATCACTCATTCAACTCTATAATAAAGGGCTCGAGTGTCTATTTCTGACATGTCCTTTTTGATCAAAGTCCATATTTTTATAACGCACAAAAGCCAGATTACGTTTCTAACTTTGCACATGGAAGAAAGCGGAGGAACAAGTCGGCTGCTGATTTCCACCTGCACTGCGTCCTGTGCGCTGTCGTGGCGTTTTATCAAAGTGAGAGATGAGGAAACCCTTCCCAACGCGGCGGAGCGCGCTGGAGACGGCCCCAAACCAAAATAACCCGCGGTGCGCTGTTAGCGCCGTATTTCACTGTGGGCCCATTCTGGCGCGGCTTCGGGCGCGTAAATCACCCACAGTCACTGTCACGGCTGGAACGAGGAAGCGGTGGACTTAATTGTGGGCTAGACAAACTTGTGTTGTTTCATTTGCTGCCAAAAGGTGTTAAATGTAAACAATATAACCACATGAAAAAGTTGCTTGCGTTAAATCGGTTTAACACTAGCCATTGTGAGAACGGACACACAACAACAAAAAACGACATCAGGTCCAAGACAAGGAAAATTCTGCCTTAAATGGTGCTTTTTTCCGTATTTCTTTTAGGATGTGTTGGCAAATATCGCGACAGTAATTTGACGATGATGTGCTGCCCTTGAACCGTCATAGTCAAATCGACGTCCATGATCTTCGGCGATAACTCATCTGGAGGCTGCTCCCGTGACTTGACTCTGCCCTGCCTTACGTAACAGGCGGCTTTTGTTGGGGCGTTAATGATGCGATTGTGAAAAGCTGTTGTCATAAACAGGCTGTGTTTACAATGCCGTCGACCTCAATGTGGCTCAAGACGAGACCCAGACATGCAACCGATCCCAAAGCAAATCCAAGCTTGCAACGCTGAAGCGGAGTCTGAACGCCGGGTTGTAAAATCTGAGGTTGGCAAAGCTCTGAGCTGACTTTTGTACCGGATGTGGGAAATGATTTAGTGTGAGGTGTTGGACTTTTTTTTAACTTGCTGTGTGTTTTTGCTTCAGGCTGTGTTTGCAAAAAAGTTAAAATCCTGGTGATTTTGTCAGGCATTGTTGAGATAATCACATCGCAAAAAGCCACATTCTAATATTAAGACGTGGGTTGATACAGGCACCCAAACGGATATCGGCCAACATTTTGCTGATGTTAATTCGCCGACGACTTTTGCAAATATCTGGAACAGAAGGCGATAGAGACTTGTCTGTTTTGCATTGGAACCAGGAATATTAGAGCTTCTGGAACCTGTGTAACATTGCATTGAAAAATGTATATCAATCGTACTGCTCCCTTTGTGTAAAAACACGTAGCATATGCATAGAGTGGTGTTCGTCAAAAATGTATGGAGCTAAATTAGTGTAAAAACATAGAATGAATGCAGGTGGTTCATAGAAACCTGGTTTCTAATCATTAAATGTCAGCAAATGTTTAACTATTGGCTCCTTGAGAGATCAAAACAGCCTAACACAAATCAAAATCAATGAAATCAATGAATGATTTAATCACAAATGATCTCATTATCTAATATATCAGTTATTGGCCTTTCCAAACCCCTTCGTATCACCATCAGACCCCAAAAAGATCCATTTTAGTCTGGCCCTTGTCTATAGATTGACTCTATGTGCAGTTTTTAACACGTATAGCATCTAAATACCTGAACAATACTTTACATTTTGGTGAAAACGTACTAAAATATTGAGCTAAAATTTTAAACACCCCCCAAAGGCACAATAAAACTATCTGTGACAAGTAGATAACCAAGTCGTTCGTTGCACTGATACATTTAACTCTTATGTTTTGTCTAAGCCTTCACTTTCTCAGCCTCTGAGCTCGTCAGCGATAAGCCTTGTCTTTGATCGGTTTGTGATGACGCCCCATTGATTCACACGGTCTCCGTCGCGTGCTGGGGTCAAAGGGCAGCCACAGCTTTAGTCCTTTCTCTCTCTGCTTTGTGCGGAAACAGCACCGCTTTAAGAATACACCAACAATTGTGTTGCTTGTTTGTCAGGCGTGCATTGTTTTAAGTTATTTAAGGGACAGTACCCTTTTCCCAGGTGAATGAACTCCATTTTGGTCAGATTTTTTGCTTCCGAATCTGATACATTACGGGGGGTTTAAGGATTTGCCGATATCTGATATTAACCGATACCAAGAGACTTTCTTAAAAGTGTCCTGCGGTGAGTAAAAAAGTGAAGGGTCCTCTTTTCTAAAGTGTGAGATCAATAAAGCCTTATGTTTTCTTGCACACAAGATGTTTCATTAAATGATATTAAACTGTAATGGTAAAAGACATTAAAGCATCACTGGACTTTCCTACACTAAATATCTTGTGTTGAAGACCGGCTATTAGGTTTGCATTAATATAAACATCTCACATAAAGTGCTCTGATCAATATAGTTTTGCATTACAAATGTGTTAGCAGTTATTCTTAAACAGCATTTCACTAAAATAAACACTTATTTAATTGGGCCACTGTAGGTGATCAATCAGTTTCTGTCCCAGCCTTGATTAGTTGCTGAAAACAGGAGGAAATTGAGAAGAGTGCCTTTAAAGATGGTGTCATAAACCAGTACAGTTTAAAGCGTTATATGGGACCTTAGACGTAGTTCTGCTTTATTTTGGAAAAGCAATAAATATCATTGTGTGGCTATTGCTAATAACAAGATAATGCTCTTTATCAGACCCGCACAGGAGTTAGATCCGCTAAACCCAAAAGTGTTGGCTGTTAAACTGCTCATCTATTTCCCAAAGCTCTGATCGCAAGTCGTGCTAATGTGATTTTTGTCCCATTTCTGTTGCCGTAGCTTATCTGGTGACTCTGCGACTTCTCCCTGAGGAGCCAAGAAGCAGACGGCTCATGACTTCTGACCAGGACACGAAAGTTGTCGCTGAACCCCAGGTGCAGCACGTGCAAGAGGCAAAAGAGAGCGCTCATTTGGTGAGTTTACACGTCTCTGTCTTATCACTGTCACTCCGGTTACTCATCCAACACTGTGAGGAGTGATGTTTTAAGCTGTTTTTGTGTGTTTTTTTTTCGCCTGTGGACACCTTCGTCTCGGTACATCCTCGTTATAACGTAGCATTATAGAACCGAATACGCCTGATCAGACTTTACACGGCTGGCTCACTTGGAAAAGCTTCATTTGTGAGTTTAGATCTATGGCCACCGTGGAGCGGCGGAGCATCTCCACAGCTGCGCTCCTTTTGACGCCTGTTGATTTCCCACACTGATTGTGTTTTGCCGGGAGAAACAGGAGGCTGAAGCCGCTTGTAACTGAAGAGCCCTGACCTGTTTTTATTTCCTTCTTTTCATCTGAGTCACGGCACCATTGAGTTCAGGCTCATTCTTTATGTCACAAATATTCAGTCGAACCACGGCGCTCGTCCTCTGCTCAGGGATCCCACCGATGGAGCCTGTGATGTACAGCAAATGATGTTATTTCAATGGAATATGCAGTTGTAATAATCCAGCTTTATTTATATAGCACATTTCAACAACTAAGACAGTGTCCGAAGTGCTGCACAAACAATGTAAAAGCAATTAAGTAAATAAAAAATTGCCATAAAACAATAAAAGGCATAAAAGTATGTGAAATATTATCGACCAACTCGCACTTTGTCAGGAACTAACGCTGAATGTGAGCCTGAAAGCCTCGGCCATGAACTTTCTGTAACATTGAAAAATTGAAAACCATGTTTAGTCGATGCCAAGAATAACATTGCCATGTTTACATTTTTATTCAAATGTTTTGTAACCAAAAAGAAATATCGACCGAACAGCTTCAGCCTTATCATAATATATATCAAATATCACAGGGCTCGAGACCAGTGTTTCCCAACTGAGGGTACAGGGACCCCAGGGGGTACAAGAGCATTTAACGGAGGGTCTTTAGAAATATGTTGGATCTAAAAAGGTGAAACTGAACAGTGTTACAACATTATTTTAAAAGAAAACTTCTTTTCAATTATGATTTGCAGTAGATTAGTTTATTTATGTGAAGGACAATGTGCAGTTGCATTTAAAAGATGGCTGCACCAGATTTAGCACAATGCTGCTTGTAAAGGGATTGATATTCAGAGTGTTTTTGCTTTATTTTTAAGTAACTGGCTACGCCCTAGAGTTTAGGGCACTTTGAGTAGAAACGAAAGACTCAAGGGGTACACGAGACACAAAGGGTTGGGAACCACTGTCCGAGACACCCATTCTTTCATTTGTTCGCACTGGCTCATACAGACAAACTGTGTTAATTTCGTCGACTAAAATATTTTGTCTTAATTTTAGTCAAAGTGATATTTTTGACGACTAAAATTGGACTAAAACTAAATGAAACGTTTTTCATGAGCCTAAAACTATGACTAAAATGCCCAGATATTTTAGTCGACTAAAATAAGACTAAATAAAAATGAAAAGGAGAGACTGAAATCATCCAAACTTCTATTGAGCGTCTGAAAGAGCCTCAGATCATGCAAATTCACTGCCAAAGGATCAGCTCTGAGCTTTGTTCATGTGGGAGAAGCTCCATTAAGTCGAGGAACAACATTAGATATGATTATAATGATTATTATCAATGCAAAGTCCACTAAATTAGTCTTAAATTTAATTTAATACGACTAAATTGACATGCAATTTTAGTGGAAAAAATTGAAAAGATTTTTTTGACTAAATCTCGACTAAAATTACATTACAAGACTAAAACTAAATTAAAATATGTTGTCAAAATTAACACCGAAGACAAACTGACCGTCCTGAGAATTTTGAGAGCACCATTACGACTGACCATTACGGTGACGGTCACATTGAATGTGTGAGTGAGCAGGTTATTCAGTGCTTTGAGGTAAGAAGCTGCTGCCCATAAACAAATAGCCATGGACTAAACGGGACTCAGTTCAGTCACGTATGAAACAAACTGTCAAGCAAAAGCAAATAGTACAGACTCCAAATAACCTGGTTAGCATTATTTTTAGCCGATAGCTTAATGGATCATTCCTTGTGTTAGCTACTCACACAGACGCATGCGCCCACATCAAAATGTTCCTCGCACACTCAACAGTCGCCGTCTAGAGCTACATTTCTGTCAGTGCTATGCAAAAATGTGGCCACCCAGTCTAATGTTTTGTTTTTTTGCCTGGAGATGATACTGTGCTAACGTCATATTAATGCATCATTTACTCCTACACGAGAGGATCTACAGTTGTTGCGTGTTCGCTGCGGGCCACGCTGATGTCTGAGACGATATTCAGAGGAGTGCACAGGCCCGTCTGATCCCAGGTGTTGTCATTTAGGGGGTATTTATAGCGAGGCTGTGCCAGGACACCGAGCGTCTGCCAGTTTCTGCCTGCCATCATCTGTCAAACGCTACAGACGACGTCATCCGAGGTCATTACCGACTGCTCTTTGCCTGCTCACGGTGAAACGCAAGAGATATGGTAATGAAATGTGGGTCAACGAGTTTGTGCCGACAACATTACGGGGGAAAATATTCTGCCATTGTCAAACCAAGGAGCCACACGGTTAGAATGCAAATCTAATCTGCGGCACCAGAAATCCTTAGATGCCGAATTAGCATTTTCATTAGCCGTGGGCCTGTTGGTGTTTGGTATTACAAGTCTTAGAGCACAAGTAAGTTTAGGTTCATGAACTTATGGTAGAAGAAATCCGTCATGCTCTCATCTGTAGCTCGATGGCTAATGAATGAACTGAATAGATTTCCCCTTGTCACATATAAGAACAGGTAAGGCCACCGCTGAGTTGATGATCCCTGTATCCCTGACTCCCGCAGGCTTTGGTTTACAGTCCCCCGCTGCTTTGACTGATGGCAGCAAATGGGACTCCCATGTGCAGCCAATGGGACGCCCCGGCTTCACCCTAACACAGCGATCACAAACTGCTACTCACGCAGGCTGTTACTGGCGCATGGACTCCACAATGCAGATCTATGTCGAACCAATACGTCCAAAAGAATGTTCCCTGAATATATTTGGGCAGTTTTTTGTTTATGTAATGTTTAATGCTAGTGAAATGTAACGAATCATCGCTAAAACTATGACTTTGTGTTTGTTGTCTTATAAATGGGTAAGACAATGACAAAAGCAAAAGTTCGATATGTTAAAGACCTTATAACGCCACAGAAACTAGCTTTAGAGCTTAAAAATAACTGCTAAGCTCCTTTCTAAAATGACTTTAAAGGAGCTAGATGCAAGGTAGCCATTTTATACTCATCACTGCCACCTCAGGTCATACATGTAACTGCACCTTCTATATTAAAGCCTGTGCATGACAGCAATAAGTAACACTGTTTTGAGTGACAGTGCAGGATTTTAGAGGCAGTTGTGGTGAATATGTTTGGGCTCATTCTACACATTAGGACATTGTTGGAACATGTAGGAGGAGGAAAATACATAATTTAACATTTTTAAACTCCGTAAAGTCCCTTTAAGTATCTCACTGTAAACATGAAATACAATGAGACACAACTTGCTTTGGGTATAAAATGTTGCAGTATTGCAACAGTAAAACACAGTAAAAAGTATTGCTATAGATAAAAGGGGAAAATGCAAATAAATGCACAGATGATAAATATTGGGCTTAAAAATGTATTGTTTATCTGCCATTTATTGAACGTTAAGTCGATATAATAAATATCATGACGGCCCTAATGATAAAAACTAGGGACATCCCAATCCGATATTTAGTATTGGTATCGGTAGCTGATCCAGGTATTTTGAGAGCGTCTTATTGGATCAGATTCAGTTGGGTCAGTTGGGTCCAGTCAACCAAAAGATGGTTGTGAAGCTGCAGTTCCTAATCTGTGGCAGCTCCGCTGCTATTGCTAAGCTACTAATGCTAACGGCAGCAGCTTGAACACTCACTGAGGACGCCCTGCAGCCGCTAAAAACACAAGAATTCTTTTGATTGGCTGTTCTCCCATTAGACACTCCTTTTAATAAGACTCTATGACATATTCTGTCTATATTCCACCAGTTTTGTGTCCAAGAATGAACTAGCAATGAACTAGAATGAACTTTTTTTTTTTTTGTAAGATACATGACTCATGAGCTGAGTGACTGAGACAGACCTGCTCAGACAATGGAACAGTAAAAGCCTTGATCATTTAGAAATGTTGAGACCCAAACCAAACCAAAAGTAAAATCTACTTATTTGATCTAATATTTGTAGACTTTTTGGTAGAGTTAAATACTGCACATTTTGGCCAGAACTGTGAGCTGTTCAATTGATTTATTAATGATGTGAGAATCTAATCCAGTACTGTATTGGTATCGGATCGTCCAGCATGAGTCCAAATATCGGATAGGGAGTTTAAAAAAGGTGATCAGGACATCCCTATTAAAAACTAAACAATGAACTTTAGAACCAAATGAAAACAACATCCAACCCAGAGCCCAAAAGTACTAATGGCCAAGTAGACTAATGGCGCAACATTTATGGTTGTTCGCTTGGTCGGAGCAAGTAAACATTAGATTCAGTTGAGCATTTTCTAAATAATTGGCAAAACTTTTGAGGTACCGAGTATAATTGAAAGACCCAAGAGGTACGCTCTTCAAAAGGCTTGGGGACCACTGGTCTACTACGTTGCATAATAAAGCAATTAGGAAGACATTGATTTCATGCCAAAACGGAAAGATGGTAGTTCTTTTTCCCTCAGTGAATCACTTCCTCTCCCTAACTTTTTCCGTCTTCGGTCGAAGGAGGGCGACGTTTTTAACATTTTTGCAAAGGTCAGGCCTGGACCTCCGCGTGATGATGTCATTGGCTCCGGTGCCCATGGTAACGGGCCGGACGGCGGTGGGCGTTATACGACGATGGCCTGGTCTGGGTTATTGGCGGTGACGGTCAGTGCGACCAGACACATGCTTTTTACAACCTGCTGAGGAGACGCTGGAGTCGCTGTGTGGCTCTGTGGGCAGTGAAGCCGGACAGGGCAGTGAGTCTCTGGAAGACCGCCTTCACAAGAGCTGTCATATTTGAGGTTTACCTACAGGTAGTTGGTCAGTTGTACCTGGCGAGCCTATCAGAGGCGGTACAGGGCCATTTGCCTTCCAACCAGAGGGTCACTGGTTGCAATAAGTTTAAAATAAAACCACTAAAATCAAAGCGCTACAGGATGATGCATTAGGTCAAAATGTCACCCTCGGTTATACTGTGAATTGGCCAAATTGTCTTCAATAGAACTATTTACAGCAAGTTTCAAAAAAGCAAACAGTCATATTCTCAACTAGAGATGCCCCGATCCAGCTGTCTTGAAGCCGATACCGATATTGGGGTTTGAGTATCTGCCGATATCCGATATTTACCGATACTAAGAAACTTTCTTAAAAGTGACATTCTCTGAGTGAAAAATGTAATTGACTCTTCTCCATTCTGAGATAAATAAAGTCATAATTTTGTCATGTTACAGATAAATTATGTATTACATGTATTGATAAACATTTAATACGGATGACTTGTGAGATCTGTTATTTCTTAAACTAAAATACAAACCTTCAGCAATAGTTATTTTTTTTATTTTTCTTTAGGTATTTCTATCATAGTTTCTGACCCAGCCTCAATTAGTTTTCGTTAGCATTAGCATGCTCCCGCTAGCTTTAGCATGCTATTGCTAACCGCAGATTGTTGTGTGGCGATCATAATACATTTGCCGAGGTTAAAACTAACTCAGTGATTGACTTCTCCTGGTTCTTAGCTTAACACTGACATACATGCTCATAATCACTTGGTGTAAAAGTTGTGTTTTTTTGGGGGTTTTTTTTCAGTGCATCCCTAATTTCAACTGTGAGAGCTGCTAAAATTGACTTCCTTCTGTCTGTTGTGCCTTGTCACATAATGTTCAGTATGTGGCCAGTTATCAAATATCATAATCCTTCCATTATTTGCGCAGCCCTAATCCTCCCCTAACCTCCTGGCATTGTTCTGTTATAAAAACAAAGCTGTGATCCACACCTGTCTGTATACTACGCGCAGGAAAAATCCGGAACAAAAGTCACACATATGATGACTCCTTTGAAAAATGTGTGTCCCCATAAATAATCATAACGCTTGTAGGGATCCAGTTGTTTTGAAGGGGTTGAGTGAGTCAAACGGAGTCTGTGATGAGGAGAGAGGCAGGCAGCAGCATCCTATCAGCTCCTGCCACGTCCTGGCAGTGCTGCTCATTCATGAAGAGAATCAGGCTTAAAAAGCACCGAGACTGGAGCTGGCTTTGACGAATGACGGACTTGTGTTCTTACGAAAAAAAAAACAATCTGCGGAGATAGATGCAGCTGGTTTGTGTGTCTTCAGTATGGACTGGACTGCACTGCCGGAAAGCCTTTGGTCGGCTGTGGATGAGGATTGGAATGAAGCGTTTGCTGTGACGACAGCGTTGGGTTACGGGCTGGTTACGTGTGAGACGTGTGTGTTTAACTACTGCATCCAACCTGTGAGTACCAGGCTTTAAACGGCTCTAGAGGTGGTTGGTGTGGAGCTCAACTGCCCCACCCACCTCAGGGGTACAGAAGTAAATTCAAGCAAAGTTTATATATTATTTTGTTTATAAAATTGTGAATGGAATTTGGTACCTTCTGAACCCTGAGGCGGGCGACACTGTTGAGCTTTACTGTTGGTGATGCTTTTTGTTTTATTTTGCCCAATATCTTTTTATCTGGGACTGGCGAAAAAGCAAATCTTTCTGGATATTGATTGTCTTACCATTTCGCTATCGTTCTGCAAATATATTTGGTCAAAATGTGTAACTCATGCTGCTTTGAGAGTTATTGCACTTTGGACAGATTAAGTGTAAAAATATTGCCGTTGCCTTATTTATGATTAGTGGTTGCACTTTCTGTGAGCGTGACTTTCCATTGTCAGAGTGAAGAAAATAAAATGTGAATAAACAGAACTCGAAGGAACTAAGTTTGGCTCATGACAGAGTGTGAAGATGTCGTGGAAAAATGACCTCAGGTTATTTTTGTGATATTTTGTGTTGTCCCTCTGCGATGATGGCTTGGCTGTGAGGAGCTCTGAGGTGCCGAATCTGACCAATACATTTATACATCAGAGTATCAGAAATGGTGCATTAATAATATAAATCAAAGCCGATATTGGCTTAAGTTTGACCTGAAGTATAGCCCTGAACACAGGTTTGCGCCGCCCACCGCAAATTTCTGAATATGGTGAATAGAGACGACTTAAATGTATTCATGAAACGACTTTGCCAAAAGCTAACATTTTTTAAAGAGGTATTTTCGTGCTGTTTCTCTGGTCACTGGGTCAGGAGACAAAGGATCTCACCCTCTGCTTTTGTTTAATCTACTTACATTTAATAAGTTTAATAAATAAATACAGGAACTCCACTTCCATCATCACACATTTTCCATGGAACTTGTCTGGGTCTTGTTAAAATGTGTTAGTTGTTTTAACAACGTCCTCCATTGTGTACTCGAGGACATATGTTTGGTGCATAAAAGCAAATGGCCTGTATTTCATCCTCCTCACTCTGTCCTCAGTGTTAACCTTGTCCTTGTGTCTGTGTGCAGGAATCCGCCAAGGTTTCAGACCTCAACCCCAATGCGAAAGCATGGGCCAACCACATGTTTAGCCTGGACCCCAGTGGCAGCGCAGACAGCACACAGCCATGGAAGGACGGCCCCGAGAGCCCAGCCGACACCGGACCAGAGGGTCAGCAGCACACCCACACTGCTCCTTATCACGGGGGGAATGGTTTTAGTAGGGACATGTACAATTAACCGAGGCAAGTACTACAGTTAAAGTAGGGTTGCTTGAAAATGGTTTTGCTCAAGTCAAAGTGACAATCCAAAAGTACTGAGTAACTGAGGGCGGTTTGATTCATTTCCAAAGAAAAGCCCCGGAAATAAATAAATCCTACAATGAGCTTCATGAAGCTTTTTTTACTTAGATTAACTCACAGTGGGAAGATTAACTTGTGTGTTATTTTCTGAAACACTGTAATATCGGAAATCTGGTCTGTGGATTAGGCAGGTGAAGCGTGACAAAAACAGTCCACGTTTTTCTGTGTTGAGTCAACTTGGGTGTATGTTTTTTGTTTAGCATAATATCACAAACCACACAACAAATTTTGATTGTGATTAATTGCAATTAATTGTGCTTAACTTCAATTAATTGCCAATAACTGCAATTATTACCAATAATATTATTTATCACAATTTAGAAAAGATTGTAAATAAAAATATTTTTGTGATTCCTTGCCCTTCCGCAAAATGGTAATACTCGAATACAAGTAAAATGCACACTTATAAGAGATACTTAAAAAAGTTACTAACAAGTTCTTTGATGCATTTTATTTTACCCAAACATTTGCAGACTTGACAATTTGCAAAATTCATCTTTCAAATTGCAAATTAGAGACTATAGCTGTGGCCCTAAAAGCAAGCCTTAAGGGGGTAATACTAAAAAAATTATTCAGCACCTTTTTGTTTTCTCTTTAGCTGCTAGATTTAGATACAAGGGGTTGAGGCGGGCTAGCAGTGAGCCAGCATGTCGTGACACTGCTTTAATCATTCATCTTCAGTTCAATGAGCTTTAATCAGCTCTGAATATTCTCACCGCGGTTACTTTAACAAGAGCGGCCACAGTCAGTGGAGCTGTGAGGGCCGTGGTGCAGGAAGAGAATGATCGATTAGCCTGACTCAGAGTGTCGTCTGGTTTGTCGCCCCCGTAACTGTCAGGAAATTTACTGTCAGAAACTGCTGCTGTATTTAAAATCTGAGGAACTTCACTTCAGCTGATTCACCTCTTTAAATTTAGTCAGACCTCGGCTGATGGATTTCCATCTGGGTCGGGATCTAGAAGTGGCTCCCTGGACTATTTTTCTTCAGATCGTGGGCCTTTGCCAAAAATGACACTCAGTAAATAATGTTTTAGAGTTTCTGTGTCAGATTTAATTTGAGCAGTGCTTCGATTTGTAGATATAGTCCCTATAAAGTCAAATTTTAAACTAGTCGTTGTTTTGTTTTTTTGTTCACACCAATGAAAAAGGGAGCATGAGTTTAAACCTTTGAGTCCAAACTCATTCCCAACTTTCCTTTTCTAATGCATCTCATTCATCACATTGACTTTTTCAGCATGTTTCACAACTTTGTAGGTCCCAATTTGTAATAATGCTTAATAATTACACGGAAAGTCTATTGAATATGCGGTGGTTTGTGAAAATAAACTGTAGGAGAACAAAACATTTAATTTCATTGCTATTAAGTGTTACAATCATCATTTGTACATTACATTTTCCAAAAAACAATTCCAAAATGGTGACTTTGTCTAACCGTTGTTTCTGCTGTTGTTTCCAGGGTATGAAGCCACTGAGGAGAAGGCTTACAAGGAGCCCTTGGTGACAGTGCCCGATGAGCCGCCCCCAGTGCCAGTGATGCTGGCGGACCCTGCTCCTGTGCACGCCTCCGAATCCTTCACAGAGTTCACCGAGCCCGGGCAAACTGTGCACACAGGTAACGGCACGCCTGCGACCTGCGTCTAACCGAAAAATGATTAGGTCACATTTTTTACATGATTTATCTGTTGAAGCCAAGTCAAGTGTAATTTTGCTGTAAAAGATGTCTTCCCTGAAAACCCTTGTCCGTGCACCAGGCGGTGAAACACAGCCGGAGTCTCCTCAGGATGGACTGAGGGAAGACCTGAAGAAGACATTGGAGTTCTGTCTCTCCCGGTGAGTTTTTAAACTGCAACTCCAACCAATTTTAGAAACGACCCGACTATGCAAGCCCCTATATATATACTGTATATAAATGGTTTTATCCAAGAAACCGGCTCCTAACTGCGCCTCTTGTTCCCAGGGAGAATCTGGCGAGTGACATGTACCTCATCTCGCAGATGGACAGCGACCAGTACGTGCCAATCTTGACCGTGGCCAACCTGGACCACGTGAAGAAGCTCAGCACCGACGTGGAGCTCATCGTGGACATTTTGCGCTGTAATTCAGTCCATTACATTACAAGTTTAAGTGACCTTTTATAGGGGTTCTTTGTTGTGCTTTACATTTGTAACACCTTAGAATTTAGTGACACAGATTATGAAACGAAAGCAAAAAGAGTGTAAACATTTTTGTCAAATTACTGAAGTAATCCTAGCCCTGCACACTCCAGTGAGTCCAAATGAAAACCGCTTTAAGTCGGTAGAGATTAATTAAAGCAGTAAATTACGTGTAAAACAAACCGGCAGGTGCGTCTCTGCTGGATGCGTTTTAACAACCCCTCCAGGGAAATCAGTCTTGCATTGATAAAAATGAGTTTGTTTTGTGGTTTTAAAGCAAAATGGCCCCCGAATATAAGGGCAGGCCAGGTCCTGAACCCTGGGGTCTCCAAGCAGTGTCTCATGATGGCTTTTTCCCTCAGCTTTGCTCGATCAGCTTAAATTGTCTCACAGACCGACGTGCTGCAGAAGAGGACCTATCGCCAATAGCTGAACGAGTACTTTAGGCCATGTTTTCTTGCTTTTGGCGACAGTTTGTGTGTGTATCATAGGGCAGATTAATGGTGTCTTGCCTTCACACACACTAAGTGACTGCTGTCGAAAAAGCCAGTTTAACAGTGCAGTTTAAATTGTAGAGACTGTCACAGAAAATAAATGTATGTGTGCAAAGTGTCAACTGAATGAAAATATAGGGCGCTGAAATAGTGTTTTTATCTTTCCATAGCTTTGCCATTGGTCCAGGTGGATGAGAAGGGGGAGAGGGTGCGGCCCAATCAGAACCGCTGCATCGTGATCCTCAGAGAAGTCCCAGAGAGCACTCCTGTAGAGGTATAACCTGCTTTGGGCACATTGGCACCTTATAAATGGCTGACCTGGCTACAAAAGGAATTCTTTCTAACGGGACATGACTTTAACCCGTCACAAATTGTTGCCATGTTGTCTTTTATCCAGCAGATGGCCCTTTTATTTTATAATCAGACTTAAAATGTCATTTCTTGTTTCATTTTGAAGGAGGTTGAGGCTCTCTTCAAAGGGGAAAACTTACCGAAGTTCATCAACTGTGAATTTGCCTACAATGACAACTGGTTCATCACGTTTGAATCGGAAGCAGATGCACAGCAGGTAAAACCTATTTTCAACTTAAACGAAGCTGCAAACCAACAGCTGTAATACTGATGTAATGTGTGTCACAGGCATATCAGTATCTCCGTGAGGAGGTCAAGACCTTCCAGGGAAAACCTATTAAGGTGCGTTTCTTCCTCTTTGTTCTATGTTTCTTCAGTCATGAGTCTCATTCCAAAAGACGGTGAATTGTCTACATTTAGATCCTGTGCCTTGAGTATTTTACTTTTGACTTGCAGTACTAAAGAGATGTATTCTGTTGACATTTGTCTGATGACTGTTGGCATGGGTTGTTGGCATTTCATTCACAGCTCATAATTCACATGAAGAATCATAATATTTGGATTGGGCGTGACTGCAGCTAATACTGTAGTTTAAACTTGTTAGCAGAGGTTGATGGATAGGAAATAACTAATTTGACTGTTCCATAAAGTAAAACATCAAAAAAAGGATGAAACTTAAACCTCTGGCTTTAAAAACACACTCTGGCTGTCACCGATGCCTCACCCACTTCCCCTCTTCTGTTCCAGGCGAGGATAAAGGCGAAGGCAATCGCTATCAACACTTTTATGCCAAAGAACGGCTACCGGCCGGTGGAGGTGAACCCGTACGCCCAGCGCCAGTACACGTCCTACTACATCCCCCCGGTGTACAGCCCGCAGCAGCAGTTCCCCCTGTACAGCCTCATCACTCCCCCAGCCTGGTCCACCACGCACAGCTTCATCGACCCCACGCTGGTGAGGAATTAAACAATCCATCTTTTTGATTGATTGGTGGCGTTAAGGAGACATAACATTCGAAAGAGCCAGTTGATTTCTTCAATAACAATCTGGTTTTGTTTCTGTTTGCAGGTTGCACCTTTTCACAACAACCAGTTCCTCAACGGCTTCACATCGCACAGTTTCAAACCAGCCACGTCCCAGCTCACCGTCAGACACTACTCCCCCAGAAACAGGTGCGTCCCCCTTGCAAACGTACTGTGGGCCCGCAGATTTAACCAAACATGATGATTCTCGCGCAGGAACCACAGTAAAGCCCACCTGCGCCCGGCCGTGCCCGCGGTGGACCGCAGCCCCGGACTCCTGGACAGCCCGAGCCTGTTCCCCAGCTTCGCCACCGAGAGGCTGAACGGAATCCGGAGCAGCCCCCCCACGCGGCTCCCCAACGCCACACCCCAGAGCAGGAGCCGGCCCCCCTCCACCACCCCCTTCCCCCGGAGGGACACCGTGGGCACGGGCCGAGTGTCCGAGCCCACCACCAACGACTTCGGCATCGGACGAGGAAGGTGAGTGTGGACACGCACCGGGAGAGCGGAGGCAGAAACAGCAATGATCAAGATGGAGAAAAAAAAGGACCTAATGGTTTAATATTGAAGTTATCAGTCACTGGGGGTTTACAATTCCACATCTTTCTAAATGATGGCATAATAAACCTTCTCTTTATATGATTTCAAGAATCAGTTTGCACAGAAAATTGGGACAAAAAATACCTCTACATTCTTGTCTTACATCAGACCAAACCAGAATCTCTCCCCTCGAAAAAAAGAACAGCAATATTGATGTTTGTGAATTGAAGTGTCTTTCTTAAAGGAAAAATGTTTCTGCTTCTAGGAAAAAGAGGGACGAGAAGTTTACAGTGAGTCCTGCTTTGTTGTTCTAAAGTTGTAGCATAAAATTAGCATAAAAGTACGAATTAATGCTTTAAAAATGTGTTACAAATGTTTAATATTGTCCATGTTTTTATGTCAAATGAATCTTGTTTTTGTTTTTAAATGAAATGCGACTAGTTTAAACGGTGTTGTTTTGTCGCAGAGAGTGACCCCACCATCGCCACCCCCGAAACCGCCGTCTCCGAGCTTCGAGCTGGGCCTGTCCAGTTTCCCTCCTCTCCCCGGAGCCGCCGGCCACCTCAAAACAGAGGAGGTGCCTGAAAGCAGACTGGCCAGCAGCGTCGTCATCGGCAACGCCAAGGAACGGGTACGAAAACAAACAGGCCTTGCACAGTTTGTATTTTTTTGGGGGGCTTTTGTTTTGTCTATGGGTGCATTATGGAAAGTCATCTGTGAGGATTGAAGCTTACCATAAGTAATTATTTGGCTGATATAGAGTCTTAACAGATGGTCAGCCTCCTGCATAACTGCCATAGTAAAGTTTTTGGGAAAATAGAAAAAAAAACAACTTGGAAATCCTCACAGAGATGAGTGAGCACTTTGTGTCAACTTTACTGTTAAGTCTGAGTTCTCATGCCTCGCCTCCCAATGGACTCAGACGCTGCTCCAATCAGCTGTTTGCTGACCTTCTTACTATGACAACAGGCTTTACTGCACAGATAAAGCAGTAGCAGTTCAGTAGAGATGGGTCACGTCTTGTAAGATGAACATTTCAGAAGTCAAGTACAGGCTTAGGGAGTGAAAGTGAGACTTGGTTGGGCTGAGGTCGGCAGCCATCACACTCGCTCCGCTCTAGAGTGCGACAGACGGAGCCGGTCTTTAGAACAGGGCCATGGTTGTGTTCACACTGGGTCAAGAAACCCTTTAGGTCAGGGGTAGGCAAGTTTGCGTTGTGGAGGGCCGATTTGCATCATTGCCAAAACACCCAAGGGCCGAACTATTTTCAGCAAATGCCAATGTTTTACATCAGTGGTTTCCAAGTGTCAGGGCTTTGGGACCCACCATTACCCTCGGATGACGAGCCGAGGACCCAAATAAAACTGTAATTTGTCATTATCGTATAAAGTGTTGTATTTTCCACACAAATTTTTGTTGAACAAGCAGTAGATGTCCCTTTAAGACTGAAATTATGATCAAAACAACCCAATAACATTCATTTTAACAGACACAGTTAGTGTTTCCGTGCAGTTTCAGATGGAAAATAATGAATTTAAGTTCCCTATAGACTCGCGACCCACTGAAAATGGTTCTATGACCGACTTTTGGGTCCCGACCCACTAGTAGAGAATCACTGTTTAACATTACATGTGACCAAGCGGGATGTTCCGACATTTTTAAAATACTGACACTATTTCTCACATTTTTAGATACTTTAACAGGTATTTGATTTCTTATTTGCACAATAATATTTCTCAAAATCATCTTGGGGGGCCAGAGGACCTGTGCTGGAGGGCCGGATTTGGCCCCCGGGCCTGCGGTTGCCTACCCCTGCTTTAGGTTGTGTCATCACAGAAAAACAACACCCCCTTAGAACATTTTGCTTTGGTAGTTAAAAGCCTTCTGTTGGGTGCAGCGTTTGGAGAGTCGATCTCAATTTGGCCAAAAAGTAACTGTCTGGCATTAGCCTGATGAAACACACGCAGCTCTGTAATGAAATGAAAATGGCACAAGACGTCTAGTCAACTAGTCGACTATAAAGAATGAGTTTCAACCCTCCAAGACCCATAAAACATTTAATATTCTAAAAATATTCTGGTGGGCGCCTTTAACAGATGGGCTACACCCGTTATTCTCTCCTCCTCGACTCTTATTTTGACCTGACCTTTGACCTCCCTCGCTTTGCCTCTTCTCAGAATGTAAACGCAGACTCGCACTCGGGAGCCGTCTCTCCTTCAGGCCCCAAAGAGTCACAGCCGTCGTCCACGCCCCCCAAACCCAACAGCCTCCCGCCATCAGCCGTCACCACGACAACCGCATCGACTCCCATCACGACGGGAACGCCGCTCAGCCCCGCCCCCGTCACCGCCGCAACGTAAGGCAACTGCAGAAATGACATTACGTACACGGTAGCTTTAGGTGTTTTGATCGTAACTGTGTGTTTTTGTGTGTGTTTGTATTCAGTGAGGTGAAAGTGTCCGAAGTGAAGGAGGCGCCGTCAGTGGAGCGAGTTCCCGGGACACTGTCGACTGCCAGTAAATCTGTGCAGGTCAATGGAGCTGCCACAGTCAGTATTTGAAACAATTGATCCAGTTTTCCAATGTCTTCTCCCTTGTGTTTTGTTGTTGTTGTTGTTGTTTTTTATGGATTTTATAGCTACAGTATTTTGTTTTTTGCATCCTTACAAACTAAACTTTTCTGCCTTGCTTCTCTTATTTTTTTGCTAAATTAATCAAGTCAACAGTGGAAGGCAAAAGTTAGAGCACCCCTGGTTACCACAAGCAAACCTTCTCTTCATAACTAAAGTCGGCTCATTTTCAATTTTCATTTCAAATGCATCTATCAGAATCCGGTCTAAAATAATAATGTCTTTGTGGACATGCAAATGATTAAATAAGATTAGTTTAGCTCTGAATGTACAAATATACATTAATATTTACACATGTTCGGAGAAAGAAGGCCATAATACGTCAATTCCAACAAATTCTGGAAGCCACCAAAACACCATCTCTAAAAAAAACTGAAGCCATCCATTAATTCTCGTCTACAGATGGATAATGATCCTAAACAATGATGCCAGTAACGCAGTTAATGTAACTAATAAAGTTACTTGTAATCGAGCTTAGTTACTTTTCAAGTCAAGTCATTAGTAAAATACATAAGTTGCTTTTTTACAAGAGTAATCAGGAATAGGGCTGCAACTAACGATTATTTTGGTAATCGATTAATCGACCGATTATTTTTACGATTAATCGATTAATCGCTTGGCTGTGAAAGGTGCATGGAAATTGTATTTTTTTCAATTTTTTCATCACATAAAGCTAAAGTGGCGCCGCTTGAGGACATGTGGATGGAGTAAACTTAAAGTAAACGTTTGTAGGAGGCTCTTTGTGCTAATTCTGCTTTGATTGGACGAGACAAAGACAGATATTTATGAAATTTATGATGTACAAAACACTGCAGGCCCTAATTTTAAAAAACAAAGTAGGTTTTCATCCAAAATACATAATTGTCATGTCTTTTTTGCTCAATTTTAGTCTTGAGTTTTTACTAGAAAACGATTAATCGATTACTGGAATAGTTGACAACTATTTTAGTAATCGATTAGTTGTCGATTAATCAATTAGTTGTTTCAGCCCTAATCAGAATCTTCTTTTACATGTAATCTGTGGCAACACTGATCCTAAACAGACCCCAAAATCCATGGAACTAGAATTGAAAGAGTCCTCAATTCATCATCTGTAACTTAATGCGTTTCGGAGGTCGTTTCTTCCCTTTGCTTCATTGTTATTCATAAATAACCAGGATTACCTAAACTTTTGCCTGTCACTGTATTTGTAATGAATACATTATGCTGTACATGTTTGTCATGAAACATATAGACGTGAGCATTACTACCAACAAAAAGAAGAGACTGGAGGAAGTGTAGCATTTGGACTAACCGTGTTTCCGCTTTCTGCAGGAGTTGCGGAAGCCATCATACGCCGAGATCTGTCAGAGAATCAAAGACTCCTCATCCTCGCAGCCGTCTTCTTCAAAGGAGCCCAAGCCCAGCGGCGAGGACCGGAAGTGCCCCGACGCCCCCCACCCCGCCGCCGGAGGGGACGCCCACAACACCACCACCACCAACAACAACAACAACACCGCCGCCCCTACAACCACAGGCGCCAACAAACCCCCCAGAGAAACCGCACAGCCCTTACCGGGACGAACGCCGCGGGACGCCCCTCGCCGACGGTGGGCCTCCCCGCCTCCTCCGTTTCCAGGGAAAAGCAACGGCAAAGACCCCCACCACACGCCCCCGAAGTCGCCCCAATAATAAAAATAAAAAAAAACAACCCACCCCTCCGAACCACGTCAGGGCTCTATCCCAGAATCAGCATCAAAAATTCCATCAGAGGACGCCTTTCTTCTGATCAGGGCTTGCAGACAAAAGCACTTTACCGTGCGCGTACAGCACCGTTTCATTTCTTTTACTCTAATTTATTTTTTTTATTTGATTTTCCCTCCTTCCTTTTTTGTCCATTTTTGAATTTGGTGTCGATCGGTTTGTTACTGGCCTTTTGTAGGAGTTTATGTAGCTCACGACAAAATAACATCTCATCCTCAGATTTGTTAAGTTTACAACACAATTTCCTTTTTTTTTTTTAACAGCGACTGTCCTCGCCGAAATCTGCTGTGTGTTTTTTTGTTTTGTTTTTTAATTCGTCGCTAACTACTGCTTGCTACGTTGCACGAGAGACAACAAGGGGCATTCATATCAAAAACCAAAACGTGGAAATGTGTTTCTTTCTTTCTTCTTTTTTATATAATTTTAGTCCTTTTCCGAAACTGTGGAACAATGAAGCAGGCGCCCAGTTGAGGTCAACACTAATTCCTGGACTAAGGTTTGTAATTGTCCTTTGGCTATATTTTGATAAAGAGGAAGGAAAGCGGATATCTAGACGGCGACAAGTTTCTGTTTTTTTTTTGCGTGACGTCGCGATTATTCTGTGTCTGGATTAGATTTGCGCATTTTACAAGCAACTTTGAGTCCACACAGCGCACATTTTGAGCATTATAAATTGACAAAAGGCTGAAATAAGACCCGCTAAACATTTCGAAACATGTTTGTAAAGGTAGAGCGTCCAGGTTTTATACAGAGTAAGAGCTTAAAGGACACAGAAAGCTGAAGATTTGTGACCTATGTGTTTGCAGGCTTTGTGATTTCGCTAACTTAAAATCGCGATTACGATTTCCTGCTTTTGGTGCTTCGTACGATCCTGGCCCTGCGACGGACTCGATCTCTCGCGTCGGCACCGGGACAAAAGAAATCGTATCCGTGTCAAAAAAAAAAAAAAAAGGGAAGTCTGTTTTTTTTTTTTTTGTCGAATGGGTGTGTGAAGCGCGAGAGCCTTTTTTTTTGGGAGATCAGATCTGCGCTGAGGTATGGCTTTAGAGAGCGGGGAAAGTGGAAGTGGAGTCGGTTGAATTTGTCGAAAGGCTTGAGAGATGTCGGACAAGTTAACAGGGAAACGCAAAAGGAAAAACGGAAAAAAAAAAAAAAAAACGACTTGAGTGAAATTTTGGGACTTTTTCATTGTGTCCTCCTCGACTGTTTACCGCTACGCAGCTCTGTCGACACGCTTCCCTCGTACGTCTGCTGTAGTCGCGCGTTTTGTTTGTTTCCCCTCTGTCGGGCGAGCGTAGCCGGAGGAGATTAACCGAAGCACACACGGGCACCGTTCCACCATTTCTCCATTCGATCACAAAACGCGGAAATCACATCACCTTTAACGGCGATCGACTTGGTTGTCGGTTTGTAGCGGCCGCTCAGACAGAAAACCAAACCAGCTGTGGAGTTTCGCCATGACAAGTACTTCCCGAAAAGAGGCGGGGAAAAGACTAAAAACATATTTATATATATACTGTCATATTTATACTAAGATAAGTGAACAAAATCAATTAAATAACATGTCGATGATTGATAGATAATCCGTTTTTACTAAGCTACCTATTCAAACACCCATCTTTTTTTTAAACTAACATTTGTTGCGTTCATAAGCTGATTTAAAGCATTCGGAGTTGAAACAAAGAGCTCAGAGTAGAGCCGCTGCTCCTACACACGCTCGGGAATAGGGATCTAGCTCAACAAAAAAGTCTGCAACCATGACCAAGGTGATGCGGTGATATGTGCTTGGGTTAATCTGGTTCCACCTGAGATGCAAAGCAACATTTTTTTTTTTTTTTTACCACAAACCACTGCAGTTTTTTTGTTTGTTTTTAAAGCCTTGCGGGACCTTGTTAGTCCTGCCAAAGTCTTCCTGAATCTACACACAAAGCGTTCTCCGTAGTCCCATTGAGAAAACACAGGAGCCAATGCGCAGAAGGGAAATTTATACAGAAGAAAACCTCCTGGTCATAGCTTTTTGATTTGGATGCGAGATCTTTTTGTTTTTGTTTGAAGGACTGAAATGCACTCGGATGGCGCGACGACGATGATGATGATGATGATTATTGAGGTTTTTCTTTTTCTCATTGGCGGAAATGGTGAAAGAGGAGAACCATATCTGCTCGATATATAAACCAATGCTGTTTATTCCATGAGAAATATATCATTTTGTTTTTGAGAAGAATACATAGAGACGTCTCTATATATTTACGCTAAATGTAAAAATGTCCATCCAGTGTTTGAGAAACTTGAATTTTATTTAAACTTGAAAAATGACTTTGCCTTAACTTTTTATACAAGACAAGCATAGAGTTTATTTCTTTTGAGAAAATTCCCCCCCACCCTCCCTCCCGAGTATGGAGAATACCCCAGAGTTCAAATCTAGACGCGTTTTCGTTGGTTCTTTCCCTTGATTTTGTACACACAAAAAAAAGTTGATTTTGTTTGTTTGCGGGAAAGAATACTGTAAATGCAAAACTAGTCAATACTGTATTAAATCTGTGCACTTTGAAGTGTGTGCTTTGCCTGTACAGTTGTAAATAATCAGAAAATATAAGAGGTACCTTCAAATGACTATAAAAATATATTGAACTTGTTGAACTATTAATGTTGAGCTGGATGTAGGATATACAAAAAAAAAAATCTTATTGTCGTGGTTTTTGGAGATATTTTCTTTGTGGGATTTTTTTGTTTGTTTCCCTGTTCTTTTAGTTTGCGAATGTTTGAACTCTGATTGTACGGCGTGTTTTTTTTTTTGTTCTTCTGTCTCTCATTCCATGATTTCTACCTGTCCAGGTGTGACTTAAGCCCCGCCCCCTTGCTGTCTTTAGTTCACAGCTCGTGGTACTGACAACACGGCTCGCTCGAGTGTCCGCAGACAAACTCTGAGGTGGTGACAGTTGTAAATGTTTGGAAAATATTATGTACATTGCTGTATGTATGGTTATTTCACATGTGTGGGGACAAGGGTTTGGTCGACACTGAACGGGGTGTGGCGAAAACGGCAGGCGGTAAACTCCTTTTGGGTTGCTAGTTTTGTTTTCTCAAGTTTTTTTTTTTAGAAATGATTTGATCTGCTTGACATGCGGATGGCGGCCCAAATAAATTGCTTCGGAACCGCGCGTACGTGTAGCTGTGACGCTTATGGAATAAACAAGGCAGAAAGATAATTGTCTGAAGTCCAAAACTAGGTATGTGGAAATTGCTCATAACTAAAGCTTGATAAATAATACAATAGTAAAAAAAAAAAAAAGAAAAGAACAAAAAAAAGCTCACATTGGTGTTTTCCGTTTTAACTCGCGTTTCAAAGTGCAGACATTTATTCACTTCCCCGCGCGCTCGGTTGGCGGTAAAGCTTCTATTGTAGCCACAGCTGTCTCGGGGGAAGACTGACTGAAGCGCGCCTGCCGATCTGCGACATAGATACAGACGGCATCTCTGGAATCGCCCATATATGGTCATTTTTGAAAACAGTTAAGGGGGAAAACAATTTTGAAAACATTTATATTTTCTCTAATTATTCAAAAACTACTTTAACAAATGCTGAATTATGAACATATTTTCTACTAAATAAAGATACAAAGACATGGGGAGGAGCAAAGTGGTTCAACATCCCATAAATACATGAATAACGGAGAATGCTAACTTGATGCTACATGTTAGCATCGGGCTAATGCTAACGGTTAGCTAGCGCTAGCTACAACTGCCGTTTTTTCACTACGACTGAACAATCTGCAGTGAGAAAATATCCACATGGGCCCGATTTACACTTGACTTTATTTATGTGGGGTAAATAAGTTGATATGCCACCAGAAAATGGCAAAAAAGAGGGAAAAATGTTGTTTCTCTAAAGATTCTATTTTCCCCCTCGGCGAAGCCACGCCCCCTTCTATGACGAGATGCCGTCTGTATCTATCCGACCCAAATCATTTCCTGACCCCGCATGAGCGATGTGGGCGAAGTCTTACCTAAGGATGACGACGATGAGCTCACCTCTGGATTTGCGAACGAACGCTCACACCACTTAGCCACTTTTTTCCCCCCATCGATTTTTCTTTCGTTTCTTTGATTTAGGAAAAATAAAATCTGAATTTGTAAATGAGACAGTCGAGGTCCTCATACTCGCTAAGCCATATGTGCGATGGAAGCCATTCGGTGATTTACTATATCACTCGCAAAAGCTACTGCGATATCATGAGCGATTTACACAATATGTCGAGGTGAAACATAGAAGTAGCTTTAATATTTGAATATAAACGTTCTCAACTGAAATGGTGTCACCCAAACCACTCAAAAGCGACATCATTCTTGACATATTTGGTTGAAGTTTTTGGAAACCGTTTTGGACGATCGGCCATTTCTCCTGAGTTTATTCCACACGAGCAAAGCATTCGAGGGAAACGAAATATTCACCGTGACTTCGGACGGTCGTGAAATGTCTGACGGTCACGTGTTCTGTGGTGCTTCATACCGATCTAATGCATTTTCTGTCGCTGCTCCATCGCGTGACCAGAAAGATTCAAGCCATTTTCTTGTAAGGCTCAAAATTTAAGCGAACTCGATGCAATATGAAATGCAGAGTTGACTCGCTTTACGCAGTCGCCGACCCTTCACGAAACCGGGGCGGAAACTTCTGTACTTTGGGTTCAAATGAAATTGGCGCGGCTGCTGTTCATCTGTTTGTTGAACAACTTTCAGAGAACTGCTGGTGGAAAAAAAAAATTAGCCAAAAGAATTCGCTATGCACAACTGTTAGCATCTTGTTAGCGGAAATTTGGGCTGTGTGATGAAAACGACCTAAAAAAAACTACAAAAGCACAGAAAATGCATCCGATTTCCTGGACAATCGACTCAAGACGGGAGTTGTTTTGCTCTAATTTTATCAATGCTTTTGGTTATTTTGAAAAAGTGGGAAAAACTCCTTTTGCAAGAAACTGTTCAAATTAGCCAAAAATCGTTAGCGCTGTTCATCTCTCGAGGAGTTTGAAGTTTCCCTGTTGATGTCGGTCAGCATTCACAGGAAATCAATGTACACATGTTTTATTTGGGGGGGGCTTTTACTTTGGAGTTGTGCTTTTTTTTGTCTTTATTTTGATTGTTTGTTCTGAGGAAGGGAGAACGGAGCCTGGGAGAGTAGAGGCTCCGTTAAAGACTTTTGGCACATAGCGCTAGCATAGCTAACACCACATGGACACAATGTCAACAAAAAAAAAGGATCTACCAAAAACTGTGCCATTTTTGTCAGTTCATCTTTTACAGTGCGATGGACGAGCTGAAATGAGAGACTCAAGGAGAATCCGGCATCGTTTCGCGCTTTTGTTTTTCAAGTAATGTCGAGACCTGAATTTAAAGGACCACACTGGATGAAGCCAAGACTGTGCATGGGTGGGAATTTCCCCGCCATTTTCTGACTATGTCCACCGTGGATCTCGGACTTTTCACAGGCCTTGCATTCTCACGCCGAAACGAGCGCCGACTTTCCGATTGGACTTTCTTCGGGGAAGCCTCGGTCTCTTACTTCCTGTTTTGACAGTGCCATTTAGAAGTTCCTTGTAATAAAAACGAACCGTCGTGTGCTGCTTTTTTTCCCATTTTTTATTTTAAACGCAAAGATACTACCGAATGCAACTGACTGGACTCTAATCAACTCACTGTGGTTCTAACACTCGCTAACAGCTGTGGACAATCGAGAACCCCGCCTGCATATGGGGTTCGATATCTTTGGACGATTTCGCCGACACGACACACGGAGGTTGCGTTCAAAGAGGGCTTCTCAAGACTCCTGTTTGTGTTTTTTGGTTACTTTTTTTTTTTCTTTGGTTTACTTTGTGGGGCTATTCTTCTTCCGCGGAGACTGGAATCAAGCGTTCATGTCGGCTCTAGATAATTTAAGTTACTCTTGTGTCATGATGTAAAACTGTCTAATTTGGAGAAAAAAAATGTAGCTTACTGAAAAATAAAGATTTAGGCACTGATGAGGAAAGGCGTGTCCTGTTTTTTTGTCTAAAGGTATGTTTGTGTATTTGTAATGTAATCATGACCTGTTTTGCGAAGCCATATATGGTCAAGCTATGTTTAGGCTTTACTCAACTATTGTAAAAAGTTGGCGTTAGCATCCTGTTTCAAATCGTTTGAGTTGAACTGACTTGTAAATAGACTGTAAAAATAATAGCTTCTGCTCTCTCCCTCCCATTTACGTTAATGACTACGTTCGAGATAGCCTGGCCTTGGCTGTCCGTAAACTCCGCTCACTTGTCTTTTCTCTACACGTACAGTGGGGGAAAAAAGTATTTGGCCAAAATCCAATACAAAATCTATGTGAAACTGACCAAATACTTTTTTTCCCCACTGTACGTCTGGGTCTGATCTCAGTGGCCGCGTTACATCGGTTGCATTTCAACAATTCAACAATTGGGTAAAGTCTGATCCAATCGTTTCAAACTTTAAAAGGAGTTCACCCCTCCCACCTGAAATCAGCTCAATTGTGAAGATCCAGACCCTCTGTACGAAATGAGTACTAGGGATGGGCGATACCACATTTTTTGGAATCGATACGATACCGATACTTTTGGGGTAATTTTTGTCGATACCGATACCGATACTGGTCATTTCATATGGGTGAATGTATTTCAATTGTACACATCTCTAAAACTGGTTATTATATTTAATTAACTGGTCAGTTAAAATTATACTATATTTAACTGGTTAATTAAACAATACTAATGTGAAATTGAATACATAAACATTTAAATTAAAGCAGTACTAAGTAACTCTTCCCCCTAGAGGCCATAAGCGCAACTGCAGGTGTAGTAGAAAGTTACGATTTTTTAACTTATTGTCTTGGAGAGTAAATACTACGCCGACAGGAAAGGCGAAGGGAGAGAGGGTTACTGTGCATCCAATTATACAATGGAAATTTTTTTTTTTCACTCAAACTTGGCTGTAATTACTGTTTAAAGTGACGTTAGCCCGCAGTTAGCTTTGCCCGTTAGCATGTTAGCTTCTTCTTCATGATTTCATTAGTGTGTATTGCTTTCTCCAGACCGGGGGCAGTCAAGTTGCAAACATGGTTTTCTGTCCAGAGACACCAGGGGGGGATGAAAGACCCTCCAATCATCCCATAAACACTTGTCTTACCCCCACAGGGGCTACGAAAAGGATTTATTAAGGTAAACACGTTACTTAGTACTGCTTTAAGAGGTTAAATGACAAATAAAACCTAAACCAGAATGATATGCCTGGCTCAGTTCAATCCTTTGCTGTTGTGACTGTTTTGGCTCAGAACAAAGAAATAAATCATCCTTTTGTGTTGATAGTTGCTGCCCCTCCTTCTTTTTACATATGCAAATTAGTATCGATACTTTTTGCCCAATATCGATGCTTAAATAATAGCCGTTTGGTATCGATATATATCGATACTTTGGTATCGATCCACCCATCCCTAATGAGTACGAGGGTATGGTAAGACCAGGCTTCGTTCGAGAGAATGCATGGTCCAAAAGGGCATAAGGCGGGATCTTCACTGTAGACTCTGATGCCTGTCAACGTCAGGCCCTCATTACCCTATGAGATAAATATAAAATGTTCCTTACGAAAACCTGCCTGGTTCCTTTCTTTGTACCTAACCCAGCATTATCAGAGGAGGAATATATAGCTGTCTAAAGTTCAACATTATTAGAAACCAGGCTTTACAGTTGTTTAAAACGTGTGTAAAGAACGATTTCTAGTGCAAAACTAGCTTTTTCTGCAGCCCCTGCATGGTAGTCACAAAACAGTGCTACCCACCATTGGACTTGTGCTGGGATAGGCCTCGTTGTTACGAATTGGATAGAGTGCCACTCGTTTGGATCGAGTGCCACTCGTTTTAGCCAATCGCATTCAAGTCTCACAACATAGCTTAATAAGAAAACGGTAGACCTATTCACCTTATTCCAGAGGTTTGCGTGGGTGCCGCCATGAATTGTGCCAGCCCCTTCACTCATATTAGTTTACATAGGATCATTGACAGTCCAATTGGTGTAATACTGGAGAAGTCGAGAGAAAATCAGCGCACGGACACAACGCTGTTTTTAGGCCAAGCAGAGAAACGGAGAAAGTGTTGACTTGAAATGAACATTGGACATTTTACACAAATCAATCTACTAAACATCACATTTGGCGGGGAACATTTTCTCTTGTTCTTCGCTTAAAGCCACACCACGTAGAATGTTGTGCAAACAAACATATACTTTTGCTGTGAGCGGCTCAGCTCTACTAAGACATGACTGTAACTTTACTGGGAGTGGGTACGTTCACTGAAGTCTAGTATTTGCGATTCAAACAGGTCTGGCTCTCATCCAAATAAATCATCTGATTACCCACTGCAAAAATAGAATTGTTTGTGTCGAGCTGCTCATTAGGATCATGTTTTGACTTTGATGGCAACTGTTTGGTCATCCAAAATGTTACACAGTGTCCCTTTAATGAACGGACTTTGCGCTCTACCGGGAGTATCAATACAACAGAAGTGCCGATGAGGGGAAAAGTGGGCGGGGCGGAATAGAGTGAACACAGGTTTATTTACCTTTTACCCCTTGCCTTAACTGAGCACATTTTCTCCAGTTCAGCTTTACCCATATCTGAAAGCTTCACAAATGGAGAGCAACAGTGTAACACCTCATTTGAAAGCTAAGTTACGTTGTCGCTGTCTTTTTATCGCATTTTTTTGGGTTGCGTGTTCATCCTCGTTTTTGTCACCATTTTGATGCTCTCTTTTTTAAGCTTTAGATTTGGGTAAAGCCGAACTGGAGACAAAGTGCTCGGTTCTGGTGAAAAAGAGGTGAAAAGTTATGTTTGGAACTCTGCAGCATTACCCTTTTCGGTAACACTTAACACATACGGGCCGGTAAGTCCATGGTACTTACACTGGTAATTACTAGTAATGACAGTGGTACTTATTGTGGCACTAAAAATGGTAACTACTAGTAATTGGGGTTAGGGAGTCACAGAGTTACCCCTGTACCTCTCATTACTAAGAGATACAGGGGCAACTCTTAGTAACGAAGGTTGTACTTCTATTTACTATGGTACTTACTGGTAATTCAAGGATACTACAGAAGCAATTCATAGTTAGTAAATGTGGTACTTCTACAAACAGAAGTAATTTCTAGGATTGTGTGACTATAAAACAACATAAAACAGCACTAGGGAAAACAAGAAGTACAACCTTCATTACTAAGAGTTACCGATGTTTCTAGAAGTACATACCTTGTAATTCTCACTATAGTGTCCTTTAAAGGGGGGTATTATGCAAAATGGACTTTTTCAAGCTTTCCATCATGTTATTATGTCATTCCCTCATTAAAAACATGCCTGAAGTGTTGCCTTGGCACATTCACGTATTTCTGAGTAATCTGTAAAAATTCTGATGGCGGCCATTTTAGGGATAGGTTTGCCTGAGTCCTCCTAGGAACGCCCCCACCTCCTGGAGACGCCTCCGAGCTTTCGTCACCAGCCGAGTAACCAACCACTGCCCCTCAGCAGAACCCCCTCCCCACTGATGCCACAGACAGCGTGTGGAGGGGGCGTGTCTAAAGGCTCAGAGGTTCTTAAAGAGACAGAGGCCTATTTCAAGACATTCACTACAGCCATTTTGAGAGAGACATTTTATACAAGGCACTTATTCTAATTTACTGCATTTACAGACCAACAGAAGGTTTGGTCATCATTGTAGTGTGATACAGACTGGTTCTATGTGACTGAAAAAAGCATAATACCCCCTCTTTAAGTACCACAATTATTACTAGTATTTATCACTGTTTGTACCACCATAAGTATCTAGAATTACCACTGTAAACACGCTGGTTAGATTTCTATCCGACTTCCAGGTGAACGAGCCACGAGTGGATCGTTCACACCGGACGTGTCAGCTCGAGGATTTCAATCCAGTTTGCAGCTCAAGGTTAGAAAAATGCACAGTCACTGCGACACCTGCCTGATACTATGACTAAAACTAGTTCAAAAATGTTTATAAACTTCCACAGTCCCAGCACCTGTTCCTAATCAAGCCCTAATTAGTCGCGCGTTCATTCCGTTTCAGTGTGAAATGGAATGTTTATGTATTTCAATATACAAAACAAAAATATGGGAAAATGCATGTTGCTATTGCAAAAAACATAGGTTTACTTCACGTTTAATGAGTCCAAAATTAAACTTTTGTCACTTGTAAATAAAATGTATTTAATCGACAAGTGACAAAAGTTTAACCAATTAACTCCCGCCTGAACCGAGATGATATTTTTCCTCACGTCATCCGATTTTTTTTCCATCATTTTTTTGTTGGGTATTCTATGGAAGCCCGTTTCCGCCATGTTAAAAAAATAAAAGCCCAACAGGAAGTCGTAATTTCCAGATTTAAACTCGTAGTATGAGTTTAAATCTGGAAATTTCGAGTTTAAATCTGGAAATTACGAGTTTAAATCTCGAAATTTCGACTTCCTGTTGGGCTTTTATTTTTTTAACATGGCGGAAACGGGCTTCCATAGTATTCAACTCATTTTTGCAACATTATCTGTCATTTTTTTTTGTCATTTTTTTGTCACATTTTTGTCACATTTGTGTAATTTTTTTGTCACTTTTTTTTTTTTTGGTAACTTTTTTTTTCATTTATCTTTTTCATTTTTTGTCACATTCTTGTAATTTTTTCGTCAATTTTTCCATCAAATTTTTGTCGTTTTTTTGTCACATTTTGTCACATTTTTGTTATTTTTTTTGGGTCATTTTTTGTCAATTTCTTGTGACCATTTTTATGACATTTCTGCCTCTTTTTCCATCAATTTTTCGTCACTTTTTGTCACATTTCCATCATTGTTTTCGTCTCAGTTTTGTTGCTATTTTCACACCTTTTTTTCCAGAAGCTTTTGGACTGGGACTGTAAAGCCAAACTGGAGAAAAAGGTGCTCGGTTCAGGTGGGAGTTAGGGAGGATACGGTTTGTCCACTAGATGGCGGTATCACACAGAATCATTCAGTTAATCCAAGCATATTAAAAAAAAACAATGATTTACTATCGAGTGTAGGCAATATCTAGCCTATGCTTTTTTATGAACAAAATATTGAATTAAATATGACTTGACAGCATCTATTTTATTTATTTGTTTAGGCCTATTTCTGAACTAGGGAAAAGCATTGTCATCAAAGTAATAAATAAGTCTTGGAGTCTTTGCGAAGTTGTGAGTGCAAATACCAGAGTAGGGCAAGTCACTACATCCTCTCAGATTTTAACACATCCATTTGTTGTCCATCTGTTTTCAGTGGATGTCTCCAATCACATTCAAACTGTGATGGAAACCAGCCGGCAGGAAGTCCCGCTGTCACAATAAAAGCACTGAAAAACACCTGTTAACAAAGCCACAGCAGCAGCAACATGGCAATTTATATAGTTAAAAAAAAATCAATAAAAGTAATAGGCTGTATCGATTCTCTGTAATGCCAGTGCTGGTTAGGAGGGAAATAAATGGATAGATTGTTGTAATAAATGGGCAGCAATGAACACCCATTAAACAACGACAATGGCTATATAACATGATTCCAAGGCCGTGGGAACCCAGGGTGCTGAGGGGGCTGCAGCACCCCCTGTTGGATAGTTTGGGAAACAGCAGGCAATATTAACCCCTTAACTCCCACCAGAACAGAGCACATTTTTCTCCAGTTTGGCGTTACCCCAATTCAAAAGCTTCTGGAAAAAAAAGCTGTGAAAATAGCGACAAAACTGAGAGGAAAACAATGATGGAAATGTGGAAAAAAGTGAGAAAACACGGACAAAAAAATGATGAAAAATTGATGAAAAAGTGGCAAAAATGTCACAAAACAATGACAAAAATTTGATAAAAAATGACAAAAAATTGATTTAAAAAAATGGATGAAAAAATGACAAAAAAATTGACAAAAAAATGACAAATGTGACAAAAAAATTACTACAAAAATGTGACAAAAAAAATGGCAAATATTTGATTAAAAAATTCACGAAAAAATGACAAAAATGTGACAAAATGTGACAAAAACAATGATGGAAATGTGAAAAAAGTGAGAAAACACTGACAAAAAAATAATGAAAAATTGATGAAAAAGTGGCAAAAATGTCACAAAACAATGACAAAAATTTGATAAAAAATGACCAAAAATTGATTTAAAAAAATTGACGAAAAAATGAAAAAAAAAAGTGACAAAAATGTGACAAAAAAATTACTACAAAAATGTGACAAAAAGATGACAAATATTTGATTAAAAAATGACAAAAATGTGACAAAATGTGACAAAAAAATTACAAAAATGTGACAAAAAATTGACGAAAAAATGTGACAAAAATGAGTAGAACACCCAACAACAAAAAAATGATGGAAAAACAATCTGATGACGTGAGGAAAAAGATCCTCTCGGTTCAGGCGGGAGTTAAGAGGTTAATAAATAGGAAATACGCGCAGAAAAAAAAGCGTTTTGGGGGTACATTTTGTCCCTCAGCACCTCCTAGCTAAAACATCTTCCCACGGCTCTGAAGGTTACTCCCCAATAATTCTCTCTATTTCGCTGTCATGTGTGCCCACCTACTGGTTTGGTTTGTGGCAAAACGTCGGCTACTTGGAAATACTAAATGCACAGACTAAGCTAAGATGGTCAAGTGCCACAGAAATGTTTATCAATGAACACGTCTGTAAATGAAATACATGTAAAACGTACGACCCGTTATCAGTCCGACTTGTGGAGACGTTGGTGCGATTGTCTTTTTAAAATGCCATCGTTTGTCTCATCCTTTTATTTGTATTATTGTTAATGGCCCACGAGCCTGGTATAAAGTTGAACTGACTTGTGCGCAGATGGAGGAAAGGTGGGCGAGGTGTGTTGCCCAAGGACACAACGGCAGTGCGCACCTGCGGGGGCTGGGATTCGAACCTCGCGGTTATTGGATGACCCACTTTACCTCCTGAGGTTCTGCCATCCAAATCTTGGTAACGTTGTAAAAGTGGGGGCGTTATCAATAGGTGGGGTCTGATATCTGTGCACTACAACCAGGGGCGGACTGGCCACATGTCCACTCTGGAAGAGCACAGAAGGGCCACCAGTCCCGCCTCAACCGAGCTTTACCCAAATCTAAAAGCTAAAAAGAAAAGCATCAAAATAGCGAGAAAAAGAGGATGAGAAGTCGACAAAAACATGAGGAAAAAATGATAGAAAAAAGAGTTAAACAACAAAAATATGACAAAAATGTGGCGACGTGACGAAAAGTTTCCGTCACTTTTGTAGGTCTTAGCTTTCAAATGAGGCGTTACATTGTTGATCTCCCGTCGAGAAACTTTTAGTTTTGGGTAAAGCCCAGTATAAAAAAGGAATTCCGTGGAGTATGGTGTACCATCCATCCATTTTCTTCCGCTTTATCCGGGGCCGGGTCGCGGGGGAGTATGGTGCACCACAAGGTTCAATTTTGGGACCACTATTATTTATTATTTATATTAATGATTTTGCTTCTGTTTCTACGACCACCTTTCCCGTTCTTTTTGCTGATTCCAGGGCTGTTTTTCAGTCCCAGTCCGCCTCTGACACAACCGGCACAGCGGCAGGTGTTGGGCTCTTATTGTGAAGGCCGGCCCGGGACTTCCGGCGCGCCGCCTCGCTCCTGCCGCGCGTTGACAGCGCTGACAGTTGGAGCAGCGCGGCTCCACTCTCAGTCTGGACACTCTCTTCTCTCTGGATATTTGGGATTACGCGGAGCTTTGTGGAGTGGATAGCCCGGAGAAGGAGGCGCTTTCACCGGCGGCATGGCGGACCGGGACACGGGAGCTTTTCCCTCGGAGGTCCGGGCCCGACTGGCCGAGCTGGAGCTGGAGTTATCCGAAGGTGAGTGCGCGCTGGGCGGCTGCAGTTTGTCCACTGTGCCGCTCACAGGCGAAGTTCACGTTTGGGAGTGAGAGCCGCGGAGAGCTGGCTCTGAGGCGGGAGTCAGGCTGCTCTGGAGATGCTTTTTGTGTATTGAGTATGGATGTTTTAGTGAAGTATCTGAAGGAGATGAGACTGGACCACAGGAACAAGAGGAGTTGCAGCACTAGAGGAGCACAGGAGGCTAGAGGAGCCAGAAATACTTAGTGAAAAATACTGAACTAAAAGATTGCTATTGTTATATTCAAGATGATTTGTCCTCACATGTATAGTATAGTGTAATAGTCCTGCTCCAAGAAGTACAGTTACTTCTAAAGTTATTGAAGCCCATGCACTTGAGTAATGTAGCTGAGTACTACCGCCTCTGTTATAGATATGTTGGGCTGTGCTCTGCAGAGGGCTGTGCAGCACAAGTGGAGATGCAAAGACTTGTGGAAAAAGGATTGGGCTAGAGTTTATATAACTAAAACAAAATAACTAAAACTGCAAATTCAGTCAGAACTGAATAAACACTGACTGGTTCAACTTGAATACTAAGCGTTTGAGATTTCCTCCTGAGTTTCAGACTGTGCTGTAGGGCAGGAGCCTCCTGTTTGTTTGGTGCTGCTGGATGAGGCTGTTGCACTGACAGCTCACTCCCAGGAGTTTCACCTTCTATATGTTAGTTATCATTTTATACTGTGAAACATGAACTGGTAAATAGTTAATTCATCATTTATGAGACTCTTACACAGTTGTGCCAACAATTGTTACCACGAATACGCACTTAAATGACTGAATAAGGTAATAACTACTTGGGTGCTTATAAATGATGGACAAATGATGAGGAAGGGGTTTAGAAGTTATGTAAGTGCTTTAATAGTGTGCACTGTGCAGTCAAGAGTACATGTTTCCATTATAGTATAACTTATTGCAAAATGAGCAAATTATTCCAAAATGCAGTTTTATTACACAAGAGTGAACACTTTATTACATTTTGATCTGTTCATTATTACAAGCTTTTCTATACGATCAGATTTGGCTTGTTACTTAATTCGCCTACTACACCTGGACCACGCCCACTGACCCAGCAGAACAGGTGCTCTTTTACATATTTCTATATTGACACACACTGGGCTTGTTTGGCAGACCAGTGTGAGAAGCCAGTGTCATGAAGAAGTTGGTTCCTGCCTGTGTTTTTAAGTTTCTTTCAGTGTTAATTTCGTCGACTAAAATATTTAGTCTTAGTTTTAGCCAAAGTGATATTTTTGACGACTAAATTTGGACTAAAACTAAATTAAACGTTTTTTATGAGACTAAAACTATGACAAAAATGTCCAGATATTTTAGTTGACTAAAATAAGACTAAATAAAAATGAAAGGGAGAGACTAAAATCAACCAAACTTCTATTGACCGTCTGAAAGAGCCTCAGATCATGTAAATTCTCTGCCAAAGGATCAGCTCTGAGCTTTGTTCATGTGGAGCAGCTCCATGAAGCAGAGGAACAAGATTAAATATGATTATAATGAATATTATAAATGCAAAATCGACTAAATTCATCTTAAATTTAGTAGACTAAATTTACTTGCAATTTTAGTCGACTAAAACTAGACTAAAATTGAAGATATTTTTTTGACTAAAACTAGACTAAAATCAAATTACATTTTCGTCAAAAGACTAAAACTAAATTAAAATATGTTGTCAAAATTAACACTGGTTTCTTTCAAATGCTGCCGTAAGAGATAAAATACTGCTTTTTTAAAGGGACTACGCGAAGTTTTAAAATGTCAAAGCTAAGTATTTTCCTCCCCCTACATGTTCCAGCCATGTCCCAATGTGTAGAATGAGACCTATTCACCACAATTGCCTCTAAAATCCTGCACTGTCACTCAAAAAGATACTTTGGTTCCATCATGCAGGAGCTTAATATAGAGGCTGCAGTTATGCGTAAGACCTAAGGTGGCAGTAATGAGCATAAAAAGACCAACTTGCATCTCTTTAATATTGAATTTCCCTCTCAGAATGAATATTCCGGGCGTACAGTATGTCAGTGAGTGTGAGTAAGTTGGTGGTGGTTGCAGGAGCCGATGGCGCAGATTGGCCACCTCGTTTCCATTACTCTACAACAATTATTTCACTGGTAACAAATGACGACTACTGTGTGAAGATTGTCGGGCTCATAAAGTGCAAGCATTCTCACACAGATCTACTGAACAATTATCTCTCCAACACAAGTAAACTTTGCTCAGTCAGATCATTAAGTTAAAGGAACAGGCCACCCCTTTTTTCCATACTGGGATATGTTCTTACCTGAGCTTAGACGAGTTGATAAGTACCTGTCTGGCCTTTGTGCGTGTCCGTGGAAGAGCTTGGTCGCTTCTAACTTTTTCTAACTTCATTCTAGCTTCACCCCGTTTGGAGCTATAGGAATATACTGGGAGAGGCCAAATGCTAACAACATCTTTGGTCTTTTTGCGTGACTGAGGACACACAGTTCTTCCATACTGGGATATGTTCTTACCTGAGCTTAGACGAGTTGATACGTACCTGTCTGGTCTTTGTGCGTGCCCGTGGGGAGGAGTGTGGTGACTTCCAACTTCACCCACGTTTGGAGCCATAAGAATACATTGGGAGAGGCCAAATGCTTTTGGTCATCTTTGGTCGTTTTGCGTGACTGAGGGCACACACAAGGACAAAACGGGTACACATCAACTCGTCTAAGCTCAGGTAAGAACATATCTCAGTGTGGAAAAAACGGTGGCCTGTTCCTTTAAAGTCCTGAAGTCCGTTGAAAATACCGCAACATGAAAAGTACAAAAGAAAATGCAGTGAATAATATTTTTAGCAACTTCAAAAACATAAAGATGGTTTAACGAATTCACCACTTGTTCAGCAACACCACGGAAGCAAAATGTCTTCTTTGTTGTGAGTCAGTGTCATTGACCAAACATATCTGCGCAGCGCCACCTACTGATCAGGAGTGCTCTTCACAAGGGACAAAATGTGCCAACAAAACAAAATGTAATGTAAAGTAGAAAGTAATAGTAGTAGTAGCAGTAGCACAATTTGTATCTTTCACGTGTTGTGGAGTAGAAAAGGTTCCCACCAAAGATAATTCTCATGATTAAAATCCGTTATTTGAAAACAGACCTAAACCGGGACTCTTTGCAAACCCTGTCTTAGATCCATGTCCACTGCAAATCTCCCACTTTTCATCACCAAGTTATATTTTGGTGGAAAGCCCCATCTCGGAGCCTGTGTTTTGATTGGCTGCCGCCGGTCACATGACTCAGCAGCACAGAAAGCTCTCTATTATAATAGCCCACTCACTGATGCCATTTGAAGACTATTGATTTACACATTAGCCCTCCACTCTGCTCCAAACTTAGCTTATAGACACACAATGTAATTACTACTACACATGTGTACTCAAGGAATAGTACTGCCACAGATTACTGCAGTGGTAGAAGTTAAAGGTGACCATCCCAAACTGTTAAGTGAATTGCTAGTACTAATTTACTAATAGTTCTACTGTTACATAAGTAATGAAGTGTATTTTAGAGTATCAGCTACAGAGCAAGTCAATGCAGATTCATAAGGCACACTTTTTGCCTTACAGACTGAATATTGTTACTGTAATATTGTTTCTGAATACAGTTATTGGAGTATTCCTTCTTTATTAGTATGGTATTATATATTTTAAGATGCAAAAAGTCACAATAACTTATTCTGCGTCTTATTTTTAGATTATGGTGATCAAGCTTCCTCTATTAATGAGAAACTTCGATACCACCGAATCCTACTTTCTAGCATTACTAGTTTCAACTAACCAGCCCTTTTCATTTCCACTTTCCCGCAAGGCCCTGCATACTCGGACTAAAGTATCCCGTGTGTTTTGGAAGTGCTAGGATCCTTATTGGCACTGTCCGGGCCTGGGCAGTGTTATGGAAAGCGGTGTCCTTATTGCAGGGAGCTTGCATGTGTTGATCCCGCAGTCCGGTTTCGGATTTCAGGTTCAGAACATGGAGTTTCCCAGCCTTCGCCTGCACCTCCGCCGCCTGTGGAGAGAGAAAGAGAGAAAGAGAGGGAGAGAGAGAGAGAGGGGAAGTGATTTTACCAGCTGACTGCAAAGTAGCACAGCGCCGTTCGACTCCTAAAGCTCCGTTCAAACTGGGTGTTGAAGGGTGACAACACATTTTGATTTAGCTTTCTGGGTTTTCGGCCTGCGGGCTTTATTAGACAGGACAGTATAGTGAAAGGGGTCGAAGGGCAGGGAGAGACGTTCAGCAAGTAGAGGATCGCAATTTTTTTCTGCCTCATGTGCAGCAGCCTTAACCACTAGATTAGAAGCTCTGTGGGTGACTTCCTGTTGTACTTCCTGTCCATATTTGAATGTAAATTGATTGTAAAACGTGCTACCCTACGCCAACCAACAGGAAGTTATAGCCAAAACATTCTCCATCCTCCATGCCAGTCTTCTGCAATATTTCCTATACGTCTGTTTCTTGCTGGGACTGAATCGGGGTCACACGCCCGGCTGCATTATTTACATGTCTCAAAGACGTGCCCCGCCCCCCCCCTCACCCGCCCACCCAGACTCGTATCCACTGTAACACTCCTGACCCAATTCCACTATTTACATGCATCAGCATAGCCCTCCCCCAGGACAGAAAGATCAGAGGCGAGGGGCTTCCACCCGCTTTGCATTTTCCTTTCATTTAGTATTTTTTTTTTACAGAGCAACAAAACACATGAAAAAAATACAAAACACACATGCATTTTCCTCATCAAAAGTGAACAAGTTAAAGTCTTTTCTCTCTAGCATGAAATTGAATACTGAATTAGCGTGCTTACCTAGAAGTGTAGTAGTGTGATGAAGTGTAATAGTATGATGAAGTGTAATAGTATGATATAATTACATGGAAGCAGGAGATATGATTCATTTGTTTCATAGTAATCTGACTAATCCTATCCCGAACAAATCACATGTGAACGTGGTGATAATTGTGAGCTACAAAATACTTATTTTCCCCACAGCCACCATACTTTTTCAATCCACTTTTTAAAGGGTTAAATGAATAGATTAAAAAAAATTTAAGACGAGATCTTAATACCAAAGATCCCGTCATGATCTTTTTTCTTAGGATTAAGAATGGACTGAGCTTCCCCCATAGCGTTCAGTGTGGGCTGGATTTTTGGAGCAAAGAAAAAATAAAAATAAATAAATACAAAAAGAGTGAAAGGATATAATTAGGACGATGTTGCACATGCTAATACAAACACTTGTAGGTCAGAATGACAAGCCTGTGTTCAATAATGACTTTGAGAGGCAAAAACGTTTCAATGGAGAGTCTAATGGAGCTGGGAACTTCCAGAGTCTGCCACGATTTCCATACTATTACAGGAAGAAGTAGGCCACAGTAACTCTATCCTTACATTTACAGTCTTTGGCGTAAGTAAAAAAAAAAGTAACATTTCTACCTATCTGCAAAATGCAACCTATTAGTTACAAAATGAGTAGTTTGCATAAAATAAAGCACAAAAATATTATGCCTCGGCACGATTGTGATTAGATTTTATTGATTTCTTATGCTATTTAGTCCAAATAATGAACATTTTAAACACTTCCATGAACCTAAATATTTAACAGAAAACTGAACTATGAACTGCTGAACTAACACAAGAATCTTGTGCATTTCAGAGCATGTTTGTAGCGGGCTCAACTACAGGGTTTAGCCGGGGCTACAGCGATGGAGACAGAACTTTTGTCTGATGTTTTGTACAAAGGAAGAAGCTGAAAAATGTCCTTCCAGATAAACTGTATTTTTGTCAAATGAAGCAGCCTTCACTTCGGGGCACTTCACACACCGTGGACTCTTGAGGTTATTGTTGTTTTCTTGCTTTTAGTCTGACAAGCTGTCCTTATCCCACCCTCCTCCCTCCCCCTCGCCCCTCCCTGCAGTCTGGCATCACCTCGCGTAACCTACACGAGCCTGGGCACTACCGACAACTTCTGCGTCTGCATTTGACGAAAGCTCTAGATTAAAAGTCCTGAATATCTGAGACAGACCTAAAGCCACACTGCGGAGCATTCCAGGTCAGATGGAGACGTGTGAGCAATGCCAAACATGCTCCGAATGATCAGGCTACGCACGCATGAGTCAAACAAGGCACATGGATGAGAACCTAAAGCTAATGTTTGGCTACATGCAGCATCTCCATGGAGACGAGCTGGTGATGTGCCGCTCCCCGCAAAGTTACGAGTCGGAGGAGAGGCTTGGTTGGGTGTTGTTGAAGAAAAAAGCTCTTTCTGTTCAATATACGAATGGTAAAGATTACACAGAATAAGCCTGTCCCGCAAAATGTTGGTTCAAAATAGCTTTGAGGGAAAATCCCCCATCCACAGATGCTGTTCCAGATACAAAGCATGAGCGTTTAACAAAACCAGATTACCAATATTAAAGCCATACTGCGTAACATTCCACCCAATAAATAGAATAAAATAGCATCAGTATATTTCATGAAAGTGCATATAGGTGATTTTATTGGAGAAAAATACCTAAAAATGTAAATAGTCACGCAATGTTGTAGTGGTGTCTGAATGTTAGAGAAAAAGGAAGTACACAAACATTTTTCCACAATGCATTCTGAAAAGTAGAAAGTAGAAAGACTAGTCCATGTGGGAATAAAGACTTTATACCAACCAGTGTTAATTTTGACAACATATTTCATATTTTATTTTAGTTTCAGTCTTAGTCTTTTGACTAAAATGTAATTTAATTTTAGTCAAGATTTAGTAAAAAAAAAACATTTCAATTTTAGTCTAGTTTTAGTCGACTAAAATTGCACGTCAATTTAGTCGACTAAAATGAAGACTAATTTTGTCGACTTGTATTTATATTATTCATTATAATCATATTTAATCAAGGTCCTCGACTTCATGGAGCTGCTTCCACATGAACAAAGCTCAGACCTGTTCATTTGGCGTTGAATTTAAATGATCTTTCAGACGGTCAATAGAAGTTTGGATGATTTTAGTCTCTCCTTTTCATTTTTATTTAGTCTTATTTTAGTCGACTAAAATATCTGGACATTTTACTCATAGTTTTAGTCTCATGAGAAACTTTTAATTTAGTTTTAGTCCAATTTTAGTCGTCAAAAATAACACTTTGACTAAAATTAAGATTAAATATTTTAGTCGACGAAATTAACACTGATACCAACAGAGTGCCTTGTACAGCATTTTGACTTTTGAAAGTCCTTGCCACAGTAGGATTCAGCTCAATCGCTTTACTTATCAATAGACCACGATAGATTGCGAGAGGTCTTTGAACTAAACATAATACAAATGAAGGAAAACAGCTGTTTTATTCATGTGTTGCAAACGTTGGCTTCTTCCCTTTAGCCTGAGCTTTTAAATGATCAATATCCTCCCCTCTCAAGCAAAAAGGCAATGAGGAAAGTTGTTTCCTTCATTCACGTTAAATCCACGGGAAGTAAAACGTACCTGACTAATATTTATCCATAAATATTCCACTGTCTCTGGAATTTGCTCGGTCTTTATTGCAGAAATACATTATTCCCAGAGTAAACTTATAGTAAATGTAGTCCACTCACTCTGCTGGCATTCCGGGCGAGGAGAAAAGAGTGAGAGAAGAAAATCAGTGCCCGGTAAAGTCCACTCTATAGTGAATGAGGTGTTCGGGACGAGGGTGGACGTTCGGACACAGCCTGGCTAATCATTAAAAGCAGGTTTGGTATCTTTTCATTCATCAGCACTGAACGACAGCTCAAATCTAACCTAGATTGTTCCGCAGTGTGGCTTTAATACGAAACGTCGCCATGAGTCGACCCGGCAGTGATTAGAACTTAACTCACACTTGTCACCTCTCACATAGACTTTATCTCAGTTCATCCGCTACAGCGTCGAGCGATTTGCGCACAGGCGTTATGATAAGGAGCGAGGTTGTTGACAAGGAACGGTCGCCATGGAAATCCTCACTTCCGGATGTCAGCCACATACGGGGTGGCGCCGGTTGCTCGGTGACCGCAGGAGGCGTGGCTCGACCTTTAGACTCAGCAGGTAGTGGTGAGAGGGACTGTAGCTTAGTTATGAATAATGTGGGTTTACTGCCTTTTTTACCCTTTTGGTTATTAGGATAAAAACACCTTGGATTGGATTTTGATCATTTTGTGAGCTTCATCACTCCAGTCCTTGGCACTGCTGTCCTCTGAATATTGCCTTTCATGAGCAATGTTTTAAATTATGGTTTCAAGTCCAAAGGTGGTTGGAAATGTGATCAAAATTCATAGGAGGTAAAGGATAAACAGCAAGAAAACTCTACTTAATGGGAGACACTACAGGCAAAACTAAATTTTTTCAGGTTTTGGGCCAAATTGGTCTCTGAACATACAAGCTTTCACCTGGAAACAGAAAATATGCCTAATCTTCATAATAACATGTTTAAATATTGCGCTGATTCAATGTTCTCCCATAGACTTATATGGGAGAATGCAATTTCAAGGGCCTTTTTCTGTCATTGTGGCGACACTATGTCCACGTCAGTCGGACCTAAAGACTTCACATTTTCCAGCCTTGGACTGAACAATATTTGGAAGATTTTTTCAGAGGGATTTTTTATTATTTAATCCCTAAGCCCCATTTATTGAGTTTTGAATGTCAAAAAAATAAGGCAAAAATTACATTTTTACAAATTTTTTCACTAAAAAACAGCTTATTTTAAAACTAAACAAGAAATCCCAAATCCTCTCTGAGAAAGTCTTGGCAACTCATTCATTAATAAAATGAAACCATAAATTTGAAAGTAGCTCTATACATTATTCAGATTTTGTCGCCGAAAAGAGAAATTTGGGGCATTTTTAGGCATAAAACACCTTGTTCTTATATGAAAAGATAAAATGACAGAAAACTTGCAATGTGTTTTTTTCTCACATTTATGCCAGTGATCGACAGCAAAAGTTGCAAATTGATATCTGTAAATGTATTTTTTTTCCCTATTCACCTGCAGTGTCTCACCTTAATGAGCTCAGTTTAAGGTGATAGTGACTCGGCCTAGACTCAAAGTTGCACGTTCAAGACTTGGATATGCAAATTCAGGACTTGCACTGGGACTCTGACCACTCCTCACTGCACTCTATGCACACGAAGCTCACTACTTTCTCAAAAGACACTGTAATGTTGTCAGATCAGTTTAATATATCACAGATTTTTCACGGTAAATTGGTTCATGTTCTCACTTATACCAATACCTTGACTCTCCGTAGTATGTGCATAAGATCTGATACCAGTGTGAGTTCTATTGTTTGAGTATCAGAACAACCTTCGTATAAAGTTATGCATGAGACGTGTCATGGAGTTGACAGCTCCACTTTGCTCCACACACACAGGGACACACTTTGATTACTGTTTAACAAGGCTGACAATTCCATTTCAAGGATAGTGGCAGCAAAAGTGACGCTGTTGACTTCAATTTGTTCACAATATTATTGTTTATTAACCTTATCGAGCTTGATATATTGACCAGCAGCTTGTAGGAAAGAGCCACCATGCCCAACAATATATTGCAATATTTAAAGTTTTTTCATGCTGTGTGTTGGTGGAGGTTTTGTCAAGTTTCGTTCATTAACTACACGGAATGATTTTTTTTTGTCCACCAACATTAGGCAATCCTCTACGACAAGTTCGCTTTGTGGCGAGCCAGTTTCCTTCCAAGGGCTGACAAAAAAGTAACACATTTTCCAAATCCAAGGCTTGTATATCCTTTATGGCCTACCAGGCGGCAGGGGGCGGAATTAACAGTATTTGTAAAGGAATAGTCCACCGTTTTTCCATACTGAGATGTGTTCTCTCCTGAGCTTAGACAAGTTGATGTGTAGCTGTCTGGTCTTTGTGCGTGCACTCAGTCACACAAAAAGACCGAAGATGTTGTTAGCATTTAGCCTCTCCCAGCATATTTTTATGGACCCAAACAGGGGTGATATTAGAAGCGACCAAAACGAAACATTCGACGTCCGCGCAGTTAAGCGAAGATATTACTGCACAGACGACGAAGTGCCCATCTATCCATCCATCCATCCATTTTCTTCCACTTGTCTGTTTCCGGGTCGTGGGGGCAGCTGTTGGAGCTGCCCAAATCACATTGCACTTATGGCTCCTCCTGCAGGTGGTGGGTCTAAAGAAGGACGGCCTCATGGTTCTATCTGGGCCTGTCAGTCTCTCATAAGGAGCTTCTGAACCGCTCTTTGTCTGACCCGTCACCGAGGACCTGTTTGCCATGGGAGACCCTACCAGGGGCACCAAGCCCCCGACAACAGAGCTCCCAGGATCTTTCAGGTGCTCAAACCCCTCCACCACGTTAAGGTGGCGGTTCCAGGAGGGGGTCGAAGTGCCCCTAAGCTGTTATTAAGCCTTAGTACCCCTTTTTATTGCCTTAGAAAATCGACATGTTTCATTTTGTGTACTTGGATCGTGTATCTACTCACGTAACCATATTTAAACTGGGAAAACTTGGAAGAGCTTGGTCGCTTCTAACTTCACCCCCGTTTGGCCCCATAGAGGAGAGGAGGACCAGACAGGTACACATCAACTCATCTAAGCTAAAGTAGGAACATGTCTCAGTATGGAAAAATGGTGGCCTATTCCTTTGAGGGGTATTTGATCTCCGATGTGTCATGTTTTTCTTTTTTTTTTCAAAATCATCTTGTGGGCCATAACATTTTTTTTTCATTTAAATAAAAAAAAAAAAGGAAGATTATTTCTACGTTCCCCTTTTCACATGTTTGGATTCACGCCCGTCTCCTCTCCTCCGCCCCAAAGACAAACGCACTTAACTCCATCCTCTCCTCCATCGCCGCCTGCAGATTAGCGCATCTGGCCGTCTTCCCGATCTGTCATGGATGTAAGAAGCCCTCTGCAAGACAACGCAACAGATTGTTTTGTCCTGCCCGAATGAAAGCCTGTTGCTCGGTCCTGGAAGAGGTGATGTCATTGTTTGGAGAGGGATAAAGTGGAGAGTGTGGGAGGGGTGTGTGTGTAGTTTTGGGGGGGGACTTGCGAGCCGGTTGCATCATCAGAATGCTGTGTGTTTGAAGTTACGAGGTCTCACAAGGAACAGCACTGGGTTTAAACTTAGTGTGATGTTTTTTTTTGAGTGGCTAATTATAGCTCTATACTTGATCACTTCATATTGTCATTCTGCTTTCACAGCGAGCCCCAGGGCAGCTTTGGCTTCTGAATTGGCTTAACGTCATCTCCAAAGCGCAATACAAGCCATTCATCTCAGTGTCTAATGCTTGTTTAGTTGTTCAAGAGATGCCGCTACACCTGTTCCCTCGTAAGCGTGACCACATGAAACGATATTCCTGATTTGACCGGTTTGTTTTGTTTGCGCAGAGCGAGCAGGTGTCGGGATCGAGGGCGCGAGACTTCGTACAGGAGGGAAAACCCCGCTCCTCCTCCTGCTGCTGCCGCTGTATTTTCCACTGAGCTCATTGTCCTCTGCAGCACGCTCACACTCACGCGGCTGTGGCTGTGGGCTGTTTGCTCAGCGCGACACCTGCCCAGCTCACACCACAGCTGGATGACACAGGGCTGACTCCACACAGAGCTGAACGTTCAGAAGTTTGTCGAAGTGAGGAGTTAAAGGGGCGGTATTATGCAAAGTCGACTTTTTCAAGCTTTACATCATGTTATTATGTCATTCCCTCATTAAAAACATGCCTGAAGTGTTGCCTTGGCACATTCATGTACTTTCGAGTAATCTGTAAAAACTCTGATGGCGGCCATTTTAGGGATAGGTTTGCCTGAGTCCTCCTAGGAACGCCCCCACCTCCTGGAGACGCCTCCGAGCTTTCGTCACCAGCCGAGTAGCCAACCAAAGGGAAAGGAAAGGGTCAGAGGTTCTTAAAGAGACAGGGCCCTATTTCAAGACATTCACTACAGCCATTTTGAGAGAGCAGTTTTATACAAGGCAGTTATTCTAATTTACTGCATTTACAGACCAACAGAAGGTTTGGCCATCATTGTAGTGGGATATAGACTGATGCTATGTGACTGAAAAAAGCATAATACCCCCACTTTAAGACACATTTGGCAACATATATAGCATTTTACAACAACCCCGAGTTATTGATACGAAGTGTGCGAAATCAAACCTTATTCAAACTCCGTACTGACCAAAACCTTTAGAGTGATGGAACTTCAAAACAATATTACTCAAGTTGAAGTTAAGGAAAGCATGACTGGCTGTTATTGCAGAGGTGTAACTACAAAAAGTAAATATCAAGCATTGGCTTAAAGCAGTACTAAGTAACTCTTCCCCCTAGAGGCCAACTGCAGGTGTAGTAGCAAGTTACGATTTTTTAACTTATTAATTGTCTTGGAGAGTAAATACTACGCTGACAGGAAAGGCGAAGAGAGAGAGGGATATTGTACATTCAATTATACAATGGAAATATTTTTTTTTCACTCAAACCTGGCTGTAAATACTGTTTAAAGTGGCGCTAGCCCGCAGTTAGCTTTGCCCGTTAGCATGTTAGCTTCTTCTTCGTGATTCCATTAATGTGTATTGCTTACTCTGGACCGGTGGCAGTCAAATTGCAAACATGGTTTTCTGTCCAGAGACACCAGGGGGAGATTGAAAGACCCTCCAATCATCCCATAAACACTTGCATTACCCCCACAGGGACTACGGAAAGGATTTATTCAGGTAGACATGTTACTTAGTACTGCTTTAAATTACCTGAATTGAGGAAATGTATCTTGTTTTGAGCGGTTTTCACTCATTTAGACACTTTTCCTGATCGGACCAAGTTTACTTTGCTTGTTTGAGGACATTTCAGACCAGTTCTAGGGTCAATCTCGCTTGAAATAAGAAAGTAAAATTGCCAATGAGATAAGACCAATTTTCTTACCCCATTGGCAAAGAAAATGACCTGAAATAAGGACGAAATGTATCGAAACGAGTCAGAAACATCTCAGAACAAGTGAAATAATCTAGGACAAATGCCCAAGAACCTCTTAACTAGTCAAAACAACTAAAATTTGGATTATTGTGCTCAAATTGAGATGTTTATAACTACACAAAGACTAGACTAGCACCAATCCAAGCTAATCTCCGACTTGTAAAAACTGTTTGTTCAGGACTAATCCAGGTGCAGTAAGGACCACAGAGCTGTAAGTAAAGCTGGATTGTCGACAATGGGGCGAGTTACTGCTGTGTTTGGCCGTGGCCCAGGCTGGGGGAGCGCGGTGGAGCAGTGCGGCAGATGGGATGGTCTGGTTTACATGCGGACTGTATGGAAATGAACCCGGGACAATACCGGTTCTCAGAGCGTCCTCAGGGGATGTTTGAGATCTATTGTCGCTGTAGTCTCATGACAAAGCAGGTTCTTGTGTTGTTGAACTTTTGTTTTGATGTTTTTAAATGTTAGGTGTTTAGGTTGTGACAATGCTAGCTAAATATGCCAAGTCTTAACAATTTGATCAAGGACTCCACTGTTTTCGTTAGTTTAGCCGGCTGATCCTGCATAAAGGCTGGTCAGATGTAGACTGTAAGGGGCACATGACAATGAAAAATCAGCTTTTGTTGTAATGTTCCTGAATAGCATTTCACCTCATTCACGCAGTTTGGAGAAATCTTGTTCTATTTTGGTTTTATCTTATTTTGTTGCATCATAAAAGGAACACAGAACAATCCCCCACATTTTTTAAGCCCATAATCCATCACTAAACTTGGTCTGCACAGTTCTGCGCTCAAACAGTGCTGATCACAGCGCTATTGCACAGCGTAGCCTGATGCAAACAGAAATGTAAAGGTTTTTTTCACTGTTCTCTCACTTTGTCATTCTCTGCTGCCTGCAGAGGGAGATCCAGGCCTAATTTAATTCTCACTTCTTAAAGTCTTTTGATTGTATTGTCAACATTATTTAACCTCTTAACTCCCGCCTGAACCGAGAGGATCTTTTTCCTCACGTCATCAGATTTTTTTTTCCATCATTTTTTTGTTTGGTATTTTTTCTGTCCCATTTTTGTCATTTTTTCGTCAATTTTTAATCACATTTTTGTCATTTTTTTGTAATTTTTTTGTAATTTTTTAGTCCAATTTTTTACCATATTTTTGTAAATTTTTTTGTAACATTTTGTCACATTTTTGTCATTTTTTTGTCCTTTTTTTGGTCATTTTTCGACAGTTTCTTGTCAATTTCTTCTGACATTTTTGCCACTTTTTCATCCATCTTTCGTCACTTTTTCATCAACGTTTTCTCACTTTTTTGTCACATTTCCATCATTGCTTTCGTCTCAGTTTTGTTGCTATTTTCGCAGCTTTTTTCCAGAACATGTGCTCGGTTCAGGCGGGCGTTAAGGGGTTAAAACTCAAATGGCGCATCTTTGAATAGTCTTTGAATCTTCCCCAGTGGCTATTTTTTTAGCATTGTGGTGGCAGCTGCCAACAAGCTCCTCCTTTTCCCAAAAAAACTCGTAATCAGGAGCTTTCCTCACCTCTCCATCTCTTGCGAAGTTTAATCATTACATCACGAAGTCAAAACACTCGCCATACCTTGACTACAGCCGCACGGGACGACGGGTCTATTTTTTCTTTATTGAAACAGCTACACAGCGAAAGGGAGTAAGAAGAGGAGGAGCTTAGAGTTAGAGTTTAGATCAATATTGCATTTTCTACAGTGATAGAGATGCCAAATCACTGTAAAAGTTACTTGTGAAGTGCTTTTTCTTACGTTGCTCAACTCTGGCACTCGTAGCACGTCTTTGATGGTGAAGATGTCTCACAGTAACAGAGAGAGGATATAAACAATACGCTACAGAGACTCTAGCCCTCACTACTCTGCCAGTGTGCATAAACACAGACTGAACTCAGTGCCCTCTCGTGTCCACTACCAGCATCATCGGACTTCATTGACCACAGCCGCCAGGACAGTAGCTGTGATTACGAGCGATTAGCGTGGATCCATGCGCCGGCCAAAACCTGCTCCACAAACCCAGATCCGCTTTCTGATTGGACGCATTCCCACTGGATTAATCCGCCCTCTTGCGCAACGGCGGCGGCGTCTGATTGGATAAGACTCCCAAGACAAAGTGTTAGAAACAAGAGCGCCGCAGGGGAAAGTGCGAAAGGGAAGACCGCTGGAGTAAAAATAAAAGTGCTCGGCTTACTTTGATTGGTTTGGGATATTGAAACCAGCCTAGATGTTGTTGAAGTTCATGCTTCACCTTCAGTGGACTCATTCCAGTCATTTCAGCGCTTAAATTGCTTTCACTACAACGCATCGATCCATCATATTCTCTCTCAAGCTTCAAAATACACCAAATATTTAGATAAAGTTTTAAAAAGAAACTACATTTGTTTTATTTCTTTATGTTGAAATATCTTCTTGGTGACTAACTCTCCATGGTGTACTCTGCCCAAGTCCCATACTTTACTTTTGATTTTGTAAAAGTACTCATAGTACAAGAACTCTTGGATTTTGTAGTGACAGATGTGTAGTTGTAGTACATAGGAGCAGTTGAGCTAGGTGACGTTTGTCGTGTTTACTCGTATAACTTTCGGGTTTGTTTTAGGCAGACACTCTCAAAGTACATAGGGAGTAGTAGTTGTAGGTGTGTGAATGTGCTGATGCAGGAGCAGACGGGGGCAGGTTAATCCTCCGCTCTCGGGACGTCCGGGAGTTGACGCCAGCAAGTGTGTGAGTTTGGAAAGAACACACTGTTTCTCATATTGCAGCGTGTCAGCGCGACAGAGCTGCGATCTGACAAAAAAGATTAGTAATAAAATATGTTGTGGGACAATGCTACATGATCACAGCACCATTGTAAAGCCACAGGTAACTGGTAACACATACAAATACTGATTTGTATACAAATACTGTGGAGAGCAACAAATACTGATTTCAAGTTGTCTCCGCCATTGAAGCTTTTGAAAAAGTGTCTTTTCGTTATGTTTCAGCTGAGCACCACCACCCCTGATTTCATTGCACACAAAATGCTGAGGCTTTGGCTTTTAACAAGGACATGAGCACCAGAACAGCCTGTGTTTTTGTTGTAATAAAAGTGATAATAACTAGTAAAGTGGCTGCAGTAAGTGCAGTAGCAGTACCACCAGTGCTCGGAGATTAGCTTCAATGTTTCTTCAGGGACTTCTATAGCTGAACCTGTACCTTAGTTGTAGATGTTTTCAAACTTTTCAACTGGGTCTGGACTGCGTTGAGTTGAGTTGAGCTCTGACCTGAGATGGGTCACTTGTTGCTTTTGCTTTGCTAGGGTGATGCTACAAAAGTCAGCGATCTAGATTTGAGGAGACATTATACAAGAGAGCTGGAGTTTTGTCAGATGAACGATGGAAAACTCCTGGATACAAACTTACACAAACATAGTATCATAGTTGTTTTAGGAGCTACATATGATTCTGTTGTTTTCAAACTAGCAAATCAGCATAAAAAAAAGCAACCTGTGTCGTAACCGTTTTGCTCGGGAGATGTAGTCACATCCAGATGAAACGCAGAGATTCCAGCGCCAGCCTCTGCTCCTCATTAACAAACTAGGCCATGTTACATAAGTCTGATGGCACGTCTGGTATACGTTTAACGCAACTCAGCAGGCCACTTTCATCCCATGCCTGGACAGTATGAGCACAAAGGTACGAAGATGACAACAGAGTGAGACCTCCTGGTTCTTACAGGATCTATCTGACGTGACACTCGGTCGTGATGTGGCACAAAAGGCCAAACTGTGGATTACACAATGAGTGGGAGGGGATATTGGAGATGTTGACATGAGAGAGGGAAGGCTGTGGTTTCCATCATTTTATGCAGTAAGACGTTATTGAATGGATTGTATTCTGTCGGTAGATATTGCAATGTTGTCATTATCACAAATGTTGACGAGATTTATCGAATGCTCAAAGCCATATCTATTTATTTTTAAGGGGAGACACTACAGGCAACTCAATTTTTTCAGTTTTCAGGTTTTGGGCCAAATTGGTCTCTGAACATACAAGCTTTCACCCGGAAACCAAAAATATGCCTAATCTTCACAAAAACATGTTTAAATATTGCGCTGATTCAATGTTCCCCCATAGACTTATATGGGACAATGCAATTTCAAGGGTCTTTTTTTCTCAAAACACATTTTTCTGTCATTGTGGCGACACTATGTCCACGTCAGTCGGACCTAAAGACTTCACATTTTCCAGCCTTGGACTGAACAATATTTGGAAGATTTTTTCAGAGGGATTTTTTATTATTTAATCTTTAAGCTCCATTTATTGAGTTTTTAATGTCAAAAAATAAGGCGAAAATTACATTTTTACGCATTTTTCCACTAAAAAACAGATTATTTTAAAACAAGAAATCCAAAATCCCCTCTGAGAAAGTCTTGGCAACTCATTCATCAATAAAATGAAACCATAAATTTGAATGTAGCTCTATCCATTATTCAGACCTCGTCGCCGAAAAGATGGGAAATTTGGATCATTTTTAGGCATAAAACACCTTGTTCTTAAATGAAAAGATAAAATGACAGAAAACACATTTATGCCAGTGATCGACAGCAAAGGTTTCAAATTGATATCTGTGAATATACATTTTTTCCCTATTCACCTGCAGTGTCTCGCCTTAAATATAAAAAAAGAAATAGAAAAACAAAAAGGACATTGAGCATTGGGGCTGTTTAGTATTGTTAAAGTGAGTCTATAAGTTTATAAAATGAGAGTAGAAGATGACAGTATACAATCAAGCTCCTACCCTCACTGTATTGTGACAAAAGTGAATCACCGCCCTACTAATTATGAAGACGTGTTTTTAAGTGAAAGCAATTTAAGCGATGAAATACAAGAGAGGACTGACTATGGCGCACATTGCATCCACGGTTTATCCTTTTTGGGAGCGGCGTGTGTCGCCTCTCGCAGATGCCTGTTATTGTTATTGTGTTGGTGGCGCTTCCTGGCAACAGTGACACATGCGCCGGCGGTGGCTCAGTGTGACCCAGTTCACCAGCCAGGCCGGATCCCCGGGGGCACGCAGCCACGCCACGTCCCTCCAGCCCGGGACAATGAGGGGCTCTCAGGCCAGACCAGTGTCCAGTGTGACCGAGATCCAGTGTGGGAGTGGACGGAGATGACAGGCGGCTTACAAAGAAATGAACAGGCTGCTCTATTCTGTCGTCAAAACCACTAAGGTTTGTGGGAACCCAAGCGCATTAGATAATAATAAACTAATGGAGATTTTAAAACTTCACATATAAGCATTGGGATTCTACAGTGTGTTAGGGAGCGCCCACAAATGGCTGCAGTCAGGGGGGAGAACTGGGAGGAAAATGTTCACCTATTACTCCGCCAGTCCTTTCAAAATGCTGAATTCTGGATGTGTTTTCTACCAAATAAGGATATGGAGAAATGAGGAGGAGCAAAGTGGTTCAGCAGGCCATAAATACATAAATAACAGACGATGCTAACCATTAAGCTAACGCCTAACTTCAAGTGCTGTTTATTTACTGGACAATCTGCTCTGTAAAAACATTCATGATGACCCGATTTTTACTTGACTTTCTGTGTGCTAAATATAATTATAGTCTGCCTTAGACTTCCTTTCCCTTCGCTCGGCCACGCCCCATTGTATGGCATGTTGCCTTCTGTATCTATACGTTTGTTAAGTGTGACGTCACGACTTCCGGGTCCCAGCAGACCGGCAAATATGTGAGAAAAAAACATTAAAAACAACCATCAATATTTCTGAAACTCAACGGAGAGTTACTGAACCTACTTATTTCTCAGACTCATTAGCCAAAAATTCCGCACCTACTGCTAAAAAAGTATTATTTAGTAAAGTCGTTACTTCCGGGGTTAGCGTAGCTGCTGCGCCGTTAGCATTCTTCTCCGCTAAACCTGGATGTAGTGATTTTGGTCAATATTACTTGTATAGCAGTAGGTGCAGCATTTTTGGCTAATGGGCCTGATAAATAAGTCTGTTCAGTAACTCTCTGTTGAGTTTCAGAAATATTGATTGTTGTATTAAAGAGTTTTTTGTAGTTTCTCGCACATTTGCGGACCCGGAAGTAGAGCTGTGACGTCACCACAAACAACAAACGTATAAAAGCAGAATATCCTCAACTCATACAATCCAGCCCAGATGATATTTGCAAATTTTTTTCTACCATGGATAATCCCTGGGCGACTGAAAGCCTTAAAGAGGGGGTATTATGCTTTTTTCAGTCACATAGCACCAGTCTATATCACACTACACTGATGACCAAACCTTCTGTTGGTCTGTAAATGCAGTAAATTAGAATAACTGCCTTGTATAAAATTGCTCTTTCAAAATGGCTGTAGTGAATGTCTTGAAATAGGCCTCTGTCTCTTTAAGAACCTCTGACCCTTTCCGACACGCCCCCTCCACACGCTGTCTGTGGCATCAGTGGGGAGGGGTTCTGCTGAGGAGCAGTGGTTGGTTACTCGGCTGGTGACGAAAGCTCGGAGGCGTCTCCAGGAGGTGGGGGCGTTCCTAGGAGGACTCAGGCAAACCTATCCCTAAAATGGCCGCCATCAGAGTTTTTACAGATTACTCAAAAATACGTGAATGTGCCAAGGCAACACTTCAGGCATGTTTTTAATGAGGGAATGACATAATAACATGATGGAAAGCTTGAAAAAGTCGATTTTGCAAAATACCCCCCCTTTAAACATTTATACCGTATTTCAGTCTGTTGTGAACTGACTCGATTTCTAAACATGAATTGCACATCTAATCGAAACTGCAGCCCTTGCCTCGCAAAGAAACGCAATTAAATATTTTTCCCACACCGTGCAGCCATAGTGGCACAGTGAGTTTTTAAAAACAAATCTGTTTGCCTCCACTTTAGTATTGTTACCAGTTCAGGCCAACAGACAGCTTGGACATGTTTATTAATCAACCACCATTACTTCACAAATATTCCACTGTCTTTTATCACAGGCTTCATCCCATCATTATGATCATGTTTGTTGTTAAAAATACAGGTGACATATGGTATGACAACAACAGGAAGCAGCAGGAAGTTCAGTTGAACGCACCGACCTCGTCCAACTCCACTCACGCCATCTGCCTGTCAGCGTGCGCTTACTCTTGTGCAGTACCTTCTGAAAACACTACGATATAACTGTGCTTATCGGACAAATGACGCGTGTTGTCCGATCCAAGAGCCGCACGTGTGTCGGCAGCAGAGACCGAATGCGACTGGGGGAAAGTGTGAATCCAAGGAGAAAAACATTAAAGCAGAGATCTACATCCTGCTGCATCAGGGACATTAAAAATTGAACACAAGACGTCTGGGTTCAGATTTGAAGCACTCGCACTTGAAGAGTCTCCGGCAACGTGTGAGTCTGGAAATCCTTAGTTTTCAATCCAAACACTTAAGCACCCGTTAATATGAAGCGATACCAACACTTTTTAGTGGAGTCTGTGCCGACCTTTCAGCTGACCCGAGTAATGCTGGGAAGTGTAGTCCCGGTGAGGCTGTAAATATGCTCTTAGGGGTTGTTAGTGTTTTAAAATGCGGAGATTAGGCAGGGGTTTAGCGGGTAGTGTTAGCTGCAGTGTGACTGTCATGATGAGACAGCTGTGAAACAGGGAACCAACCCACTGCACTTCACTTTAGGGCTGCAGCTAACGATTATTTTGTAATCGATTCATCTATCGACTATTTTTTACGATTAATCGATTAATCGCTTGGCTATGAATGGTGTAGGAAAATGTATTTTTTTCCATTTTTTTATCACATGAAGCTAAAGTGGATCCGCTTGAGGACGTGTTGATGGAGTAAACGTAAAGTAAATGTTTGTTGGAGGCTCTTGGTGCTAATTCTGCTTCTGATTGGATGAGACACAAACAGATATTCATGAAATTTACAATGTACAAAGTGTACTACATACACAAACAAAGTGGGTTTTCATCAAAAATACTACACTTTCATGTAATTTTTGCTCTATTTGAGTCTGTATGAACTCGAAAACGATTAATCGATTACTAAAATAGTTGTCGACTATTTCAATAATCGATTAGTCGTCGATTAATCGATTAGTTGTTTCAGCCCTACTTCACTTTCTGTTCAGTCACTATTATAATAGTCTTGCAGTATTGTTTTCACCTGAGGACCTATACAAATGTGGAAGATACTAAGGTTATGTGCACAGAAGGCATGACACTAACTAGCTAAACTGGGCAATTCCTTTTACAGCCTACACTTTGGGAAGTGACCACAAACACAGTCTGTCATATTCACTTTTCCTGGGCTTAGTGTGTGAAAATAGCCTCCTATGGTGCCTTTAGGTAGCTGTAAGTGCATGTTTGTTGTTAGAAGAAGCCTGGCGAAGGTCAGTTGGACTAAGACGTGGCAGCAGAAATAAATCACTAAAAGGAGTTTGACGGCTTTTTTTCCTTTTCGTGAGTGCCAAGTGTGTCCAGTTTACCTTGAAACCAATATGGTTGCTAGCACTGCGGTGGTCGTAAAAGGAACAGTTAAAAAGTTAAAAGTCAGGGCAAGCTGCCACTTTTGTTGGAACAAGCCACACAGTAACATTTACCCACCGAAAAAGTTTAGTTTAGAGTGTCAATAATAGAAAATTTCCTATCAGCTCAAACCTGAAAGCATCAAAGTCGAATTGGTTTAACATGAAAATTTGGAGCTGTATGACGACGCAATTCTGATCTCTACAGCAAAAACCTTCAAGTTTTTAGGAACCCAATGCCCCGTGAGGTTCAAGCCTTTTGAAAATGAGATGATTTTGCTGAATGTCTCTCACGTGCGTGTCCTGAACCGGTGAAGGACAGAGACAGCTGTGTCCTGTATCGTAAAAACACATGTATCTGGACTGTGTGAGTGGAAGTGTCGTCAGGTCACTTCCTGCTGTTGAACCAGGGGGAAATTTGTTTATAAAAGAAATACTTTGGTGAACTTAGAGAAACCTCTGTAATGTAGCCGATTTATCATCCTTTTTGTAGATTGATTAGAATAAAATATCTACCAAAAAGAACAACTGCAGTTTCTGGCTTAATGAGAACTTCTTCCAGATCAAATTTTTAGTTAGGCCATTTTTTTCTTACCCCACACTGATCTTCTACGCTGCAGCGGTTAGAAAATCTGACCCGCTTGTGACTTTCGAAAAACAAAAAAATGCAACAGTTGAACACGCACGCCAAGGCGAAAGTCAGCATTTGGCTCCGCGACTGAGCAGGCTGTTTTTAATTTACTCCTCGGTGCGCTGCTGCGTGGCCCATAATGCTCTCTGTTTGTGAGAGTACAGAGCGGGGAGGAGTTGGTGGGGGGGGTGTAGAGTGAGTGTGTCTGACTCACCACATGTGTTTGGGACAGATGGCTTACTTCAGGAATGGCTCGGGAGACTTTTGCGGTCCCCGAAAAATTGAGTTGTTATCGCTTTCGATCGCCGAAATGTAGAAAGTGTAGGGAAATTTCATGGGGGAATATTGCGTTGTTTTGAGAAAAGTATAATAATAGGCTATTGCTCAATGTTGTAAAGGTTCACCATGGTCAGTGGGGTAAAACGAACCTGTCTGACGGCGGTCCAACTTCTCCAAACCTCCACTGATCCTGTCTGTGACCAAGTTATTTTCCCTGTGCTGATTGTAATACAGATTCCATTTCATTTTGGCAGTGCTTCTCCTGTCAACAGAGCTCTGGAGGAAGGATTGCACCCGCCGCAAGCGTTTTGTTCATTTAATAATGTCTTAGTTATATCACAAAATACTCAAAGACTAACAGACATCTTTGAGTAGTCTTTATATCTTCTCCGGCGGCTGTTAGTAGCAGCATGGCGGCCGCTCCGAAAAATCTCCCCCTGAGGGTCCTCCGTATCCTGGAAATGCTTCCCTCTCCTCTTTATTTTTTTATTTTTTATCATTGAAACGGTTGCTCAGCAAAGGGGAGCAAGAGGAGGGGCAGTGGGCGGGGCTTATGAGGCGTTCACTTGAATAATCAGGAAGTGGATATTTTGTTTCAGCTGATTAATATTGCATTTTCTATTCAACAAAGTGTAAGATGGCGACATTATTACCAAATACTTGCAAAAAGCATAACTCCCCCTTTTAAGTATAACATATTAGGACCTTCACCAATCTAGCTCAGGTATTTTCTTGTTCTTGTAATAGTTGTCTGCCTAGGACGTATACTTCTACAACGTTTGGACAAATTGAAGTGCAGGTTACTACCTATAGTTGGCGTGATTAGCTTGATTAGCTTGTCTTATGCTAGGAAAAGTACCCACACTAAAAAGAACTCTTGGAAAGTCCCACTGAGATTTTAAAATCTCTTTTTCAGCCGAGTCCTCAGAAGGGGACTCTTTTGTACATGTTTTAGTGAAAGGGCAAAGTGCAGTAAACTACGCAGACACAGGGAAAAAATGCTAACTCTACGCAGAAAGGCCCCACCTAGCAAGAATGCTAACTACTGCGGCACAGTGCCTTACATACTGAATTACTTTATAGATACAGACGGCATCTCGTCATAGAAGGGGGCGGGGCTTCGCCGAGGGGGAAAATAGAATCTTTAGAGAAACACATTTTTCCCTCTTTTTAGCCATTTTCTGGTGGAATATCAACTTATTTCTCACACATAAATAAAGTCAAGTGTAAATCGGGCCCATATGGATATTTTCTCACAGCAGATTGTTCAGTAGAAGTGAAAAAACGGCAATTGTAGCAAGCGCTAGCTAACCGTTAGCATTAGCCCGATGCTAACATGTAGCATCAAGTTAGCATTCTCCGTTATTCATGTATTTATGGGCTGTTGAACCACTTTGCTCCTCCCATGTCTTTGTATCATTATTTAGTAGAAACTATGTTCATAATTCAGCATTTGCTACAGTAGTTTTTGAATAATTAGAGAAAATTTACATTTTTTCAAAATTGTTTTCCCCCTTAACTGTTTTCAAAAATGACCATATATGGGCGATTCCAGAGATGCCGTCTGTATCTATGATTTGTGTTGTGTTTTTATAGCTTAATGAAATTTTTGTTGAATATTGTGCACACTTTAGAGTTATGTGACTTTCCATGGAAGATTTAACTTAGCACAACAACAAAATAAGAAAGCCTTAGTAAGCTAACTATTGGTCAGCTTCTGTAGCTTTTGTGCATCCACACAACCTTGTAATCACAACTGGTTTAAGATTTTTCAGTCGTTTTCAAACTTGGGTTTCCTTTCCCTTGCCACCCTACACCTCTCTTTTGTCAGTCCCAGGCCGTAGAGTGCCGTCTTCTTCTAAGTGATGTAACTCTATCTGCTTCTATTGAGCGCTCCTGAATCAGACTGGGCTGTAGTCAAACACGCTTTTATTGTGAAGGGACAAAACACTACTCTGAGGCTTTTAGCCCCGAGTCTGTTCCCGGCATGTTCATGTGTACGAAGCTTGCCGTCTGAAAGGACTTTTAAAAATAAACAGGAAAAGTGCAGTGAATGCAACAGAAATGAAAGGTTTAACGCACACGTAAATTTCAATTTCGAACACAGCTATGAAATCTTCTTGTGTTGAAGTCCTGTGCATGACATGACAGTTGCTTTGCCTGCACACAAAGAGCCATATTGTTTTTGGGCTGGATTTCATGACGCCATCGGAACTCGGCAGTTGGACGGTCCCATTTGGAGGTGGCGGACTTTGTGGTGAGGTTTTTTGGGTTATGGGGGTGAGAGGGGACAGAATACATGTCTTTGTGTTTCGCGGACAACACGGACGGTCTCCACGGCGACCGTCCCCGCACTCTCAAGCCCATCCCGAGGAACCAGAGGAACGCTCACTTCCTGTCTTTATACTAAGCCGCCGAGGGGCCACACCTGATCGATTTATCACTTTCGGTCCAATTCTGTTCTTAGTTCAAACGCTGGACAGTCAAATGGCGTCGGTGTGAACAAGATGTAGATTTGCAGCTGCTGTTTTTAGGCTGGTTTCGCCGTCAGGGCGTCGGGGAAGTAGACTCTTTGCATCTGCTACGGTTCCTTTTTTCCTGCCCTTCAAAAGAGGGCTGCACGATTTTGACAAAACACCTAATTGCGATTTTTCTGAGAGATACTGCAATTGCGATTCGATTTGTGAGTTCAATATTTTATATATGGTATTGGTTTTATTTTTCATGGAACTGAGCTGCAGATGAAACTGCTGTTAAACATCATGGTACTGTTATTACATTGCAGCTTCAAGCAGCAACGAGATACAAATCTGCGAGAGGAAAAGAGGCATTTTGGGGAGTTGTCAGAAAAACATCCTTTAGTAGTAATAGTTTTAATCTTCTCTAATAAATGTGGTGCTCTCACACTCTTCTCCCTCTCTGTTCAGCTTCATAAAAGAGTTCTCGGAATCACAGGCTGCAAAACGCCTCATATTTACGTCAATAACCTGCTGTAAAGATGGTGCAATTTCGATGTGTGGTGATGAGTCGAGGCGATCGGCCTTTTTTTGACCACCCGCTCTACGATGTAATTATATTTCCGTGACACAGGCGGCAGATAGTCAGTCAGAAGAAAAAACAAGTAGCTACAACCTCAATTTCGATTCGATAAAGGTCAATCGTGCAGCCCTAGTTCCAAATCAGGCCTCGTTCTTCATTGTTTTTTTGTGGGATTTACGTTTATTTGTCAGTGGCCATGTAGAAACAACATTAATCTTAAAGAAATGACACTCTGTTCCAGATTTAGCCAGTCATTTCCATCTGCAGTCCCCGGGCAGGTGCGCACAGCATTAAAATACAAATCACAAATAGCCTTGAGTAGCATTAACATTAACATTAGCTTAAAAATACCCATACTCAGGTTGACTCTCCGCATTGTCGTAACCGCCGCTCTCATTGTCTCACTAATGCACGCCGTGTTTATTTGGCGGTAGCTATTTTTAAGAAGTACTTTCCGTAGTACCGCGAAGGCCCTTGTAAACCCAATATCACACAATGGTTTCTCAGGGTCCAACAAATCATTGCCATTTTATGTAAACAGAGCGTTTGCATTCTAAGGAAGGCCTAATGGCTCTTTCCACCAACTTCTCTAGAAGCACTCACGTTCCTCCTCCATCATCCTGTCGCTTCAACAATGTATAACAAACCATCTCAAATGCATTGGATTCTTGTATCAGTTTGTCTTCAGTAACCAACACATTTTACTGTACTTTGTAATGCCATAGTATTTCAGGTCAGAGAAAGGTTATGGGGTCACTTCTGTGTTCAAATAAAAAAAACCCTTATTAATAGATCTGTTATATCAACACTATTGTGCCCTGGACTTGTGGACGATGCATCCTGTTTGATGCAGTGCAGTCGCTATGCAAGATTCTGCCAGTGTGCACTAGCTCCTCTTGTTCCTTCGGTCTTCCCTGCACTAAAGTTCATCTCCAGGTGAAGTCAGGCTGGTGGACGTGGCTCAGCGCTCTGTAATTCAAGCCTTCAGCTGTCAGAGAGAGGCTGATTCTCACGACCCACACATTCTGGATTTAAACTCCACAGTAGTAAAAATACTCACGACTCTTTTAAAACGGAGCGTTTGATACAGTAATGCCGGCGCGATGACGGACGAAATGTGCGGTGATGTTATGATTGTTGGTGGTCGATAAGCACTTTTCCTTGTGGAGTTTTTTGGTAGGTTTTAAAGGTTGGATAAGACTCTTGGGATTTGAACTCAGTCTGACCTGTATTTGACCTTTGACAAGAAATGCCAAATGTTGATTTTCCAGGAAACCAATGATGTCTTCAGGAGATGCCGTTTGTTGTTCTTTTTTAGTTTTCTTTCCTTATTTTTATGAGAAAAGTCCTGCCTTTTTAAAGCTTTTTACAATGTTGTTCCCTCATCAAAATCATGTATTGTTACTATATCCTTAGTAGTATTGCGGTGGTGCTTTCTCACACATCGCTCTTCCAAATTCATGAGGCTGAAGGTTTTCCAAATTCCAACTTCATTCTTGTGTTGTCCTATATAATTGCTCAATAGGTAACCTGCCGTGTCCCGCTATGTGAATTTAAGAGAACACAATGTGAATTTGCCAAGCTGCAGATAAGGCCTGACAACTTCCATCTAGCTCCAGTTAGAAAGCGTGCACCAGCCGGCTGCGCCTCCTGTGTTTTCGCTGAAGTGTGGCTCTCTTTAACCCTGTAATCAGGTTTGTTAGGCTCTGATTGAATTGGAGCATTAGCGATTGTGCAGTTGTCTGGATGACGGCCAGGGCGGCGTAGAGAGTCGTTCATTCTGTCCGGCAGCCTCCCTGTGCGTATCCACCTCTGAAAGCCGGCCAAACTCAAAAGCCAATACTGCTCGGTCCGAGAAACACGGAGGGAGCTCTGGATCAGGCGCCAAAAAAAGTAATTGGAGTTGCACCACCTGAATTTAAAGGAGACATGTCACCCAAAAATTGACTAAAGCACTCGCATCTTTTTGTTACGTTATAGATACTTCCTTAAAGAGTCCTCTGCATTTTTAAAGTCTGTAAACCATCGTCAGTCCTGCTCCTCAGCGGTTGCGCCATCAAATTACGTTTACCACAGCGCCATCCATTTGTGAGCATGACGGTAGCTAACAATGTTGGGTTGCGTCTTGTTTCTATTACGGCTGCTGCCTGTGGAGGGCGCTCCAAGCAACATATAAGATCCCTTAAAGAGGGGATATTATGCTTTTTACACATAGCACCAGTCTATAACACACTACAATGATGAGCAAACCTTCTGTTGGTCTGTAAATGCAGTAAATTAGAATAACTGCCTTGTATAAAATGTCTCTCTCAAAATGGCTGTAGTGAATGTCTTGAAATAGGCCTCTGTCTCTTTAAGAACCTCTAAGAACCTCAGTGGTTGGTTACTCGGCTGGTGACGAAAGCTCGGAGGCGTCTCCAGGAGGTGGGGGCATTTCTAGGAAGACTCAGGCAAACCTATCCCTAAAATGGCCGCCATCAGAGTTTTTACAGATTACTCCAAAATACGTGAATGTGCCAAGGCAACACTTCAGGCATGTTTTTAATGAGGGAATAACATAATAACATGATGTAAAGCTTGAAAAAGTCGATTTTGCGTAACACCCCCCCTTTAAAAGAGCAGCGGTTGAAACTACAGTCACATTAGATTGTGTTTCGATCAGATGACCCAATGGATTATGTGTGGAAAGTGCACTCGAGTTATTCAACAAAACACACCATGTAGTGTTAGCCAATCTCGCTTGAGTCTGCTACTGTTACGCTCTCTGTAGGTGAGACACGACCATTGCTCATTTCAGTCGCTACAGGAAGGGCTTCTCGGGACCAAAAATGCTATGCTAGCCCCATTAGCTTGAGAAATCTAGCCAAGACAAAACCTCCATTGTTTCTCAATCTGCAGCATCTTTATCAACTCAAGCCCTTAACCACATGAAGTGGCCCAATTAGTTCGGATTCAATTTGTTCATTACGAGTTATTTTCCAATTTTCCAGCTCCACACAGTTTCTGCCACTTCTTGAACGTAACGTAAAGGGTCAATTTTTTTGCTGAATCATCTGTTTTTAGCCTTTAACCATGTTATTAGGTGGCTTCCTTGAAACAGCTTGTGCGGCATTTTTGGTGTATATTTTTTATGTGATAAGAATTAAATAAGTACATGACAGCTGGTTTGTCTTGAATCAGGGCAGGCTAATACTACGCTAACTCTCCGAGCAGCTCCTTGGCTAGCTAACCGCTTTGCACAGTCATTAAACTCATTTTACCTTTTGAAAATATGTCTTGCCCAATTAGTTAACCATTTAAATGTAGTTATCTCAAGCTAGGACAATTTTAGCGTATTCGTTGAAAGTCTGCCATATCGTCTTTTCGGTGACCGCGATTTTTTGTTTTCAATTTCGATCTGAAGTCAGTCAGCCTCGAATATCATCTTCACTGCTCTGTTTCCTCTCGACACACTGTTTGAGCAAGGATTGCAAAATTAAACCGTCAAATGTGTTTTATATTGAACAAATTAGGATGCCACATAACTTCATCGTCAAGTTGGGGGTGGACCCACAGATTTAAGCTTATTTAGTTTAATAAAAGGAATAAAATAGCCTTGGTTGAGTTGTGGTTGTGGTTTTGGGGTGCTATGTATTTTAGGCCATTCAAGTTCATTAAAGACATTTCTAATAATTTCCTTAGGTTCTGCTTAAACTCCTATAGAAACTGCAACAATGGTCCATAAATGGCCTTAACGTGATTGATGACAGCAGTAGAATAGGCTTTTGAAAATTCCTGTATTGTGTAAAGAAGAATTATGGAAGAGGACAAGGTCAGGAGTTCATTGTCCAACACTCTCCGTTCTCCGGTGTGATTCCTGTTAGAGGCCCATGCAAAAAGCCATGGCAGCGTGCCCAAAAACATTGTTATAAATCTGTGCGGCTGAACAATAGGGCCTCATTAAAAATTAACGCAGTATGGATGGAATAACAGCGTCCGCCATGTCTCCGGGAGAATTAATGAATGGGAGTCTGGAGGGTTTTACACTCAAGCTTCTTCTACGCCCCAGTGCTGTTTTAAACATCGCTATGAAAGTCATGGATTTGTGAATTATTGGATTTTGAGACACGGGAAGGCAACATTTCAAATTCTGTTTCATACAAAGCATAAATCATGACTCACATTTTAAGCGGTTGTGTCGATAGCTTCACAGTTCAAGTCCGTCATCCAGATTCCACTGTGGTAGCAAGTGTTTCCAAAAGGTAGCAAGACTGGACCGGGACTGTTTTGGTGTTGTCATTCAGGAATTTTCTGCAGTAGTGGAGGTTTTTCGAAGTTGTCAGCTGGACGAGGTTGAGGAAGTTTCACCTCTTGGCCTGGAAGATTCTTCACTCTCATCTGGCCCAAATTTAGACTGTGATGAGTCAAGACTTCGAGAGGATTTAGTCTAGTTTAGATTTGGTGTTTCTCTTGGTTCAGTCTTGATCAGATGCACAATATACCACCAAAATATTGCAATATGAGATGACCAAAGATGAGATAGCGTTTTGTGACTGAGGTCTTCCATCTGACTGAGATTTACACATGCTTTGCTGTCAATTTTGTTTGACTTTAATTGAATGTACCATGTTTGAATGGACTTCATGTTGAGTAAGGAAGTTTATGCTGGACTTATCCTGGTTTAGTCCATGCTTTTAGACGAGCTTTTTGTTTGGTCATAGCTTTGACTTAAGTCCGGGTCCAGAGCTGGTTCAGTCCTCATTTTGTTCATGTGTAGACAAAGCCCTAGAATCTCCTTTCTTCGTTTACAGTTACGCTTTGTCTTATAAGGAAAAACAAGCCTTCAGTTCACTCTTATATCACAGCTAGGATCCCATATAAAGCGTTGATTTCTCTAATATCTCTTTCACTGCGGATGCGCTCATGGGACAGGCCTCATGACTGCGCCCGCTCTCCTCGTGTCGTGGCCTCCCTCTTAAAACCCATGTGACCCGGGTCTCTCAAAGCTTCCTTCTCCCGGAGTCCCCCCCCCGGGGCGAGCCATTTCACAGTGGGGCCCGACTGTGTGAGGCCCCCGACGCGATAAAACACCGCTCCGAACAAGGATCCATTCACCAGCGATCGGCTTCTGACACGACATTAGCTCATGGACTCGGAATACCGGCGTCTTGTGATGGAGGCGGCGCGGGCCTCCCATTGCGACTGACACTGAGAATTCGGGTGGGGACTTGAATGGAAGAGTTGATGATATTTATAGACGAGTGCGAGGAATGTTGTTTTGATTGTCAACATTGAACAGGAAAGACAGTTCAAGATAATATATATTTTTGGAGCAGTTTGTGTAGTAAGCATTTAGTAAGCACCAGTTTATCATGAACTAATATAGGATTAACAAAGAACTTTATGAATTAATGTTTGAAAGCATTGAGTTAAATTGAGTGACAAGTATTTTTGTAAATTACTGGTACATTATGTGTCCATAGTAAGTCGTACTTATTACTTATTGTACTTATTGTTTGTGGATACTTTCTTGAAGACAGTGTTATAAAATCATAGTAGATCTTTTCAAATATGGTCGACCGAACTGGGTTGGTTGAATTGAGGACTTAAGAAGCTTCTTCTCACTCTTATTGGCAGATGTCATTCGTTTAAAAATCTCTACTGCAGTGGATGATCACAATACTTGTCAGAAAAGTTTCAATTCGGAATGTCATGTCATTACTATACCCACTGAGGAGCCTGCACTGCATTTACGTACATTATGCAAGTCAATAAAGTACAATGGGGTCAAAGAGGTTATATTGTTGTTCCCTCATCAAAAAATAGTACTGTTTTGCTTCATTCAGCCAGTTTGAAGTTAGCCTGTTTACTTTGTTCCTTTTTCTTCTACAGCTGAAATGCTCTCAATTTTTTCTTTTTTAATCGGGAAGCGTTCTAGGGCTGCAACTAACGATTATTTTGTAATCGATTAATCTATTGATTATTTTTACGATTAATCGATTAATCGCTTGGCTGTGAATGGTGTAGGAAAGTTTTATTTTTCCAATTTTTTTTTATCACATTATAGCTTAAGTGGTGCTGTTTGAGGATGTGTTGATGGAGGGAGGCTTTTGAAGGCTCTATTAATGAAATGTACAATGTACAAAACACTACAGACCCTAAGTATAAAATCAAAGTAGGTTTTCATCAAAAATACTACATTTTTATGTCATTTTTGCTTCATTTTAGTCCGTGTGAACCAGAAAACGATTAATCGATTACTAAAATAGTTGTCGACTATTTCAATAATCGATTAGTCGTCGATTATTCGATTAGTCATTTCAGCCCTAAAGCGTTCTCTACATTTTTGCATCTTAGATCTTTTCTGAGCAGTTCTGCGCTTAAAGTGCGTTCACTACGGTGCCATTGATTTCCCAGAGTGATGTTGGGTAAAAACGAAAGCTTGTACATTGTTTTTAATGTGTTTCAATCCCCTGCAGCCAGCGGGAGGAACACCAACTAAACTTTGAGGAGACACAATCCAACGATTTTAAAGTGAAAACTATTCCTGCTTTGTCGCCCAAAAGCAGGTTTCTGCATAATATGTTTTTCAGAGATTACGCAAAAGAAAGGCCGGGCTGAAGACTGGTCCATTGTGAAGAAGTTTTTTTTTTGTTCCTCCCGTAAGGCTGGACTGTTGGCTCGGCGCTCACGGCTGAATGCAGTGCACTGTTCCATATTGGCCTCGCTGTGGAGCTTACCTCACCCAGATTGTGCTGCTCGACTCCTGCCGCCTCATCGCTGCGCCATGTGTCGCCGTGGAGACCAACAGTTGTCCGCCGGCTCTGACACCGCGTTTGTTTGGCCGCGTTTCCATCAGCTGAGTCACAAATATACACACAGGCTGCATACTGCGAGGATTATACCGCCAGGGCCGGGACGGGGCAAAGAGCAGAACAGAATGTATCCAACAAACACCGTGAAAAAGTGCAGTCCTTTTTTACTTCTGCCTGTGAAAAAGTGCAATATTTGTGTGCAATTTGGTCAATTCTTTCATCAGACTGAACATTTCAAAGAGGTTTTCATGAAAAGATTCCTAGAAAGTGATTGGTGGGCACTCTTGTCTTGGATAGTGATGTCCCGATGCTTTATCCCTATTCTGCCAGTGTTCTGCTCCCACTCTAAAGATTAAATGAAGCCAGCAAAAAGCGTCTTCTAAGCCCCTCATAGCCAGTATTCAAACTGATGGGAGGGTCCTCAATTACAAAAACACAATGTGGTATCGGATTAGGGGTGTTCACTGTTAATTGGACAATCCATTAATCCCAATCTTAATGGTTTTGCAATAGGAAAGGCTAATGAAATGATAACATGATGTAAACATACAGCTCATTTGTACAATAAATAAGGCTTGTAAGTGTTTATGGACAATAATCCAGAATTTTTGATAATGATTCATAATTGTAATGGAGAAAAAAAGTCTAGCTTGTGTCAAATGTAATGTAAAATGATGAGAAACAGTTAATAGATAAGTGTTTGTTAAAGTGATAGTCTGTAAGTTTCCAAAGTGAGGAGAGATGGAGTGAAATCTGAAAGTAAACAATCAAATTCCTCCCTCTTTAACCAGAAAGCCTTTCTTAGTTTGCAAAATGAGGAGAGCAGGAACAGAATCTTCAAAAGTAAATGATCAGGCTCCTCCCACTCCCTCCTGATTGGACCTGGTTCACAGGAAAAGCTCATCTCATTGGCCAACGCAGGAGGATTAGTTGCGATCTGTGAAAAATAATATATATTAGTACTTACTTTATATCAAAATGCAAGAGCAGGTGGTCGATTCTGCACAATTAATAACATTTAAACCATTTAGAGTGTCAGACTATCACTTTAAAGCGACTGAACCTCGCTTTAACAAACACACACAAACATTAAAGTAATTGAAGAGCAATGTTTTCTGTATTGTTGTCAATAGCATTGAATCATAGAATAATTTGCTCCCAATATACCTGGGGAGAAAAAAGAAGTTAAACACGTTCTTGCTCCATGAAATCTCTGAAATGTTGCGTTGTGGGGTTGCCGCCTCATTGGCCTTTAAGATAACATGCTGTGCACCTTAACCCCCAGGCCTGGTGTCGCTTTCCCTTTTGGCCCATGGGACGGTCCCGTATCGGCGAATCATAATTAAAGTGCGGGCTAATCCTCGCCCGGTGGCCTCCACACGACACGGGTACTCGGCTCCGAAAACGACTCGTTTAATTACCGCCATAGTGAAACCAAGGCTCGGATGGAGTTTCGCATCCAATATGTCGTAATTGGAGAGGGATTTTTCGAGCGTTGCGTCTAAGATCGCCACGGTCCTGTCGCTCTTTTAAGAGTCTTTTACGGGTTCAGTGGAGTGCGCTTTGTTTCAGACAAAGGGTCGAGAAAAGTTCAAAAGCCGCATTGTGTGTTCACGTTGGCGTATGGAAGGCCTGTGTTGGTGGTCAGCAGTGATTCATGTTACGCTGCGAGGTTGATAAGAAGCGCTATGGGAAACCTGCGAGGATACAAAGCCTTATCTTTCAGCGCTGCAAGAATTTTGTGCAATCAAATGGAAATAGCAGAAATAAGTGAAAAATAAAGGTTGCGATTGATAGATTAGGGCTACATGTTTGGGGAAAGAAAGCGAGTTTTGATAAAATTATGTTGAAAAAGCAAGATTCAGGAACATAGGACTTCAGAACATGTTTGTAGAAGTCTTAAAGGGGGGGTATTATGCAAAATCAACTTTTTCAAGCTTTACATCATCATGTTATTATGTCATTCCCTCATTAAAAACATGCCTGAAGTGTTGCCTTGGCACATTCACGTGTTTTTGAGTAATCTGTAAAAACTCTGATGGCGGCCATTTTAGGGAGAGGTTTGCCTGAGTCCTCCTAGGAACGCCCCCACCTCCTGGAGACGCCTCCGAGCTTTCGTCACCAGCCGAGTAACCAACCACTGCTCCTCAGCAGAACCCCCTCCCCACTGATGCCACAGACAGCGTGTGGAGGGGGCGTGTCTGAAAGGGTCAGAGGTTCTTAAAGAGACAGAGGCCTATTTCAAGACATTCACTACAGCCATTTGAGAGAGCAATTTTATACAAGGCAGTTATTCTAATTTACTGCATTTACAGACCAACAGAAGGTTTGGTCATCATTGTAGTGTGATATAGACTGGTGCTATGTGATTGAAAAAAGCATAATACCCCCACTTTAACTTCAGGGTTAGCTGGTTTGGTTGGTACTCCATTGGGACAAGACTTTTTGTTCTTTGCAATCATTTCATTGTCTGCTATTTTGCTTCGATTGTGATTATACTGATCTTCGGACTGTCTGGTCTTAACTGGGTTGAAAGACTTCGGTCCGAACAGAGATGCCCACACGTCCCTTCTGCCAGCTTTTCGGGAGAATCTCGAGCTGCTCCCAGGCCGGACACACTCCCTGCAGTGTGTCCTAGGCCTGCAACACTTCCCAGGCAGGCATCCAGGAGGCATCGGAAACCAGGTGCAGCGGCTCTAATCTGAGCTCCTCCCGGGTGACTGTCCTCCTAAGCGTTCTACTGTATCTCTGAAAAGCTCATTATCACCAACCACTTGTATGTCCTTTCGGTGAAGACCCCGATCTCATCATAACCATAGGTGAGAGGAGGAACGTTGATTTCCTTTCCTTGTCTTCAACAGTCCAACAACAATCAGTCTGACAATCTCACACCCCATTGGCCTCCCACTCGTGAAGCGATCCGGCCGTGCAGTCGATTACAAAAGAAAATAAGTAGTGCTATCCAGTGAAACCGTATTTGCTTCTGGTGTGCAATTTGCGTAGTCAGTTTCAGTATTTTTTTTTTTTTCTTTTTCCACTTAAGCAGCCTTACCCTCAGCTTTCTCCCCAGCGTGCCTCCGGCTTGATTTCCCCGAAGCAGATTGAGTGTGCTGCTGCGTTACTGCTTCTGTTGCATAATGCCTCTAACAAAGTGGAACAAAGTGGTAATAAGAAGCAGTGGATTCCAGCTGCCGGCCCGTGACGCACCAGCGCCGCGACCAGTATTTGGAGAATGTTGGTTTGTGTGCAGGAGATGGCCATGTTGGGACTCGAGGTCAGCTGGTCCACTGCACCGAAACACGGATCCGCAGCGTGCGTTTGTTTACGGTGTTCTCTGAAAAGACATTTCTGAGTCTGGTTTTGCAGGGAATAAGTGCTTGTTGCAGGGGCTTGGACCATGTTGTGGAAAAATACAGTTTCAATTCGATTTGATGGTTTCAAAATCCCTGTGGGCATTTTAAAATGGCTTCAGAAGCATTTACACTTGAGAGAAATAGCTTTAATTCAATGTTGCAATAACAATAGTACTGCGATATTTAGGGCTGCAAGGTTTATCGATATCGAATTGCAATCGAGGTTGTGACTACTGCAATAACCTAACCTCAAGAGTTGTTTTTGTCTTTCTTCTGTCTCTGGCATTTGTTCGCCAATCAGAATTGTGGAGCCTTCGCGATCTGATTTGTCTGAGTTTCTATAAAGCAGATTCTGAAGTGTTTAGATAGACGCTTTGTGATTCTATCCCGGACTTACTTTCATCACGTGGCTGTCCCCCAGGGGTACTATGAATGTCAGGGAAAGGCGGAACCCCAACTCCTCCGGCATAATATAAATAAGATAATTTGTGTATTGTTCTAACGTAGGGCAATTTGAGCAAGAATGCGTGCAGCCCTAGAGATATTTCGCTAAACTATTTCGATACAGAACGTTCCATTAACCTCTTAACTCCCGCCTGAACAGAGAACATTTTCTCCAGCTCAGCTTTACCCTGTAGGCCAGTGTAACACCTCATTTTGAAAGCTAAGTTCTACAAAACTCATCTAAATGGATCTTTTTCCTCACGTCATCAGATTTTTTTTCCATCATTTTTTTGGGGGGTATTCAACTCATTTTTTTTCACTTTTTTGTAATTTTTTTTTTTTTTTTTTCACTTTTTGTCACATTTGTGTCATTTTTTTGTGACATTTTTTGTGACATTTTTGGCACTTTTTCATAATTTTTTTGTCATTTTTTGTACATTTTTTGTGACATTTTTTGTGACATTTTTTGTCATTTTTTTGTCAATTTTTCGTCTACGTTTTTTTTTTCTCACATCACGTCATTGTTTTCGTCTCTCAGTTCTGTCACTATTTTCACACCTTTTTTCCAGAAGCTTTTCGATTGGGGTAAAGCCAAATTGGAGAAAATGTGCTCGGTTCAGGTGGGAGTTAAGTGGTTAAACAACAATCGTAAGCAATTTGATTTTATAGCTGTATGTCAAAACTAAATGGATCTGAATAAGAAAAATGTAACTAAAACTTAACTTTTGCACTTAAATTGCCGGACATTTTTGTTTCAAGCTTCCTTTGCATCAGTGATTTTGCGATGGAACATGGATGTGATTGAGTTCCATATTGTTCCTCGAGTATGTGCTGCTCAGATTTGCACATTGATCATCGCATGATAATGTCCCGTACTCTAAGTGATCTCTGCAGTTCATGTGACTGGCTGACTGTGTCCAAGGCGAGCGACAGGCCCCATTCATAACATCCGCTCCCTCTGCTGCCGAGGCCTCACTGTCAGCTCAGGTAATTACGGCGCAGAGTGGAGCGAGGGAAGAGATCCCGTTACCCGCTTTCACGGATCAACTCCCACGGAAAGAGGAATTTAATATTTACAGACTTTTCCGAGGAATGGGGCGATCTTTAGACGGGCCAACATCTGCGCTAAAACCATTCTCTGGCACTAGTAGTGAAGAGTTCTGGGTCGGGTGCTGGGAGATTTCTGTTTTTTTTTTTGCTCTTTGGAGGTCCGTCCACAGATCTTTGATGATGTTTAGGTCAAGAGACAAGAAGGCCACGGCAAAACCTTCGTTCATTGTGATTTTCGATGTGTGTTTACAATCTTTAACCATATGTACAAGCCATTTGCTTTTTTACTTCAGCTTTGTCACAGATGGGGATACGTTTGCCACCAGATTTTGATGGAATTTGATTGAATCTATTACTCGTTCTGCCCATGAAACATTCCCAGTTTTCTTTTGGTGTTTAAAAACCTGCTAGATGCTCGCTGGCAAAGGTATTGATCCTTTAAATCAGACCTTTCATGGATTGTTTAGAATGTTTATTTTTATTTTTATCAGAACTATGACTGCGTAACAAAACAGGAAATAATAGGAATTCCATCATCAGCTGGGCAATTGATCTAAATTTTCGACAGGGTTACAGCCGTTTCTTTGGCAGAAACAGCTCCAAGTTTTGGAATTTAAACAATGGAAGATTTTTGTGTTAAATTAAACTGAAAAAAAAGGATTTCGGTTTGTATAAAAGATATACGTTCATAAATATGCTAAATGTATTCACTTTTATTTTGAAAAAGATAAATATGAGAAGAATTGTGATTAGTTTTTAATATTGTCAATATTGTCCAGCCCTACTTTGTATTAAATCAGTGGTTCCAAAAGTAGGGGTTGCAAGATGTTTTTTGTGTGAAATTAAACCAAATATCAAAATACAGTCTCCAAACTAACATAATTAAACCAGATTTAAATGTTTTGTATGTTGGATTTTACAGAAGGCAGGTCTGAGTTGTTTGTTGAGTGATTTTGGGGTTGCGGCCTGAAAAGTTTGGAAACCCCTGTATGTGATAAAATTATCAGGGTTTCCCAAACTTTTCAGGCCGCAAACCCCAAAATCACTCAACCAACAACTCAGGACTGCCTAAATCTAAGGTACAAAACATTTAGCATGGTGGTTGGCAGCGGTTAGCGCTCATGCCTCACAGCTCGAAGGTCCCGGGTTCCATTCCCAGCTGGACGTGGCCTTTCTGTGTGTGGAGTTTGGCTAGTGGTAAAAACATGTGCAATAGGTTAATCCTCCAGGCAGGTGTTTCTGACTACATGCCTGGCTCCACATCATGGAGATGGGTCTCCGAGCGCCAGCCCTGGCAGCTCACTGCTCCTACAGGTCACCCAAATGAAGAGAACTCATTTCTCTACAGAGATTAATAAACTATAACTTAACTTAACTTAAAATCTGGTTTAATTACACTACAAAAAGTAAATATCAAGCATTGGCTTAAATGACTTGAATTGAGGAAATGTATCTTGTTTTGAGCGGTTTTCACTCATTTAGACACTTTTCCTGATCGGACCAAGTTTACTTTGCTTGTTTGAGAACATTTCAGACCAGTTCTAGGGTAAATCTCGCTTGAAATAAGAAAGTAAAATTGCCAGTGAGATAAGACCAATTTTCTTACCCCATTGGCAAAGAAAATGACCTGAAATAAGGACGAAATGTATCGAAACGAGTCAGAAACATCTCAGAACAAGTGAAATAATCCAGGACAAATGCCCAACAACTTCTTAACTAGTCAAAACAACTAAAATGTGGATTATTGTGCTCAAATTGAGATGTTTATACTGATCTAGTTAAATACTTCTTGCAATTTGGAATGTATGGGACACATGTCAATGCAACTTTAATACACATTTTTTGTATGATGATGTTGGAATATGTATTCAGTTTAACTTTTTGTATCGAAGTTGAGTGTGACATTTTCCTCCCTTGACATCACAAATGCAGGCGACCGACTGCATTAACTTGATTCTTGGCTGAGACGACATTAGCTAATGGCTCAGTGATGAGCTGTTGATCATAAATAAAACAGGATTTACTTCTGTCACTGGCTGGCTTTTGAAGCACAGAATTTATTTGTATTTTCTTCTTATGAATATTGGGTCAGCACAATTTATCGCAATTGAATAAATATGGCAATTATGGTAGGTTGCAAAATATCCTGAAAACAACAATAAATCTGTCTCCGTGAGAATGTATTACAGTATGAAACGTGCTAAACCTAGACTTCATGTAATTCTTGCTTTAGTTTAAAAGTTCATATTTTAGCCCTAGTCTCAAATGTTCATACTCCTAGGCATGTTTGAATATGTTATGTAAACTGATTCTTTATTTTAAATCATAAATTGCAAATCTTTCCACTATTGCATTACACTGACAGGGTGGGAAAAAGTCAAGATGTTTTGCTTAGCCCGCTTCGAGCGCTAACCTGTCCCAGCGCAGTGAACGCCTCTCAGTTTCTCCTACAGGCGGGGATTGTACACACTGAACCACAGCACTGGGATAAAATGGCTCATTGTGAAGCGCTTTGTGCCGCGATCCATTCACCAAAACTCAAGAGAGAAGGAATCGGGTCAGATGTAAATGCAGGAATTATGCGCGCAACAATGTCCAGGGAGTGGCCACTTCCATCTGAGCATGGAGGGTTTAGGAGGGAGGAAAGGGAGCGAGGAACGAACGTATATTATGTATGTCAGGTTTAGTCAAAGTAAAAGGTTCACTCTTCTGAGCTTTTAACTGAGCTTTAATGTTGTTTCTTACCTGTGGGTTTGTTTTAATCATATCCTGACATTTAATGACAATATTTCTGACAAGTTTTGTGATTTATGTCAAGTTTCAGTTAGTTTAAACAGGTCAGAATGACATATGAAGGTCAAAGTTGGAGTTTGCGTGCTTCTTGTTGGATTGGCAAAACTCTACACCCTTATAACCTCAAAAGTGAACTGTTGTTGCGTGACAGAGCTAGCATTAAAGGCGCTATACATGATTTGAGTTTCTAGTAATGGAGGAAAATTAGTTTTGTCCACCTTTAGTATATTTAGTAACATTTGTGGGGAAAGGACTGTGCATCTCATTATAAAGCATTTGTATCCATTTCATGAACTTGCTGGCTTGTTTTCTAGCTTTTCTGTGAAAGTGACCCAGAAAAGTGACCCTGCAAATTGTTAAAGGAGGGGTGTTATGCAAAATCGACTTTTTCAAGCTTTACATCATGTTATTATGTCATTTCCTCATTAAAAACATGCCTGAAGTGTTGCCTTGGCACATTCACGTATTTTTGAGTAATCTGTACAAACTCTGACGGCGGCCATTTTAGGGATAGGTTTGCCTGAGTCCTCCTAGGAACGCCCCCACCTCCTGGAGACGCCTCCGAGCTTTTGTTACCGAGTAGCCAACCACTGATCCTCAGCAGAACCCCGGGGGGCGTGTCGGAAAGGGTCTGAGGTTCTTAAAGAGACAGAGGCCTATTTCAAGACATTCACTACAGCCATTTTGAGAGAGCAATTTTATACAAGGCAGTTATTCTAATTTACTGCATTTACAGACCAACAGAAGGTTTGGTCATCATTTTAGTGTGATATAGACTGGTGCTATGTGATTGAAAAAAGCATAATACCCCCTCTTTAAGAATGAGTTTGGGCACAGCTAACCTTTAAATCTAGCGGCTCCTCTGTCATTGTTTGTAATGTAAGCGTCACTTCTTCTGTTCTGAAATGCACACAGTTGAACGTTTGCACAGATGTGTGGCCCTTCATGCTTGATACATTTCTTGCGGTCCTCGATGAAAAAAGTTTGTCCACCCCCGGCATAAAGGCATGAGTGTAGAATAAGCTGTGATCTAAAAAAGTCACAGCTGTTTCACTTTTTCAACGACTTTTGTAGGTTTTATGGCTAAAAGTTAAATATCAGATCTTATTAGTCAGTCCAATTAGCAACATAAGCTTTGGTTCCACTCAAGACATTATGCAATTTTTCCTCTTTGCTGTAAGGTTTTCCCTCAAGATCAGTAAAAATGTAATGGCATTCCAATGTACCTCTCATTATAATACCTAAGGTGACTTTTGCTCATCTAAATTGCTCGCAATAGTTAGTATTCTAAATATCTTTCCCCAATTTACATCTCATCACACGTAATAACTCGAAACAATTGGACTTGTCCTCTTTTGGCACAGAGGGCGTGAAGCAGTTTAAATAAAGGTCAAAACAATATTTAGTTGCTCGCTGTTAGAGTCAAAAAGTCAGAAAACATCATAGTTTCTCTCCTCTTTGTAGTTTATATCCAGCTTGTCAAAATAAAAATGTCTACCTGTCTTTGTTTGTTTTTCCCTCCATCCTCAGCCTGTCGATACGCAGAGGCCCTCTAACTGGGATTAGCGCCTCGCTATCTGCTCCCAGGGAGGCGGTTTTAAGAGCATCAGTGTTATCAGCAGACAGCATCTCATCTCGGCGAGAGCCTGTGTGTCATCAGTAAATCCCGAGGAGTTCAGCTGTTTTTGGTGTAACAGGAGGCTGAGTGATGGATGGGTGACAGGCGGACGGGCGCAGGAGCGACGCCGCATCGACCCGCTTCAATAAGGCCTAATGAAGTATCGGGCAGTTCCCTTGTGCTTAGTGCTTACCGAGCAGCCGGCAGGAAGAACCACGGCATTGACTTTTAGCCAGTGGATATGTGTAAGTGCAGAGCTTAAGTGATTTACGCTATTCATTCAGAAGTCTGTTTACAATAGTGGATTAATACTGTGTCGATGATTTTTGGTGTTCCATCTGACACGATTGCAAATGTTTTTTTGAAAAATTTATCAATATCTATCGTCCATTTGTGATTCAGTTCATTAGGTGTTGAGATCCTCCCTCTTCCACCATGTATCCAACACCGGGCTGCAGTTTAAGCAGAGATTTTACAACTGCTCCCTGGACGCTTCCTCCAGCGCTCCCTGGGGAGTCCTGTGGCGCTCCCAGGCAGCAGTCCCAGTTTTCCACCCAGTGCGATCAGGATATGCCCCCAAAGTATAGATGAAGTCCTAGAAGAAATAATGTTAACCTTTTTTGGTCACTATTTTTTGTGATCACGAACACAAAACGTTGCGCCATGGTGCTGTTAGCAGGCTAGTTGTTCACAGAAACGGCGTTGGCTATCTAAGCTTGTTTCTACAAATGCATAGATCTGTTAGCCAATGGGTTCCTGGACCTGTTTGAATTGAGCGTTCTGTCCCCATTGAAATGAATGGTGAAGGCAGGCCCTATATTCAAGTATGGCGAGGCATGATATGTCAGTCTTATGGCATTTATTGAATTTCGGTGGTTTCTTTACCATCATAAGATGATGTTTAGTGGCCATTGGATGCGTATCTGACCCCATGGAAACTTTGATTTAGCATTTAGCATCACTTTTCTACACTAATTTGTGTCTAAAGTAAAGTAATAAGAAAGGTCTTTACATTCATTGATGATTTCTAAGGAGGCTTTGACATCACTTAAATGTCTCCGGTGGTTGACAACAGCTGAAAACATCTGGATTGTTCACAATTTGCTATGTTTGATAGCTAAATGCTAACGGCTATAGGAAAAACACATTGAGCTAATGGGACACTGAAAAGTTTCCAGGACTAGCTAGCTTTCTAACACATGTTTTAGATTGAACGCCGCTTTTCTTTTTTTATTTCAATGACTAGGAACCTGAATGATGTTTAATAATATGTTGAATGAACTTAGTCGGATACATGTTTTGCGCACGTTAGGAAAGCTAGTTTAGTGATACGTCTTTCTTTGTCTTGGACCTTCTCCGACACCTGTAGCACAGGGAGAAGATGTGTCATTCTCCATAAACATCAATGTAAAGGGCTGAAATGTCAGAACTCACGCAGGTGTGATATGACTGAGACCAGTCAAGCTTCTCTGGAAATAAACACTCATCTGTGGTAATAACTGACTGAAGGATACCACAACCTATTGGAATATCAACAAGTTCAAGACTTTTGTGTATAAGAAGATTTATGTTTATGTTTATTCATTCATTATTCATTATTTATGTCATGGTGGACGCTTGAACAGCAGTTTTGTCAGTGGAAGCCCAAACTGAGATTTGGGGTGTGCATCCAAAATTGTGTAGCCCCTACGTCCAACGGGACCGAGCTGCTCTGCCTCAAATCTCGTTCCCCGGTCGGCCCATCAGCACACTGCCCATAAATGGACACAGCAAGCAGCGCACGAGAGAGAGGCAGGGGAGACACCAACAAGACGGAGGCATAGAAAGAAAAGGAAAAGATAAAAATAGTCCCGGTAGGAATGCTAGCAGAGATCGGACTTCGGGAGGGGGGGGTAAAAAACCTGTCCCCGAGCCAAACCAAACACAGGAACCATCAGAGAAACCTAGCCTCTGTGTTATCCTTGAGTGAACCCCAGACAGGAGTATGTCAGATTCTGCACTGGGTCAGGGTCAATAGTCGGAGGTCAGAGGTCAAAAGGCAGCCATGTTGTTAGCCTCCCCTTGAAGCCGCGACCTCGAGGCTAACAGGTGCGCCGCTCATTTAGCTTAGCGGTTACGGGCTATCGAAAGTAATGCTACTGACAAGCTGCTAATGGTTTGACAGATTGTATTTTAGCTGTAATGTGTTTTTGCCTATCTGCTAACTTCTAGTCACTTTGGGAACCCCTGCTGTAGACATTTGTTCCTGGACATTTTTGTTGCCCAGCCGTGTGTGACAGTGGCTTCTTCAGACATAGTTCGAATAAATCCCTCTTGAAAATATGTCAGCTGTGCGGCTCCCTACGAAACCAAAGTGCAGTAAGTATGTGCTTTCTAAGAGTGATTTATTGGCCAGACCATGAAATTGTGAACTTCCATCTTACTGTTAAAAACCTCAATGCCTGGTTTCTCCTTTTAGATTCAGCACATAGTGTCTCCTTGGAGGTTTTCATACAGTAAGCATTAGTGGATCATTGGGCTGGTGTCCGTCCACTGAATGTGTGTCAGGCTTGAATTATTAAGGATTCACATGTTTGGGTGTGGAGTGCCCACTCTACCGAATGTGGACTGGCTACTCCAACACCAGACCGAGTTGGCAGACAGCGAGTTCATTCAGAGTTCATTATGGAACACATGGGCAGATTTGTCTTGACCAGAGGCCCACAAAGAAATAACCATATCGAAGTTTCTTATAGGCCGTATGGTGCCAACTTATGAACTTTGCGGCAGTTGGTCAAGTCTTAGCAACAAGCAGCAAATCCTTGTTGTAAGTCAGTCATTTATCTTTTTTTTTTTCCGCTCCCTGATGAAACAGGCATGTTGAGAGGGTAATGTGTTTTATTCTTATGGAGAGTTAGCCTTGTTTCATTAACCTCTTACCACCCGCCTAAACCAAATGCATTCTGTCCTCTTCTGCTATTATATAGGCCTGTGTAACACCTCATTTGAAAGCTAAGACCCACAAAACTTATCTTTTTCCTTGCGTTGTTGCTGTGTTGTGTCACCTTTTTTATGTTTTTTTATTCTTTCTTTTTTTGTCACATTTTTGTTGAATTTTTGTTGAATTTTTGTCACTTTTTGTTGAATTTTTGTCACTTTTTGTTGAATTTTTGTTGAATTTTTGTCACTTTTTGTTGAATTTTTGTCATTTTTCTTGTTGAGTTTTTGTCACATTTTTGTTGAATTTTAGTCACTTTTTGTTGAATTTTTGTCACTTTTTGTCACATTTTTGTTGAATTTTTGTTGAATTTTTGTTGCATTTACATCCTTGTTTTCTTCTCATTTTTTGTGGCTGTTTTAGTGCTTTTTTCCCAAGAAGCTTTTTGATTAGGGTAAAGCCAAACTGGAGAAAATGGGATCCGTTCAGGTGGGGGTTAAGAGGTTAAGTACATTTACATCATATTTAAAAAGTTCACAGAAAAAAAGCAACTGTTGAATTATTACATTCAAAATATTCCAAATAATAATAATGTAATTTGAGGCTAACAAAAGATAAAATAGCACCACAATTTTAATACATTTTTATAGACGACACTCGGCTTGATGTTCTTTTAAAGGAACAGGCCACCGTTTTTCCAAACTGTGATATGTTCTTACCTGAGCTTAGACGAGTTGATGCATAACTATCTGGTCTTTACGCGTGCGCTCAGTCATGCAAAAACATCGACCATGAGCATTTAGCCTCTCCTCTCCTCATGGACTCAATGGTGGTAACTTTTCCACCTACATTAGGCACTCAAAGCGCTTTACAGCAAGAATCCACTCACCCATTCACTCTCTCATTTATATACATATAAACCAATGTACACAGACACTGGGGGCAAGGTGGGTGAAGTGTCTTGCCCAAGGACACAACGACAGTGTGCACCTTCAGGAGGCGGGATTCGAAACCCCTGACCTTCCGATCATGAGACGACCCGCTCTACCATCTGTGCCACTGTCGCCCGACCCAAATGGGGGGCACTTAAAGGCGACCAAGCTCTTCCATGTTTCCCCTATTACGTAAGCGTTTACATGATCCAAGTATAGTCACATATATATACAGCATATTGTAAGGCGTAATAATACCTTAGGAGCACTTTGACCACTCTGCGGATGTGGAAGTGCTCCTACGGTGTTATTACGCCTCACAATATAGTACCCCTTTATATCCGCTTAGAAAATCGACATGTTTAGTTTTGCGTGACCATACTTGAATCGTGTAAACGCTCACGTAACCGTATTTAAGTAGGGGAAACGTGGAAGAGCTTGGTCGCTTCTAACTTCACCCTCGTTTGGCCTCATAGAGGAGAGGAGGGGAGGGTAAATGCAGGTTTGGTGTTTTTGCATGACTGAGCACACGCGTAAAGACCAGAAAGTTACGCATCAACTCGTCTAAGGTAAGGACATATCTCAGTATGCAAAAACGGTGGCCTGTTACTTTTTGTTTTTTAACCTTATTTATTTCTAATTGACATTTAAAAGGGGGGGTATTATGCAAAATCGACTTTTTCAAGCTTTACATCATGTTATTATGTCATTCCCTCATTAAAAACATGCCTGAAGTGTTGCCTTGGCACATTCACGTATTTTTAAAATGGCAGCCATTTTAGGGATAGGTTTGCCTGAGTCCTCCTAGGAACGCCCCCACCTCCTGGAGACGCCTCCGAGCTTTCGTCACCAGCCGAGTAACCAACCACTGCTCCTCAGCAGAACCCCCACCTCCACTGATGCCACAGACAGCGTGTGGAGGGGGGCGTGTCTGAAAGGGTCAGAGGTTCTTAAAGAGACAGAGGCCTATTTCAAGACATTCACTACAGCCATTTTGAGAGAGCAGTTTTATACAAGGCAGTTATTCTAATTTACTGCATTTACAGACCAACAGAAGGTTTGGTCAGCATTGTAGTGTGATATAGACTGGTGCTATGTGATTGAAGAAAGCATAATACCCCCTCTTTAAATGTGGACAGCAAACAGTCGCTGCCCTACAGCGTGAGCATGAGAGATCATTTCTACAAATGGACTGGCCACAACAGGCTTTAGCCCCATTGAGAATGTTGGAGAAGGCTTTGTGTGGTGGGCTGACCCTCCCGTAAGATCTTGGTGAAAAATGATTGCAACACTGGACTGAAATGGATCTTGTGATATTGCAGGCGCTTATTAAAACAATGCCATAGGGAATGCCGAAGGCGGTCCAAAAAAACTGGTAGTGTGGGACCTCTGTGGTGTAATTTATATCGCCAATCGTATCGCTATTGCAATATTTCTCTTTTATATCCAGATATAAACTTTTGGTCGTATTTTCCTGCCCTTGTGGGGATTTATTTAAGAGCGTTCCCACATCTAATTTAAAAAAGAAAATCCACATTTCATGGCAGCTCGGTGACATTGAATCTGCCTGACACTTTGATGATCTCGATGAGCGTCGTGGAGGCAGGCGACGAGTCACGGGAGAAATGCGAATTCTGTTCAACTGAGACTTTTCAAGGTTGATAATTTTTTGAGTTTCTTAGTCGTAAAAAAAAAAAAAAAAAAGTTGCCAGCTCTTGACAGCCCACCACGTTTGTCACTGCTGTGCTCGTCACCTGTGGTCTTTTGCCAGGCATGGCCGAATATTAATTGGAAAGAGAGACAATGCCATGACAGAGATGGCTCTACGGGGACCTCATTTGTCCAAGTCTTGCTCTCAACGTAGAAGATTTGTGTTTTTTATCTCACTGGAATTCAACTTTACGCCGGCTTTGTGTCGTCACTTTGGACTTGTTTCTGTCGCGGCCATTTTGTAACGCCAACGGAGACCAGAATAAACAGAGGAGCTAGTTTTCGCAACGTATATGTTATTGGAACAGAAGGGCCTCCTAAAAGTGAAACTGAACATGTCAAATTTGATACATAGCAATGATTTTGCTGTTTCGCTTCATTTCTACCAAACCGACTTCATTTCCAAAACAAACTTTGACAAAATGCGGTCCAAATCCTACACTAAACTTGCATTATTTAAGCCTGGCATTCGACGGGGATCCACTGCAGAGTATGATCCTCATAGGTAGCACAGCAGCTTTTCCCTTGCAAAATCTTTTTTCATTGGAAATGTGGTTCGTGGTTTAGACAAGATATTTATTTCAACTGTGTGAGTGCATTGCTATTAAATATTGATGCACACAAAGGCTGCTTGATGTTAGTATTCGTGATTCAGTCTAGAGCGTTGAACGAAATCGGGTTGGAAAACAGCAATTACTATTTGGATATAACCGTCATAAGTTCAGTGCCTATATGATTGCAATTTGTCTTTTAGCTTTTTTCCTCAGTATCCTTTTCACAAATTATAACTCTTACTTCCTGTCCTTTATTGCAGTGGTTCTCAATTGGTGGGACGCAACCTAGAAATAAAAAAGTGAAGCGCAGTTTGATTCTAACGTATGCGGACAGTTAGCTAGCTATCTTCTGTTAAATGTATTTTCCCTTTACCTGTTAGCCTATAGCCATCAAATGTCACAAATTATGGAAGATCAGCACTTGCCCAACCCATCGACCACATTTAGGTCAGAGCCTAGTTAGAAATCATTTATGAACAGATCTATTTAGATTTTTACGTTAAAGCAGTACTAAGTAACTCTTCCCCCTAGAGGCCATAAGCGTTACTGCAGGTGTAGTAGCAAGTTACGATTTTTTTACATATTAATTGCCTTGGAGAGTAAATACGACGCTGACAGGAAAGGCGAAGGGAGAGAGGGATATTGTGCATCCAATTATACAATGAAAATATTTTTTTTCACTCAAACTTAAAATTGTTTAAAGTGACGTTAGCCCGCAGTTAGCTTTGCCCGTTAGCATGTTAGCTTCTTCTTCGTGATTCCATTAGTGTGTATTGGTGGCTCCGGACCGGTGGCAGTCAAGTTGCAAACATGGTTTTCTGTCCAGAGACACCAGGGGGCGATGAAAGACCCTCCAATCATCCCATAAACACTTGTATTCCCCCCACAGGGACTACGGAAAGGATTTATTAAGGTAAACACGTTACTTAGTACTGCTTTAAAGCAATACTAAGTAACTTGTTTACCTTAATAAATCTTTTTCATAGTCCCTGTGGGGGGAATACAAGTGTTAAAGGGATGATTGGGGGGTCAATTGCAACTTCCCTGCTCAGGCGCAATACACACTAATGGAATCACGAAGAAGAAGCTAACAGGCTAACGGTTAAAGCTAACTGTGGGCTAGTGCCGCTTTAAACAGTATTTACAGCCAAGTTTGAGTGACAAACTGCATTGTGTAGTTGGATTGTAGCACATTGTACAACATCCCTCTCTCCCTTTGTCTTTTCTCAGCGTAGTATTTACTCTCACGGACAATTATTGAGTAAAAAAAACCGCAACATGCTACAACACCTGCAGTGGCACTTGTGGCCTCTAGGGGCACGAGTTACTTAGTTCTGCTTTAAGTTTCTGCTTTTCGTGGGTTCGGATACACATCCAATGGCCACTTCATATTTCACGTTGGAATTGTATTATTATATGCTTTTGGTGCTAAAGCTATGTCAAGCTTCAAAATGTTTTCAGTATTTGGATTTGGGTTGTGGCTTGTCACGATACAATGAAGCTGCAGTAGTTGACAACCGCTGCTCTGTAGTCTCTGTGGCTGCTTTACTCCTCCCACACATTCACCCTCTGATAATCCCATATCTTTCAAGTGCTGGTGAGGCCTCACACCTGATCTCTGCATTGGACACGTCCACCAGATACTCACTGTCGGCATTCGTATGTGCTTCTCTCGACGTGTGAGGTGGGCTCCTAAGGGTGTACGCCTGTCTTTTTTTTTTTTTTTTTCCTTTTAGGTCATGCAGACAAGGCATCCCTCTAGTGCCAGAGGAAGTGAGAGAGCAAGAGATTAGAAAGGATGTCTCGTGCAAAGAGGCGAACCTGTTACCCCTCTGGAACAGGATGGCGTGTCGGTGCATCAAATATTAACCGAATAAAAGCTACCTGGTTTGTAGACTCGACTGAAGTGGACACAATGAGGCCTGGCCAATCACCGGGCAGTCTGGGGCACTGCGTGTTAATGCACTTGGGGTGTTTCCCTGAGGGGAGGATGGAGGAAGGGAAACTTAACCAGGATATGCAGAAGGAAAACACATGTACGATCACGCAAAACGGACCCTTTTGAGGCCATGCTCATTAAAACCTGTCCTGCGCTGATTCGCAGCATACAAATCTTTCGTTTTTTACACCGCTGCCCTGGTGCAAAAGGAGGCGATGCGTTTTATAACATCATCAAACCTAGGGATATTTTCTAAGCACATACATTGTTTAACCTCTTAACTCCCACCTGAACGGATCCCATTTTCTCCAGTTTGGCTTTACCCTAATCAAAAAGCTTCTTGTGAAAAAAAGCACCAAAACAGCCACAAAAAATGAGAAGAAAACAAGGATGTAAACGCAACAAAAATGTGACAAAAATTCAACAAAAAATGACAAAAATTCAACAAAAATGTCACAAAAATTCAACAAAAAATGACAAAAACTCAACAAAAATTCAACAAAAACTCAACAAAAATGAGACAAAAATTCAACAAAAATGTTAGAAAAATTCAACAAAAAATGACAAAAAACTCGACAAAAATGTGACAAAAACTCAACAAAAAATGACAAAAAACTCGACAAAAATGTGACAAAAATTCAACAAAAAATGACAAAAAACTCGACAAAAATGTGACAAAAAACTCAACAAAAATGTGACAAAAAACTCGACAAAAATGTGACAAAAACTCAACAAAAAATGACAAAAATTCAACAAAAATGACAAAAAACTCAACAAAAATGTGACCAAAATAAAAAAAACAACAACCATAAAACAGGTGACACAACACAGCAACAACGCGAGGAAAAAGATCACTTTTGTGGGTCTTAGCTTTCAAATGAGGTGTTACACAGACCTATATAATGGCCAAAGAGGACAGAATTCATTTGGTTCAGGCGGGCGGTAAGAGGTTAAAGTTATTCTACAAAATATGAAGGCCAAGCATAATATAGGACCTTTAAAATCACATTCGAAAGTGTATTTTTCCTTTTAATGCATTGGATAAAAGTACTAAGAGACCCTGTTGGCGCTTGGATAATAAAGTGTTGCTAAAACAAATAATTTGGGAAATAAGATCAGGTGGTTCAAACAATAAAACTGCATTGCTGTATCTCTGCATTTCATTTCATACTGATCTCTTTTCGAACCTTGAAAACTAGAATGTTAAATATGCTCTAACATCTGGGCTATTACTTTGAGAGCGCAGATACAGATGTGTCCGAGCAGATGTTTAAGTGCTCCGATTTCCACTCACTCCTGTCTGTGGGCCGCAGAAACTACTTCATTTCAACAAAAACAGTTGTTTCTTAAACTCCCGTACCTCCGGTGGCCACATGTTTGACTTAGCTTCCACATTAAAGCATTTGGTTGATGTTTTGTGTTTGTGTGTTGTAAAGATAATGCTGTTTTAGTTGCTATCTTCTCCCTTTTTACAGATAATGTTCAATGCATGCAGGTAGAAGGCGTGAGGACTTTCTGAAGTCTCCATGCAAGCGACTTTCCCCTTGGTGCTTTCCAGTAATGCCATTTCTAGCTAAGTCTGACACAGTTATCAAAACCCCTCACACGCAGTGGTCCCCCCTGGCCGAAGTGGAGGTCAGCCTTGTTATGAACCTGTTATGAGCGTGTTGCGGAGTCGCTGTGTGGCGCAGCTGTTGCATGTAGCCTGTAGACTTGCATTGTCAGCGTGCCTGGGCTTCCTATGTCAGTCTGTCACCACATCCCCCCCCCAGAGGACCACCTGCCGAGGGGGGAAAAAACACTCTGCCACGACCCCCTCCGCTCCGCTCCCAAATCTCCCTCTGTCATCGCAAATATGGACGCAGAACAATGACTGTATTTACACACCAGTAAAAAGATGACATTTGTCCGGAGTTAGAGAGAAAAAACGTACAAGTATAGTGGATTTTTAGCACAACATGGCACAGATTGGAAGAGAACATTTGTTTTCATTAAAGGCTAAGATTTGGTTCAAAACAACATGTCCAGGAGCCCTAAAGGGGGCGTTGTCAAAGCAAAGTAGGGGAAAGTAAACTCTGCACCCTTTAACGTTGTAATTTGCGTACTACTCATGCGCCATAGCTTCATTACAAACCGTTTGCACTACACTGGATACAAGGCTGCTCATGTTGCCCTCTCCCTGCGGGATTGTGGGAAATGTAGGCCTTATTGTTGGCGTGTGTAGGTTTAGGTTTCCAGCGAGTGAAAGAATGATGTCAGCGCGTTTTGTAATGCCTTTGTTGTTTCTTTTCCCCCCTTTCTTCCTTTTGGCCTGAGCGCTTTAAACCGTCTGAACAGTCACCTGGATTGCGACCCGAGCAGGAAGTGTGCGTCCTGACCCCGCCCCCCCCCCTCATATCCACAGATCATGTCCTGTTTTTTACTCCGCCGTCTCCACACTATGTAACACCTGGGACAATATTGGAAGCTGTGATCTGTACTGGAGGGGGAGCTTGATTAGCAAATTCACTCATACGTACGGACACTTCTTCAGATATCGAACCAGTATCGTTAAGAAGCCGAGACTAGTTCTTCTAAGACAACATTGAGAACAGTTTGTACAAGGACTAAGCCTAAAGTAAACAACGCTGTGTCTGAAAAGCTGACTTGCCATTGTTTTTTGCTTTAAGTTTAGCGATTTGAAGCAACGCTTAGTAACCTGTCTTGCATCTTCCTCTCCTTGGGCTGAAGTACGAGTGTTGCTGACTTTGTACCAGTGTCGTGTGAGAAATCGTCACACTGCGGTAGCCAAACAAGTTAGCGATGGACAAATCTTTCAGTTTTTGTCACGGTTTTGCGTTGTAGAAAGCTATGTAAGTAACACATCATTGACCTGATTATGACCCATCCAACAGTTACCCATATGCTGACCTGAGGAGACTGTGTAGATCTCTGCCGTTTGATAAGAACCCTCCAACCATAAATGGACACATCTTTATCTTGTTAACGCCACACTGAGGCCAGGCGGGTCCAGACCTGCCCTGGGACTGATCGAGCTTACCTAGGAACCACAACCCACTGGAGCTTACTGCGCAAAAAAACACACTAAGATAACAGCTACCACTATTTACGCTCATGAAAGGCTCCCAGGCATGTCTTCAACTCATGTTTTGTTTTTGGAAACGGTAGCATTCCTGAAATGTTGGATAAAAGGAGTAGTGTGTGTGTTGGGCTACTTTCTTTCTTTTTTTTTGCTGCTTTGTCACGTGTGTCTTTTGTTGGTTTGGGTACAGGTAAGTAGTTTTCTATACCGGCACTTTAATGATGCTTTGTTTTAGGGATGCACCGTTACCGATACCAGTATTGGGTATCGGGCCGATACCACATGCTTGTACTCATACTCGTACTCATTCATGAGGTCCCGATACCACTTGACGTGTGGCCTCAGCTCTCAGCTGAGGAGGAAAAAACAACAAACTGGAGAATTCTTTAGTGGAAATACAACATTCCACATAGAGCTGATTTTATTACGGACTACACTCCCCCAGAGTCTGTGCTGGATTTAACCAGAGCTAAATGTTGTTAGTGCTGCAGCGTGGAGAGTCTGGAGACTGCAGTGTTTACAAGATACAGGCTAGTGTTGCTAAACTAGGCGCTAACTCGCGGCTAGCACTTCTGGCAATTCTTACGCCGTTTTATGGCAAGGGGCTTATTCATCTGAAAAACTAACCCAGCGACTAAAAAATCCTCAGTAACTCCAAATTAAAGAGATACAGCATTGTCCATATTGTGCAAAAATGAGCTGTAGCTACTGGATAAGTTGCTATAAACACACGACAAAGCGCTTTAGTAAAGGCGAAAAGAGACCATTTAACTGCAGTAATAAAAAAACATCTCAATACTATTGTTGAATAGAAATAGATAAATGAATGAATAGAGCACAGGCATTGAGGAGTTTTTGGACATGAGCTGTTCTGTCTATGTAAAAAAATAAAAATGTATATTTTTTCATTAAAAAAATATAATAATATAAATAAAATAATATTGAATGAAAAATATATATTTTTTAAATGGCATCTGTTCAATTCTGATAAAATTTTACTTAAAAGTGTAGACTACTTTACTCAGTCTATAATCTATTCAAGAAAATGCCTTGTACTCGTATCGGTATTCGGTATCAGTAAGTACTTAAATCAAAGTACTCGTATCGGCTTTAGAAAAAGTGGTATTGGTGCATCCCTACTTGGTTTACATAACTGATACCTGAACAACACTTTTTACTAAAATAGTCATCTAGAACCAGAAAACACAACAGTGATGTTAACCTATTCCATTATTGACTATTTCTTTTAAATTTTCTCTCATTTATTTGAGCTGAATCAATCAAGTCACTGTTGCTTTAATGCTGTACCTGGACCCAACAGGCACGAAAACTTGGTCTCTATAAATATACGGCCATATTTTTTTCAATACTTTTATTCTTTTGATACCAGTAGTACTTGAACTTTTCTTCCGACACCAAACCAGCCTCAGTCTTTTGTAGACATTTAGACCCTGGTGGTCCAATCAAGGCGACAACGCTGGAATCTGATGTTTGTACAAATGGCTTGGTCCATGATGGCGTGTTTGATAGAAGAATTACAATAATGGCTATAGGGAGGGGTTTACCTTGTTATTGGTTATCTTTATTCTAAATAGCTACTTGCAACTTGTTCAGTAGTCTCCATTGTTAGTGAGTACGGTATCCCAGCCACAAAAAGAGCATTAAACATCCACCGCACAAGAGGATGTACCAACACTACAGAGAAACAGCAGTACATGTCCATCTTAAAGCCACCAACCTCTTTGATGACAATGAGGTCACAATTTTAGCCAGAATGAAGACACTTTTACTTAAATTTTACTTAATTTCACCTCAATCCTTGACGTGTATCACAAATTTTGTCCTGTCTATTTTTATGCATCTTCGTGCGTCCATTTGGAGCCAAACAAAGTGAGCTGTCACGCCAATATGCGCTTTTTCTGTTCAATTCTCCACAGATGAAGCATATTGCAGCCTGTTTCGTTGTTATTCCATCCAGATTGGCGCGCAGAAGTCGGTCGGAGTGTTTCTTGTTTTGCCTCGTTGCCGTGGATCGATGGCGATTTTAGCGTGAAACAGAGACGCGGCTGAGGAGCGGAGTTTAGCTCGGTGTGTGATTCACTTCGACTCGCTCTCCACAAAATTCAATTCATTAGGCCTTATTGATTTGAATGTTGCGTGAGACAGGCTGCCAAAACACTGGCATTTTCCCCAAAGAACAGCTATATTAAAGCTGGTTTGAGGTATGAGCAATTGTCAAAGCCGGGAGGGAATATTGGGATGTGAATTTGGTGAAATAATAAGCTCTAAACTGCTTGTCAGGTGTAACAGTGGACATTTAGGATACTGCTCAGACCTCCCCAACACCAATTTGCTCTATGTTGATAAAGCTGTTCACGTATCAGTTATGTGACTCTCAGAGATGCCCAATTCGATTCACCTCTGCCATACTATGCTGTATTTTTCCTAATATGCTATCGCCAATGCCCAAAAGCAACTTCAATTATTTATTTATTCATAAAGTAGAATAGCCTCTTAAGACAATTCTTTGTTTCTGCTTTGATGCCTTCACTTAGTCTTCAGAGAGTGGAAGCAGAACTTTGGCAGAATTGAGCAGCGAAGTGACTTGCATACAAACTTTGTTTATTTTGTATCATGTTGTGTGTGCTCTAGGGATTGGCATCTTTCCAAGCCTCGCTTTTGTTGTTTTATTCACACTCTGTGCTATCAGACCGCAACTCTGAATTTAAAAGTGCGGGGACAGGAACTGTAGTTTCATTTTAGCAAGTGGGATCAGGTGTTTTTGATGAGATTCGCCTAAAGCCAGAGTTTATGAGTTGGCTAGTTTGAAGCTAACTTTAGCCTTTGTTGTCATTAGCTTAGACCAGGGGTGTTGAACTCATTTTGGGCGGTGGGTTGAAATTCAGCTACACGCATATAATGTAAACAGGAAAATACTATGGACAAAACATTTACAATAAGTAAAAAATAATGAGCTGTGATTTTAAAATAAAAGCCCAACAGGACTGAAGCCTAATAAGTAATAATAACAGCTAATGCTTGTATTGCACTTTACAAACCTGTGCCACAGGTTTCTGCTACACTGGAGTCATTATTCATTGACTCCACACTTGGTGATTGTAAGCTTCTATTGTAGCCACAGCCGCCCAGACCATTTACCACTTGGCTGTAATGTGTTGTTAATATCCTGATCTCTTTTTATGTCCTGACTCTGCCCTCTGCTGGACACATGAGGAATTCTTTCCATTTTAAATTTAAGCTGACCCCCCCATTGTTAACTCCACTGGAATGGGTTAGAGACTTTTTTTTTTGACATACTTGGGAATTTGTGCTCTCCGGGTTGGATTGAATCATCCCGTGGGTCTTGTGTTTGACACATGGGCCACGAACTGTCTCTGGTTGACCAGAGAACCTACAATTGATTTAATTTGAGCAATTTATCAAAATGTCAGCATAAAAGAGACATAAGGCTAATAACTTTACTTTATCCATCCATCTTCTTCCACTTGTCCGTTGCCGGGTCGTGGGGGCGGCTGTTGAAGTTGCCCAAATCACATTGCACCAGCCCCTTAGGGCTCCTCCTGCAGGTGGTGGGTCCACAGAAGGACGGCCTCATGACAAACCGGGCCTGTTGGTCTCTCATAAAGGGCGTCTGAACCGCTCTTTGTCTGACCCGTCACCTAGGACCTGTTTGCCCTGGGAGACCCTACCAGGGGCACGAAGCCCCCGACAACAGAGCTCCTAGGATCATTCGGGTGCTCAAACCCCTCCACCATGTTAAGGTGGCGGTTCCAGGAGGGGAACTTTACTTTACTTATTATTAATTATTTATTAGCATTAGCTTAGTTTTCCCTGCAGGAAAAACATGACTCTGAACCAGCTTTCAGTCGACCCACCACTGTAATAATAACACTTGAAATAAAACTGTTTTTTTGACCAAAAATAGGCACGAGAGGCTTTGCTAGCATTAGCCTAAGTGTAGCTTTGCTTTGTGTGTTCAGATCCAGCTGTGAAAATATGCAACGGTGAACCAAAATGCTACTTTCACAGCTTCAAGGACACTCTCGCGCGACACTGTCATGACAACTGCTTTGTGTATTTTTATGTATATGAAGCTTCAAGTTGTGGTTTCTGCAGTCACGCGGCCAGCAAAATGTGTCAAATCAAGACCCTGCACGATTTTTAATTGAATCACGAGCCACACAAAATGCTTGACTCCACAGTTTTGCCAAGCTTCTCATGACGCTAATGCTACTCTGTGAATGTATCTCCTGGAAACATCTGGGAATCCTGATGGACATTCACCATGAACGTAAAACGGCCCCCTCCCCGCCATTCAGATGAGTTATTATCTGGGCTTTGACTGCGTGGAAGTGTGAAGGGCAGTGTGTGCATAAATACCACGCCAGCACTGAGATAATGACTGCTCCAAGTGGATTGCAGTGGCGCTCAGTGACACGGATAGGCTTTCATTACATTCTACTGACATGCCTCCAGGCTCCTCCTCGCTGCTGCGTGCACCAAAATAAAAACAACTCCCGAGAATCAAGCCCCGCGTATGAGATGGGCAAACAGTGAATGAGAAATGTAATGATCGCAGGATAATGTATTTATATGGGAGAGAGTGAAAGACGAGAGTCGCATGGAAAGGACTGACTAGATGACTTTGCAGACTATTTGTTTGAATCATACAGTATTTGGTGTTCTTAATAAGGATGCAGTGTGGAATGAGAATCGTTTGCTATTGTGTTACCCGAGCTAGTCACTCCTACTTTTAAAATGCAGTGTCCGGGACTCATGGCAAATCAATCCTATCACGATTGTTTACATAGCGTGTCCTCTCAAATTTGTCATTCAGAGCCAACTTTGTGACTGTTGATTTGACAGAGGATGGTGCTGTTTGTCGATAGTTTTTTTGAATGACAATATATTTTACTGATTGGTTAATCTACCTGTCAATCATGTTCATCTGAATATGATGAGGTCATGTGAGATCCCAGACTAGTCTTTCTAAAGAACAGTATAAGTCTGGTTAGGCAGAGACATTATGCCCAGTCAAAATCTGGGGAAGAGGTTTTCAACTGTCACAGTCATTCTTCGCTATTTTGTCACTGTTGGGTTTGGGTTGACCATACGCAATAACAACAAATGTATTGGACTATGTCTCCGAGCTGGCCTGGTGTCGCCTCGAGGTCCCCCCAGAACAGCTGGAGGAGGTGTGTGTGGATCGGGAAGTCTGGGCATCTCTGCTGAGACTGATGCCCCCGCGACCCGGCCCCGGATAAAGCGGAAGAAAACGGATGGATGGATGTTTTTTCACAGATTATACTGCCACATGTTACATGCACAACATGTTTTTATGAGGAAAATATAATCTTAACTTAAATGGAAAAGAAAAAGGAAAAAAGTCAGGTATAGGGCCGCCTTAGGGCTAGGGTTATGGTTAGGATTAGCAATTATGCATATCCAAATCTCAAAGCGTATTGACTGGAGAGTTTACAGCCTATATGTGTGATACTGCATTTGAAAGCCAAGATCTTCCTGTTTCTAAAAATATGTCTGTGTGAGTGAAACACAACTTGCATCACATTTGCCGTTTCTAACCCTAACCAAGTAACATTTTGAAAACGTCCATCCATCCATTTTCTTCCGCTTTATCCGGGGCCGGGTCGCGGGGGCATCAGTCTCAGCAGAGATGCCCAGACTTCTCGATCCACACACACCTCCTCCAGCTGTTCTGGGGGGACCCCGAGGCGACACCAGGCCAGCTCAGAGACATAGTCCCACCACCGTGTCCTGGGTCTTCCACGAGGCCTCTTCCCACTAGGACATGCCTGGAACACCTCCCGCGGGAGGCGACCAGGAGGCATCCGAAACAGATGCCCGAGCCACCTCAGCTGGCTCCTTTCGACGTGAAGGAGCAGCGACTCTACTCCGAGCTCCTCCCGGGTAACTGAGCTCCTCACCCGATCTCGAAGGGTGCGCCCAGCCACCCTGCGAAGGAAACTCATTTCGGCCGCTTGTATTCGCGATCTTGTCCGATTTTGAAAATGTTAGTTGGCTAATTTTGGGATACGTATTTGAACGACTACGACAAACTCATAACTGAGGGTTCCCGAGGAATATTAAAAACGTTAAAAGATATTAATGAATGAATGAATGAATGAATAATTGAATAAATGGATAAATAGATTAAGGAAAGCACACAGGCTTTGAAATCTACATTTCTTTGAAAGTACTGTCACTGATCCACTTTATTTACTTTACTGAAATTTTTGGTCCAAAATACTGTGAACTTCAGATTTAGCTGAAATTTCCTAATCATTTTCTGGTGTCCAGTCTTTTTTCACAAATAATATGCATCTAAATTGGTTACAAAAGAAAAAATGCTCAGATCTTTTGCCATTGGGTATAAAATGGCATTAAAAAACAATGACTTTGACCCATAGAAACCCTCTTAGTTTCTCTCAGAAAGAAAACACAATAATATGATTGATTCATTTTATTTGATTGATTCATAACTTTTAAATAACATCTTCTTGCTATTCCGATGTATCTTTCCTGTATTGACAGTGATGACTTGGGAGTGAACCCATTGGAACAGGTTGTTTTCTCTCTGCATATTTCCCCTCCTCCCTGATCCAGGCGTCTGCAGCTGGACTCGTATTAGTGGTTCTAACTGGCTGTTTCTGCTTATATGGATCCTAATGGGCTCATCTAAATGTAAATGAGCGGTGTGACTGTCTGTCTGCCCGGCCCGCACCGTGGACAGCATGTTTTAGAAAGAGCCAAATCGTGTCACTTACCCAGCTCACCTGAGTTCACACCACTGACTCCGGAGCCGTTTTAAAGGCACTTTGAAGGGAAACATAGAAGGGAAATGGAGATGTGAGCGTCAGTGCTCGAGATGTTGAAATATGCATACAATTATGGGGATTAGAGTGGTGGCTTTGGAACAGCCCATTAGTTGTGACACTTTGAAATGGCTTTTAAGGAGCCAGAGTTTTCTTAGCAGATATAGAATTGAAAATAGCTTCTTCCCATATTGGCACCTTGAGCTGTTCGTAGGGAAAAATAAGACAACTTCTGCTTTCAACGATTATTCATTTAAATTAAGTATTATTCTCATTGGAGATGCACCGATCGGGCTCTTTTGCTTCCGATACCGATACTTGGGGTATCGGTGTCTAAAATCTTATCTTTTCTTGCAAATGCGATCGGATTGGTGCATTCCTAGTTTTCAACAAATTTAAAATATACAGAATTCTCAATAAAATAAATGTTGTAAACTCACCATTTCTCTCTCTCATCAGGGCGTGAACAGCCGAGTCCCTGCTTCCAGTTTGATGTACTGCATTTCCGCAATGAGCTAGTTTTTTTTTCATTCATATCTCCCCTAAATTCCCACCGTGCACTTTTTAAAATGACTATCTGACTGCTGCAGCTGCTCATGTCCCGCCCGTGGATTTACTCCCGTTAGCGTGTCCGCTCGGACAGTCACATGTGGCCCTCGTAGCAGATGCCGCGAAACCCAATCTCCACTGTCCAAGCGGTGTAGGGTCAACAGAGGTGTCCATATACGCGGTACAGTGTGTATGTAAACCAGTGCATTGTGGGTAATGTGAGGGGTAAGGGGTCAGGGGTTTGCAGCTGCAGTGGGGCTTCCCCCATTCAGCTGCTGTTGTCTTACTCTGTGGGAAAAGAAAACAACTCGATTTGGATTGTTTGAAATGCTCCCAGTAGAGTTTGGAATATGCTAAAGATGCTAAAGATGCTAAAGATGCTAAAGATGCTATCGCGGTAGCATGAACAGCAGGAAGGAGCTCACATGTTCATGGGTTTTGGTCACATTTTGATCGATACAGTATGTTTAGAATCTGTGACCATTCAAACGTTTTAACAGTGTTTTGAACTGTTTTACTGAGAGAGAATGGATAAAGTTTGGTGCTCGAGAAGGAGTTAATTTTGCACATGAGCCTTTAAAAAATGAATAACAGAATGATATAGCGTTATTGTATCGATATCGAGAAATGAACATTCAAGATATTAAAGGGGGGGTATTATGCAAAATCGACTTTTTCAAGCTTTACATCATGTTATTATGTCATTCCCTCGTTAAAAACATGCCTGAAGTGTTGCCTTGGCACATTCACGTATTTTTGAGTAATCTGTAAAAACTCTGATGGCGGCCATTTTAGGTACAGGTTTGTCTGAGTCCTCCTAGGAACGCCCCCACCTCCTGGAGACACCTCCGAGCTTTCGTCCCCAGCCGAGTAACCAACCACTGCTCCTCAGCAGAACCCCCTCCCCACTGATGCCACAGACAGCGTGTGGAGGGGGCGTGTCGGAAAGGGTCAGAGGTTCTTAAAGAGACAGAGGCCTATTTCAAGACATTCACTACAGCCATTTTGAGAGAGACATTTTATACAAGGCAGTTATTCTAATTTACTGCATTTACAGACCAACAGAAGGTTTCGGCATCATTGTAGTGTGATATAGACTGATGCTATGTGATTGAAAAAAGCATAACCCATAGTTATATCGATGTTGAGATATCTGGCATGAATATCGAGATAGAAATGTTGTCCGTATCGTTCAGCCCTATATTAGACAGTTGAAAAAATATGATGTATACGTTGCAAAAATATCCTTTTTTTTTAGCTTTAAACTATGCCCTCTGTAGAATTCTCGCTTCATTCATGCATTCATTAATCTCAAGCTTGCTCACTTTGGTTGTTTCTTCCTCTACTGCTAAAGTGCGCTGATCTATATTTCCTGGATTCGATTGCAACGCTAAGCTGTCCGTCACGTTTTTGAAGCCCATCATCCATCAACCGACCCGTTCTGCACTCAAAGTGTGTTCATCTCGGCCACATGGATTCTGCTGGCATGGCGTTAGCTGAAAGTGCAGTTTTCGCTGTTTTACCTTTTCCACTGCTGCCTGCAGAGGGCGCTCCTGGCAGATTCGAAATCCTGACCAGCCCAGCTTTGCCAGTTCTTCCTGTCTTGTCTTTTTTCCTACAATAGAGAAGTGGGAATAAAGACCAATGCAGTGACATCTAATTTAAAACAATGATGCCATTAGAGCGAATAGGCGTTTCATTTTTGAGCCTTTATATATTTTGTTTTATCTCATTTAGCGCTAGATGTTGAAAGCAAGGTCTCCTCCTTTCCGTCTGATATGACAAAGCGCCGTCCTCTCTCCAGACTCATTACGGCCGACTGCCGAGTGGAAAATCAACTTTTTATGTAAACTCTGAAAGGTTTCCGATGTTTCTTTTGGACGAGGACACTGTTGCGTCTCCGCTGGCCAATTACTCAGCGCAGACGTTCCCCGAGCCGGAGACTAGAGAATGCCCTCCGCGACCCGCTTTTGTGATTCCTCATAATGATCCGCGCTCAGCTGGACTTGAATAGGAAACATCCATATATGTTTGATTTTGGGGCGCGGGTCTGGGCTGTGGAACAATGGGGAGAGGTGAGGGAGCGTCGGTGTGCGTCCCGAGGAGCTTCGCACAGCAGTTTAGGTGGACGTGAGATCATTATTGTGCTTTTATTAATAGTGGACCCAGCGCCTGAGTGTCCAGCTGGGATCTGAAGTAACTTAAGAATTACTGGGGTCTGGCTAAGTGTCCTCCAGCTGACAGATTTGTTCCAGCGCGGTGGTTCGTCAGTAGTCTGCAAGAGTGTGGAAAAGGTATCGTAGCTTTACAACAGAGCGGGGATTGTGTTTTTATTTATTCTTTTACAGGTGTGATGTTAACTTCAACTAGGCTGGGTATTGCATAACAACATGATAGGTTTCCCGATACGGAGTTCACGATATGCTACGTATTGCGATTCAAGTATATCGCGATAATGTGTCTGAAATACAAGATATATTCTGAATTTTAAAGGGGGGTATTATGCAAAACTTTTTCAAGCTTTACATCATGTTATCATGTCACTCCCTCATTAATAACATGCCTGAAGTGTTGCCTTGGCACATTCACGTATTTGTGAGTAATCTGTAAAAACTCTGATGGCGGCCATTTTAGGGATAGGTTTGCCTGAGTCCTCCTAGGAACGCCCCCACCTCCTGGAGACGCCTCCGAGCTTTCGTCACCAGCCGAGTAACCAACCACTGCTCCTCAGCAGAACCCCCTCCCCACTGATGCCACAGACAGCGTGTGGAGGAGGCGTGTCGGAAAGGGTCAGAAGTTCTTAAAGAGACAGAGGCCTATTTCAAGACATTCACTACAGCCATTTTGAGAGAGACATTTTATACAAGGCAGTTATTCTAATTTACTGCATTTACAGACCAACAGAAGGTTTGGTCATCATTGTAGTGTGATACAGACTGGTGCTGTGTGATTGAAAAAAGCATAATACCCCCTCTTTAAGAAAAAAGGATCCTGCAGGTGCACAAAATGGAGGTGTTTATTATGCTTAATAAGCTCTGCGAGCAATTTAAAGGAACAGGCCACCGTTTTTCCATACTGAGATATGTTCTTACCTGAGCTTAGATGAGTTGATGTGTACCTGTCTGGTCTTTGTGCGTGTCCGTGGAAGAGCTTGGTCGCTTCTAACTTCACTTCATTTGGAGCTATAGGAATACATTGGGAGAGGTCAAATGCTAACAACATCTTTGTTCTTTTTGCGTGACTGAGGGCACACAGTTCTTCCATGTGGTGATATGTTCTTCCCTGAGCTTAGACGAGTTGATGCGTACCTGTGGTCTTTGTGTGTGCCCGTGGAAGAGCGTGGTAGCTTCCAACTTCACCAGTTACACGTATGACCTGAGGTGGCAGTAGTGAGTATAAAATGGCCAACTTGCATCTAGTCTCTTTAAGCCTTTTATTGGAGTAGTTAGAGTTGAGATACATTCTGAATAAAGACTATAGTTAGAGGAACATTATTTGCGTATCACGATACAGGTGACTCGACACGATACACGTATTGTCATGTAATGTCAATGATATATTGCCAATATGATCTTGATTACAGCCCTAAACAACCACATTTGTATCATCTTACACTTTGTTGGTTAGAAAAAGCAATGTTGATCTAAAACAACTCAAACAAGTTATCCAGTAGTTTCACTTCCTGATCCTCCAAATGAGCTAACATAAAAAAAGATTATTCCAAGATGCAAGTGGGTCGAAACTCCAGGTATGATTTCAATGAAAGAACAACATTACGACATGGAAAGCCGATTTTGTAGAAATTACCCCTTAAAGTGGATTTCACGCATAATTGAGGCACTTTTGGGCACCTCAGTAATTGATATTTTATGTTTTCAATTTGTTATTTTGGAAAGATGGTGGGACACTTTTAAGCGCAGATCTGCTCAGATTGAATCCGTTGATGAATTATGGGCTTTCCACAATTTTATGTTCAAATGAAGCAATTGGACCCGCCATGATAATCACTGGAGCGACTAATCGTTCAGTAAATGCTTAACAAATGACCAATTATTGGGCTTTGTCATCTGTACTTTTATTTGCAATTTGTTCTCAATTTGCACTTGTATTACATTCAGCAATACAAAGAACATTTAGAAGAAAAAATAAATAAATAATGCTTAAATGGACTAGATGCAAGTTGGTCATTTTAATACTCACCACTGCCACCTCAGGTCTTGCGTGTAACTGCAGGTTCTGTATTAAGCTCGGGCCCGAATTAACACCTTTTTGAGTGACGGTGCAGGATTTTAGAGGCAGTTGTGGTGAACAGGTCTGGGCTCATTCTACACATTAGGACATGGCTGGAACATGTAGGGGGAGTAAACTATATAATTTAAACATTTTTAAACTCCGTATAGTCCCTTTCAGTGTTACCTTTTCTATGGCATGGACTTGTCTTCAATGATTCAAGGCTGTTGTCTCCTTGATTTGTTCTCCCTGTACAGTATCTGTGTTGATTATCACCGAAACCTTCCCCTGCCACTGTAAAAACGTAGAACAAATCCTTCTTTGCTTTGGAACAACTTATCAAGAGAAGTTTTGGAGGAGCAACCTGTTGTGTTTAGTTTTGGATTGACAGGAGGAACAAGGAAGAGTAGCCTGAAAGCTGCACAGATAACATGCAAACTCCCCACTGAGAGCTCTCCGCACATCTGCTCCGCACGTGACTCCAGTTGTCATCCCCTCTCCCCTCTTCTCTCTCATGCTGTCAGCCATGTTTGTTTTGGTCCGGGGGCCTTAAGTGGCTCGGGCGCTCACTTTCGGGGGGAATTTTCTTGAAGCGCCTTCAGAAGTCTATTAACTCCCTGGTCACGTGACCGGTATAAAAACCAAGCGGACTTCTGGAACCCATTGTGTGCCAAAAACAAAAGAAGAGCAAGAAGAAAGGGGGGGGGGATAGTTTGTTGTTGAGTAGTGGAGGAGTAAAAAGGGAAGGATTTGAAAGCTCACAGATTGAAGCCACATTGTTTTAGCAGCACGCGTTGGTATTTCCTCTGCGCAGGGTGGAGCTGAGAGCAGAGACAGACGGAGAGAGTTGAGTTTAAAGGGTTGCTGTGAGGTAAAATATGGGTTTGGAGTGAAAAATGATAGCTATGTTGTGTTTTTTGGGGGGAATTCCTTTTTTAAAAATCTGTAAATGAAAGGCACAAAGTCATACTATACATAACTTAAAGACATTTTCCCTTCTACTGCACGCCTACAGTGGGGTTTGGTATGTCACATTTCATTCACTCCACTCTCAGCGGTGGTGAGCTGCTATTGTGTGACTCAGGATAACTGTGTGCTAATGCTGCGTTCCATTTGTCCTTGGGTGTCAGAACTCGCAGCGGGAGAGACGTTTTTCAGAGTTTTAGAGATTTTAAAAAAATAATATGTTTCCAGTGTTGAGTTTGGATTATGGTCAATGAGTTTGGATTGGTCAACAGGTGAAATTATTCTGTATTTAGGGTTAAAAATTAAAGATTTTAAATTAGTTTTAGGGCTTGGATTACATTGTGTATTGCTTGACATAATTCAGGTCACATTTAATGTATTTGAAATGTACATAAAGCTCTGTTAGGCATTTTTAAGACCGTCCAGAAAAGGGGTCATTGCTAAATGAAAAAAGTATATCTACACTTTCATTATACACAAGTTTAAAAGGTTAACTTACTGACTGCCAATAACGTCTATAGACGTCAATTGAAATCCAAACGTTGACTGCCAATGACATCTATTGACGTCAATTGGGTTTTTCAATGGAACAGCTGCAGCAAAGCCTTGAGCATGTCTAGTGTTAAATCTTAAATCTTAGTTGTGCTGCCTAATGCTGCCACCTAGTGACTCAATAAAAGAACTACAAGTTTTTTTATTGAGTCACTTGGTGGCAGCATTGCTCTTTCGTTTTCTCAGCTTTTTGATCAGAAAACAGCATTTTGAGTGATTTCACCTATTTTCTGCGGACGATTACTAAAGAATTATACAAACAAACTTTTTTTATAGATGAAAGAAGAGAGTGTAATTTTTTGGTGGGTTTGTGTTGGCATAGACCTAGACCTAAATTTTCTGTGGGTCTTGAAAAAACCTCTGGCAGTGGGGAACTCTCTGATTTGAAAATGGCTGGCAGTCAATGAGTTAAAGGGGCTAGATGCAAGTTAGCCATTTTATGCTCACTACTGCCACCTCAGGTCATACGTGTAACTGCAATTTCTATATTAAGCCTGTGCATGACGGCAATTCGGATCCGAAGTAACACCTTTTTGAGTGACAGTGCAGGATTTTAGAGGCAGCTGTGGTGAACAGAGCTCATTCTACATCTTAGGACATTGCTGGAACATGTAGGAGGAGGAAAATACATAGTTTTAACATTTTTAAATTCCATATAGTCCCACTAATGCATTTGTTATACGAACACTGAAATTGAAAATAATCCTAAGAAAGCTCAGGTAGCATTAGAAACACAGAAACATAAGCCGCCATTGTTCTTATCTCCCATCGGCCAATGAATTACCTATATTTTTGCTGATCTCTACATTCAGATGGCTAATGTACTGTAGCAGATGAGGTCATACATAAAGAGATTGTGCACATGTATTTAAAGCCAATAATGCCGTACAAATTATTTAATCCTTCTTGTGTCTAGATTTGACACCCTGCAGTTTTCCCATTACAAACCCACACTTTTGCACAGCATTTGCATCCATTTATGACATGATTCTTGCTTTATATCATCGTAAACTATGTCGGCGTTAGTCACAGCCTGTGGTGACATTAATCCGTCTGATTATGACTAAAGAACTAATAATCCTCTGTTAAATCCCATGACATTATCCTTTGGCATGTTGCTGCCTCTTCTGCTCATGAGAAATGCGGTCATAATATACATGCGTAGAGAAAACATGAGAGAATACAGTCAGCATCCTGAAGATTACGCTATTGTGTCAAGTCCAGTTTCCTCTCATGTTGTTCCAGACAGTCTGCAGAGCCATATATGCAGAATTTTAGGGGATTTTTGTTGCTGTCTCACCCAATCATATCATATATCAAATAGCCATAGAATGATATAACTGGAGGGGGCCAGCCTTTTGGGGCTCTCATGCTTCCCAGAATAACCATGTGGCCCGACACTGTAAACTGTGGTTGACTATTGTCGTAAAAAAGTTTAAAAGTCTAGTTTATTACACATTTTTGAATAGTTCCTTTGTTATTTGACCTAATTATACTGTAATATCCTTTTTTTTCAAATACAGTTTTAAAATCATATAGAACAGGGGTAGGCAACATCAGTCCCGGGGGTCAAATCTGGCCCTCCAGCACAGAAACTCTGGCCCCCAAGCTGATTTTGAGAAATACTAATATGCAAATAAGATCAAATACCTGTTGAAGTACTCTTAAAATGCGAGAAGTAGTGTCAGTATTTTAAAAGTGAGTCAGAACATCCCGCTTGGTCATATATAATGATAAACAGTGATTCTCTACTGGTGGGTCGGGACCCAAAAGTGAGTCACAGAAGCATTTTCAGTGGGTCGCGCGTCCATCGGGAACTTATATTCAATATTTTCCATCTGAAACTGCACGTAAACATTAACTGTGTCTGTTAAAATGAATGTTATTGGGTTGTTTTGGTCATCATTTCAGTCTTAATGGGAAATCTACTGCTTGTTCAACAAAAACCTGTGTGGAAAATACTATATTTTATACGATATATGACAAATTACAGTTTTATTTGGGGCCTCGGCTTGTCATCCGAGGGTAATAGTGGATCCCAAAGTCCTGCCACCTGAGAACCACTGATGACCACACAAGTTCTTTACTTTAGGCCACAATGTTGAGGTTCGGCTCTTGGGTGTTTTGGCAATGATGAAAATCGTCCCTCCACGACGCAAACTTGCCTACCCCTGCTGTAGAACATGTACATAAATATAATGAAGTATCAACTTTACTCCGGGTGCTTTTATTGGAAAAATAAGATCCTCTTTAGATCCTCTTCCAAATACTTGATTTTGATAAACCAGTGCAAAAAGAGCATTGAATTAGTTTTAGTGCTAGCTGAACGCTCCATCCCCATACACATGAATAGGCAAGGCAAGGCAAGTTTATTTGTAGAGCACAATTCATACACAAGGCAATTCAAAGAGCTTCACAGTTGCATAAATATAAGAAAACAAATACAATCAATAAAAACAACATAGAATTAATAAATTACAGTAAGAGGCAAGAGTGTAGATAAAATACTTTCAGTTATATGCATTTTTAAGTCTTATTTTGACTCGCTCTGTCTTGAGCACTATTTCGCTCTGTCTTGAGCACTATTTTTCTTGCTCGTTCACACAGAGTTACCTAACCTCTGTTTTGTCGCTCCTTCTCCTCTGGACATCAACAGAGGAGATGCCCTAGTGCCCATAGTGACGAATAGGGAGGTTTGTTTTGTCTGAGTTAGCACTTAGCTCAGAGGACACTTTTAGACGCTAATTTGTATCTGAAGTTCCCATAGGATCGAACGCCACTTCTCCTTTTTATTTCTATGGTGTAGACTAGTGAGGAGGAGGGACGCACCTCATGAAAATCATTATGTTTTCAGTATTTTTAGTCATTTTCTGGCAGACTATGAGCATATTTAGACACATATTACATATTTAGTGCTAAACCACTTTGTTCCTTTCGTGTCTCTGTATGTATATGTTTACTTTGTAAAAAATACATCCACATTCCGGTGTTTGTTAAAGTAGTTGTGGGGTAATAGATGAAAGAGTTATTTTCCTTTTTGTTGTTCCACCTCGAACGTGACCATTTATGGACGCTCCCATAGTGTTCCTTACTTTAAGATTCAACCTCAAGATCCTCTTGCGCCCTTACTTTTGGAAGCCATGGCCTAGATGTTACATTCTCATACCATAGTTGAAGCCTGTTTTAGCCACAAACCTGGTAGAGAAGCTCGCTACCCACTGCTTAAATAATCTATTATAGGTTGCCTCTGTTCTCACAACCTAAAAGCATTATTATTATAGCCATGTCCATATCCCTCTTCCGCCCCCGCAGCTGTTCGTGTGCAGCTTTCCCCTGAGATCACACAAAACTCACTTCCTGCTTCCCGTCTTGACTGGAGCGCAATCAAAGATGGCCGCCCGCCTGTGTTTTTGTGAATGGGAGCGAGGAGGAAGGAGGAAGGGCGACCTGTGGGGCTTTGTGTTTGACTTGGAACAGAGCTGCGGCGGGAGATCAGTCGGACTCAGTGTGTTTCGTACTTGCGCCACAATTTATGCCATTTGTGCATTTCTCCGGTCGTATTTATAGAAACATTTGTCCGGCAGCTGTGGATCTGCCAGAGTCATCAGATTGTAATCAGTTTTACTTCCTCTGCCTGGATTCAATGTTCTGAAAGTCCAAGCTAACTTCTAATATGTCGATTATGAGCCTATGGTGCATTTAAGGCTAACTAGAACAAGTGTATAACCCAAGTTTAAAAGCCATCTTTGCATGTTTTGAAATGAAAGAGAAGAGAAAGAGAAAGGAGACAGATCATGTCTGCTGGCTGTTCAGTCTTTTCATTAAACGTGGCAGAGTAGGACCTTTTTCTCCCTTTGAGGATACTTGAATCAGGCAGAATACACTTTAGTTAGTAGCCGAGAAGATTATTCAACACAGCTACAGAAAATGACTTACTTACTTACCCACATAATCTGGGCCTGACACATCTCCACAGTTAGCTTTGAGTTATGTAATGAAAAATATATCATTCATGCACTTTTTATATATTGGTCATCATATTTTTTTTGCCTTCTGTCCACTCACTCACGTAGACACTTCTGTGTTATCTCCGCTGGACAGCACCCGCCTAAACTAACTCGCAGGAGTTCTTTCTGAATTCAACACCTCAGTCATTATTTCATTTCATTTTCATTCATTTATTTATTAATCTGAGCAGCATCGTAATTGAAGCATCTTTTACATAGTTGTGCTCATAAGGAGTAGGAAGAACTTCAAAGAACTTATATGAACCTACTAGCGATGCACCTATACCACATTTTCTAAAACCAATACGAGTACGAGTACTTTGATTTAAGTACTTTGCCGATACCAAATACCAATACAAGTACAAGGCATTTTCTTCAACATACTGTGAAGTGAATAGACGGTTTACAGACTTCCTCACAGCAGACTGGTTAGTAATTAGTTAATTTACTCATTTACATTTCCTTGAGTAAAGTCGGCTACACTTTTAATTAAAGTTATATCAGAATTGTACAGATGCCTTTTTATTTTCATTCAATATTATTTTACATTTTTATTTACACTAAAGAATTCTCCAGTTTGTTGTTACTTTCTCTCCTCAGCAGAGCTGCGTCATGTAGGAGCGCCGGCCACACGTCAAGTGGTATCGGTTTATGGACCTGATGAATGAGTTTGAGTATGAGTACAAGCGTGTGGTATCAGCCCGATACTGGTATCGGTCCATCCCTAGAACCTCCCCCATATCTCTCATGGATCTACAACATCACATCAGCTTTCAGCACACGCTTGTGTATGTCAGGCAACACATGCATGAGTTGACATGACAAGACAATAAACATTTGTGTAACTTTATTTATGTCTAAAACAGCAGCCCAGGCTCCTGCTGAAGTCCAGGTAAACTCTTTTTATAGTTCAACTGTGAGAGTCCATTATTCATTGATTTCTTTTTTCCTACGGTCCAAAAGCACCGCGGCCCAACCGGGAAACGTGCCGGTTCTCCTGATTACCCAGCACACCACTGTAGGAGACTCCTGTCCCAGCCACTATGTCGTTACTAAATGTTTCTGTTGTCCTGCCTGAATAATAAAATAAATAAAGCATGATGTAGGACCTTCACATCATAGTTGTAAGTTAAAATACAGGAACAACGTTGATTGTAGCTAAAGTGATTTGCATGTTGCATCCAAAGCTAAGCTGACAGTTGTTGGGCCTATCCCCCTCACACTGACTTCTTTGTGTGTGAATGGGGTCAAAGGCCACTCTCGGGCGGCTGCCGTTTGTTGCTGGAGCGTCAGTCGATAAACCAGTCGGATCCTAACTGTCAGGAGAGGATGACAGAGGTGCTGCTTGTAAAACACTCACACTCACAGACAGGCACATTGTTGGTCTAACGTCTCCTCCCTCAAGTCAAAGAGCGGGCGACCGACTGACACCGCCTCACGCCTGCACGACTGAGAGCGTACACAAACAAATACAGTGCCATGCTGTCACGCCCAAGAGGCTCTGCAGACATCTTACAACCCTTTGATGCCTTCATGTAGTCTTTGGAGTGAAAGAAGATCTGTGGCTTTGTGTATTATGAATTAGCCATGTGCTGGGAGAAAAGGGAACAACCACACGATGCTGATCCAGATGTGTTTTTTTTTATTAACAACTCCAAATTTGGGATTGCTTTAAAAGAGCAAACGTTGACTTTATTGTATTATGTTTTTTGCGTTGCATCGAGCACTATTTAAGATTCATTAGCCAAGTCCAGCAGCAGCAAAACGCGGGTACAGTTCGGAGGGGAGCTCAGCAGCATTCAATATCAAAGGTTGGCATTAGCTATTTTGAGAGGCGTTAATGTAAGTGCTATCATTTACACATCCCGCAATAGGCCGGTTTGTTGTGGGCTTCAATCACTTCAGCTCCTGTGCGGCGGCGGTCCTCATGTTTTCTGTTTACAGGCAGCAAAGAGGCTATATTGTCGCTACTAGTTGGGAGTTTTGCTAAAAGCATACTCCAAAGATAACAGGGAAGGGTTGTATTTGGATTGGTTAGAATGTAAGGCTGAAGCAACACGTGTGTCACCAGGGCTGTCACGATCAATACTACATCGACTTATCGTTCATTAAAGAAATGGGTAAACGATGCATTTTCAGGCTCGATGTTTATCGTCTGTACATTTATGATTTTTGACTGAAGCAAATTGAGTTTCATAATATTTCATGTTTATTCCAGCTTGTGTGGTATTTTAGGATATAATGATGCACTTTTAGAACAACGGTTTACTGTCATTTTGATGCCTGAGAGTTGACAGTATCTAGTATCGTTAGAGTCAATAATATCGTTTATCACGATACTTTCCTGCCGTAACCTCTTACTTAACCTCTTACCACCCGCCTAAACTGAATGCATTCTCTCTGTGGCTATAGGCCAGTCTAACGCCTCATTTGAAAGCTAAGACCCACAAAACGGATATTATTCCTCACGCTGTTGCCCTCACTTTTTTTTTTCACTTTTTTCAATCTCTTCTTTGTCACAGTGTCACTTTTTGGGTTCATCTTCTTTGTCACTTTTTTGTCACTTTTTTGTCACATTTTTATTACTATTTTGTCAGTTATTTGTAGCTTTTTTGTTCATTTCTTGTCACTTTTATATCACTTTTTGGTCATTTTTACGTCAGTTTTTGGTCAGTTTTTGGTCACTTTTATGTCCGTTTTTTATCACTTTTATGCCACTTTTGTGAGGATTTTTTACATTTTACATCCTCGTTACGTTCATATTTTTGTTGCTATTTTGACGCTTTTTTTCTCCCCAAGAAGAAGAGAAAATGTGATCGGTTCAGGTGGGAGTTAAGAGGTTAATGTATCGAACTTCAGATTCATTATGGTGACAGGCCTATGTGTCACTGTGAGTGTAAATCATTTCTGCTGCGTTTTTTTTGTTGTGTTGAGAAGGACTTAAAAGACTGATGTTGTAAAAAGAAAACAAAAGTGAACAAGACGATAAGAGCAAACATTTAATATGCCAATTTTAGCCATAACCAGATGTCTGCCATTTTAGGGTTAGAGTTGGGGTTTGACTGAGGGTTAGCAATAATGCATATTCAATAAGGGGAGGGGAGTTTACGGTTCATAAGCCAGTGTGATGCCTCATCTGAAAGCCAAGACCCCCTAGTTTCTAAAACTATGTGTGAGATCTGTGTGAGTGAAACACAACTTACATCACATTCACGTTCCTAACCCTATTTATAAAGCCCTAACCCCTGGCCCGAGGGGGGGGGGGGGGACGCCAAGTGACAGATTAATATCATCTGATAGAGCTGGGACATATGACTATAAAATCCCCCTTGACTTTGCAGAGGCTTGTTATAACAATGCCACTGTGAATTAGGGCTGCTCGATTATTGAAAAAAAAAATAATAATCATGATTATTTTGGTCATAATTGAAATCCCGATTATTCAAACGATTATTTGTTGCCTTTAAAAAAAAAAGTCTACCTTTATTTAATTTATTTATTAATCAAACAACTATGCTGAATATTTTATGTTTCTGAACAGTCATAAAAGTACAAATGATTTCAAGTTTGCCTCGATTAAGGAGAGGTCCCTGTTTCACACCTGCCCCCTGCTGGCCGGCCCGCACACCTGCGCAAGTAAACTGAGCAGCGCGGCCTGATGACATCATCACACAGCGCTGTTTGTTTTTGAGCCGTGGCACATGAAATGCGGAGGGAAAATAATCCCAGTGGCCTGAAATAATGTAAGTCTGCTTTGAAAAAAAAAAAAAAAAAGTGAAAAAAATATATATATATATAAATTAGATTATGCTAATTTAATAATCGTTTAGTGTAATAATCGAAATCGTAATCGATTAATTGCACAAAGGTCGGTTGGGGAGTGTGTTTTGTACTTTTCACACATTTGTAAAGGTGCATAGTTTTTTTTACAATAAATACTGTGACTGAGTGCTTTTCTCTTTAATGCAGCTCTTTGTTCAAACCAAGCCCTGGAGATCCAAGATGGCAGTGTATTATTTTAATAGCATGTGCTCATTGGCGCATGTTGCCAGAACGAAAACTCTGCTGCCACGCTTTATAGTTTGTCATATTAGCAGACTTATTGGGTAAAGTGGAGTGCTAAAAGACTGGATTGAACAGAAATGCCACAGTTTCCAAACAAATGCTTTGATCGCTGCACTGCCGCTGCTCACTAATTGATGTTTGCCATAGTCTCCGTATTCTCCATAACTACAAGGCCACTGGAGCAGAGCCATGAGCTCCCACTTGGTCATGCTATACATTTCAAAGAGATACAGGCTGCACGGCAATGACTATAACGGAGTGGATCGGACACATGACATTGAACAGTGACCCATTGACCTGCATGTTTGAGTGAGTCACTAAAGAATCAGACTTTCCTTCAACAACTCTGCCAGGGATGAGCTCATAGTTTAAATATGCGGGTTTGACGTAAACGTTTCCGTGATTCTAGATTTGTTTCAAGTGGACGGGCACGGAAGAGTGAACATTATGTCACTTCCTATACAAGTCCAATAAAACGACGCAGCTGGACATTTGTTTGATTGTGAAGGCAGACGGAAACCAGTTGTTTTTCCTCACAGGGCCAGGGTTATCAACTGAAGCCCCAGCCAGATTGTACACAGGCCTGGGGAATGATTTCAAGTTATAATGGTGCAAAATGTCACTGCTGAATTACCATAAGTCTTTGCACACGGAATCAATCAATCAATGGTTTTGTATAGCCCAATATCACAATGTGTCAATGTAAAGTCCAGGCAAGTGAAGCATCCAGGAAAACATAAACATAATGTCCTGTTAAATGTCAGCAGCAGGTGATGAGGATCGGCGTGGGTGCTCCCTGTCCTTAGACTCTCCAGCACGGCGAGGAACAACTCAAAAACCCAGGGGGAGAAAAGAGAAACCTCGGGGAGAACCACAGAAGGAGAGATCCACTCCCATGGACGGACAGGCTATAGACCCAGGGCCCATGGAAGTCCCTCAGCAGACGGGCCAAGATCACAGACCGTCCAGTCCATGTTGGGGCATAGTTCTCCTTGACCGATCCATGTAGGCGGGGCGGGGTTCCTCCGTTCGATCTGGACAGACACACCCGAGGGGGAGTGGGACAGGAGACACCATGTGAATAGTAATGAACTACAGATAAAAGAAATATTGTATCATGATAAGACAAAGAAGAAGAGGATAGCGCTCAGTGGACCGTACTTCCCACAGCAGTGTTTCTCCTAAGGCAGCTTTACTTCAGGCTGTGGGTTAGAGCTTTACCAAACTGACCTGATCATAAGCTAATTCAAAGAGGTGCAGTACGTTTTGAGCCTAGTCTTAAATGTAGGAACTGTGTCTGCTTCTTTAACGTGGGCTGGGAGTTTACTCCATAAAACCGGAGCTTGGTAGCTGAATCACTAGTTGCCCTGAGTTTTGAGAGCGGAGAGCTCTGGTTGGCTGATATGGAACGATAGTGTCTTAGAGATAGAGCAGAGCCAAACCCTTCATGGTTTTAAATGTGAGGAGCAGGATTTTAAATTTGATTCTAAACTCAACAGGAAGCCAATGGAGAGACTTTAGCAAAGGTGTGATGTGTTCTCTTCTCTTTGTCCGCGTCAGCAGTCTTGCAGCTGCATTTTGAACTAATTGAAAACTTTTTTTTTTTTTTTAACTGCTAGCAGGCGGTTACAGTAGTCCAGCCTTGATGAAACAAATGCATGAATAAGTTTTTATGCATCACTGCAAAATGTTAGCAACATGAGGCTGAGCAACATGAGTTTTATTCCTATGCACAGTTAGCCGTGTCTTGCTAAATGAAATAAATATTAAAGCAATACTTTGCAGGAAACTTACTCAGGATGTAAATACGTCTAAGGAGGAGACTTCTTTGTTGGAGCACGCTCACACATTCATTTTGAGGTTTTCATCCCTTTTTAAATCATATTTTATTATTTATATGTTAGAATATGGACATTAAGTTTACCCAACACTCGCCAAAAACATTACCTGCACAGAGCCTACTCCACTTTGTTGTAAGGCTGAAACGATTAATCGATTAATCGGCGACTAATCGATCATTGAAAGAGTCGACAACTATTTTAGTAATCGATTAATCGGTTTCTGATTCACACAGACTAAAGTGGAGCAAAAATGACCTAAAAAATTTAGCAATTTTGATGAAAACCTACTTCAATTTTGTATTTAGGGTCTGTAGTGTTTTGTACATTGTAAATTTCATGAATAGTTCCTTCAAAAAACATTTCCCTTTAGTTAACTCCATCAACACATCCTCAAACAGCACCACTTAAGCTATAATGTGGTAAAAAAAAATGGAAAAAATAAAATTTTCCACACCATTCACAGCCAAGCGATTAATCGATTAATCGTAAAAATATTCGACAGATTAATCGACTACAAAATATTCGTTAGTTGCAGCCCTACTTTGTTGTCTAAAATATGTCTGTAAGTTTTTATTTATTTTTTCTCATTATCACTGCAAGACACTGTATAACAAAAAATCTATCTCTGTTGTAGCTCCATGTGGTGAAGTGCGGTCTGTATCCTGCCTCATGCAAGTCAAATGTTAGCCTTCCGCATGCAAATGGGACACATGCAAATCCCTGGCATTCTCTGCCAAAAATATTTTTAGCTTCAAAGATAACAAAAAAATGTCCGTGGCATTTTGATGGATAGTTCAAGGCAACCTTCAAGATGAAAATGTGTGGAAATCCCCTGCATAGAGGCCGGTGGCTTCAGATGACGTCACACGGACATTTGGTCGTGTTGATATCAGTTTGTGGAAATCCCTTGTAAGAAAAGCGAGTTGATTGAATTTGACAGACTGAGCCGCTTTTGTTTCACAGTCTCGTCGGTATTAAATGGAATTAAGTTCAGATTTCCAAAGATGGGAGGAGCAGTTAGTGTTTGAAGAAAGGGAAGAGAAGACTGCAGAGAAGGCATAGTGATATTCAAAGGTTCTGCTACTATGCCAGACAAGACTTTTTCGATTGTTCCATATTTGTAACTTCCTTTTGTCTCTTCTCTTTATCTCCTGCTCATCTACAAACTGCTGCATATCAGAGGTCGTGTTTTTCTTTTACTGGATCACACATCTGAATCCCTGACGTCTGCTCTGTCAGATGGACTGGATTAACTTAATGAAGTGATGCTCTTAACAAACTGGCACGGCAGACGCCTCCATTTCCTCTCATCGCATGTGGTCCGGTATAAAAAACATGTGAAAACTTGAAGGGCTTGTGAACTTTGTGAGCATGTGCCCGACCATACTGTTGCTCAACCCAAGCCTGACTGGGATTTTATGCTTTTGTTGACAAGACACTAAACGAAGGATCTCAGGAAAATGGTAGAAATGTCTTCTTCAGGTAATTCTAGTCCAGTGGGAGTCGACATGTGAGTGTTTTGAATGTTTTTAACCTGTGTAGCTAAGTCCAATAAGGGCAATATGACTAAATAATCTACAACATCATACCTCCAAAGCATTACCCAGATGCTATGGAAATAATGCGTTTGTATTATAAATCTAAAAAATGTTATATATAACTTTACAAGTTTTATTTCAAATCGTTCCCGTAACTACCTTTTACCTCTAAATATTTTCCTTTTTTCCCCCTCAATAGATATGGCATTGTTACTGTGAGCCATGGCACGCTTGTTGTAATAATTTGAACTTTGCCATCAAACATGCACACACTGTAGACAAAAAAGAGTTTTTGAAGATCTGTTCTTCGCTTGAGTAGTATTTATGTTGAGAACTAAATATAATACTTTCTACTCCACTACTAAAGTTAATATTATCATGTGCTTTGTTAATATTACAATCCTAAAAATGCGCACTCCAGAACAGTAGGTGGTGCTGTGCAGTTGTACTGACAAATGCCACTGACTCACAACAAGGAAGAAGGATTGTCCCCGTTGTGTTGCCGTAGAGGGAATCTGAGCACAATTGTATTATTTTTGTAGCTGCAAAGTCAACTTTTGATTTCTATGGATTTGTATTTTTACACTGCAAATACTTTTGTACTTTCACTTAAGTAACAATTTGACTGAACTAGGGCTGAAACAGCGAATTGATTAATCGACAACTAATTGATTATTGAAATAGTTGTCAACTATCTTTTTAATCGTTTTCTGGTTGACACAGACCCAAATACAGAGTTTAGTATTTTTTGTTTTCAAACTTTGGGTGTGTAAAGTGTTTTGTACATTTCATAAATGATCTGTCTGTGCCCCAGGACAATTATCCAATCAGAGAGCAGAATGAATCCACTCTTATTGTTGCCAGATCCAGTTTTAAACCAGTTTGGAAATAAACTTCCTCATTTCTAGCTCTGTCCCAGATAAAGTCGCAGTCAGTGCCAGTGCCGCCTCCAGTCCTTAAAGCTTTGAACTCTGGAGGTTCTTAGCTTTCAAGTGAGGAACGGCCTGTTCACAGAAACTTGTGCTTGTGTTTATGTGCAGCTTTGAGCAAACCGAGTTCAGCTGTGACTTTTTCAAAGCGCTAAGAACTTGATGCATGATTAATCGATTAATTGTAAAAATAATCGGCAGATTAATCGATTACCAAAATAATTGTTAGTTGCAGCCCTAGACTAATGGGCGCTGGCTGCTCTGTTTTATGACCACGACACTGGGGGCCGCCATTGCTGTAGTACCTCCATATCGCCACTAGGCCCCCATTGAAAAGCATTGGAGTTTAGGCACCTTAAAAACAACTTTAACGCCTGGTTTCAATGTTTTCAAACCTAGACTAGGCTAGATATTCCTCCAGAAATAACGCTGGGATAATCACAATATATGAAACCAGGCTGGTTTTCGTAAAAAATAATTTTAGAAATCTCGTACTTACTGTTAGCATTGGAGCAGCGCGAGCTACACGTCACTTAAGGGCCGAGTCTACAGTGAAGATCCCGCCCTTATGCCCTTTTTAGGAACATGCTTCGTCAGAGCTGGGGAGGGGGAGTCTGTAAATCCGCCATGAATTCCCCCTCGACCGTGGTCATTATGGTAAACGGGGAGGAGTGAGCATAAGACGTCCATTATTTTTTTACAGTCTATGCCCTAGACTCAGCAACTTTTACCTTTATGAACATTGAGATGCCTTGTGTATAAATAAACATGCCTTGCCTTATTGGAGTAACATTTAACCCGTCAACAAAAGAGTAGCGCCTAAGCCAAAATGACAAAGTAATGAATAATGATTCGCTTATAGTAAAATCTTGGCCTCTTATAACACAAAGCTCTTACCACAGGCTCTCAGTCGGCCAGTATCAGTGCTGTGTGTCATTGTTTTGAAGTGAGAGCCGCCTGTATTTACTCAGCACTTTTACAGCAGGTGAAAGCAGGCGTGTGCTCCCCTCAGCAGTTGTGCGTCTGTGTGCGTTTGCGCGTGTGTACTTGTGTGTACTTGTGTGTACTCGTGTGTACTCGTGTGTGTACGTATGTGCAGCAGGTGAAGTGTGACTCAGCCTGGTGTAAACAGTGAGCTCACAGTCTCACGGGGAGAGCCCGGCAGGTGCTCCTCCTGATAACTGCACCGAGGGCGACTGTTTGGGTTTGAGCTGATGTTGTGGCTTGAAAGAAAAGTGAGATACCGGCAACGCGAAGGTGTGGACGGAATAATGAAATATACGCCTTTAAAAAGAGTCAACATTGGGATCATTACTTTTTGAGAGATGGCTGCTAAACCTTTAAGAGTCTCATGCATTTTTAAGTTTCCACCCAATATTGGTCACTTCCTTGTAGGATTTGGGCTATTGTGCATGTTTTATGTTGATGGTGAAAATCAGGAGCACCAGTAAGAACCCGCCCTGCTGGGAAGTGTCTTGTTATCAGAGGCGCAAACATAAGTGTAAAGCAGTACTAAGTAACTCTTCCCCCTAGAGGCCATAAGCGCAACTGCAGGTGTAGTAGCAAGTTACGATTTTTTTAACTTATTAATTGTCTTGGAGAGTAAATACTACACTGACAGGAAAGGCGAAGGGAGAGAGGGTTACTGTGCATCCAATTATACAATGGAAATATTTTTTTTCACTCAAACTTGACTGTAAATACTGTTTAAAGTGACGTTAGCCCGCAGTTAGCTTTGCCCGTTAGCATGTTAGCTTCTTCTTCGTGATTCCATTAGTGTGTATTGCTTTCTCCGGACCGGTGGCAGACAAGTTGCAAACATGGTTTTCTGTCCAGAGACACCAGGGGGAGATGAAAGACCCTCCAATCATCCCATAAACACTTGTATTACCCCCACAGGGACTACGAAAAGGATTTATTAAGGTCAACACGTTACTTAGTACTGCTTTAAATCAGTATTCTGAAAAGTATTTCCATTTGTAAAAGATTGCAATATGCTAACAGTTAGCCTAGCTAGATGCTGTAGCTCCGCCTCCCCCAACAACATTTCTACAGCACAGACTCAACCCATCCACATTTAAAGTGACATATGATATTTGTGATATTTGCATAATGAAAGCCCTGCAGGTTCAGTGAGAAGACGATGAGCGACGTGTAATTTGGTCTAAACTATAAGTCCAGTCCAGTCGTCCAAGTCCTCCCCCCCTCCCTCCACCCCTGCCCCGTGTATTGTGTTCTGTGCCTGTATAAGGTAATGGGAGCCCCCGGTGTGTATCGTGCCGCAGCTGTGAGTCTAAAATGTAAACTATTTGGCCAAAACATGCATCAGTCACACTCCTCTCGGTTACACAAGGGCCATGAGAAGACCTCAGCAAGCTGTTTAGTCCCGTGGGGAAAATCAGAAAAGCAGTTAGCATAATTTGTTTAACATTGAGAGACTGATGTGTTGAAAAAAAATGGGGAAAGAAAATGTCCCTGGAGGGATACCGTAGCTGTTTACCAGAGCTGAAAGGGGGGGCAGGTGAGGGTCTAAGTTATAATGATAGGCTAACAATCAGTTTTAGCGAGGTATACGTAACATGTCCCGCCCACCTCAAAACAAATCTGGCTTCTGGAAGTAAAATACCATTTCATTTTCACATAGACTTTCAAAGCATTCCAAAGAGTTTATTCAATTTGAAATACCCTTTTAACTTTTCAGTTTTGCAAGCGCTGGATTAAAATTCCCAAACTGAATACCACACCGTTTATTAGCTCCAATCATTCTTTTCAAGTCTTGATCAAAAAATAAATGAGTCATAGGAATGGATGATTTAGTTGCTGAACCAAAAGCGGATTTCAAAGAGGATGGGACTTTTCGGCACCGTCGTCCCTGAATCCAACTCGGGACCTTCAGCTTCTCCAGGAGATGTGATGCTTCTCACTGGGCTGGTGATATCTTTACGTCTGAGCTGCAGTCAAACAGAGGGCAGTCTTCAGTATGTATGTAATCCGTCAATAATTCATAACACGCTCCAGTATATAGGGCTCTGAGCTGAGGTCAATGAATATTTCACTCACTGATGCAAACAGTGTTTAAGAGGGGCTTGGGCCATATAGAAAAAGAATAATGGTCCAATCAACTTTTTGAGCTTTTGAGCGTGTTATAATGTCATATCCAAATGATCGTTTTCACACTGTTATGCGAAGCAATCTCCAATTCAATGAGCTTGTTGTCAGTTCTGCTGCATGAAAAGCACATGCAGAAAGTGAGTGTCATCCGCATCGCAAGCAGCCACGGTGCATCGGGAAATCAGATTTGAACATTTTTGCTTTCACAACCTAAAACATCATTGTAATGAACACAATTAGTAACAGTTCCATTTAAGTCTTGTTTTGGTCTTGATGTCTTACACAATTTAAAAATTAAAAATAAAACAAATAAAAAGTGTAATTCATGTCCTTAGTTAATGTCAATGCTCAGTTGTCTTGTCTGCGTAGCTACCATTGTTAGCTTAGCTTGTAGTTTTGTATTAGCCTGTTTCTGAACCACTAGTTTTGTTTTATTGTGGCTTATAACATAGATATCATAGAAATATCGTTAGCTATCTGACAAATGTTTAGATCTGTTAGCCGCCTGCCTCCCGGACCTGTGTGAATTGAGCGTTCTATACCCAAGCTAATGACTGGTGAAGACAGTGTCTTTTAAAGCAGCCTATGCTGAGGTATAACATGTCCATTTCATGGCATTTATATAATTTCTGTGAGTTTCCTTCAGTAATATATTATAAGATGATCTTTCATGTGTATCTGACCCAATTAAATGCAAAAACTCAACTGCATGGAATGTAGCATTTAGCTCAGAGGCCATTTTTATATACGGTAATTTATATCTAAAGTAAAATCTCAAAAGTTAATAATGATTTTCTAGCTAGTCTTTGGCCTCACTTACATATGGTCAATGGTTGACAACAGCTGAAAACATCTGTATCATTCATAATTTGTGATGTTTGGTGGCTAATGCTAGCATGTGTATAGGAAAGGTTAACGAACTCTTAACAAGTTTCCCGGATTAGCCAGTTAGCTAACTATATACATACGTTTTTTTTCTAGGGGTTACATTTTGTTTTTATTACGTATCGTAGGGCAGTCTTTACCTGTCAAGTGTATTTTCCATGCACAGACTGTCATTTTATTGATAAAACATAAAACATCAAAAATGATTCAGGATATGTCCACAATAAAACACAAAACTAGCTTACCAGGAAAAAGCAGCAATTATCTACTCATTTTGCAAAATTGTTTGTGTGTGTTTTTTACCCATTACTAGCAAATATTTTTTGTTTTTGTACTGATATAACCACTTTGTTTATATAGTTGAGAAATGGACGGCTCGCTGTGGCGGTGTAAAAATACCTTTGTTTTCTCTAGCGGTGGCGTTACATTTCAGCAGCGTTATTTAAAAATCAATACGCGTCTGTCTCTCGGCTCTATTTACCCGTCTTGTGCAAAAACATATTAATTTCTGCTGGTCCATTTTCCATTTTGACTGTCCAGATAATATAATTTTACTCTCTGACAGTTGCGCCCTGATTGGCCGATGGAGAGGCTGTCTCCCTGACGGAGAGTATCTGTATCAGCTGCTGGAGGGATTGATATATTAATTTCATATCCACTTCACTCTTAAATTGCACTGTCAAAAATATCTGTGCAGAGACGGCTGACCATATGTCCATGTTTTACACGATGAGTTATAATTATTGCGGCAGGATATGAATTCAAGCCATTATTCTTCAGGGGGCACACAATTGACTTTTTTGACATTTCAACCATGTTATAACATCGTTCCTCTACTAAAGCATACTTACTTGGAGTATTTTGCTTAGTAGGCTGGTTTACATCACATCTTCAAGGCAGACCTGGATAAATCACCATATACATTTAAAGGGGCATACCACAGGGCTCTGTACTCGCACCGTTGCTGTTGATTCTCCATATAAATGATTTACATGTAACATTTTTCAGTGCAAATTGCCAACTTTAGTTAGTATTTCCTGGATTTTCATGCCATAATAAGTAAAACCATGAAGTGTTTTCTTACGAAACAAAAAATAATTCCGAGGTGCCCAAGAGCAGATTTAGAAGCCGCAATGATGCATGATACGGATATAGACACTAATACACTCATATTGGTTATTAAGCGTAACTATGCAAGGAGTCTTTAACGTTCTAAAAGAAAAAAGGGAAATGACGCTTAGTAGAGGCTTTGAGGTCCGTGAAAAAGTATTTTGTTATTATAGACATGCATTACAATGACAGAAACACAACTGGGCCAAATCTAGGTTAAAAGCTCTCCAATCTTTAGCCTCATAATCCTAAATATGTCACCACGCTATCTAAGTCAGTGACCTGAATAAAAGAACATACATTTCACCTTAATATTAAAATAATTTGTGGTTGGCCATCTTTAAAGGGACTATATGGAGTTTAAAAATGTTAAAATTAAGTATTTTCCTCCCCCTACATGTTTCAATAATGTCCTAAGGTGTAGAATGAGCCCAGACACATTCACCACAACTGCCTCTAAAACCCTGCACTGTCACTCAAAAAGGTGTTAATTCGGGTCCGAAGTGCCGTCATGCACGAGCTTCATATAGAAGGTGCAGTTACACGTATGACCTGAGGTGGCAGTAGTGAGTATAAAATGGCGAACTTGCATCTAGCCCCTTTAAATGGCCAATATATAATATAGTCTTACCGACTCAGTTTTGTGTGATTCAAGCTTTGAGACTGACTAACAACAATAATTTGTACCCCCCCCCCAAAAAAACAACAACAACAACAATAACAATTAAATAAATAATTAAATCACTGCTCTAAACACATGCAAAAGTATTAATAATATCCTTTTTTTTTTTGGGTTTGTCTTTTCCAGGTGACATCACACAGAAGGGCTACGAGAAGAAGCGCTCCAAGCTGATTGGTGCTTATCTGCCCCAGTCGCCAGGTAGAACTCGTTCAGTCGTAGTGTGTGTTTAACAGACTCGTAGGAAAGTATAACGTTTCTGGGTCAAACAGAGCTTTTTGTGTGAGATTTGCCGAGCACAGGGGGGGGGGATTTCTTGTTCCACTGCGCTGTTTCAAACCATCTGACTAGTCTAATCTAATCAGTTAGTGGGCACATCACTAAAAATAACAGCATTACAGTTCACTATTGTGTTTTCCCAGTGAAGCATGTGACTTTATACGACTGCTATCTGGCACTTAACCTCCTGTATGTGCCTCGAAATTGGATCTAGTCCAATAGGCAAGGACAGGATTTAAGATGTGGTTTCATTTAACACACACACACACAAAAAAGAGTTGCGCTATACGATTAATATTGGAATAATATACATAGCAAAATCACAGAGCTCTTCCATCTGACTGACAACCTTAAGAAAGCGCTTAGAAATGACTCTCCTAATTTTGGTCCAAGTTAGTCTTTGTGTTGTCCCCATTTTTTAGCTTTATACAATTTGCTGAAAAAAACATTTGATTGATTGCAGAGTTTGCGAATGTCTATTTTCGCATATCGCCCATTTTAATCATTCCACATTCCCACTTACGACACTGACATGGCCCAGGCACATCAATCTATCAGTCCTCATGTAATAAAACTAATTGTGCAGTTGGAAGCATTGTTAGGCCTGGGCCACTCCTCCAACAGTGCTGCTTTTGTCCTGAGCAAACGCAGCAGTCGCTCCATTCCTTCGGCCTGACGTGGTGCTGGGCCCACGCCGCTGCGACCGGCTCTGTTTTATATTAAAGCAGTGCAGTTTGATAACTACTGACCCGGTGGTCGCCATGCTGTCGCTATTGACCGTCTGACAACTGGGTTAATCACAAGAGCCGCAGTTATGTTTTGTTAATATTTCCACGTGATGTACTGTATATTGTCTTAGTAAAACATACTAACCCTGCCCTATGTGATTGTTGTTGGCTTTTACTGTAGGTTAGTACGGAGCTAGTTCTCACTCATCAAAAATATCCATAAAAAAATCTACAAAAAGCTTATCTAATCCAATTGCACTGCTTCATGGAGCTTTTCCCACACAAACAAAGCTTAGACCTGATTTTGGGCAATGGATTTAAATGATATGAGGCTTTTTCAAACTGTCATTATATTTTTATCATCATATTTGAAGGATTTTAGTCATAGTTTCAGACTTATTAGCTACTTTTAATTAGGGCTGTGCAATTAATCGAAATTCTATTACGATTTCGATTACAACAGTAAACAATAACAAAATTAGCATAATCGCAAAAATTTGTTCAATTTATTTTATTTTATTTTTTTTCATTTTTTTTTTAAATTCTTTTTTTTTGCAAATTTTCATTTTTTTTGCAAAGCAGACTTGCGTTATTTCTGGCCGCTGGGATTATTTTCCCTTCGCTTTTCCCGTGCCGTGGCTCATGCTTTTGTCTGACATAAAAACAAACGGCGCTGTGTGATGATGTCATCAGGCCGCACCGCTCAGTTTACTTGCGCAGGTGTGAGGGCTGGCCAGCAGGGGGCAGGTGTGAAACAGGGACCTCTCTTTAATCAAGGCGTACTTGAAATCATTTGTACTTTTATGACTCTCTAGAAAACATAAAATATCATCATAGTGTTTTGATTAATTAATAAATAAATACAAAAAATAGACTTTTTTTTAAAGGCAACAAATAATTGTTTGAATTATCGTGATTTCAATTATGACAAAAATTATCGTGATTATTATTTTTTCAATAATCGAGCACCCCTACTTTTAATATAATTGTTGAATTGCTCTGTTGTCGGGGGCTTTGTGCCACGACAAACAGGTCCTAGGTGACGGGTCAGACAAAGAGCGGTTCAGAAGCCCCTTATGAGAGACCAGCAGGCCCGGTTAGAGTCGTGAGGCCGTCCTCCCATAGACCCACCACCTGCAGGAGGGGCCATAGGGGCTGGTGCAATGTGACTTTGGCAGCTCCAACAGCTGCCCCCACCACCCGGAAACGGAAAAGTGGAAGAAAATGGATGGATGACTCGGGCAAAACCAAGACAAGCCAATCATAGCAGGGGAGGCGAGAGTTAATGGTGCGTCATCTTCCTTGCTAGGATATCCCATAAACCAGTGCTCTCCGGGCCGTAACCAAAACAGCGAAGGCCGCAACACAACGATCTTTTACCAGTGCCCTTTCTTCTGCTTTAAAGGGACTAGATGCAAGTTTGCCATTTTATACTCACCACTGCCATCTCAGGTCATTCGTGTTACTGCACCTTCTATATTAAGCTCGGGCATGACGGCAATTCGGACCTGAATTAAAACCTTTTTGAGTGACAGTGCAGGATTTTAGAGGCAGTTGTGGTGAACAGGTCTGGGCTCATCCTACACATTAGGACATTGCTGGAACATGTAGGGGGAGGAAAATACATTATTCTAACATTTTTAAACTCCATATAGTCCCTTTAAATGAGCTGGTCTTGTCCTTAAAGCCACTGCAAGAAGCTGCTCTGAGGGCTTTCACCAGAACATTTACTCAACTGCACGTGTGGTCTATAAAAAATCATGGCGGAGGACGTGAACGCAAAGTGTAGGCCGTTTTGTGTTTGATTGGTTTGCTCTCGTTCAAACCGGGATCGTTAGCCCCGCCTCCAGTCTCGATTTGGAAATTGCGTCCTTTATTTACTCAAGGGCATCTAGGACCAGGCCTTTATTGGAATCAGGCCACAATTAGAGACAGGCCTTTATTTCTATTTGAGCAAAACCGACGACCAGGAAAACGAAGAAAAATTAGATTTGTGCCCATTTGCACCTAAAATATTAGGTTCATTTATTAATTAACTTTGCAAACCCTCTCCCAGCGGCTGGATCATTGATGCCTTTTATTTTGTCGGGACAACAGGAAGTGTTTCGTTGCTGTTAGCGGAGCTTTGACATCAGTGTCACTGCAGGTTTCTGTTTCGTTTTTACCGCGGACCGGATTATTTGTTGTTATCTTGTGTAAAAGGCGAGTTTAGACGGAGCGTTTGTGTTTGTGATCGATCATGAGACTGACCCGAGAGAAGACGAGACGCTCGCGCTGATCGGAGGAGTTATTTTGAGGCGTGGGACTGACCTGCACACGGAGCAGCTGGACGTGCTTTGAAGACGCGATGGAGACTTTATTAAAACCTTGGAGGGTCACACGACATTTGTTGCTTTCCCTGTTTCCACAAATAGTCACTGGAAGTTTGAAAAGTGGCTAAATCTGTGTCAAAGTTACGCTCGGAACAGCTCCACTCCGCAGCGTCCCCCTCGGCCCGGGTTCCCGTTTGTTTACTTCCTGCACGTGAGTTATCATTTACACGAGTATGAGACAAATTCCTAACATGGGGAATATTTCTACCGCTATAGTTTCTAATAAAAGCCCCGGCCTGTTTTAGGGACCGGCTTTAATTTGCCTCCGCCAGCCGCGAACTCGGCCTCTGTTAGAGACCCGGCCGCTAATGGAATACAGTCCAGTATTAGAGAATTTACGGTACATAAACAAAGTCAGTCTGACTTTATGCCAAGCTAGGAAAGCATGACCACTGCACAAAACCCTCTCCAGCACATCCCGACCATTCTGAATAGTTTTATGATCGTCTCTTTCACAATGTGAGCCCGATGAATCCTGGCATTGTCATCGTGAAATGTGCCCGTCATTCATGTGAGTCATTTTGGTAGCATTTTCTCCATCAGCGTTCGTTTTGAGTGCGTGTTATGTTTTATTTTAGTTCGGTCTTTGACACCGCAGAAGACGACCCCGTTATGAATGATGAACGAGCGCCTTCTTTAACGGCGACCTGACATTTCCCGTAGAGCAAAGAGACGTGTAAACATAACCCCAGACAAATCACATCATCTCCTCGAGCCCGTGCTGCGTTCAACGTCCCTCCGATAATTTCCTATTCAGAGCCAACAGTTTGAGGACGCCTCCGTTTCAATAATTCACTTGCGCTGTTGTGTTGGCTTTCCCTCGCAGGCTTTGATGTCGGTTAGACGCACATAACGACCGACAGCGAGATGAAAGTTATCCAAGGCGCGCTGTGAAATCTCATCGGATGAAAATTGTAGAAATGTAAAATGTTCATGAAGTTTTCTGTTCTCGGAGTTTGATGTTAGATTCCTGTGTACAAAAAAATCACTTTTTTTGGCATTTCTCCGACAGCAGGATTGTGAAACTTTTCCTTTCTAAAGTGACATATAAAATAGAGGGGTCAGGGGCGGTGTGTCCAGACCAGGGCCGGCGGGGACAGACGCGGCCGATGGAGTTTTCGGTGGAGCTTTTTACAGCAAGTTTCAAAATTCTGAGCACCGTGAACAAAATCAATGTGTGAGAGGAGAAACAATAACTGTAAAACCTCGGGTTGAGTGTCTGCAGGGGTGTGACAATACAGTGCGATTTTTGCGGGACGATACTTTTTATTCCGATATCTACGCTTTTGATGACGTCATGCATATTGAGGCGGGCAGTTTTCCATCGCTTTCACGGTCAATAGAGGCCAATAATGATCAAGCCTTCAGTCAGAACAGTAGAGGCTTCACTCGGACAAAACTCTGTCACACAGATATATTACACTTAATGATAGTTTTTATAATTATAAACAAGATTAATCTGTGGTTGATTTATTCCTTTTGAAACAGGACTGTGGTTTCAAAGTGATGCCACTGACTGATTAATAGACCCATTGTCAATGAGTAAGTCAAGGATCATCTATTCACTTATTTAATGAGGAAAAAGGGTACAAAGCACATAAGTATTACAGCACAAATTTGAACTATATTGATACATGTGATCTGGTTTAATTCCATATCACATGTAAGAATGTATCGATATATCTTAAATATCGATATATCGCCCAGCCCTAAGTCCAGTGCATCATTATTTTGCACCTGCTAAGCCAGTTTGCTAGTACTATGCTATATGTATCGTGTAATTATTAGTTTTGCACACACTGTATCACAAAATTGCTGAGGTCTGACATTTTGTAAAGCCAAAAATTAAAAAGATTGTGTTTTTGTTTAACATTTAAAGGGCACATGTGCAAAATCGACTTTGTTTTTAGCTTCGAACCAACATGCAACGTGTTTCCCTCGTCAAAAACATACTCAGAGTAGTATTACACTTCAAGTAATCCTCTTAACTTTGGTTGTTTCTTCTTCTGCTGCTGCAGCGCCGATCTGCACTTCCTGGTTATGTTGCGTCGTATGAAAAATACAAAAACTGTCACAAAATTGTTTTTAGTTCTGCAGCTAATGTGAAGTTGTGCTATGTCATTCACACTGCTGCCTGCAGGGGGAGCTCCAGACTTGCTCATCACCAGCCCTGGCCTTTGTATTTTATTTTTATTTTTATTTTATTTATTTTATTTTACATCAAGGTATCAGGGATCCAAAGCCTCTTTAAAGTAACGTACGAATATCATTATTGTAATATTTAACACAGTTATCAAATATATATATTTTTTTTGTCATGTTGTGCAACCCTTAAGAGTGTATCATTTGTGGTCGAGCAAACCAATAAGATTCCTGATACTGAACAATGAAGGAACAGTGCACCGATTCATCTCACGCGTGGGGCAACTGTAAAGTCGCACATTTTCCCAGAACGCTCGTAGATCCATTGCAGGAGGGTCGTTATATGGTCAGATAATCCACTTTGAGTTTTCCTCGGGAGTTCCCGAGCGTCTCCGGGCCGGGATGGGAGGTCTAATGAAGACAGAAGACACCGGGAGCGTGAGTGAGGCTGGTGTGTTCTCGTGGATGTCCGTAACACGGGGGTATCACTAACAGACTGTATCGACCGGTCTGACGGAGGTGAGGCGTCGGGTGAGGATAGGTGTATGAAAGAATACAGGAAATTGTGCCGCAATCTCTACATCTCAGTGTGAACAAGTTTGCCATGAGCTCCCAGAGTTCATCGCTTTGCTTTCTCTAAAGTTAAGTGGTTTGCTTTTTTTTGGGCTTATCATCGTTAGTTTCGTTATTAATATTTCCTTTACAGTTCACTGTCACAACAATCGTCCATAGCAGTAAAAGCAAATCACGAACATGAGCCATATTCTTAAAGTGGAACAACAGCCTAATTATGAGCGACGATACACTTTTGATGCAATGGTGATTGCGATACAACGTATTAAATGTAATATTCAATATTTTGTCCTCAGAGAATTGAATGAGAAAGTACAAGTTGAGTTTCCAATTTTTTTTAAAAATGCTATTGCCTATAATACCTTATTTGAAAGCTAAGACCTACAAAATTAATCAAAATGGATCCCTTTCCTTGCGTTGTTGAAGCCTTTTCATTTGCTTTTTGTCCATCATGATGTACTAGGGGTGTAACGGTACGCTAAAATTGTATTCGGTTCACAGTTTTGGAGGGCTCGGTTCGGTTAATTTTCGGTACAAATAAATAAGAACTAACAAAATTTTTCTTTTGAAATGCTGCCAATACACAATAGAATTCTTGCATAAAATAAATAAAAGCGACCCATGTGGGTGATATCTTAAATAAATTGCACTCTTAGAATGAAATACACATTTTGTAACATTTAAAATAAAAATTTAAATACTGTAAGTAAGTGATACAGTCAGCGCACTCAAGCGCAGCTTGTTGACCACATCAGTTTGAGCTTTGTCATGAAGTGCTGGTAAAACTTTTTGGCTGAAGTGCGGACGTGATGGGATATTGTAGCGAGGCTCAAGACTCTTAATCCAATACTTAAAGCCAGCGCCTTCAACAATTGAATATGGGCACAAATCCATAGCGATGAAAACACCTATACCATGCGTGATTGCTTTTGCCCGATCCGAACTACAGGGGTTGTTTGAATGCCGACGTTAGCGTGTTTGCACAAGGCTGCTTTTCTTCAGTAGACGTGGTATTCACATTCGGATGATGACATTTTAAGTGTGTTAACATGTTTGATGTGTTGCCTGCTGCAAACCCGATCTCCGTGGAACAATGTCGGCAACAACTTTGGCTTTATCCACTCGTCTGTCCCCGTCATGAGTTTTAATGATGTGGAGGGTCTTCAAGCTCTGGCTTCTCTTTCGCTGTTGCCATGATGCCGTTTCTCTCAGCTGCTCATGCAGCTTCAATGTACGTCACTCAATAGCGTCCGTGCGGAAACTCGCGTAGGAACTTTGTTCCGCGGCACTTAATATGACGCTAATAATAAATTTACATTATTTAATCAAAATAACGCACCGAAACGGTACGCAAGTGGACCGAACCGAACAGGCCGAACCGAAGCGGTTCAATACATCCCCGTGAACCATTACACCCCTATGATGTACATTATGACATCCCTTTTTATACCTCGCATCAACTTAAAAGTAGGATGCAGTATGTAAATATTTCACAAACAACCTACAAATAAACTTAATGTATTCACAGTTTAAAACTCTTTAAACAGGATGTGTTGCTTTTGTACAGTATAGGTTTTTTGTCTCGGTTCTCAAGCCATGCAGTTTAGGGTTGCCACATCCTCTATGTAATACCAGCTGGCAATGAATCTAAATATACAGTATAATTATGGCAACCCAGGATCAGAGGCGGTCGAGCAAATTTAGAGTTTGTCCTTGATTTGTACTAGAGTTTTATTTTTGTTGAGAACTTACAACTAAATATTACTCCATTACATTTGAAAGATAGAGTTGTAATGCACACTCCAGACCAGTAGGCGGCGAGGTGCAGATGCATTGCCAAATGTCACTGACTCAAGACAAGTAAGAAGGTTTGTCCCCGTTGTGTTGCCGTACAGATGGAGAATTTGGGTGAACTTTTTGTGTTCTTCAAGCTTATATTTTCCCTTTTTTTAAACTGACCTACACTTTTCTTTACTTTCTATACTTCAGTACTTTCGCTTAAGTACACTCAACTTTTACTTTTTTTGGTATAATATTTGACCGGTAGTATCTGTACTTTTACTCAAGTAACGAAAGCCAAGCACCACCACATGCCCAGTACATCTATATCTTGTACCGCCATTTTACAAAGTGCATGAATATCAACTCCCACAGCCCTCTTTGGTCGAGTCTTGTCCTCCTGGTCCTCACCTCTCTTGTTCTGTTCTCTGTCCAGTTTCGGGGTCTGAAGTGGCCGTGGGACAGGAGAGGAAGACGCCGGTCACTCCATCTTCATCGTCCCGCTACAACCGCAGGCGCTTATCAGGCTCCCGGGATGAGCGCTACAGATCAGGTAGGACCCGCTGCTGCTGCTCTGGTGTCTGTAGTGTCTTGCTTTGATGAAGAGAAACAGGTCACGCAGGAGCAGAATGCAAGAAAGCTTTAGGTTTGCTGGTATGAAAAATCTAAGTATTAAGAACAGGTACCTCTCATGTCTTTAGATCCAAGTTTTGATGCAGTTGGTCCAGAGAAAGCTTTAAAGGAAGTGACTAGATTGTTTCAGCTCAAGTAAATGATTTTATTTTCTTGTTTTCCGCCTTATTTTTGCACATTTTTATTACTAATATTGTTCCTATTTCCTCCATTTTCCCCCATATATTCCTATTTTTTAATTTATTTTATTTTACACATTTTCTCCTTATTTTTGCCACAATGTCTCGAATTTGTCATACATTTCTTGTCATTGGAGAAGAATCAAATGTTGTAAATGTGCATCTTCCACACATTATTCTTCTGCTTTCTGGTTCTAGACGACAAATATTTTAGTATAGGTGTTGGAATCACAAACCAAGTATCGTAAAAGTTGTGGTATAATTTTTTTTTTACGGTACCCAGCCCTAGTCATCGTGCAATCCACCTTCTCGACTGGAGCTTACAGCCCTATAGGCCAGTGTAGCGCCTCATTTGAAAGCTAAGACCATACAAAACTCATCCAAGCTTCTTCCTTGTTTCATTTTTGTCACATTTTCGTTGCTTTTTCGTAGTGTTTTGGCTGCATTTAGTTCTTGTTGTGTGGAATGTAACTGCGCCCCAAAAATGTCACATATGTATAACACAGAGTTGATTAAAACACAGCTAAAAAGGATGAAAATGACAACCATAATGGAGGAAGAGTTTTGTAGGTCTTTCAAATGTGGCATCACACTGAGCTCACCGGCTGTAAGCTTTCCAGTGGAGAAGCTTCTAGATTTGGGTAAAACTGGAGTGCGCTTGGTTAAGACTATAGGGCTGGGTACCGTTAAATTTTTTTCGATACCGGTGCTTTAACGATACTTCGTTTTCGGTACCGATACTTAATTGTTTTTCATTTAGAACCATAAAACAGAGCAATAATGTTAATTTATTCTTTTCCTTCCATTTAATTTCTTTTACATTTGTATTAGTTGTTTGAGATGAAACTTCCTTTAACAACAGGCGGAAAAAAACTTTCGACGTTTCTTATTTTTTTCCCCCCATTGTTAACAATTTAAAAGAAAAATGTCCCCGCTAAATTTTTCTTCAAATTTTTCCCCAATTTTTTTTTTGTTTTTTTTTCTCTCCCAATTTTCCCCTTTTTTTCTCCATTTTTTCCACGTTATTTCCCTTTTTTGATCTTTTTGATTCCCCAAATGTTCCCAAATTTAACCCCACTATTCCCCACTATTTGCATTTTATGTTTTTTATTCACTTGTCTTTCACTTTTTTTTTCTTTTTAAATTTGTATAACCAACAGCATAAAAACTTGAATATAAAGATTTTACATTTCTTTTCGGTACCTGCTTTCCATACTTTTATTTTTCCGATACCGGTAGTACCTAAACCTTCATTTTTGACGCCGTACTGGTATCGTTTAACGGTACCCAGCCCTAGTTAAGACGGGGGTTAAGAAGTTCTAGGATCCAAACAGTTTTTCCCAGCCTACTTCGGTGACCCACATTTTCCCAGTGGATCCACATTCTTCTCCATCTCCTTCAGCACGACTCCGCATTACAGATATTGCCGATGCGATGGTTATCTTAGTGGCTGGCTCGAGATTGATCATTTCCCTTATGGCTCAAAAGTCTTACATTCAATCTCCTCCCTTTGTGGCTTATCTGCCACTCCATATCCCGCTAAATCTCTTTTAATTACCGCGACGATTAGCTCCGTTAATCACGTTGCTTTATTATGGGCCGGGAAGGGGGAAAAAAAAGAGAGATTGATAAAACTTTGTAATTTTCCTCGACAGCTCCTTCCTCAAACTAGATGTGGAGATAACTTTGGGGGCTGACATTAGCATATCAATAAGACGCTATTTCTTTTTTACTTGCTTTCAAACCTGCGGCGTGTGTTAATAAGTAAATCTGTTGTGCTTTTTAATGGTACAAAGTTTGAGCCTGATCACTTTATAGAAAGCCTTTGGAAGCAGCTAATCCTGCAGTACATGACCTTCGAATAAGGCATGCATAGATTAGAGCGTCTGGTCTAGTTTTTTTCTTCTTCTTTCTTGGAAGTGTTAACAGCGGGTAAAAATTGGGCCAGAATGTCGTAGTTTCATTTTTAATAAGACTTTCCAATGGGGATTAACCTCTTAACTCTGAACCGAGAGCATTTTCTCCAGTTCAGCTTTACCCAAATGCGGTAGGCCAGCCTCATTTGAAAGCTAAGATCTACAAAACTCATCTGAATGGATCTTTTTCCTCACGTCATCGGATTTTTTTTCCCCCATCGTTTTTTGGGAGGTTTTCAACTCATTTTTGTCACTTTTTGCCACTTTTTCATCATTTTGTCATCATTTTTTTGTCAATTTTTTGTTATTTTTTCGTCATTTTTTCGTACGTTTTTTTGTACGTTTTTTTGTACGTTTTTTTGTCATATTTTTTTGTCATATTTTTTGTCACATTTTTGTCATTTTTTTGTCAATTTTTTGTCAATTTTTTGCCACTTTTTTGTTATTTTTTTTGTAAGTTTTTTTGTCACATTTTTTGTCACATTTTTGTCATTTTTTTGTAAATTTTTTGTAAATTTTTTGTAAATTTTTGTGACATTTTTGCCACTTTTTCATAATTTTTTGTCCATTTTTGTCAATTTTTGCCTTTTTTTGTCTAAGTTTTCTCACTTTTTTGTCACATCTTCATCATTGTTTTCGTCTCAGTTCTGTCGTTATTTTCTCACCTTTTTTCCAGAAGCTTTTGGTTTGGGGTAAAGCCAAACTGGAGAAAATGTGCTTGGTTCAGGTGGGAGTTAAGGGGTTGAATGGGATTATGAGACTTTTTAATTCAGTTGTTATTCAAAACTTGCAAGGATAATCTGGAGTAAGCTGCATTTGATCTGATGCTGCTCATTACGAAAAAACAGGTAGGTAGCATTTCGTGGGTAGAACAAAGAACGGATTCAATTAATTTCCAACCAATTTCTGGAGGAAAACATAGCACCATCTGTGAAGAAGCCTCAAAATCCACCATTGACGACCTCAAGAGGTTCAGTCTGAAATCTCTTAGTTCTGGAAAACTTTTGTAAGGAAGAAAGGGTAAAAATCCCACAAACTAGCATCGGAAGACTCTTGGCTGCCCCGGAAGCGCTTAAAGCTAACAAACTTTTGCGTCCCACTGTATATAAAACATTTGGCCTCTTGTGGTTTCAATTGTGTGATTAATTTGACAATACTTTTCAGATGTGCACACAGAAGCGGTGCAGGCGGCGCTGGCCAAACACAAAGAAAGGAAGATGGCCGTCCCGATGCCGTCCAAACGAAGATCTTTGGTCGTGCAGACGTCAATGGATGCATACACTCCCCCAGGTAACCATGGCGATGTGGTTATTGTTTCCCGGTTATTAGTTACTGCATATGCTGGTTATGATAACGTTCTGGATATGATGTCTGCATGCGTCAGAGAAACCAGGAAATCATATCCCAGTGTTTACATAAGCAACTACTCCAGAGTGGGCCGGGGTTTATGACGAATGTGGGATAAACACTTTAGTGATGCTGCTAACACATGGCTTTTTCAGACATTTCTCTTAGGAACAGGCCACAGTTTTTCCATTCTTAGATATGTCCTTACCTGAGCTTAGACACGATGATACATACATGTCCGGTCTTTGTGCCCGTGGAAGAACTTGGTCGCTTCTAATTTCACCCAGTTTGGAACTGTAGGAATATACTGGGAGAGGCCAAATTCATTTTCACACGGCATGTATACCGTAAATTCTCTAATACTGGCCTGTATTCCATTAGCGGCCGGGTCTCTAACAGAGGCCGGGTTTGCGGCTGGCGGAGGCAAATATAGAAATATTCCCCATGTTAGAAATTTGTCTCATACTCGTGTAAATGATAACTCACGTGCAGGAAGTAAACAAACGGGAACCCGGGCCGTGGGGGACGCTGCAGAGGAGGTGATCCGAGCGTAACTTTGACACAGATTTAGTCACTTTTCAAACCTCCTGTGACTATTTGTGGAAACAGGGCCACAAATGTTGTGTGACCCTCCAGGGTTTTAATAAAGTCTCCATCGCGTCCTCAAAGCACGTCCAGCTGCTCCGTGTGCAGGTCAGTCCCACGCCTCAAAATAACTCCTCCCATCAGCGCGAGCGTCTCGTCTTCTCTCGGGTCAGTCTCATGATCGATCACAAACACAAACGCTCCGTCTAAACTCGCCTTTACACAAGATAACAACAAATAATCCGGTCCGCGGTAAAAACGAAACAGAAACCTGCAGTGACATTGATGTCAAAGCTCCGCTAACAGCAACGAAACACTTCCTGTTGTCCCGACAAAATAAAAGGCATCAATGTTCCAGCCGCTGAGAGAGGGTTTGAAATGTTAATAAATGAACCTAATATTTTAGGTGCAAATGGGCCCAAATGTCGTTTTTCTTCGTTTTCCTGGTCGTCCGTTTTGCTCAAATAAAAATAAAGGCCTGTCTCTAATTGTGGCCTGGTTCCAATAAAGGCCTGGTCCTAGATGCCCTTGAGTAAATAAAGGCCCCGGCCTATATTAGAGCATTTACGGTACTCTATTTCCCGGTTATGTGCAAGTTCCCGTTTCTTGCGAATGCGCCGTCAATCGTAAAGGTTTTTTTTAATGTTTTAACCAAGAAAGAACTAAAAGTAGTGAATATTTTAGATGGAAAGAATGGAACACCTTGAACACTACCAAGATTCTATTGCTGAACTCCAGCAGCTCCACTCTCTCCCTCCAGTCCCAACTTTAACGTTCTCCCAGTGCTTTGTGGTCCGTGTCGGACGGCAAAGACGGTCCCAGGACGTGTACAGTTAACAAATTACCCACAATTACCTGCCGCTGCTGTCGTCTGCGGATGCACAAAACATTTGGCCCAAAAGATGCACATTCAAAAGAACAAGCCCCAAAATATGCCATCGCGGTAAAAGCTCATTCATGCTTTTAATATTTTCACCATACTGTGCTCCAAACTATAATGTATGTGCCTGTGCAGATGTACCTCAATACAAGAAACCGGGTAAACAATGGATTTGAGTTTTCCCATTTCGCAGTGTACTCAAGTGACAACATTTGACTGCATTATTTCAAATACTTGTTCTTCTATCAGTGTAGAAACATATAATTGCAATGCAGTTTCTCAAAAGACATAAGGTCCACATCTTCATATTCCCCAGCCTGCCGCAGGATCCATGTCCCCAGAGTGTCTGCGTATCGAGCTGACCGTGTAATTTAGCGCTGGCCCGTGTAAGTTTCGGACACGGCCTCGGTCGCCACTACAATAAACCATAATCACCGTGCAGCACGCTGTGGAAGGAATTGTTCCGGGCGCAGTAATTGTAAACATGTAGCAGTTTGTCCAGAGTATTCTCCTTTGGGACGTCCCGCAGCAGGTCTGGCCTCTCTCTATGGCGTGAGAGAAGAGGCGTGAGGGCATTGTTTCCATGTCTCTGGTGCCGTCTAATGAGAAAGTTGATGAGAGTCCACGAATCCACTTAGCACTTCCAGAGCTAACAAAAACAACCTGGTGCTTGTTTGGTCTTTTCATCGGAGGGACGGCTCTGTACTTGTTTTTCTTTTGTTTTGTTTTTCTGGTCGGTAAAGCAGACATTTGTGGGAAACGTTGTTAGCATTGCCGCGATGATAAAGCTGTCATTTGCTAACACTAATCTAAACGATGTGAAATGTGTTTATAAACTGTTCACCGTGAAGAAAAGGGATGATGCAAAGGTCGAATTTTTGTTGCTTTTCTTTTGCTTTTTTTTGTCACGTTTCTGTTGTGTTTTTCTTTACAGCCTATAAATAAGCCAGTGCAATGCCTCATTTGAAAGCTAAGACCTTGTAGTGGCAGGTAGCTTTAAAATAACCTTTAAAGGAATAGGCCACCGTTTTTTCATACTGAGATATGTTCTTACCTTAGCTTTGACGAGTTCTTTAGGACCTGTCTGATCTTCACCCGTGCCTTCAGTCACGTAAACACAGCACAGACGGCGTTAGCATTTAGCCTCTCCCTCTCTCCACTATAGCTCCAAAACAGGTCAAGATAGAAGCTACCAAGCTCTTCCACGTTTTCCCTATTTAAATATGGTTACGTGAAGTGTTACACTACAAAGTATAATTACACAAAATTAAACAATGTGGATTTTCTAAGCGGATAAAAGGGGGGACTATATTGTAAGGCGTAATAATACCAGGAGTAGTTTGGCATCTGCACAGTAGAGTGAAGATTACTGCGTGAATTTCGAACTACTCCTGGTATTATTACGCCTTACAATATAGTTCCCCCTTTTAGCCGCTTAGAAAATCCACATTGTTTAATTTTGTGTAATTACACTTTGTAGTGTAACACTTTCATGTAACCATATTTAAATAGGGAAAACGTGGAAGAACTTGGTAGCTTCTATCTTGACTTGTTTTGGAGCTATAGAGGAGAGAGGGAGAGGCTAAATGCTAACGCCGTCTGCGCTGTGTTTACGTGACTGAAGGCCCGGGTGAAGATCAGACAGGTCCTAAAGAACTCGTCAAAGCTAAGGTAAGAACATATCTCAGTATGTAAAAAGGGTGGCCTATTCCTTTAAAAACATAACTTTTGCTTTCTTATTCAATTATTAGTATAGTTCGTTACGATTGATATGTATTGCGATACGTATCGTATCAGGCCCTGTGTATCAGGATACAGTTGTATCGCAACTAAAGTGTATCATCCCAGCCTGAGCTGCCGTCCTCTCCTGACAGACTTCATTGTCCACTATTGAGCAGTAGAGTATTGCAGCCTGTGAAAGAAGTTTGTCATTATCACAGCAAAAGCGTATTGCGATATAGTGTATTTCCCAGGCCTAAGTTACTAAGCCTTAAAGTTACACCGCGTAGAATTTTACCCGAAAAATAAAATTGAAATACAAACTTTTATTTTATGACAGATATTTTCTGCATTGAAAAATAGCTCAAACAAACACGTGTTATTGCTGTGAGCGGCTCAGCTCTCCTAAGACATGTCATAACTTTACCGGGAGTGGGTACGTCTCCAGCTCGTTTCCATGGAGATGTCGACTAAAGTCAGCAGAATTTGAGATTCAAACAGGTTAGGTTCCCATCCAAATCCATTCTTTGATTTCTCACTGCATTTTCTGTCGAGCTGGTCATTAGGAGCATGTTTTGTATCGATGGCAACAGTATAGTCCAAAATGTTACGCAGTGTACCTTTAAAATACACTTACCAACACAAAGCTAAAACACACACACACAAGAGGACTAGCACCAAAACAGATTGAAAAAGTATGATTGCGAAGGAAAACAAGGTATGCAATGAATGTGTCAGAAGTCCAAAATCTGAAAATCGCATGGAATCTGCGAAATATCTCAAATGTGACGACAAATTCTTCCAGTGAAAATCGTTTATTCCAAGCATGCCAACCTTCACCGGCACTGACGACATCCCACTGTCAGCTCTGCATCGCGCACGTCCCGTTTATTTTGATATGTGTTCTGGAGAATCCGCCGCCCCACTGTGACCACAGAACGCAGCCCTCTATACATCATGACAGTTTTAAATATACCCGGGACATTCCTCCTGAAATATCATGGCAGCCTCTTCATATGATGTCTGATTGTTGACGATGTTTATAGCAGCGCCGCTTTTTAAAGCAGGAAACAGACAGGCGTGTATTATAATGACAGACTGTCCGAAGAGTCCGCACACCGACCGACTGTTGTTGTGGGCCTCGTTTAACTCCATATTTATCATGTAAAAACGTTTCCCTTTAAGAGGGAAAAGTTGTTTCCCTCTTTAAGGTTGTTTGAAAACGGGATTTGGAAACAGGAATCCCATTTGATTTAGACACGAGCCTCGATCGTAAATGCATACCATGGTTTAGCTGTTTGCGTGCCATAAATCAATGATTCCCAACCTTTTTTTTGTCTCACGTAACCTTTAAGTCGTTCATTTATACTCTGAGAACCCCCTAACTCGAGTTGCCTGCCAAAATGTTCACGAAGTGGCCAACTAAACTCACAATTATTTGTGTTGAGTGGAGTGTTGTGTTCGAAATGAAGCTAAGATACTATATAAGCATCATTAAAGTGATAGCCGGTAAGTTTAAATGTTTCACTAATTCAATGTATTGCGTATAATTGTCCGTCTAGGCCTGCAATCTGACCACAGTAATCTTAAAAAAAAAAAATAGTAATAATCTAAAGTCTCTCCCATTGATTATCTCTGAAACTAATCAGAATCCCTGGGGCCATTACATTGACCAATGAGATGAGCTTTTTCTGTGAACCCTGTCAGCTCCAATCAGAAGCGAAGGCGCAGGGAGATTCATCGTTTACTTTTGAAATTTCTTTCTCACTCTCCTCACTTGTTATGAGGGGGGGGGGGCTTGATTATTAACTTTGGACATTTTCTTTCGTCATTTTGCAATCTTACAAACTGTCACTTTAAAATGAACTTTCCTTTAACCTCTTACTTCTTAACCAAGCGCATGATCTCCAGTTCGCTGATACCCAAAGCTAAAAGCTTCTCGACTGGAGAGCAACAGTGTGACGCCTCATTTGAAAGCTAAGGACTGCAAAACTGATCGTAGCTTTAGTGTCTCTTTTTTTGACACTTTTTTGTCGTAGTTTCGCCACATTGTCAACTATTGCTCTTTAGTCACTTTTTTGTTGTATTATTGTTGCTTTCAGGCACGTTTTTGTCACTCTTTTGGCAGGAGTTTAGAGGCTAGAAGTCATATTGAAATACTTTCCCTCGTTTTTTGGATATGAAGTCATTCCAAGTACCCCCTATTAAGTGTTCAAGTGCCCCCAAGGGTCCCCTAAAAGTGATACATTATACTATCGCTACTTCCTAGTGGTTCTCAAACTGAGTATTTGACCTTCCAAGTTTGACTACCAAGCCGCAGATCAGATCAGGACTAAACCAGGTCTGAAAATAGACTTAAATTGGACTACATTATGCCCATTTGTCTCACACACTAGCATTCTACTGACATGGGAATCCCAGTGGCCCGCGGCTGCACAGGTTGCCTCCCCTAGTGCTTTGCTGTCACTTTTGAATGACAAACCAGTGTGTCGCAAAACACAAATAAACACAAAACGTGGCGAGTCAACATGCCCACGACAGGAAATGCCTGAGGAGATGCTACAGGGCATTACAGCGGCGTATGGGGAACGGAAACGTGTTGAATACAGTCAAAGCGGCGCAGGAGAGAGACGGCGGGAGCTAGTACCGAACGGCTGGTGTCTGACAGAGGAGACGACTGCAGTGTCCTCAGCTGAACCTGTCTGCACAAGGTTTGCAGAGAGAGAGGCAGAGAATGGGTTTGGAAAAGGCAAAATGAGAGCGTCTGTGAAAATGCGGCCGTTTAGGCGTGTGTCCGACTTAAACGTCGCTCTGTGTTTTTCCATCGTCAAAAGCAATGTGGCCAAACTCTAGCATCTGAAGTCCCGAGGGTGTCTGCAATGCTGCTTTGTGCACATTCCCCATGGCGCAAACGTAAAAAACATTTTCCATTTAGAGATAAACAGAACTAGCATAATAACAACCACCCACCTCATTATTACACCCTGCCAAATGTGTGTGCACCATTTGGTCCCGTTGCATTACTTCATGTATAAAAAACATATGTAAATGCCCTAATAATAGTTAAACAAACTGCTATGTCAGTTTCTGTATGTATATTTAGATGAATGACAGAAATATGGTTGTGCTAAAACTATGTAACTTCTCCATTGTATCAGAACAGACACTTTATTAGGTCAGGCCTCACCTCTGTGGTCACCCCCCAGTGGGATGCACCTGTGAGAACTGGGTCACTCTCTGTTCTTCATATCTTCACATCACTGGGCCGCCCGGAGCGTTATGGTAATGCCATTCACACAGCGGGCCGTTCCCCCATGGCTAAAGAACAAAGGCTAGCTAGCTACACTAGATACTGTTTACTGTATGTTATCCACAGAGGAGAACTGGAGGATGCCACAATTGCAAAAAAGTAAAAATAATTTTATTGCCAACAATGTTTGATTAAAGCAAAAACAACAAAAATGTATGAGCCGTTAGCATTAGCACATGATAGCTAGGAAAATGCTACTATTGCTAACATGTAAGTGCCACATTAAACCTTACATGTTTAGTTGGGGTTCTCTCTGTTAATCAACTAATAATTTTCTTTCTCTTTCTGTCTGGTTTCTCACATGACAAAAACACCACGAGCCGCCATTTTGGATAATGTGTCTCATGCAAATAATGTCAAACTGATGCTCAAAGCCACTAACGGCTCTTCTACACAGAATTTCTCACCTTTTTTTTTTACTGCCACAGAGAGACAACATGAATAACTACATCCACGGAGTACTGCACAAAGTATAGCAACATCTCAAAGCATAAAAGTAGTTATATTATGAAGTATTTTGCCTAAAATGCTAACGAATGATTAGCAGTGATTAGCTAGCAGGTATAAAAAATGCAAAAGTCTTGTCACGACTGAACAATGCAGAGTAAATGTGTAAAACTATCAGTGTGTATGGAAGAGCTGAAGGCCTTAAAGGTAATTTGGTTTAATAATGTAATTTCAAACATTTACGTCCATGGAAAGTTGTCTGTTCGCATACTCAATGTATTTTTCCTACAGCCATTAGCATTAGCCATGAAGCATCACAAATCATGAAACTTCCAGGAGTTCCAGATGGGTCAGCTGTTGTTGACCCTTCAACCACATTTAGTTAGAAATCCTTAATCAATGTCCAGACCTTTTGAGTTTTTACTTAAGATTCATTCATCTATCATGCTTGTGCAGTTGGACAGCTATGGCATCATCTGCATTGTTTTGAAATACATGTGTGAATTGTAAAGGGCCTAGCCTCAAAATCTTCTTTTTGAGCTTTAAACCTCGTACCTGGAGTGGTCTTTTGTTTCACTCATGCACGTTTAGTTCATCTCCCACTTCTGAACTGAAAATCTGCCCACACTCATCACAGAGAGATTTCCACTAAGATTCTCTGAATGTTCCCGTCTGGATGCCTTCACCAAACCTTCTCTGTTCCCATTTCAAAAGTCGATTCATTATTCTTATACTCATTCGTTTGTTCACAGACACATCCTCTGGTTCCGAAGGGGAGGGCAACGGGGACGAGGACGGCCCGGAGGAGAACAGCGTCGGCGAGGGAGGCGTCGGCGGCGATGGGACGTCCAGCCTGGAGGACAGCCTGGGCACGGAGCACTGGGCGAACCGCGGCCTGCACCCGGCCTCCTCCAGCACCACCACGGGCTCCAGCGCGTCCTCGTCCTCCTCGTCGCGGGGCAGCGGCGGCAGCGGGGCGGTGGGACGGCTGGCCGACGTCCTGCAGCAGCACGCCCACGTGGCCGCGCACCTGCACCGACACAGGCTGCACCGGACAGGTCAGTGGGAGGAAGTCGACTCCAAATACTATCTTAATTTTTTTTTTTTCTAACTTTTTACTCTGAACAATTCCCTTTCATGTCAGCGCCTTGTTAAGTGGCCCGCACATTTACTTCACATTCACTTTACCTCAGCCACCGCATCCCTAAAACGCAACGCGAACATTATTCCCCATAAGGTACATAACCATATTCTGTCTTCAAATGAAAACTAAATCCGTGCGCTGGGGAGAAATTCCGCCGTCTGAGCAGGTTTACGGCGGGCCTAATGGGATTTCCACTGCTTTGTTTGCGGCGGGTTGAGTCGCAGTCACACGCCGTAGCTCTTTCTAACATTACTTTATGTGCTCACCTCCTGCTGACTCCATTTCATAGTGATTTCAAGAGGCCCAGCCAAATCACATCAGCCCTGACAGAGTTTACAGTCCGCTCTGGAAGTTTTCTGCAGTGTAGTCAGCATCTTTTATATAGAAGAGATATAAAGTTGTTGTTGACAATGGAGAAAAAGAATTTGGGGAGGTTGACAGTGAGTTTCTCTGAACTGAGGAAAGGCAATGGTCGATAAATTAAGTTATCTATTCTATCCATCCATCCATCCATCCTTACCACACCATCCATCCATCCTTACCATACCATCCATCCATCCATCCATCCATCCATCCATACCATCCATACCATCCATCCATCCATCCATCCATCCATCCATCCATCCATCCATCCATCCATCCTTACCATCCATCCATCCATCCATCCATCCATCCATCCATCCATCCATACCATCCATGCATCCATCCATCCATCCATGCATCCATCCTTACCATACCATCCATCCATCCATCCTTACCATCCATCCATCCATCCATGCATCCATCCTTACCATCCATCCATCCATCCATCCATACCATCCATACCATCCATACCATCCATCCATCCATCCATCCTTACCATCCATCCATCCATCCATCCATCCATCCATCCATCCATCCATCCATCCATCCATCCATCCATCCATCCATACCATCCATCCATCCATCCTTACCATCCATACCATCCATCCATCCATCCTTACCATCCATCCATCCATCCATGCATCCATCCTTACCATCCATCCATCCATCCTTACCATACCATCCATCCATCCATCCATCCATCCATCCATCCATACCATCCATACCATCCATCCATCCATCCATCCATCCATCCATCCATCCATCCATCCATCCATCCATCCATCCATCCATCCATCCATCCATCCATCCATCCTTACCATCCATCCATCCATCCATCCTTACCATCCATCCATCCATCCATCCATCCTTACCATCCATCCTTACCATACTTATTCATTTCCCTGGCTGTCTGCAGAAAACCACTCGGCCCCTCCGGACGTCACGGGGTACACCAACAACTCGTCCTCCTCGTCAGACGGGACGCAGGTGGACCGCACGCCCTGCCCCGCCCACGCCGCCCACAAACACACGCCCAAGTACGGCAACGCGGAGCTCATGGAGACGGGAGACGGTGAGAGGAACTGTTACTGTACTTTGGCTACATGATATGAGAATAACGTGCAATATTTGATATCTGTCTTTAATATTGCGCTTTGTTTTTTGGATGTGTGAGCAGACAAAATATTATGCAAAATAAAATACTATTCTAGTGCTTTCTGTTGTAGCACTGACCAGAATATATGACCCATCTTTTTGATTCTGTGGCATTTTATTCTTATCTGATTATGGATTCTTATTACTTTTGGTGAACTTTGGAGGATTTCAGGCTCATTGGTCAGAGCAGTGGTTCCCAAAGTGGGAGTCAGGACCCCCAGGCGGTCCCAGGGTGATTTACGATTCAAAAAAAGGGTACTTATCATAATGTAATTCTCTATTTAAAAACAGCACAGATTTGTGAATTGAGACCAAATAAGACGTGTTTATACGTATTACTTAACCCCAAAATGTCCCTGGGTTAGAGAATTCTTCACACTGCAAAAAGTAATTAACTAGATCAGTATAAACATCTCAATTTGAGCACAATAATCCAAATTTTAGTTGTTTTGACTAGTTAAGAAGTTGTTGGGCATTTGTCCTACATTATTTCACTTGTTCTGAGATGTTTCCGACTCGTTTCAATTCATTTCGTCCTTATTTCAGGTCATTTTCTTTGCCAATGGGGTAAGAAAATTGGTCTTATCTCATTGGCAATTTTACTTTCTTATTTCAAGCGAGATTGACCCTAGAACTGGTCTGAAATGTCCTCAAACAAGCAAAGTAAACTTGGTCAGATCTGAAAAAGTGTCTAAATGAGTGAAAACCGCTCAAAACAAGATACATTTCCTCAATTCAAGTCATTTAAGCCAATGCTTGATATTCAGGTTCAGTGGTTTAAATCCTTTCTCTGAACATTGCATACTGTAGTCGACCAAGTGGACCTTTGTATGTTGTAACTGTTGCTGCCAATTGGCCACCTCACTTCCATCAGCCAACGCCACAGAGTATGGAGAGTGAATTAATAATAATGCAAAAAGTAATGCAAAAAGCCTTATATAATAATATAGTTATTGTTAACTTTTTATTGTATATGCATGTGACTCTTCTTTTATCGCTTTTCCATGTTGCACATTGCACGTCAATTGGGTTAAAGATCAGTTGATTGTGATATTACTATTCTGTACTGTACATCGAAATAAGAGACATCAATGAAACAGGGCCTCTGTGACTTCTCCTGCAGGAGTTCCAGTCAGCAGCAGAGTATCCGCTAAAATCCAGCAGTTGGTCAACACTCTGAAGAGACCGAAAAGACCTCCGCTCAGAGAGTTCTTCGTGGATGACTTTGAGGAGCTCCTTGAAGGTACCTGCCCCACCTGTTTCTATCAACCCAAAAACATATCCACACCTTACGCTGAATATAGCTCATCATTCTTCCCTTTGTCTTCAGTCCAGCAGCCTGACCCGAACCAGCCGCGAGCCGAGGGCGCTCAGATGGAGCCTTCACAGGGCGAGCTGCTGGGGGTGGTGACCAACTGGCCCCCCTCCCTGGAAGCGGCCCTGCAGCGGTGGGGCACCATCTCCCCGAAGGCCCCCTGTCTGAGCACCATGGACCCCAACGGGAAACCACTCTACGTCCTCACATACGGTATAGTGTTGATGAGATTCCTTTGACCCACAAGCTCTCTGCATGAAATGTTTTTGACTAACTTCATGTTGGACGGTGTAGGGTAAAGACTACTTCCTGTCAATATCATAACATGAATAAAATAAGATTGAAAAACCTGAAGAAAACTTAAAATAAATGTCAAGCCAAGTCATATGGTGGAGTTATTTTAACATTTGTTCGTGTCACATTAATTAATAATAATTAGCCTTTAGCTTCAAGGCTAAAACAGCGACAGTTATAAAGTCTCCTCCTGTGAAGTTTTTACATCAGAGTAAAGTTTTTTACGATGTCGCAAGTTTAAAGCCTTATCTCACTGAGATGAAAACATTTTAGACAGTACGTGGCAGAAATATAGCAATTGTTGGATCATTGTTTACAACATATTAAAAACTCAGTATGTAAATACTTCACTGGAAGAGACTACATTTTAATGTAAATCAAAAATAAAGAAGAAAACACTCACAGTTATGAACACAGTAGACAGGAAATAGTCTTTACCCTATCCTGGCCAACTGGACGTTTGCCCAAAACTTTCCTCGCAGCCTATTTTTGAATAAGTAAATATTTACATAAACAAGGAATAACATGGCATGTTTTAACAGATTATTAAAGGGGGGGTATTATGCAAAATCGACTTTTTCAAGCTTTACATCATGTTATTATGTCATTCCCTCATTAAAAACATGCCTGAAGTGTTGCCTTGGCACATTCACGTATTTTTGAGTAATCTGTAAAAACTCTGATGGCGGCCATTTTAGGGACAGGTTTGCCTGAGTCCTCCTAGGAACGCCCCCACCTCCTGGAGACGCCTCCGAGCTTTCGCCACCAGCCGAGTAACCAACCACTGCTCCTCAGCAGAACCCCCTCCCCACTGATGCCACAGACAGCGTGTGGAGGGGGCGTGTCGGAAAGGGTCAGGGGTTCTTAAAGAGACAGAGGCCTATTTCAAGACATTCACTACAATTTTATACAAGGCAGTTATTCTAATTTACAGACCAACAGAAGGTTTAGTCATCATTGTAGTGTGATATAGACTGGTGCTATGTGATTGAAAAAAGCATAATACCCCCTCTTTAAACAAACTAATAGATTGTACCAAAAATATGACATCACACTGATTAACTATTTTCGTTTGAGTCTGATTAATTTATTGAAAAGTTCCTCCAGTAAAATACAATCATTAAAGTAATTATGTTGTATTTATAGTTTCAAAATATCCTCCAAAACATGCACTTTTACTGCGAGCGGGTTCGCCTCTTCTCAGACCTGACTTTGCTAGGCCCATCACCGGCTTGTTTCCATGGGGATGCTTCATTTTGATCTTCACTACAAGAATAGCCCTGTCACAGCCCTGTTGATCTCGTGCAATGTCGAAACGCATAACCTTGAACGTTCCGCAGTGTGGCTTTATGCAAGGACTATGTCTCTTTCCGGTTTCACTTTCTTCCCTCATAGTTAAAATGCAGACTTTCTGAGGTCAGTACTTAAAAGGCATATGGCTCTATCTTCCCCGCGCTAACAGTCGTCCCGCTGTGAGAGAGGAGTTCCCTATGGTCTTCCCTAATGTGCTCAGCTCTGTGTCTGACTCCTATTAGCGCAGCTCTACAGTTACACTGTGGGGCGCTGACATGGAGCATTGCGCTGCTCTGGGAAACCAAGTACACAAGCGCTAGTTTGAGCCGCGTAGTGCCCGAGTTTAGCGTCTGTGAGTTCATGCCCGTCTACATGTTTGTAGCTTTGGGTTGTACATGTGTGAGAGGAAAGAGGTCAGTAGTTGTCCTCAGGTAGGTGGACACTCTGGACAAGTGAAGGTAATGTTTGTAGGATCATGTGTTCACCGTGGTTTAATAAAGTAAATACAACTGCAACTGAACTTGGGTCGCCTCAAGCTGCATATGAGGACACAAGCACAAGTTTAACTATATACATGACATGCTAATTTGAAAGGACGGAGCATTGCATTGTAGCATGATGCTAACTTCCTGAGCTAACGACTGTTTGCTGCCTGTGTTTTATTCCTATGGACAGTTAGCCGCATCTCACGGATATAAATAAATATGTTAACAGTACATGGCCGAAAACAACCACCTTTATGATCATACCAATAACATATTAACAACAATACTTCACCAGGGGAGTGTTCTGTGTTTATAACCGTTGCTGTTTTAGCATTGAAGCTAAAGGCTAACGCTATTTTGACGCAAACAATGTTAAAACAGCACCACAGTTTTATTTTCATGAAAAACACTCGGCTTGATGTTTAAGTTTCCTTCTGTTTTATAAAAAATATTATATGTTTAATATTATGTTAAAATGTGGACAGGAAGTAGTCTTTACCCTACACTGGCCCATAGGAAGTTAGCTGAAACATTCCATGCACAGACCTATTTGATTTGATTATATACTGCGCTTGTGAAAGTGAAATAGTTGTGGCCGTTTTTAAACATTGTTACGCTGCAGGATCTGGCAAAGTGTCAGGATCATTCTGCTCTCTGATTGGATAATCCTCTTGAGAACTAAAACAAAATATGTAAACATTCATGTAAAATGTTGTGTGATTGTGAATGACTCAATATAACAACTGTTATCAGTAAAACCTGTATTTAAATTGTACATGTTTACTTCATATACAGATAACGCATGTTCAAATATTTGCTACCAATCTTGCATACCTTACTTCTAACTTTGAACATAAATCTGCAGAAATTGTACTGTAAGTCAACTATATTGGCAAAGCAGGAGAAGTAACAAGTTAAAGGGACTATACAGAGTTTAAAAATGTTAAAATTCTGTATTTTCCTCCCCCTACATGTTCCTCAAGGGGCATTCCATCAATAAACTTTATTAAACTTTATTAACAATGTCCTAATGTGTAGAATGAGCCCAGACCTATTCCCCACAACTGCCTCTAAAATCCTGCACTGTCACTCAAATAGATGTTACTTCGGGTCCGAAGTGCCGTCATGCACGAGCTTAATATAGAAGCTGCAGTTACACATAAGACCTGAGGGGGCAGTAGTGAGCATAAAATGACAAACTTGCATCTAGCGCCTTTAAGTTATAGCCATAGCCTTCATGTGTTCAGAAAGTTAAAAAGGCACGAGGAGTTCACAGCCAACATCAAACATGTTTGTTATTTGCTGTAGAATTTGCCATTTGAAATGGTGTAAATCCTCAAAAGTCAGCCAGGCTCCTCGCTGTGGAGCATCCAAATCTTTCCTGTGGCGCCTTTGAAACTGGGACTTCATCCACACGCGTTAAGTGTCGCTGCAAATCAGAGCACACAAGAACAGCCCGCAGCGTCGCCTCTGCCATGTTTGTTTTGATCCTGGAATCTAGTTTGGTCGTCTCGCGCTGCGCAAATCTTTCCTGAAAAATGGAAAATATGTGGCCTGTGTTAGATCTCGCGCGCCATCTGAATTTTAAGCCTGTGTCTTCAAACGAGTGTGGGAATAATTGTTGCGAAATGTGATGTCAGGCTTTCCGCGGTGACAGCTTTGGAGCCTATGAGGTTTATCATTGCTAGTTGACAACTTCCCTTGCGACTTGAAACGTAGCAGTCTTTGAAGCGAGGTTTTACAGTTGTTCAAATCGGCAAAATAAACAAGCAAATGTACATCCTTTGGCGATCCAGTGTGCCATAATTGCGGCATATGCAGAGCTTCCATATAAACATAACTGCTACAGTGTATGTGGTATTTCCAAACAGTGCAGAATGGCATTGTTGTAAATCTATGTGAAAGCCCTGGGACACGGTGAGTGCAGTTAAATCACAGAGCTAAGGTTTGGCTCTGCGTCAGGCCCTTATCCAGATTGCTCCAGTCTGCTGCTGGGAAGGCTCAGACTTCTTCGCTGAGTTATACTTTTATACAATGGCACTGCATTGCTTTTGGTCCGCTGAAAATCTGGAGAATGTTTCATGGACTTTAAGGCTTCAGTAAATGTTCAGAAAACTTAACCATGTTGAAAATGACCAACTAGAAACCCTTGTGCCGATGTTTGACAGTAAAGTGCTGTTTTGTGCTGCTTGATGTGCTAAATACTGAAGGAAGGATGGTCGTAAAGGAGATATAGCACACGAAATGTACTTTTTTGACCATATTGCCACATTGTTCCCTTAGTATTTTTGATAAGTTCACAAAGGTGTTGAGTTGTCTTCTACTGCTGAAGCTTTCCTGTCTGTGTTTCCCTCCACCTTTTGAAGGCTCATAAAGGGGGTCACTTACCAAATGTTTGCTCACGTGCAGAATGAGGGGCGTGTTCAAAAGTGCATTAAGTGATTTTAACATTTTTCACTCACGGATAGGGCTGGGTACCGTTCATTTTTTTTCGATACCACTACTTTAACGATACCAGCTTTTCGGTACCGGTGCCTTAACGGTACTTTTTTCGATACCTATGTTATTTTAATTGAGTTAAAATAATGTTTATAAAAAGTATCGTTCAGGAGAACAAACAGCACAGCGGCACAAACACGGCACATCAGAAAACAGGCGCAGCAGCGTCACCTGCAACTTCATTTTTTGAGCAGAATTCCCACTAAAGCCGTGATAAAAAGAGAGAAAGGACATTATTACCTTCTGAGCTGCAGGAACAGACCAGATCCACATCAGGCACCGTTTTCTTTCAGATAAACTTTTCTAAACACACTGAGGTGTTCGACAGTGAAAGCTCCTCACACGTCACAGATCTGTTACATAGTGAGAGCGCTCACTCACAACAATGCACCATAACTGTTCCAAAAATGGCTAATGCAGAGTGAGCGCTCACCTTTTCCAGAAACAATCTTTGATCCCAAATGCTCCGGTGCAGCTGGAGTTTAAACAACAGCAGTAACTTCAGGCTCTGCGGGGCTAAAGCTAAAGGTAAAGCCAGTTCAAGTCCAGGTTTAGTCCTGCTTTTTAACCAGTTGACTGTAAGTCCTGGTTTAGTCCTGGCTCAGCTTTGCTTCGGTTCTGCATTTGCGCTGAAGCTGCTCATGAGTTCAGGCTTTTTTAGACGGATCATTTATTGACGTCTGGAGAGAAAAAATACTGAAAATTAGCACCGAAAAAAAAAAAGTTTTTTGATACCGCCCCCTACCGGAGCTTTTCGGTCGGTAACCAGTACGTACCAGCCCTACTCACGGAGCATTCTCTCATATTGTAACAGAGACGATTTCAAATTCAGGTGCAAAACACCCACAAAATGGTTATATTCCAGCTGGCATTCACTATTTAGCTCTTGTCTTGACAAGTGAGCCCCAATGTGTGTTCATGACAGCATTTGCCAGCAGGCTGTTAACTGAAAGTGAAAGAGTGTTTCTACTGCCTGCAGAGGGCGCTCCAGGCCGACTCTCTGGCCCAGCATGACAGCAATTAACATTTGACCATAAATAGAGTAAAAGTCTGCCAATGGATAAAGATTTTGAGCAACAACAAATAATAAAATGAGGTTTATTTTACTTTTTTACTTGTACTTGAGTAAAGTTATTTCAAAGTAACGTTCCTTTTGCCTTGAATATTTTGGCCACGCTACCACCTCTGATAGTGTGTCCACCTTACAGACAAAGATGCAAATAGCAGAAGTCATTTTAGATGAATAAGGCATTTTCCAGCCGATGAAATTTAAGATATTTCCTGATACACACTGTATTTACTTCATCCCGCCCCACAGAAGAAGCCCCCCCGCGTACAGTGCGTATAGTATGTAGTTGTGGCGACGCTGATGATGCTGCTGATGATAGCGGGGCTCAGTAGACCATGAAAGGCCTCCCTCAGCCCCACAGCCGCTCGCACAGACAGCGGCGTGAGTTGAATTTCAATCCCGGCGCGCGCCCATCTCTCATTCCCGCCGCGTCCGCCTCCCTTTGAAGCCTCCGACAAGGACACACTTGTTTTGTTTCCCCCGGTCTCCGCCCACCACCCTCTGGAGCGCCACCGATTCTGTTTTTTTCCCCCCACTGCCCCCGAACTCAACTGCAAAATAACCCCCATATGTTCAGAATAACGCTAAAGCGATGTGTTGGAAGTGGGATAATAGTGGGAATGATACAGTTCTCTACATGGTGGCCTCTCTCTTGTTCCCTTTGTAGAAACAGCCGCGCAAAAGGGGTGGGAGGGGCTTGCGGTGTGATCGTGTGAAAATCAGGAAGTGAAGCTATGCTGGATATTTAGTTTCAGCTGTTTTAGATCAAAAAGTGTACATAAAGTGTATGATGGTGATTAGAATTTGTTTGACGTCATTACACTTGAACTCATTTTCTTTTCTAAACAGATTAAGTCAAGGCGTCAAGTGTAACCACATTTTACTCAAGTAGATTAAAAAAGAGGGAAAAAAAAGATCATTCTGTTCCAAGAAATACTTCAAAAAGTTACAGTAATTTCCGAACTATAAGCCGTTACTTTTCTCCCATGCTTTAAAGCAGTACTAAGTAACTCGTGCCCCTAGAGGCCATAAGCGCCACAGCAGCATGTTACGTTTTTTTACTCATAAATTGTCCGCGAGAGTAAATTCTACGCTGAAAGAAAAGGCAAAGAGAGAGAGGGATATTGTACATCAAATTACACAATGGAGAATATTTTGTCACTTAAACTTGGCTGTAAATACTGTTGGCGCTAGCCCGCAGTTAGCTTTGCCCGTTAGCCTGTTAGCTTCTTCTTCGTGATTCCATTAGTGTGTATTGGTGACTGCGACCCGGTAGCAGCAAAGTTGTGGTTTTCTGGCCAGACACCGTGGGACATGAAAGTCCCAAAATTAGCACTTGTATTACCCTGCAATTCATTCTCTCTCCGCTGAAATATTAAGGAGGGACAAAGGCTAAACTCATCAAAAGTCAGCCTCGGGCCATTCACCACCGACCCAGCTCTGCTGCACTCGGAGCGGCTTCGAACACTGGGAAGCTCCCGGGACCATGTGTGCAGACTCGGCTCGAAACTCGTCGTCCCTCCCGTGGATTTAGAGAATTATATACTTAAATGTATAAACTTTTAACTTCTTAATGCACTTTTATAAAAGTAAATGTGTAGGCCGTTCTCTTGGAATATTTTAGCCCACACGGAAAGCAAAGTCCTGTATTCTCAGTGACGATGGTGCTTCAAATGAACTTTCTAGCAACATGGACGGCTTATGGATGGATGGATGGATGGATGGATGGATGGATGGATGGATGGATGGATGGATGGTTATATGGATGGATGGATGGATGGATGGATGGATGGTTATATGGATGGATGGATGGATAGATGGATGGATGGATGGATGGATGGATGGATGGACGGATGGATGGATGGATGGATGGTTATATGGATAGATGGATGGATGGATGGATGGATGGATGGATGGATAGATGGATGGATGGATGGACGGATGGATGGATGGATAGATGGATGGATGGTTATATGGATGGATGGATGGATGGATGGATGGATGTTTATATGGATGGACGGATGGATGGACGGATGGATGGATGGATGGATGGATGGATGGATGGACGGATGGACGGATGGATGGATGGATGTTTATATGGATGGATGGATGGACGGATGGATGGACGGATGGATGGATGGATGGATGGATGGATGGATGGATGTTTATATGGATGGATGGATGGACGGATGGATGGTTATATGGATGGATGGATAGATGGATGGATGGATGGATGGATGGATGTTTATATGGATGTATGGATGGACGGATGGATGGATGGATGCATAGATGGATAGACGGATGGATGGATGGATGGATGGATGGTTATATGGATGGATGGATGGAAAATCGTTATAAACACAAAGGTCCACAAGGTCCACTATACATCTGGACATTTCTAGGCTTAAATGGCCAAGGTTTCTGGTAAATCAGCAAATTTTCTTCCTCAAGGCCAAAGGTCGTGTCGATTGTAGAGTGGGAGGCCAAACACTCCAGTGCACGGGGGGGAATGAAAGCTGTTCTCGTCCTCTCATACTACTAATCATAAATAAACAAGTTTGTAGAAGTTAAACAAATGCAGGTAAGAAAGTAGCAAACTAAAGGCTGCAGCTCAAAGTCCAAACGTTTACTGCAGTAGAAACAAAAAGGCTGCACATTACCATCCTTCATTATCTGCGACAGTCATCAGGAGAAGTCATTTAAAACAATACGGAATTCAGCCCGACTCAGCCAAGCGTGATTTCCTCATCTGTCACTCGGAATTAGGAGAAAGCTCACTCTTTTGTGCGCGGCAATAATGAACAAAGCCCGACTCCGGAGCATATACGAGAGAGAGAGATCAGATCATGTTTAACGCAGACAGAAGCCCCCGTTAAAATGACTTTTTTATGGAAATATGATGAGAATTGTTTCCTGGAATTGCGTGTGGGTCGGAGTGCGGGGAAATTAATAATAGTCGATTTGTAGTAATGACTGCACTTGAGTCAGGGAGGGGGGACTGGTGTGACAAAGGCTCTGTCATCAAGCTACTGGGATACAATGCGAGACACAGAGAACACAAAAAGGTTTTAGTGGATAATATTAGGGATGGGTACCATTAAACGATAGCAGCATGGTATCAGAAAAAAGGTTTAGGCACTACCTGTATCGGAAAAATAAAAGCAGGTACCGGAAAGGAAATCTTCAATCTATGCATCCAAGTTTTGATGCTGTTGGTCCAGAGACAGCATTAACCACCAAACCTCCATAAATGTGAAAACTTCTTGAAAAAAAGTGTCAAAATAGCAACAAAAATGAGACGGAAATGAGGATGAAAAAGCATTTAAAAAAGCGATAGAAAAGCGACAGAAAAGTAACAAGAAAGCAATGAAGAAGTGACGGCAACAACGCCAGAAAAAAGATTTGTTTAGATGATTTTTTTTGGTCTTTCAAATGAAGCTTTACACTGGACTAGAGGCTGTTACCTTTTAGATTTGGGAAAAGCTGAACTGGAGACAATGCACTTGATTAAGCCGGGGGGTTAAGAGGTTAAAGGAAGTGACTGTTGTTTCAGCTAAAAAAAATAAAGTTTTTTTTTACCCTCATTTCTTTTCCCAATTTTTCCCCCTGCCTTTTTCATTTCTGTTGCCCCATGTTTGCCCCATTATCACCACATTTTTTACACATTTTCTTCTTATTTTTGCCCATTTTATTTTTTATTTTTTTGCATTTTTTTTTTACTAAATGTTTCCTTATTGTTGCCATTGCAATTTTCCAATTTTCCCCCATTTATCCCCAAATTATTCCCCATTTCCCCCACATTTCTTGACATTGGAGATGAACCCAGATCTTCCACACATTATTGTTCTGTTTTCTGGTTCTAGACGACAAATACTTGAGTATAGGTATTGCTCAGGTATAGGTATTAAAAACCAAGTGTTGTTTAAAGGGGCTAGATGCAAGTTAGCCATTTTATACTCACTACTGCCACCTCAGGTCTTATGTGTAACTGCAGCTTCTATATTAAGCTCGTGCATGACGGCACTGCGGACCCGAATTAACACCTTTTGAGTGACAGTGCAGGATTTTAGAGGCAGTTGTGGTGAACAGGTCTGGGCTCATTCAATACATTGGGACGTTGTTGGAACATGTAGGGGGAGGAAAATACTTAATTTTGACATTTTTAAACTCTGTATAGTCCCTTTAACCTCTTAACTCCCACCTGAATGGATTCCATTTTCTCCGGTTTGGTTTTACCCTAATCAAAAAGCTTCTTGGGGAAAAAGCACCAAAACAGTCACAAAAAATGAGAAGAAAACAAGGATGTAAACTTAACCAAAAAGTGATAAAAAATTCAACAAAAAAAGTGACAAAAATTCAACAAAAATGTGACAAAAATTCAACAAAAAATGTGACAAAAATTCAACAAAAAATGTGACAAAAATTCAACCAAAAAGTGTGACAAAAATTCAACAAAAGTGTGACAAAAATTCAACATAATGTGACAAAATTTCAACAAAAGTGTGACAAAAATTCAACAAAAATGTGACAAAAATTCAACAAAAAATGTGACAAAAACTCAACAAAAATGTGACCAAAATTTTAAAAAATAAAAATAAATTTCAAATGAGGTGCTACACAGGCCTATATAATAGCTAAAGAGGACAGAATGCATTTGGTTTAGGCGGGTGTTAAGAGGTTAAGTACATGTGTACATTAATGGTACCCAGCCCTAGTAAATGTATAATTAATCATGTATATCCACATCCATTCCTATTTCTGTGTTGTACCTAGCTGTCTGACAAATTACAACTGTCAGTCTTTTCACCACATGACCAAACTGTTGACTGTAACTGTGTGTGTTCGCAGGTAAACTGTGGTCGCGCTGTGTGAAGGTGGCCTACAACCTGCTCCACAAACTGGGCTCCAAGCAGGAGCCCCTGGTGCGGCCGGGAGACAGGGTGAGTCTCGCTTTTAGTTCGATAAGAGCTAATTATGTAGCAGCTCTCGCCTCACAGATGAAGGTCCTAGGTTTGACTCCTGGTGGGGCCTGTCTGTGTGGAGTTTTGCATTCTCCCCCTGCGTCTTGATATATGTTTCACCCGACTCTCCCTGCTGTGGTTTCCCCATACCACTAAAAAAAACATGCACACTAGCGTCACATCTGGGGTCAGGGGAAAAAGTGGACAAAGGAGACAAAAAAGAATCAAAAAAAGCAATGAAAAAGCAACAAAAACAAGACAAAAATGCGACAAAAAAGCTACTCTGTTGAAATCGAATCACTTTGCACATGCCAACAGGTAGCTTTTATCACTTACAGATTTTTTCACAATGCTGCCAGCGCCGTGTGATAAAACTACTCCAAGAATTGCCCTTCATTCATAAAGTTGCATGAACTTGAGTGAATTTTGTACGTTATTAATCATTCCATAAAAGCCTGATTTCCCCCTGCAGTGTAAACAAGGCCCCTGTAATAACTCGTAGCATTTGTTCTCGAGCCGGAAGGGAGTCACTTTTAATTACAAGCGGGTGAATTTCCCGAACCTGCCTGTTTCTCACTTTACTTGCCCCGGCGTATACGTTCCTACGGAGGAATGTGTCGGTGATTACAGAGAGGACTAATTAGCGGCGGAAATGATACAGAAATAGTTGGAGCGTGGCGTACGTTACACGGGGGCTGAGTGCAGCTCGGGGGAGACACGGGCTGGTAGCAGTCAGATGCGCCGTGGATGGAAATTGATTTATTTTTCAAACAAAGTGAATGGAAAATGCGCTGACAGTGCGGTTTGGACTTATTGTTGCATGTTCAATAGAGAACAAACTCAGGGCAGAGCAGTGGTTAAGCAGTTGAGCAGTGTTAATCTAAATATACAATAAATGCTCAAGGGGCGATGTTCACTGTCTGCTTCTGAGGTGCTTAAAGGGCTCTGTTCCACCTGCTGATGTCATGAGGTTCACCAGACATTTCAGTACTCAAACTGCCCTCACTACAAAGCAAGTAAAGCTTTTATTTAGACATTGTTATTACTGTGAATCCTCATTTAAACCCATTTAAAGACGCAACAAGGAAATAAAGTCCAAACTGCATGCTGTGTATTGGCAATTTGATAGCTGAAATGATGAGGTGAAGATAGATTCTAACTAGAGACATTGTAATTTATACTAGGGCGCGATACTGTAATGTATTTTCCTCCCCAAAAGACTAGTTAAACAGATAACACTTTACATTACGGGCCGGTAAGTCCGTGGTACTTACAGGGGTAATTACAGTGGTACTTATTGTGGTACTTACAGTGGTAATTACAGTGGTACTTCTCGGTACTTATTGTGGTTCTAAAAGTGGTAATTACTAGTAGTTGGGGTTAGGGAGTCACAGAGTTACCTCCGTATCTCTCATTCCTAAGAGATACAGGGGTAACTCTTAGCAATGAAGCACTTCTATTTACTTTGGTTTTTTAAGTGATCGTTTCTAGTAGCTACAATGATATATATATGGTACTTACTGGTAATTCAAGGATACTACAGCAGCAATTCATAGGTAGTAAATGTGGTACTTCTACAAACAGAAGTAATTTCTAGGATTGTGTGACTATAAAACAACATAAATCAGCATGGGGGAAAACAAGAAGTACAACCTTCATTACTAAGAGTTACCACTGTATCTAAAAGTACATACTTTAATTCCCACTATACGTAATTCCCACTATAGTATCCTTTAAGTACCACAATAAGTACCACTGGGGCGACAGTGGCACAGATGGTAGAGAGGGTCGTCTCATGATCGGAAGGTCGGGGGTTCGAATCCCACCTCCTGAAAGTGCACATTGTCGTTGTGTCCTTGGGCAAGACACTTCACCCACATTGCCCCCAGTGTCTGCGTACATTGGTGTGTGAATGAGAGTATGAATGGGTGAGTGGATCCTTGCTATAAAGCGCTTTGAGTGCCTAATGTAGGGGGAAAGCGCTTTATAAGTTGAGACTATTTATTTATTTATTTACCACTGTAAGTACCTAGAATTACCACTGTAAGTACCACCATAAGCACCACTGCAAGTACCACAATAAGTACCTAGAAGTACCACTATTATTACTAGTGTTTACCACTGTAAGTACCAAGGACTTACCAGCCCGTAATGTAAAGTGTTACCGTTAAACATTTCTTGCTGTAGTAAAGGGGTATAGACGAGTACTGGTATAGACTTCCCCTTTTTATGGGTACTGTATATTTAGATAAAAGCTAAAATGAAGAGAACAGATGAGAATGTTCTCAAAATATGTGAGCAAGCGCTTTCTCCTCCGTGTAAATCTCTCTGTGTCCATATATCTCCATATCAACCCATACATTTTGTAGCAAAGATAACACTATTTTTCATCCTGCCTCTTATCTTTTCTCCTTTGACATGAAGCATTAGTGATCCAGGCATGCCAGCACGAGCGGCGTTACTGCTTTATTGCGCACTTATTGCACTCAGGCGCTCTTCTCATCACACTGTAGCCCGGCGGCCGGCACGTACAGTATATGGAAGCTATTAGCCAGCACTTTCTGTTATCACGACATGCAACCGGAGCCGACCCCAGACGGAGTAACATGCTACGTCAGACAGGCAGGTCCCGTCTGGTCCTACCATGTACAGTACAGAGAGATGGAGATAGGCAGGAAGCAGGAATGCCACTGCACGCTCAGATGTCGACATAATGGGCGTAGATAGTGACTTTGGATCAGTTTCACTTAATTCGATTTGAAATACATCGTGCAATCAAGTCACAAGAGATGACAGGCTGTAGGAAACAAGGTGATGGGCTGTCATTTTTTATGAACTTTCTACTATCATGTTTACTGTCCCATCTCTAGGTGGCGCTGGTGTATCCCAACAACGACCCCTCTGCCTTCATAACAGCCTTCTATGGTTGCCTTCTTGCCGAGGTGGTCCCTGTGCCCATCGAGGTGCCACTCTCCAGAAAGGTTACGGCTTTCTTTCGTCGTCTTGTCTTGGCTAAGTTAGCTGCTATGTCTCAAACGTGAATGGAGCTTTGTGAATGTGTAAATATCTTTCTCTGTAGGACGCAGGAAGTCAGCAGATCGGCTTCCTGTTGGGCAGCTGTGGGGTGACGGTGGCTCTGACCAGCGATGCCTGTCATAAAGGATTGCCCAAGAGTCCCACGGGAGAGATCCAGCAGTTTAAAGGTAACGCATCAACAAAACACAGAACAAAGAAGATGACTATTAAGAGAAATCACATCTGAGGAGGTTTTCACACTGGTTACGTCGATTCAAAGGGGCTCAGTGTGAATCCAGCCGCAGCACTATGGGCCGAACTAAACAGCTTCATTCCTCTTTTTAGGACTTATTTTAATGAATATGTGAGGAGCATAGCTATTTCTAGGAAAGACTTGCTTCCATGTAACCTCTAGAGTAGAGTCAGAACTCTGGCAGAATGAAGAACAACAGCTATAATCGGGAGCTAAAGTACGTCCTTTTGTTTTTTGCATATTGTAGCCATGTGCTCTGGGTGCAACTCAGCCCTTCAAACTAAATCCATCACTTCAGGCACATTCCCTTGCCCAAAAAGTCAAATTTCTAAGTGCTCATAATATTTTTGTTTAAAGGGGGGGTGTTATGCAAAATCGACTATTTCAAGCTTTACATCATGTTATTATGTCATTCCCTCATTAAAAACATGCCTGAAGTGTTGCCTTGGCACATTCACGTATTTCTGAGTAATCTGTAAAAAACTCTGATGGCGGCCATTTTAGGGACAGGTTTGCCTGAGTCCTCCTAGGAACGCCCCCACCTCCTGGAGACGCCTCCGAGCTTTCGTCACCAGCCGAGTAACCAACCACTGCCCCTCAGCAGAACCCCCTCCCCACTGATGCCACAGACAGCGTGTGGAGGGGGCGTGTCGGAAAGGCTCAGAGGTTCTTAAAGAGACAGAGGCCTATTTCAAGACATTCACTACAGCCATTTTGAGAGAGCAATTTTATACAAGGCAGTTATTCTAATTTACTGCATTTACAGACCAACAGAAGGTTTGGTCATCATTGTAGTGTGATATAGACTGGTGCTATGTGACTGAAAAAAGCAGAATACCCCCTCTTTAATGATTGTCCTTGTTAGTGAACTCGTCTTTCATTTTTAGGGATTAAAAACCTGTGTTGTGGTGAATCAAAGTCTACTAGGAACTCACTGTCCACCTCGTGATCTTATATATAATATGTTTACTAGAAAAAGTCTAAGATAATCCCAACTTCAGGGTTGCAGAAATAGCCACGTCGCTGCCACAAGCCAATTTCCACTGTCCAATCACAGTGGTTCATGTCACTCAAATGCTTCAGAATGATGCGTATGACTTCTGTCACCTCGGATAAACAGGTGTTAGAGATTTGTTTGTTGATTTGGCTTGTGCTGTTTCTGAGCCCTCTATGTGATTTCTATTTGTTTATTTCATTCAAGTGAGCTGCCATGTTTGTTTTCATACGGACGAACCATGAGTTCCTCTGTAAGTCACACTCATCTGCACTCGGGCAGATAGGAAAGCTTCCGGTCATTTACATAGGTAAAATAGGTAAAGACTGTGGTATTGGTGCCTGGTAAACAGAAGGTATTCTGGCATCGACACATTAAAGATAACCCTCAGCTTCCACTATTGCACAAATAAATATTCATGAATTTGAAAATGGCAAAGCATTGGAAACATGGGCTGCTGGAACAGATTGTTCTTAGAGAGACCAGACTCCAAACCACTGGGGTATGTCTGCCATGGATTACACTTGTTTGAATCATTAAATGGACCTATACCCATTGTAAAATACACAGAGACAGACATGCCCATGCACGGTGCCCAGCGGTCGCCTGCTCGCCCTGATGGACGCGTTCTGTGATGGCCGCCGACAGTTGGAAGGACTAATGGACACAGAATCAGAGAGAGGGAGAGCAGCGGTAATGTGGATCAATAAAACAAACGCAAAAGACCAGGACCAACACGGAGAACAAACACACGCTGACAGATGGAGCGGAGGGAAAAGAGAGGAGCTGATGAACAATAAATGTATGTTGAAGTGGAAATAGCAACACAGTCCGGTTTGGCAACACTTGTCCTGGCTGGATAGTCACTGCAGCTGGTCAGGTTCAGGTTCAGAGGCAATCAGGCCTAGATTTCAATTCCATGTAGGATGTGTGCTGTGATCAAACGGTCGTCCAGGGGATTTTATTTGCCAGGTCTTTTGCTGTGTGAGAAACAGGCTTTTGACTTCAAATAGTCTCTCTGCATAGTAGTTTTTAGCTTACTTCCTGTTGCCCAGTGAAGGGTGACGCAACTTCCTGTCCAATTTGTTTATTTACTTTTACAAAAAATAAGATTCAAAAACAGAAGAAGATTTAAATAAACATCAAGCCAAATGTGTTTCATTAAAAAGGAGTTCGGATTGTTGTGCTATTTTACCATTTGTTAGCGCCAAATTAACATTAGCCTTTAGCTTCAAGGCTAAAGCACAGAAGTCTCCTTTATAATTGTATTTAGTACATTCTGTTAGTAGTAATCTGACGGCTGCAAGTTTTCTGCCACGCAGTCTTTAAGTATTTATATTATTTTATTGCTTCGGGGGAGACTTCTGTGTTTATAAATGTAGATGTTTTAGCCTTGATGCTAAAGGCTAATGTTACTTTGACGCTAACAAATGATAAAATAGCGCCAAAATCTGAACTCTTTTTCATGAAACAGTCAGACTTTCGCTTCATGTAAATTGTCTTCTGTTTACTTTTCATTTACATTAAAAACGCAGACAGGAAGTAGTCTTCATCCTAAACTGTCCGGCGGAAGTTAAGCAAGGCATGTTTATTTTAAAGCAGTGCTAAGTAACGTGTTGACCTTAATAAATCCTTTCCGTAGTCCCTGTGGGGGTTATACAAGTGTTTATGGGATGATTGGAGGGTCTTTCATCTCCCCCTGGTGTCTCTGGCCAGAAAACCATGTTTGCAACTTGACTGCCACCGGTCCGGAGAAAGCAATACACACTAATGGAATCACGAAGAAGAAGCTAACATGCTAACGGGCAAAGCTAACTGCGGGCTAACGTCACTTTAAACAGTATTCACAGCCAAGTTTGAGTGAAAAAAAAATTTCCATTGTATAATTGGATGCACAATATCCCTCTCTCCCTTCGCCTTTCCTGTCAGCGTAGTATTTACTCTCCAAGACAATTAATAAGTAAAAAAAAAACGTAACTTGCTACTACACCTGCAGTTGCGCTTATGGCCTCTAGGGGCAAGAGTTACTTAGTACTGCTTTAACAGCGCATTTCATACACAAGGCAACTCAATGCGCCTTAGCCGAAAACATTCTGTGCACGGAGCCTGTTGGAGTTGAGGTTACATTGAAGCCAGATGTGTTTTAAATCGCTTTTTAAAAAAATGTTATTTGTGATAATGGTTAATCAATCCTGAGGTCCCTGTTTAGGCCCGAAGTCAACATGCACAAATTGTATAATGATAAAACGAGCAGGACCCTACACCGATGCCTCTCTCTCTGTCTGTCTGCCCCCTCCACTCAGCCGTGTTTCATTAGTGCCGAGTGCTCTTTTATTGATTGGCAGACTCATCTCATTCACAGCTGATTGTTTCTGCGCTGGCACGACTCGCTCCATGTTAACTCCTCACTGCCATGTACTTCGGTGTAAAACGCTGTAGCAGCTCGTAATACATGCACAGTCCTCTGTCTCTGTCCTTTCGTATCACGCATTAACACCGTTCCATGAATTGCACCAAAAGTAAAGCACTGAATTTGATTCCAGCAGCCATTAGATGTATGTTTCTTTGCAAGTAATATCACTGATTGACGTTATTTACTTCATAAGTTCAGTGAAAATGCAAATGTTATGGTCCAACACAAGTTCAGCTGCAGGTTTTGCTGAAATTTTCCATACATCTCCTTTCCGTTTTGCTGAATTTTTTCTCAGAACAAACAATTCATAGATCTTTTCTAATTGTGGCTTTAAAAATATTATTATACTTGCTGTGCCATTGTTGACTCTGAAAACAATATAAAAAAAATGTGATGACACACTTAACGGGGGGACATTTATTCCAAAATCCTTTTTTTTTTTTTTTAGCTTTTAGCATTGTTCTCGTGTTGTTCCCTCATCCAAGACATACCTGGGGTAGTATTTTGCCTAATTCATGTAGTTTTCGATCATTCTGTTCTTCTTCCACTATTGCAGTGGACTGATCTGTATTTTCTTGTATAATAAATAGAACCACGAAGTGTCCTCTGCATTTGTAAAGTCCATAAATCAGCACCGAGTTAGTCAGCATGCCATTAGGTAAGAACCGTGGCTTGTATCTTGTTTTTAACCTGTGTATTATCCCCTGCTGCCACTAGAGGCGCTCCAAGCAACATATGATATCCCTAAAAGAATATTTTCCATGGACACATCGGGAATTTAAACAATAAAATGTTAAATGTCAGTCCTGCTGGGCTACCTCTGCTTTTTAGAATCAAGTACAAAGTTAATGCCATAAAAATGTTTGGTTTGTCTGTGTTTCCAGGTTGGCCCAAAGTGTTGTGGTTCGTCACTGAGTCTAAGCACCTCTCCAAACCTCCGCGAGACTGGTTCCCTCTGATCAAAGATGCCACACAGGACACAGCCTACATAGAGGTTAGTCAGAAAGGATGTCTCTTATGTACTGTACAGTGGGAGAGTCTAAAGGACATACTCTAATTCAAAAGTTAATGTAAAAGCTTCAATGTAATATGTAATGTGATATGTAAGCTTTTTATTATTATGTTTGTGTGTTCCAATACATAATGTTCAAATATTTCATTGTGTTTACTGATAAAAATTGTAATGTTGATTTATTCACAATAGGCTGTCTTTTTTTTTTTTTTTATAACTTCCTGTTCCCCAACAGCTACTTCCTGTCCACATTGTAACGTAAATTACAAATTAAAAGAAGATTTTAAAAAGAAGAAAGTGTATGTAATCACCAAGCCCAGTGTGTTTCATGAAAAATTAGCTCATATTGTAGCGCTATTTTACTATTGGCTAATGGCTAGCGTCAAATTAGCGTTAGCCTTAAGCTCCAAGGCTAAAACAACTACAGTTATAAACAGGTACTTAAACATTTTTAACATGTTGTATGAGATTATCCAACAGCTGCATGTTTCCTGCCATGGACTGTTCGAATATTTAAATGTCATCAAGAAATGGGAACTCTCCATAGGAATATAAGATAAGATAAGATAAGATAAACCTTTATTGATCTTACATACAGGGGCAGGAAACCATTGTTACCATAAGAAGTTGGCTCAAAGTTGCTAGCTAACATTCTGTGCACAGAGCCTTACTTTAACATTTTTCACGTGATTGAAAAAGTGATTTATGTTATTTTGGTTCTTGAGACCAGTCAGAAAGCAGAATGAGCCCAATGCTATTATACAGTTGTAAATAAGTAAATAATTATACAGACTTTTCTTCGACTTCCACAATTCCATGACCAGTTCCCAAATCGTTCCTAGTCCAAGTCCTAATAGTGAATCTGGGAAAATGAGCTTTTAACATAGTTTTGTTTGAGGAAAGCCAATACATATAACATGTGTTTGCTTTTCTCCTTCCAGTATAAAACGTGTAAAGACGGCAGTGTGCTTGGAGTAACAGTTACCAGACTCGCGATGCTCGCTCACTGTCAAGCCTTAACCCAGTGCTGCTCCTACACAGAAGGTGAGTAGAATCTGCCAAGTACATGTTTGATCCTTCTGACGTTTTCAAACGCAACATTTTAACTATATTCATCTTTCAGCCGAGACCATAGTGAATGTATTGGACTTTAAGAAAGACGTGGGACTGTGGCACGCCGTCCTCACGGTGAGTAACAGAGAGGCTCACAAAGCAACTGAGACTTTCTGCACGGGAATAGCAAGTGGAATTTAAAAAAAATGGAACAGGAGACAACAAAAGAATAAATGGAAAGTTGAAGTAAGTTTTGTGTAACTGAAATGAACACTGTTTTTGGTGAGTTACACAGAAGAAAATACATTTAAACAAAATCTTTGGGTTTGTTAGTAATAGAAGCAGACATACCTATGCAGAGTTTTATTCTTGAAATGACAATGTACGGCCTACAAGAGAAGAAGAGCAGCTTTAGACAAAGCTTTTATAGTAGCCACAATATTTGATACAATCTTCAGGTCGAGGTAGCCCTACAGATTCAAGTTCACTAAGATTAGTTCATGGAATAATTATCCTTAAATGAGTTTTAATTTCTTTGTCAGTTATTGTAATGTTTCTGTTTTATGTCATGGGATATATTTTAGACCAGCCCTAGTCATTAACAGGAGCTCTTTGTCTTCCCCACGTTGCAGAGTGTGATGAACATGATGCATGTGATCAGTATCCCGTACGCCCTGATGAAGGTCAACCCTCTGTCCTGGATCCAGAAGGTCTGCCTGTACAAAGGTACTGCCCTCACCCATGTTGGACACTTTTATTTTTGGGCATAGGGTGTATTTTTTCAGTCAAATATTAGAGCATTCGACTCGATTGTCCATCTCCTCAAGACGATGGTTTAACAGGATTGTGTGCAGTAAAACTCTGTCCCGTTGTGTGTTTAGCGAAAGTGGCGTGTGTGAAGTCGCGGGACATGCACTGGGCGCTGGTGGCTCACAGAGACCAGAGGGACATCAACCTGAGCTCTCTGAGGATGCTGCTGGTCGCCGACGGATCCAACCCCTGTAAGAGACACTGACACTGGGTGCATTCGGACGGGGGCGGAACGATGCGGGTCGGACGAGGACATACCTCTCTTATCATTTCGTAAAACCAATGTAAAGCGGTAGAGAATATTCGACATCCACCTGAATCTGTTGTCTTGCTTGTACATGTTCCAGTACTGACTGATCGTTTGGCCCTGTCCACACGAAGTCAAGCTGAGGACCAAACGCAAAGATATTTTATCAATCCAGTGTATCGTCCATATGAGCCCGGAGTTTTGGGGGTCTGTAAACGAACATTTTCCAAACTAGGTCCCAGAGTGGAAAGTTCTCAAAACGCAGTTTACGCAGCGCCGTTGTTACGACGTCTCCGCAACTTTTACTAAAACGATGATGTCACAGCTCCAGAGTGGTGTCTGTGATCCATAATCTACTGACCTTATAATGACTTTTACTCATGGATCTATGATGGTTTTACTCCGCTCCTCTTTGCTCCACTGCCGTCCACCAGCCACAGGTGACAAGTAGAAAAACACGAGTCAGTCTGTGTTTTGACAGTAAAAGTCACTGACAGGTTTTTCTGCTTTAGTCCCGTTACGTCTGAAGAATAAACTCTCCTCCTCGTCTCTTCTGTAGATCGTAAATCCTTGAATCAGTTTCATTTTCACTGTTTACATTCCACAAACGTTTACTGCGCATGCGCCTCTACATCTTCTCTTATCTGTGTTAGCGTCACAGCGCCTCACACAGGTCTGGAAGATGAATTGCGCCAGACCTGAGTCGACCCATGTGGACGCACACATTTACTGAGCTGGCTTCGTGCTTGCAAAGAACGGTTCTGAAAACATAAGCGTTTTGTCTCCGTGTGGATATAGCCTTAGTTAACAATATTTCAGTTATCTTAATATTGTGTAGAGGCAAAAGTGATTGCAAGAGTGTCCATTTATTGATTTGTGTAATATTATACTTTCATGATTATTCTTTCAAACACAGCTGGAGGTAGAATGCCCCAAACATTCCTTTAATCCTGTTTTCTTCCTGTGTGCAGGGTCCATCTCGTCCTGCGATGCCTTCCTCAACGTTTTCCAGACCAAAGGCCTGAGGTCCGAGGTCATCTGCCCCTGTGCCAGCTCCCCAGAGGCCCTCACTGTGGCCATCAGAGGGTACGACACATACAGCTGCTTCACTTTCCCAGCATGCCGAGTCTTTGCTGGAAATGTACAGTTAGCATGTTTCACAACGTCAGGAAAGCAGAGAAAAATTGTAACAACAGTTAACGGTGGCTGAGTGGTTAGTGCTCTTGCCTTTCAAAAACATGCTGGTCAGGATGGCCCACAAGTCGCAGCGGCTCAAGACTCACCCAACATCTGATCTACGCAATTTAGCTGTACAATTCTATAATGACAATAAAGTTCTATAGTCTTGAAATCTGCGCTGTCTTTGAGCATGCGTGCTACTTCCAGGTTTGCAATAGCTAAGAACAGTTCATGATCTCTTTTTTTGCCCGCCAACACAATTCAGATTATTGTCAGAAATGGGAAAGCTCGAGTTCAAGATCTTTGACGTCACTTATGAGATTCAGACTTGTTTTTAGCTAAAGTATTTTAGAATATTTTGAGGAGACTCTCTGCAAATTGTTGGAGCCGGTGTAACATCGAGCTGCACTACTACAGTACTCTACAGCATCAATGCATGTGTAAAAACGAGCTATTTACACCTGGTAAACTTTGTCTATAATAATATAACATAATTAAAGAGCAGAAGAATCTTTCGTTAACAAGTTTTGTTACAATTTAACGCTTCTGCTTTATGACTATTTACAAAACCTGTCCTTTTTTGTTATTTTAAAGCCTATATTTTCAACAGACAAATATTTAAAGGTGAATTGTTTTAGCAGCTTCGTCATTTACTAATTGCATGTAGAATAGACAGTCTAATTTGAGAGTTAAATGTATAAAATTACGTTATTTGCCGAAAAAGCGTAACTCAATGGCTGAAATTAATGTGTTTTGATGCACACAAACCCATACACAGTTTTAAATACCAGCATATTCCCTGTTCAACAGCCTCTTCAGCCAGACTTTGATACAGAACCCTCTAATATGATGTGTCGTGGGTTAATAACTTAGTCCAGGAAAAAGCCAGAAACTGTAAGAAATGTCAGTTAGATTGATCCCTTTTACTGCACTGTAAAGACTGCTTTTATGAACCCGCGCCACATGCCGAGCCGAGCGCACTTTGAAATGAACGGTCAAAGCCTCTTCCATGTTGGGGGCGGAGGGCGTGGCCTGTGCTTGTATATATTTTACATTTCCCAGACTGTGCCAGGCGGAGTGCAGGGGCACAGATGACGGCCAATGAAAGGCCTCGCCCTGACGTACGAAACGACCACATTAAAACTCCTGACTTTACTGCACTCAACGTCAACGAGTCCTGCTCTTTCATCCCGACCCCAAATTAACATGCAGTAAATCCACGTTCTAGTGAAGTACAGGAGTCCTCCATAAAGTCAGTTAGATCATGTAGTAAAAAGGTTATGAAGGTGGTGATTAAGTGTTTATAGAAAAAAAAAAGAAAAACAAAACGTGTAGTGTAGTTAGACAACCTTTTGACTGGTCTCCAAGAGTTTTTTCCAAAAGTACTTTCAAAGGTTTAATTCAGGACCTCTAAGCATTTCATACTGATATTAGCAAACTATTAGTCTCTTGCTAATTTGTACGGATTTATTTTGTCTCCAGGCCGGAGGAGGAGGACAGCACCCCCCCGGGCAGAGGCGTGTTGTCGATGTCCGGTCTCAGTCATGGGGTGATCAGGGTGGACTCTGAGGAGAAGCTGTCTGTGCTCACGCTGCAAGATGTGGGCTTCGTCATGCCCGGAGGTAAGGCCCGTTTCAACCAGGAGAGAAGTAAATAGTGACTATAACTCAAAAGTGAAGACTGTCGGGTGAAGTCATGCCGGGTGCTGAGATGTAGGAATAACTGTAACTCTTCCTTTCAGCTCTCATGTGTGTGGTGAGGCCTGAAGGCCCTCCTCAGCTGTGTCGGACGGATGAGATCGGGGAGATCTGCGTCTGCACCGCGGCCACAGGATCCTCCTACTACGGCCTCTCCGGGATGACCAAGAACACCTTCGAAGTGAGTGGCCAGTTGAAACTACTGCTATGCGTGTTCTTCTGTGTGCTAAATCCCATAACAAACCAGAGAGGATTTGCAGGAGGTGAAGCATTTCATATTCTCATGATCAAACGACTGTTAATCCGATTGGGTTTGACGGCGGTTTTCACAAAACAGCTTGTTTGCTTGAACGCTTGATGCTAGTTTTCCTTTTCCTCTTTGTGTAAAGTTCTAATCTCATCTAGCTTTGTGTCCAGTTTTATTTTGGCTCCAGAAGACTTTGATGGCAAACAAATGCAACCTATTGTACTACAGTTTTTGAAATTGTCAAATTGTCTTAAGCTCGGTTTCATTTCCCATGGTCCTTTGCGTGTGCCAGGTGTTCCCGTTGTCCAGCGCGGGCTCCCCCGTCAGTGAGGCGCCCTTCACCAGGACAGGCCTGCTGGGGTTCATTGGGCCGGTCGGGCTCATCTTCGTGGCGGGGAAGATGGACGGGCTGATGGTGGTCGGGGCGCGGAGGCACAACGCGGACGACATCGTTGCCACGGCGCTGGCGGTGGAGCCAATGAAGTTTGTTTACAGGGGGAGGTATGTCCATGTGCTTACATATCTGTGGTACTAAGTATTGATAACTAAGTATTAATCAAAGTAAGTCCTAACCTTTTTCCCTTGAAGCGCCTCCTGCTTGTGCCAGAGACAGGCCGGGCGCCCCCTCTCCACAACCACAGCCCCCACATAACTAAAAAAATTTATTTCAAACTTGCACACAGAATTTTAAGTTTTTTCTTCGTCATGTTGATTTTTACCCTTTAATTTGCTCAACTGTCTCTTAAGACCTGAACCCCTGGCCAGACCATAGACTGTAAATTAAGAATGGACTAATTATACTCTCCTTCTTCCTGAAGCCTAATAGGAAACAGGGGCAGGCTCCAGAAGCTCCAATGGCTCCAATTAAAAATGTTTGCTCCTCTTTAAGTCATTATTGCATTTGCAAATTGCACAGGCCTGTCATTCTGACCTCCATGTGTTTGTCTTGACACGCACAACATTGTCCTATTTTTCTCCTTTAATTATTATTTTCACCCTATTTCTAAAAATAGACGCTGGCTCCAAAAACCCAACTCTGGGCCCCGTCTACACCCCAGATTGGGAGCCAATGTAATCATTTTTAAGAACGCAGCCATTACAGTATCTTTTGTATATGACTGTGTTTCTCAGCAGTAGGATTAGTAATAAAAAAAGGTGCAGTTGATATTTTTGTCTTTCATAAATACTAAAATGCTATAGCACAAATTCATTTACATATCAGAATATGTGATTTGTTTACACCACTAATAATATGCACAGTTTCTAATAATAAGTAGAAATTATAAATATGAATATTAGTCAAGTCAATATGAACATGTTATTTCTCATCAAGGGACACGAAATGGCAATGTTCAGAAACTGCATAAGAGTGGATCGATTTTATAAGGACAACAAATACATGAATACTTTATGAACCCACTGTATGAATCACTAAACGAAGATGAGATGGAGAATTATTTTTGCTTTTCGAAACTTCAAATGGTTAATTTGGCGGCACCAATGGGAGAGTAACTCTCATGACTCTTGTGATGCAGGATCGCGGTGTTCTCCATCACGGTGCTTCATGACGAGAGGATCGTGGTGGTGGCGGAGCAGCGGCCCGACTCCACTGAAGAGGACAGCTTCCAGTGGATGAGCCGCGTGCTGCAGGTACGACTTTAGAGATGAAGTATTCATCACATATTAAAGTGCCGTTAGGGCAGGGATGTCCAAAAACCGTTAGATACTTTTACAAAATAAAACCGGCAGAGACGCTTTGGGAACATTTGAGCAAACAATGAACAGTTAGAACAGTTACGCTGTAAAAAATGTGAAATCTTGATGAGTTAAAATGACTGGAATTAAGAATATTTGAAGTTAATTGGAGTTAGCACTTGTGCATCACAGCTAGAAGGTCCCGGGTGCGATTCCCACCTGGACGGGGCCTTTCTGTGGAGTTTGCATGTTCTATCCGTGTCTGTGTAGGTTTCCTCCAGGTACTCCGGTTTCCCCTACCACTAAAAACATGTACAATAGGCCAGGATGAATGAAAGTGTGTTTGAGCGTGAACATGGGGGACGAAATTAAAAAAATTAGCCCATGGCTACAATCCAGTGTGGCTTGTTTACATGTTCATTAACATGCACTGTCCCGACCAAATAAACCAATAAAGAAATAAATCATGGCTAAGAATTGTTTTGCATTTAAAATGAGAAAAAAATAATTAGTTGATTTGTTTATCAATTAATTAATTAAGTAAGTAATTATTATTTTATTTTATTTGTTAAAGTACCAAAATACTTGTTCCACTGGCTGATCATTTGACTTACGCGCTCAAATCAAAGACAAATGCACATAATTAATGAATTGAACGTATTTTTAGATTAGACTTTTTAATGTATACTTACAGTATATTATATTTACCTATAAGTTTGCGAATTGAGTTTGTGTGAAACATTTTAGCTCAAAAAGAGTAATTTGCATCTACTAATGTGTGTAGCTTGATACAGGACAGTAATAAAATTTAAAGAAGTGAATCTTATATAATTAAATACATACAGTAAATCATGAATCGAATTGTAATGGCAGAGCCCAGACGTCTACAATTTTACATTTAAGTGCAATATAATAGAATCAGGATTTGTTTAGGGAAGTGACAATATAAAAACTACCATGTAATCCTTGGACAATCTGCTTGTTTATAGAGATTGTTTTGCTCAGACACATGCCGGCAGATTTAAACATCACTCAGTATTGTAACATATACTGAAACTGAATGAAGCTACTACCGGTACTTGTTTTAGGTGGAGCGCCCCTGAAGGACGTGTATGTTGAGTCTAGACATCGTTGTCAGTGGGAGAATATCACGTGTGCTTTATGTACTGTACCAGCCTTGTTTATGGACTCTGTTTCATGCTCTTCCCTCGGCCTGAGCTCAAGGCACTTTCTCATTTATACGGCATTTGGACACCGGCTCTTACTGGGAACAGCTGTTGCTCATAAAGCACAACATTTACAATTCCTTCTTTTCTCATTTGAACAACACAGTTAGAAAACACTGCACAATGTGGACAATTTGAAATAGTCGATAACAATGTTAAATATTGCAATTGGCGTCGATTTTTGGCAAACAAATATTTAAAAAAAGACTAAATCAGGACCAAAACAAGACAATTTAACTAAATTAGGAAAACTAAGCCTGAAACTGAATTTGTTTTTCACCTGTTTTCTCCCATGACAGCTACATTTTAAAGCTGTGGTAATCAGAATATTTTCTTGCAGTAGAGTAAACATCATTTGACGTTATAGATCTACATTGTAAATGCAACATTTGTGAAAGAAAAACAGACCATACATGGCTCTGTTGTTTTGCCAAAATGACTGAGACTTTGATTATTGCTCCAGAGCAGAAAATCCCCTCGATTGTAAACCACCTTGGTTCTCTGGGCTCCTCGGTTCAGTCGAGCATCAGAAATCTTGGTGTTTGGTTTGACCAGTCTTTGTCTCTTGAAGCCACTCGAGGCACCTGGTGAAAAACTGTTTTTTCCATTTGAGAAACATTGCCAAGTTGAGGCCAATTTTATCCAACTCTGATCTAGAATTGGTGATTCATGCTTTTATCTCGTCTCGTTTAGATTATTGTAACTCCCTTTTTACTTGTTTTAACAAACCTGCTTTGAATCGTCTTCAAATGGTTCAAAATGCTGCAGCTCGGCTTTTAACAGGATCTAGCAGACGGTCACACATTATTCCCATTTTATCCTCTCTGCACTGGCTCCCCATCAAATTTCTAATTGAATTTAAAATTTTAGTTTTGACTTTTCGAGCGCTGCACGGTCAGGCTCCCAAATATGTATCTGACCTGCTGTGCCCTTACTCCTCGGGTCGCACCCTTAGGTCCTCGAGCCAGAACCTCCTCACTGTCCCAAGAACCCACTTTAAAACCAGAGGTGATCTGTCTTTTGAATCTGTTGCTCCTAAATTGTGGAATGACCTTCCTTTGTCGCTACGTACAGCCGACTCTGTTGATTCCTTCAAAAAGCAGCTGAAGACGCTGCTTTTCAGACGAGCTTTTAGTCGACAAGGCTGTGATTGTGATTGTTTCTATGTAAATGATGTAATGTTTTCTGTGATCCTTTGTGAAGCACTTTGTGATTTTATCTGTGAGAGGTGCTATATAAATAAAGTTTCTTCTTCTTCCTCTTCTTCTTCAAAATATATTGCATTTTTCTCCAACGGGAACCAGGAAGTCAGAGGCTCAATTAGCACAGCGTTAGCATCTACAGTCCACCCTGTTCACGTCTCGACTCTGTGTCGCTGTGACCTACGACTTTCACGGTTTGACTACGGAGTAAATCAGGTGGCACAGCCTTAATGTCAGAGCACCCTTTACGTTGTTTATTTTTATACACGTTTTGTCTGCTATAAATATCTACACCTCGTCTTTCATATTTATGTCAGTAATTTCAAATCTCTAAATGCCCTAGATCAGGGGTCCTCAAACTTTTTTCTCTGGGGGCCACATTTTTGTTCCTGACTGTGATGGGGGCCCGGACCGGGTTGGCTATAACCTAGAATTGTATGACCCAGAGCAAAATGCCTCTTTGTGAAGTAGAGATGACTCGCCTGCACAGTCGTCCTCACTGTTATATCCACAAGATCAACACTTGATTCAGGCACAGATTTGTTTCACTGTAGTGGTTTGCAAAAATAGTTATCAAGTCTTCACACTTTGTTTTAATTTCCATTTATTTTTATTTTCAAATAAAACATCATTATGTAATGTGACCAAAGTAATAACTTCTTACACTTGTGCTTTACAAGCCTGTGTCGCAAGTTTCCCAAAGTACTGTCGTCATTATTCATTCACTCTGTGGTGTTCAGCTTCATTTACCACGTGGCTATAATGTGTTTATATTCTGATCTCTTATGTAAGTGCCCTCTGCTGGACACCTGTGGAATTATTTTTTATATATTCAAATTGCCCCCTAGTGGCTGGAATGAGTAAACTGGTTATTTAGTTAAAATATCCTAACTCCGCACAGGAATGGGCTAGAGACTTTTTTTTTTTGACATACTCAGGGATTTGTGCTCTACAAGTCGGGGGCCGGATTAAATCATCTCGTAGTTTGAGGACCCCTGCCCTAGATTGAACCCAAATTTTAGTTTTAATTTCACCATAATCTAAAGTCTAAAGTCTAAATCGGCGCAGTGTACTTTACTGATTCCTTGAGAGTTTGTGGCTGACATTCTTCCATAGCCTTTGTGTCCCACCTCTTACTCTGATCTCTAGGGCTTATGTTTTTGACATAGTGACAGTAAAGCCTTTTGAAAGTAACTTTAGGAATAGGATTACCTTTATACATGCTACACTAAATCCTTACCATTCGGATAAGACTAAACATGTACTGTAGATCTTTATTATCAGCTGAACAAAGCCGCCTGCGTATCAGATGGCCGTATGCCCCTTAAATATGAGACTACACCGTGACATATGCCGCGCTGATAACATCGTCTGCCTCTCTGAAAAAAACGTCTGACTTTTTACCACTTCAATCACAGTCGATCCCCGCGTTTCGGCAGCGTCATGGGCTTTTTTTCCCATCGACTTGTCAGCGATTCTCTCTCTGCTTTCTGTCAGAGAGTCAGAGAGCAGACCGGAGCTGTGCGCAGCAGCTGGGGGCGCTTAGATGTGGAGCCGTGGGTAGATTTGAAAGAGATATAAAACATAAAATGATTATGTTGCAACGGTTTTATTGCATTGTGGGGCGGCTCGTATTTCTACAAAGCAGCGTTGTGAATTATGTAACGGAGACTTGCAGCGAGCGGTTGCCATTTCACCAAATGGGAGCATCAGGCTAAATTTTTTGTCAGTTTTACGCAAAGTTTCTTAAAGTTATATATCTAATATTAGGCCTTTTAGTAGAGTTTTTAAGGTTCTGTACATTACTTGAGTCGTGTTTTTACTGAGAACTTATTTTAATTCCTCTACATTTGAAAGATAATATTTTTTCTTTCTACTCTACATTTCAGTAAAGGCTTCAGAGTAAAAAGTGATTTTGGCCATGAGTATTGTTCATTTTAAAAGTCTTATAAAGCACTCCAGAACAGTAGGTGGCGCTGTACAGATAGACTGACTATGCCACTGTCTCACAACAAGGGAGAAGATTTGTCTCCTTCTTGTTGCCGTACAAGTGGTTAATTTGAGCTGCAAAGTTACTATTCACAACATTCATTTAAGCAGATTTGTACTTTTTACTTTGAATGAAAAGTATTTTCTACAACAAATACTAGATGCAAGTCGGCCATTTTATACTCACTACTGCCACCTCAGGTCATACGTGTAACTGCACCTTCTATATGAAGCTCGTGCATGACGGCACTTCAGACCCGAAGTAACAACCTTTTGAGTGACAGTGCAGGATTTTAGAGGCAGTTGTGGAGAACAGGTCTGGGCTCATTCTACACATTAGGACATTGTTGAAACATGTAGGGGGAAGAAAATACTTAGTTACATTTTTAAACTCCATGTAGCCTTTTAAGTAATAATTCTCAACTTATAAAGCACTTTTCTCTCTTCATCAGGCCCAAAGCACTTTACAGCAAAGAACCAGTCACCCACTCATTCATTCACCAATGTACGCAGACACTGGACGCAAGGTTGCCTGGCCAGCCAGACACTTCTGTTCAAAAGAAGAACTGACTGGGCAGCTGCTCGCAGCCAATCATTTCACGATAATACCCGTATCGGTGCAATCACGGACCAAGAGACGAAAGCCTTGATCCGTCACCCCTCACCTCTTCCAAAACATGGTGGCGTGTTTCCTTAATTTAGAGCAGGGGTTCCCAAACCTTTCAGGCAGCGGCCCCCAAAATCACTCAACCAACAACATGTGGCTTATAATATGCTGTTTTTAAAAAATACATAAAATTCATAGTCAGAAATGTAAAAAAAATATTGTTCCAAAATCATCTTGCAACCCCCACTTTGAGAACCACTGATTTAGATAGTTGGACATGACGTGCAAGTGCTGAGGTGGCCAAAAACAGGTTCAGAAGCCACAATATTGTTACATGTTGCAGCTTTGAGCATGTTCTGGACATAAAAAACAATATTTGAATCGTTGCACGCGCTAACATTGTTTCCATTGTGCTTCTCCTCTCCAGGCCATAGACGGTATCCACCAGGTGGGGGTGTACTGCCTGGCCCTGGTGCCCTCCAACACGCTGCCAAAGACCCCTCTGGGCGGGATACATCTGTCCGAAACCAAGCAGCTCTTCCTGGAGGGGGCGCTACACCCCTGTAACGTGCTCATGTGCCCCCACACGTGTGTCACCAACCTGCCCAAACCCCGGCAGAAGCAGCCAGGTACTGCTCACAAGTCAGGGCTTTATGGTTTAAAGGAACAGGCCACTGTTTTTACATACTGACAAATGTTGTTGCCTGAGCTTAGACGAGTGGATGTGTACCTGTCTGGTCTTTGTGCGTGCCCTCAGTCGGTTACATGAGCGGTTACACAATCCAAGTATGGTTACACAAAATGAAACAGCGGATAAAACACCTTAGAAGCACTTTGACATCTGCGCAGTAATTTTTTTTTTATTACTATCAAATTATCTTTTATGTCCGCGCTTTGTGGTGGTCCCACGTGGTTCGAGCATCAGGGAAGACCTCACACACTCGAGAGGAACATGGGGTGTGTCAGAGCGGAGCCCAGAGAGGACAGTCTGAAAACTGTTTGCTCCGATTACCTTACGGTTAGAAAGCAACTTGTTTTTAGCAGAGAGCTGTCGTAAAGCTAGCACTCACTACCTTCACCTGCTGTATTTTAGATTTTAAACAGAATAAGTCACAAAATACAAAAATGCACAAACCAAAGGGGGCAGAGAGTAAACTTGATAACTTGGGTAGTTTTTGTCTTCCTTCTAATTTACTTTAATTATTTTATTTATTTATTTAGTTTTTTACAAATATTGATTGTACTTTGTTTAAAAGGGGGGTATTATGCAAAATTGACTTTTTCAAGCTTTACATTATGTTATTATGTCATTCCCTCATTAAAAACATGCCTGAAGTGTTGCCTTGGCACATTCATGTATTTTTGAGTAATCTGTAAAAACTCTGATGGCGGCCATTTTAGGGATAGGTTTGCCTGAGTCCTCCTAGGAACGCCCCCACCTCCTGGAGACGCCTCCGAGCTTTCGTCACCAGCCGAGTAACCAACCACTGCTCCTCAGCAGAACCCCCTCCCCACTGATGCCACAGACAGCGTGTGGAGGGGGCGTGTCAGAAAGGGTCAGAGGTTCTTAAAGAGACAGAGGCCTATTTCAAGACATTCGCTACAGCCATTTTGAGAGAGGAATTTTATACAAGGCAGATATTTTAATTTACTGCATTTACAGACCAACAGAAGGTTTGGTCATCATTGTAGTGTGATATAGACTGGTGCTATGTGACTGAAAAAAGCATAATACCCCCTCTTTAAATAATATGTGCAGTCATAAACTTCATGAAAAAAAGCCAGCAGCAATGACAAATGGCAGATAGAGAACCACAATAAAACGTTGAAATCATCAAATAAGATGCTTAGTTAAGACAGTGCTGTAATATGTATTTCTTATTTTCTATAATTGAAAGTATGTGTGTGATTTAATTTGCTCACGGATAATCTGCCGGGTCACGCTAATCCTAATCTCCCGCTTCAGAGATCGGCCCTGCGTCTGTGATGGTGGGGAACCTCGTGTCGGGGAAGAGGATCGCTCAGGCCAGCGGCAGAGACCTGACGCAGATGGAGGACAATGACCAGGCAAGGAAGGTGTGTGTGAGAAAGAGGGACCCTGGTCTTCAACGCAAAGCTTTAGCATTAGCATCATCACAACCCCCCCTCTTTGGGTTGTTCCTCCTCGCCACATCCACAGCGCCTCATGTCATTGTCTAACATGTCATTTTCTCCCATATGCTACTCATATTCAATAAAAATGGGTGCTTTGAGGATGCTTGAGTAACTGTGGGCCTGAGGTGGGGTGCACTCTGGACAGTTAGAGGATAACACCAAGAAAGGATCTGAATTCTGTAGTACCTAGTTAAAAATGAAAACATAGAATCATAGAAAACTTGCAATATCTTTTTTCTCGTGTTTATATCAGTAATTTACAGCAAAAGTGTCAGATTGATGTCTTTGTTGTGAGTGAATGAGAGGAGGTTGGAGAAATGCTCTTAGTTACCTCACTAACTGACTGTAGCACCAGGAAGATTAGTCATAATTGGGAAAAAAAAACTAAAAAAATCCATCTCGTACGGTCGTCGTTCAAGGTTAACTGAAATCATGCTTGCTGATTCTGCGCGGACAAGGCCGCTCATCATCAGGCGCGTTCCGAGCGAAAAGAAATTATGCAAACACGAAGCGAAGGTCCTCCTTTTCATTTTCTGAAAAACTTTTGCTGTCGGAAATAGCCGCGACGAGCGCAAGACCAGACTCGCTGTGAAAAGCATGACAAACATGCGATCTCAATTTCACCGCGCTAATCTGTGTAAACAAGCTCCGTGCAAATGAGTTTTTGATGAGAATGCAAAGATGCAATCACTCTTTAACTTTTTAACTAAAAGAAAAAGTTGATTTTGCCCAACATGGGGCTTTTAGCAGCGCTATTGTTTAGAAATAAACCCGTAATTCAAACTTTTATTCAACCCATTTCGTCTCATTCATGCCAGTGCTTTTCTATATTCATATACATTCACTTCTCATGTGTCCTGTGTTTAAAGCTGTTGAAACCAGGCCCTCAGTGTGAGTGGAAGAAGCCATTGTGAAGCGCTAATAATGAGACACAGTGGCTTTCGAATGTTGTTTTGAAAAAGCTTCTACATTTTAAAGGGTCTGTATCATGCTAGTAAACTATAGGCATTTTGTATGACATATTGTACCTCTACCACTATGGAGTACTCATTTTTGTGAGAAATATAAGTATTTTCTGGAGGTATTTTTCCAACCCGGAAGTCAAGACGCTTGGATTCAGTTAACTCCGCCCCCTCTCTCCGCCCATGCCACTTTAGCAGTAGTAGAAATATAAATATCACAGCAAATTACTTCACAATGCAGTTATAAGGAGTTGACATTTGAAACACAGCTTTATAAATGGCTTACACACAAGCTAACAAGCTTTGATTGACTCACCACCGCTCTGGTCCATGTTTTTATTGTGGGACTCACGTTGGTTATAAAACTTAATCCACTTTGGTTCTGACCAAGGTTCATCAAACATCCATCAGGAGACGGTCACAGAAAAACACTATCTGGGCTGATAGTCGCAGAATCACGAGAAATTACAACTTTTGGCGAGTGGCGTCTTCTTTAGGAGGGTTGAATAAAGTCCTGTTGCTCTCGCAGCCAAACGCGCGTCGACATTATCGTGAGGTAAGAAAAAAGAACAGTTGTCCAGAGTAGGTTAGAAAGAGCTCCTTCTTCATTGCTTTCGGTACAAACACGACATCTGTTGCTTGGAGCTGTTGCTCGTAAACCCTTCGTTCAAACAGGGTAGAGACGATTCTGGAGTGTAAAAAGTCGCAATCATTTTTATTTAGTCTGTTCAATGTGAAACAGGACTGGCTCCAGAGTAAGTTGGGAATATCCAAACTAGGACTAAAGTGAGCAAAAAACAAAACAACCAAAGAGACACTTAGAGGAAAGAGGAACTGAAATTGGACTCAAACTAAATTATAACTCATTAATGAGACTAAAAAACTAAAACTATGACTAAAATCCCCAGATGTAACAAATAAATACAACAGTTTCACAGTTTCACTTCACCGCCAAAGGAACAGGGCTGTGTTTTGTCCATGGGGGGAAAGATCCATGAAGCTGTGAATATGATTAAATACGTCTGAATACAATAATGTAAATGTAAAGTTGACAAGCAATTTCCATGAAATTTCCTTAAACTAAAGTTTCAGACTAAATCTGAAAAGGGACGTGAAATCAGCAGGTGTAATAGTCTAGTTAAACGTCCCAAACTCACCAGGATGTGCCTCTTTAGATTGGGTAAACCGTCAGTGGTTTGTAATGGGTGGATTTTGCAGTGAAAACATTTTTTTCCTCCTCGCTGGAGTTGGCCTGGCGGCGCAGCTGTGGTGTGTGTAGTGTTTCACAGCGCTGATGATATCTGATCCTCTCTGTATTAGTCTGTGCGACTGCACTGATGGGGATCGGAGGAGTGGGACGGACACTGGGGCTTTGTGAGAGCCTCGCTGATAGCAGTGGCCACTGCTCTCCTGTCTCACCCTAATGTGACCACCGTCTGCTGATACACGGCTACAAACTATTCATTTTACTTTTACTTGTATCTGGAATGGATATAAGAGCAGGTGTCCTTGTGTCTAAGGAGCTAATGTGTGTGTTCAGCGGTTGTTTAGGAGGCACATATACTAAATTAAAAGCATGCAGGGCTGCCTGTTTGGACTCTTGACAAGGGTGACCACCCGACTTCGAAGAAAACATGGGAAAAGTTGACATTGAAAAGCCTTAGATGCACAGTGTTTTTACCTACAAAAGTCTGCGTTTACAAAACCAATACCATTCCATTACTAGAAGAAAATGTTCAAATGTTTTACAAATTTAATGGATTGCATTTGAATGACTGCCTTGGTCTGAAATTGTACATAAGTAATATTCATAATCATATATTTCCCTTCCCTTAACTGATCTCATCAACTAATCAGATTCCCCGGGCTTTGACCAATGAGACGAGCTTTCCTGTGAACCGGCCAGTCAGATCCAATCAGGAGGGGAGGGGGAGGAGCTTGATCCTTAACTTTTGGAAGTATATTTATGCTCTCTTCATTGTGCAAACTAGGAGTGGCTTTCTGGTCCAGTCAGGAGGGGAGGGGAGGAACTTTATTTTCAGATTTCACTCTTAAAGGCTGTCACTTTAACCTTAAAAACAGACTTGGAGTTGTGTTTTGACCAACTCGTGCATCTTTGAGTAATCTAATAGCCACTGGAGAATCTTCACCAGTGGCTATACCTACCTATCTTTTATCTTTCTGCACAGAAAAGGGGAGCAAGAGGTGGGAGGGGTAATGGGAGCCAAATAAGTGAAACTAGTGGATATTTAGTTTCAGCCGTTGTAGATCAATATTGCATTTTCTAGTCAATAAAGTTTAGGAAAATGAAAAAGATATGTTTGACATTATTACCAAAAAGCATAATACCGTCTCTTTAAAGTTTTAAAACCACCATGTAAACCATTTCATTTGCTGTTTACCCCCTAAAGCATGCATTTTAAAGGATCCTGTCTCTGAAACTGAGCTAGCATTAGGTCGCACCACATGCAAAAACAGTTAAGGAGCCAAACACTGTAGCCTGTATTTTAAATTGCTTTTATATTTTTAATATTGTGAGTTTTTTGGGGGGCATCTGGATATTCTGGCACTAAGCCCAACTTTCCGGACTCCATTTAGCTGACGAGAAAGTTTCAAATTGAAATACAGCGTCAAGGGACAGCACAAATTGGATGACAAGTGCAGATGCAGTGGTTGTAGACAGTCTCTCGGCTGACAGACAGACAGGGGCAAAATTTAAATGAGATTCGCACGGCGTCACGGACCACTCTGTGTTTGGGCTTCATGAATATTTCAGCACTTTCCTCAGAGTAGAATCACAGCCGGCGGCGCACAGCCACGGGGAGCCGCCTTTTTAACTTTACATGTGTGGATGGAGGGCTTAGCAAGTCGGGAGCTTTTCTTCAACATGTATTACTGCGTGAAATATATTAAGAAGAATCTTGTTTTTTAAAACTAATGCGTGTTGCTGTGGGTGACGGATAAAATCAAAATGGCCGCCGGGTTTGAGTCTTGTCGTTTGCAGACTGGCTCGGCTTGGTTCAGTCGCTACATTAGCATGGAAGTAAGCCCCTGTTCTCTGAGCCGATAAGAGCGCCCTCTTTTATAATCAAAACTGCAAGCTCAAGTTGAAAAAAGTCAGTATTTTGGATTCAACATGTACTTCTAACAGTGGATGGAAATGTATTTGCCATTATATAAATATATAACAATATACAGTCCGTTTAAGTGCTATTGCTAGCTAGCAGTTTGTTTACTAGCCAACTAGCTGTCTTTGTATTTGTCTTATTTTGTTGCTTCAGTTGTTGGTTAAAAAGACGACATGTTTTAAAGCTTTAGTAAAGTAGGAGCCCCTGCTCAGAGCTTTGGGCACGCCTGGCTAATAAACCACTGCTTTAAGACAAAAATTATAGACAAGAATTCACTCTGACATTTGTTGGCTAATTTGGAGAAAAGCAACAACTCCCACTGTTTTTTTCCACTGCTCTAGCTCCTTCCACAATGATCTCTCTTCTGTTATTCATGTATTCTGGTTCACAGTTTGTCAGCGTGGTTGTTCTGACTTTGTCTAACTTCACCATCTCTCTGTTAAAGTCAATGGTGTCTGTAGCTGCTCCTTCACGCTCCGCAGACCTTCAGGGATGACGAGAGCTTGCGCGCGATGAAAACATCACTCCCATGCGCCTGTCAGCTCACATCCACTATTTCATTAAACTTTCATCTTAGCCTCGCTTTTTCGACCCGCTCATATTCAGATCTCGAACTCCAGGCTCATGGTCGGAATGGCCCGGCCGGAGGGTTTGGCCTATTGTTTATGATGAGATAGTTTTTAGTCACCTTTGTTTTTCAAAGTTCAGCTTGTTATCGGAGTTGTACAAACAGAAAGTCTTTCTCATGAAACATTAGTGAAGAAGAAATCTATTGATGGAAAAACCTGGTCATTCAGGATGTTCAGGTCGTCTGCTGATCTCATTCTTTGGGCACAAGGGGCCCGATCTAGACTTTCTTAAAAAAAAAGATTTTGAATAGCTGCTCCATTGGAAAGTCATGTAAATTCCACCATGTAAATGAAACGCTCAGGATGAAGCAGTAATAACTTTGGTAGCACTTTGCAGTATTTACGTTGTGTTTAGCTTACTGTGTGAGCTCCTGCATGCCTGCCAGATATTTCCGTGTGGGTATTTTTGAAAAATTCTCAGACGGCAATGCAAAAAAATCCAGTTTGTGCGGAGGCTGTCTTTAAGAATGAACACAAAATTCATCTGTCTCAGTAGTTCCCACTGCTTTCGAAGCTTTCAGTAATATATGTTTAATCATGACGCCCGTTTTAAAGCTGTCAGCACGTTTGTATGATCCATTCCATAATAACGCGCTGTGATTTGTTTTACAGTTCCTGTTCCTGTCCGAGGTGCTGCAGTGGAGAGCTCAGACCACTCCTGACCACGTCCTCTACACTCTGCTCAACTCCAGGGTGAGACTTCACACTTTGCTTTGAACATGGTGATATTCACTTTCACCCATGTTCCTCTCTTGTCATAAGACTCTGTCACAGCCCCCTGATCCCCCTGTGTTGATGTGCTTTGATCGCAGGGCGCCATCGCCAGCTCCCTGACCTGTGTCCAGCTGCACAAGAGAGCGGAGAAGATCGCCGCCATCTTGTCTGAGCGCGCACACCTCCAGGACGGAGACCACGTGGCTTTGGTTTACCCTCCTGGTAGGATTTTCATTGCTTTCATTTTGAGATGTTTCTAAAAGGCCCTGTACACAAATGTCCCTGTTTTGTGGAGGAAGCTCTTTGTTAGTTGTGGTCTTGAGAAAACAGAGCGGCACACCTTTTTTAGTGGCCTTGACGAATAGCTTGACTTCTCAATGTAAATATGCATTGTTAGCCCATCCTGATTTCAAATATTAGGTTAAGTATACTTCATTCGTGATGCCAAAATGTATCTTGTCGGTAACTAATCACCTCATGTGTCTCTGTTTGTATTGTCTTTGCATTTATATTATGTCATGAATATATTTCCTGTCTCCTCTCAGGAGTGGACCTGGTGGTCGCGTTCTACGGCTGCCTGTACGCCGGCTGTGTCCCCATCACAGTGAGACCTCCACATCCGCAGAACATCACCACCACACTGCCCACTGTCAAGATGATAGTTGAGGTAAACTTCACCTATTTTACAAGCAGTTTCATAACCGTTGGACACCTTCGATTTCTAGTTTGGTGCTTTATAAGGTCAGAATAATCGAGATTTATTGGCAGTTGTGGGTGGACTATGTTTGCGGCCGACTTTGCATCGTATCGCGGGGGAACTATCATCAAAAATACAGTAGTGTCGAATACTGTGTTAATTTCGTCGACTGAAATATTTATTCTTAATTTTAGTCAAAGTGTTATTTTTGACGACTAAAATTGGACTAAAACTAAATTAAAAGTTTTTCATGAGACTAAAACTATGACTAAAATGTCCAGATATTTTAGTCGACTAAAATAAGACTAAATAAAAATGAGAGACTAAAATCAAGGAACAAGATTAGATATGATTAGAATGAATATTATCAATGCAAAGTCGACTAAATTTAAGACTAATTTAATTCAGTTTAAATTGACATGCAATTTTAATCGACTAAAACTAGACTAAAATTGAGAAGATTTTTTTTCCGACTAAATCTCGACTAAAATTACATTACATTTTAGTCAAAAGACTAAGACTAAAACTAAATTAAAATGTGTTGTCAAAGTTAATACTGGTCGAATAGAGTTGCTGCTCTCCATGAAGACCTATCCAGCTGTGGGTCGAGTAAAAAGTTTGTATGTGTCCATATTAGGTGTAGCTGAAACAAAAGATAGCATGAACTAGTTGTCATCTATATTAGGAGCATAGATGCTAATTAATGTAATTGGAATTACTTTATTTGTAACAAACAATACTGTATTTTTAATTAATTATTATAGCCGCTCCTCTGCTTTTAGTGCTAAAATTAGAGTGGTAATTCTGTACAATCCATTTTTCTTTTAGTCTTCACTGGTTTGAGGTGGGTCTCCTGGAGAAAACCAATATCTGTACCCAGTTTCTCTTAAGTGGGAAAGAACGCTGCCTCGCTTCAAAAGCACATTAAGGCCTTCGCAGTTCCAAGAAATTATTTTAACATTATTTTGTGATATTTGTGCTAGTCAGTGTAAAACACCACCATTCATGACCACACCCGCAGGTGATAGGAAGGGGAAGAGCCTGGGAGAGGGGCGGGGGCAGGACAGGAGGAAAAAAGTAAACTCAAAGAAAAAAAAAAATACAGTTGTGTCTTGCTTTTGTTGTTGCAGGTGAGTCGGTCCGTCTGCGTGATGACGACTCAGGTCATCTCCAAACTGCTGAGGTCAAAGGAAGCCACCGCCACAGTCGACGTGCGCACGTGGCCTCCTGTTATAGACACCGGTAACGGATGGCAGCACTTACCAAAATCCAAGGGGAAAAAATTACATAGTGACACATTTTTTCTTGACTTTTTAGATGATTTGCCAAAGAAGAAGCCCCCTCTGCTGCACAAGCCGCTGAACCCGGACACCCTGGCCTATCTGGACTTCAGTGTGTCCACCACGGGCATGCTGGCAGGAGTCAAAGTACGTCCTCCTTCGTGTCCAATGTCCAGAGTATATGCAGACCCTTATGAGCTGACGGTAACTTTGTGTATCCGCAGATGTCCCACAGCGCCACCAGTGCCTTCTGCCGCTCCATAAAGCTGCAGTGTGAGCTGTACCCGTCCCGAGAGGTGGCCATCTGCCTGGACCCCTACTGCGGCCTGGGCTTCGTGCTCTGGTGCCTCTGCAGGTCAGGACCACGGCACTGACTAAACATGAGTCAGCAGCATGCAGCAGGAGGTTCTGCGGCAAAAACTAGACTAGGGAACTTTGGAATATGAGCGAAATTTTTCTGAAAAGTACTTTCTTTATAGGCTTGTTTTTGTCTTTTGCTCACCACCAAAACCAAGCTTTGTTCACCCGAATTCGGGCACTATCATCCTGTCATTGAAGCCACAAAGCTATGTTACAACATCAATTTATATTAATTTGCTCTTTTTACTTTCCATGCCATTAAGTATTTCCGTCAGTAAATTCTACAGTATTCAGTATTTAATTAAATGAAGTACTTTGCACTGCTAAAGGTACAATCTTCTTGAAATGTTTTTGTCCTTGTTTTTATGTAACTAAGTGTAGCAAGTGACTTTCTCCATTATGAGATCTATAAAGTCCTATTTTATCGTAATTTGAAGAATAATTTCACGCTCAAATCAAGTAAAAATAATATTAGACTCGAATTAAGATTGTTGTTGATGGTTTTTCTTAATTTAAGAATAAAAAACCTCGTCCCACGTACAGTTTTCTGGAAATTAGTTTCTCAAATCAAAGGCACATTTAGTTATTTTAAATTACTTTTTGCCGTGTGCCCATACTAGACGGCTTTAGAAAATTATGCTGTATTACAAATAATTCATTTTCAACGACAGATCTGTTACAGTGCAAAAAGACATCCTCTCAGTAAAATAAATGTATCATCGTCATTCAACATCATACATGTTTTTGTTGTATAAGTATAGTTGTAGTTGTTGAGCATAGAATAAAAAATATCAGGCTCTTTGATCATATATGTTAAATCTTCTATAATTTATTGAAACTATGAAGTATATTTTTAACCATAGGGTAATTTATATTTAGTACGTCACTGTAGGGGTTTCAACAAAACACAAACGTGTTCCTCAATTTCTGTTGGCAGCGTGTACAGCGGTCACCAGTCGATCCTCATCCCCCCTTCAGAGCTGGAGCTGAACCCCGCCCTGTGGCTGTCTGCGGTCAGTCAGTACAAAGTCAGAGACACCTTCTGCTCCTATAGCGTCATGGAGCTGTGCACCAAGGGCCTGGGCCTGCAGACCGACGGCCTCAAGGTGAACACAAATGGTTTACCACCAACATGTTACCAAATGTCTATAAAGAGTTAGAGTAATTGTTAATCGCATCCTCTGTTGTCGTCTCAGTCTCGGGGAGTGGACCTGTCCCGTGTCCGGACGTGCGTGGTGGTGGCAGAGGAGCGCCCCAGGATCGCCCTCACCCAGTCCTTCTCCAAACTCTTCAAAGACTTAGGCCTGCACACGCGCGCAGTCAGCACCTCGTTCGGCTGCAGGGTCAACCTGGCCATCTGTCTGCAGGTACGGAGCCGCTGTACTGACCACTCTGCTGCTGGAGTCGGGCTAAAACTGGAGACGCTTCTTCTTCTTGAGAAGCCCTGTTTTCATTCTCTGTCTCTGAACATTTCATTATATATTTGAAAGATGGAGCAACTGGAGGGTCATAGGTACAGGCCTTTATTTTGTAAGGTAACTGACTGAAGTTGTGAACAAATATTCCACTCCAGGGACTGCGCCATTTTTAGTAGAGTTTAACGATTAGATCAGTTTAGACTCTTACTTCACAATCGCGGGAAAAAACAAAACTCATAATATAATAGATAAAAATAAATGTATGAAACGGACATCGTAAAACCAAACAAAAACTCGGCATCTGTTGTCATTTCTTCTGATTTGATTTTAAAGCCACTTAAACACCAACCAAGCAACCGCCTTTTTAACATTGAACCATTTTTGTCAGGTTCCTGTTTTGTCGACTTAAAACTTCACGCTCACATAAACATCTTTGACTCTCATTATTATGTTTCATTCCTATTCCTTTCTATCTACTTCCTGGTTTTGTGTTTAACCCCACCCACATTTCCTCACACCTGATTTATTTTTTTTTGTCTCCGCCTCTTTCCTTTTCTTTCTGTTGTGTGGTCACTCGGTCCGTTGGCTGCTGCAGCCTCACAGGTTGGGGAAGCTGGCTGACCAGGTAGGTAACACCACCTGACCCCCCACTGACGCCTCTGACTGTCCCACAGTGATCATGGCCTCAGGGTGTGCATTGTAATCACACTTACATGTGGAACGGGTAGAAGTGGGATGTGTCTACACTGATATGATGGATCCATAAATGCTCCAGACTGAGGGCTAAAACAAAAAATAGACTCTGTGCACGGAGTGGTCCATAGCAACATGATGCTAACACCCGAGGGTAACTACTGTTTCCTGTCTGTTTATTTAAATGTATTATTCCTATGGAGAGAGCCTTGTCTCACTGAAATAAATATGTATTTAAGCAGTACGCAGCATAAAACTAGCAGCTGTTGAATAGTTACTTACAACATGTTAAAACATTTCTCAGGATGTAATTATTTTGGGAGATGTAAGAGTTTCATTCTTGAAGCTAAATGCTAACGGTAATGTGATGCTACCAAATGGCAAAATAGCAAAATGAACTAATTTTTGTAAAACACAATTTAAGTTTTTTTCCGGTTTTATAAATCCTTATTTTATTTTTAATTTATGTTAAAATATGGACAGACTGTACATGCAACGTTGTTGGCTAGCTTCCTGTTGGCTAGTTTAAGGTAACTACTTCGCATCCATGCAATTTGAAAGTAAAATTAGATTAAAAAAAACGAAACAAACATCAAAAAAGTGCTTAAAAGAATGCTCAGATTGTGGTACTATTCTAGCATTTATTAGTGTTGAATTAGCGTTAGCCTTTAGCTTTAGGGCTAACAGTGAAATATTTACATTCTGACTAAAGATTTTAGCATGATTAAATGATTATTAAATAGCTGCATGTTATCTGGCACTTACTGTTTAACTTCCTGAGGTAACAACTGTTTCCTGTCCTTGTTCATTCCTATGGAGAGTTAGCCCTTTCTCGTTGAAATAAATGATTATTATACAGTATGTGGCAGAAAACCAGTAGCTGGCAGAAAATCACTTAAAACACATTCAAAACTTAGCGAATGATACTTCACAAGGGAAGACTTTTTAAAAGTTTTTGTGCTAAAGGCAAATGCTAGTTAGATGCTAACAAATATTAAAATAGTGCCGCAATTGGAACTCATTTTCACAAAAAGCAATCAGTTTGACGTTTGTTTTTTTTGTTTTTACTATTAAAAATCGTATTTTATCATAGGACAGGAAGTAGCCGTTACCATAAACTGGCCAAGTTACCCAAAAACCTTCTGTGTGCAAAGCCTATAGCCATAGAAATAATCATAATAATTGTATTTCTATGCCTATAACAATGTAGCATTGAAGTTGTGGCTTCTGTTGCCGTGCTGTTGCTATGCTGTGGCACAAATCATCTGCACACCCTCTATGTCATGTTACTATGTCCATTACCAGGCACTTCCCAAATCAAATAATGAAGGAAAACAACGTTAAAAATTCCAGAAACATTTCATTTTCCATTTCAAAATATGAGTGTGGACAAACCTGAGAATGATTGCGGGATCCTTCTTGGAAGCTGACTAGTCATTTGGGAGCTGAACATATCTTCTTGGGGAGTATTCACGGGCCTCTGAATAACACTTTTGACCTCATTTCGGTGCAGTCTTGGAGAAATGCACCACAAGGGAATAATTCTACTCAAATCAATCATGCTTAACGTTCTCTTAAAACAATGAACGCTTGGCGAAAGAGTGAGGGGCAATGAAGAGGTGCAACAACTGCGTCTCCGCTTCCTTGAGGAGATGGTGAGGCTGATGTTTTTGCTGCTGTGGTGAAGATTCACTTTCTTTAGCTCATCTCTGCAGTGGGTTATCCTCATCACTCTCGGTGTTTCGGCCAATAAATGAAAGGATCTGATTTCCCCCCCACTCTCTCCTGTCGAAATCTTGGCTGCATGTTTTTTCCACCTGATCATTCCTGTTTGATGGAGATCCGCTGGTCCTCTGCTCTGGTGGTGTGTGTGGAGCTAGTGCACGCTCCTGTAGATGCACTGCAAGCCTGTAGAAGCTGGTAGCTAGAGGCTCTCTCATCGTTTTGCGTGTATAGAATTGTGAATGATAAATGATTTTGTTTTTCGCAGGGTACTTCCGGGCCGGACCCCACCACAGTGTTTGTGGATATGAGAGCACTACGGCATGACAGGTATTTAGAAGCGGCTCAGTGTATCTGTGAAGATTTAAGGTGTCAGCATCAAGAGAAAAGTCTATAGTTACTTTGATTAAGTTTTTTTGCAACAACTTAATGAAAGTAACTACTAACACACTTATACAAGGGCTGACAATTGACTAGCATTGAACAAATGATTTACAATTGTGTCTGTTAAGGAAGGTTTACAAACAACGTACAGCTTAAATGCTTACTCACCAAAAAGTGTGCAAAACAAAAAAATGTGTGCGCAACTGGCACTGGTTTCGCGCTAGTGGCACAGGGGGCGTTATTAAAAAAAGAGGTATGACTCTGAAGATTGTAAGGAGCGCTACCCGTCTGCCCAATCGTCTGCTATACAGCTTGCGCTATGAACCGCAAGAGTAGCAGTATTAAAGGAATAGGCCACCGTTTTTACATACTGAGATATGTTCTTACCTTAGCTTTGACGAGTTCTTTAGGACCTGTCTGATCTTCACCCGTGCCTTCAGTCACGTAAACACAGCGCAGACGGCGTTAGCATTTAGCCTCTCCTGCTCTCCACTATAGCTCCAAAACAGGTCAAGATAGAAGCTACCAAGCTCTTCCACGTTTTCCCTATTTAAAGGAATAGGCCACCGTTTTTACATACTGAAATATGCTCTTACCTCACTTTAGCCAAGTTAATATATCCCCATCTGGTCTTTGTCCGTGCGCTCTGTCACGCAAACGGAGCACATACGCAGCCTCTCCCACATGTCACATAGCTCCGAAAAAGCTCACAATAGAAGCTACCAAGCTCTTCCACGTGTTCCCTATTTAAATAAAGTTACGTGAAGTGTTTTCATGCGAAGTATATTTACACAGAAATGTACGTGTCGATTTTATAAGCAAATAAAAAAGGGGACTATATTGTGAGGCGTAATAATACGAGGAGTAAAACGTCCGCGCAGTAACTCCTAAAGGTTATTGACGGAAGTGAGCGGGGGAAGTCTTTAGGAGTTACTACGCGGACGCTGTGCTCCTCGTATCATTACGCCTCACAATATAGTCCCCCTTTTTATTTGCTTATAAAATCGACATGCTACATTTCTGTGTAAACATACTTCGCATGAAAACACTTCACGTAACTTTATTTAAATAGGGAACACGTGGAAGAGCTTGGTAGCTTCTATCGTGAGCTTTTTTGGAGCTATGTGACATGTGGGAGAGGCTGCGTATGTGCTCCGTTTGCCTGACAGAGCGCACGGACAAAGACCAGACGGGGATATATTAACTCGACTAAAGTGAGGTAAGAACATATTTCAGTATGTAAAAACGGTGGCCTATTCCTATAAATATGGTTACGTGAAGTGAAGTGGCGTAATAATACCAGGAGTAATTTGGCATCCGCACAGTAAAGTGAAGATTACTGCGCGGATTTCGAACTACTCCTGGTATTATTACGCCTTGCAATATAGTCCCCCTTTTATCCGCTTAGAAAATCCACATTGTTTAATTTTGTGTAATTATACTTTGTAGCGTAACACTTCACGTAACCATATTTAAATAGGGAAAATGTGGAAGAGCTTGGTAGCTTCTATCTTGACCTGTTTTGGAGCTATAGAGGAGAGAGGGAGAGGCTAAACGCTAACGCCGTCTGCGCTGTGTTTACGTGACTGAAGGCACGGGGGAAGATCAGACAGGTCCTAAAGAACTCGTCAAAGCTCAGGTAAGAACATATCTCAGTATGTAAAAACGGTGGCCTATTCCTTTAAGTAACTCATGCACATAAGCGCCATTGCAGGTGTCATAGCATGTCAGGTTTTTTCACTCATTAATTGTCCGTGAGAGTAAATACTACACTGACAGAAAAGACAAAAGGAGAGGAGTATACACAATGGAGATCATTTTTTTCTCTCAAACTTGGCTGTAAATACTGTTTAAAGTGGCGCTAGCCCGCAGTTAGCTTTGCCTGTTAGCCTGTTAGCTTCTTCTTCGTGATTCCATTGGTGTGTATTGGTGGCTCTGACCCGTAGGCAGCGGGGTTGCAATCGTGGTTTTCTGGCCAGAGACACCAGGGGGAGATGAAAAACCCCCAATCATCCCATTACCGCTTGTATTACCCCCAGAGGGAATACGGAAAGGATTTATTAAGGTAAACATGTTACTTAGTACTGGTCTAAGAGATACGAAGGGACACGGGCGCAACACAAAATGATGTACTGGCCACAAAGGCCAGCTGCCCCGAATGCTTCAAAGTGTGGCCTTTTTATACTAGGTGTGGCTGCAGCAGGTGGTTAATAAGGATGTCGCACCAATCAGGACCCGGAACGAACAGCCAACCAAATCAGAGCTGGAAACAAGTCCTCCAATCCCAGGCCAGAGCTCGCACAGCCAGGTCTCCATGGAGGGACAGGGGGAATTAGCCACACACGCAAAACTAATACCAAAAGGAGAGAGACTGGAGTACTCAGTGTGAAAAGGTCTATGGAATAAACAAGCCATAGATGACTTAGTGTGTTTGTAACATGCCTTCTTATTGGCTGATGGATGATACATAAAGATGCACCTGGGTTTTTGGAGTCCAAAGACAAATTTATGTAGAAATAGGTAGAAATAAGAAATACAGTAAAATGGTTTGTGGATTAATGCCAAGAAGTGATTGACATTTGCCCACTTTTTCCCCACAGTAAAGCTGACAGTTTGGTGACTGTAGGTGTTTCAAATGCGCCCGGTGACTCATTGCAGCGTGTGGAACATTTCAAGAGTTCACCAAAGTGTCACCCTAACTTAGCACCCCACGGATTTCTATTTTGACATTTTGAGTGCACACGTAAAACAAATAGAATAAAAAAATAAAAAATTCCCACTAAATTTTAAGCTCAATGTTAAAATGCCTTTTACGTGTCGACTGTTCTGTCTGATCAAACTTGGGGGTCAAAAAAAGAGAGAAAACGTCTACATTTAAATATTTAGTCATTGTTGTTAAAGTGTGGTTCAATCTTTCTCCTCAGGGTTCGACTGGTAGAACGAGGCTCTCCTCACAGTCTTTCCGTCATGGAGTCAGGAAAGGTGTGTGCTTTTCAATATCATAAAATCTGTCGTTTGTCTACAGTAAATAATCGTGTGAATCTGTGCGCTCAGATCCTGCCTGGCGTCCGCATCATCATCGCAAACCCAGAGACAAAGGGACCAATGGGAGAGTCGCATCTGGGCGAGGTTCGACTTCCGTTTAATTCTAGCTTTTGAAAAACTTAGCACAAATAGATCATGATTTGGAAGCACTTTATATGAAGGTGGTCATTAAATCTTATAAAGGTATTTATAGGCACTAGTAATTAATAGACCATGAAT